>NC_092426.1:671124-1271124 GCF_036169615.1 Heliangelus exortis | reverse complement strand
TCTCAGCACCCCCTGGAGCTGAGACCTCAACCTTTCCAGAGTGGGGGAATCCCCCCCTTCCCCTGGGAGACCATTCCAAGCTCTGACTGTCCTCATGGGGAAACATTTTCCTCTGGTGTCCAATGGGAATCTGCCCAGGAGCAACTTGTGCCCATTGCCCCTTGTCTTGTCCATGGGACTCCTTGTCCATAGGGAGTCTCCAGCTGCTCTGGACCCCCCTTGAAGTCCTGGATCATGGGCAGGAGCTCTCCCCTCAGCCTTCTCTTCTCCAGCCTGAACAGACCCGATTTTCCCAACCTCTCCTCATATGGAGGTGCTCCAGTCCCCTGATCATCCTCATGGCTTTTCTCTGGACCTTCTCCTGGCTGTCCACATCTTTTTTATGGATTAGGGACCAAAACTGAACTCAGCAGAGGGGGATGGTGACTCTGCCAAGCTCTCTGCCGAGCCTGCATGCTGCTGGGGTGTCCCTGGTGGGTCCCTGCTTCTCCAGACATTCCTGAATCCTGGGGAGGAGGGAGAGAAATTTGGGATCCACATCTTGGCTGTGCAGAGGAGGGAGAGCTGGGAAGGGTTAAGATGCTGCTTCCTTCTTGATGCCTGGTAAGATTAAAAAGTGTTGCCAGGGTATTGTTCAAGATTTATATTTCCAGGCATCACAGTTTTCATACTAATACAGGGAACAGCACCACAGCACATAAAAGATCAGCAGCAGAGGAGCTGCTATTGGAAAGATTGTGGATTTTATACATTTTGTGGGTTTTAAGACAGGCTCATCATTATTCAGTGATCCCATTCTTGCTGCAGGTAGTCAAGTAAAGCAAATAATGATTTGCAGATACGGGGGGAGATTTCATGTTGCAGCTCTGCTCATAAGTTATTGTTTGTTTACTCGTTGGTACATTTTTGACTTGCAAAAGTTCCACGTGCTTTAGCACCAGTGTTTAATCTAAAAACTCAGGGCTAGCAGGGGTGCTGCTTGCTGTGCTTGCTCAGTATTCCCAGGAAACCCAGTATCCTGTCACAAAGCCAAACCTGGACAAGAAGCATCAGCCAGGACAGTCCCAGCAAATGTCTGTAGCCAGGGGATGCAAATTGGAAAAAAATGAAAAAAATTTACGTTGAAATCCACCCAAGTCAGAATCCATCTGGCTTCACATTTAGACCTTGTTAGGTCTGAAATTTAGATTAGCTGGGGAAGTGGAGACTGCATCACAAGCTCAGTCTGGCACATGCTGTCCCCTGTCTGGGTGAAGTGTGAGTCCATCTCCAGCCTGTGGAGAAGGTGATGGGCAAGGAACGGGTGCCAGAAATAAAACCCACCTGGTGGCAGGGCTGCTGGTGTCTTCATGCTGCTGGTGTTGGCATCCAGGAGGGGAGAGATCACCTTCTCCCTAAGTGGAATTAAATAATATTATCCTATCCTTTGGGCTGCTCAGCCTGGAGGAGGCTCCCAGGTGACCTTAGAACAATCTGAAGGGGTACAGGAAAGCTGGGGGAGGGTTTTTTGTGTGAGTGTGTAGTGAGAGGAGAAGGGGAAATGGTTTAAAACTTGAAGAGGGGAGATTGAGGTTGGGCATTGGGAAAAAATTTTCTTTGAAAGATGGGTTGTCCCAGGTTTCCCAGAGAAGCTGTGGCTGCCCCATCCCTGGCAGTGTCTCAGCCCAGGTTGGATGGGGCTTGGAGCAACCTGGGCTGGTGGGAGGTGTCCCTGACCATGGCAGGGGGGGGAATGGAGGAGATTTAAGGTCCCTCCCAACCCAAACCAGTCTGGGATTCTACCCACTGGCATGCTCAGTATCAGAGGCTCTGACTGGTGCTACTTTGGCTCCCAGCTCTGTTGGGAGCATCCCCTGGTGCTTTGGAGAGCCACAGCTCACTCCTTTCTGCCATCAGCTCTGCCAGACATCCCTGGGAGGGTCCCTCCTCTGCGATGCTGCCTGGCACTCAGGACAAAATGATAAATTGAAGAGTTGTCCTTTTTCCTGCTGATTCAGGCCTCTTTCACCTTTCCATCTCTGACTGAACACAAGCCCCAGGTGCCTTGGCTCACTCATAGCAATAGGAGTCCTGGAGCAGAAAACTGCATTTTTTTTTTTTTTTTTCTGGGAGAATTTTTGTTGTTAGACCTCCTCCTCAGAAGTGTTCAAGCATTCAGTAATATAGAAAAGCACTATTGGTTTTAAACAAAATCAGCTGCAAACTAATTAGAAAGTGATGAGCTTCAACTGATCCTGGTTCTCTAAGAAGAAAATAGCAGCTGGATGAGCAAGGAAATTATTGAGAGAAAGTCAATTTTCCATTCAGCTGTCAGTTCTTGTTGACCACCACTGTTGAAAGCTGCTATTTAACTTGGTTTATGATGGAAAAAAAAAGTAGATGATATGCTCACCACTGTGTCTCTCTGGAAGGAGTTAGGTACAGGAGCTTCCTCATTTTCACATCTTATTCCCTCCCCAATTTTCTGTATCTGGCACCTGGAGGGGCCTGGGAGAGACTCACTCACCACCCTGAAGCTGCAGCTTGGGCAGGGTTCTGCTCATCCCTCATTCCTCACCGTGTTCTCAGTGAGGAGCTCCTGAATGTGCTCCTTACACCTTTGGGGGGAGACCTAAGCAGCCCCCTTTGCCTCCAGGCTTGTGGGAAGCACAGAAAATATTAGAAGGGTTGGCCCAGATGATCCTTGAGGTCCTTTCCAACCTGACATTCTCTGATTCTGGAAGGGCAGAGGCTTCAGAAGGGTTCAGAGGCTTCATTTATTGGTCAGATAAAGCATTTTCTGGAGCTGCAGTAAACACACTCTGCAGATGTTCAGCTTCATCCAGAGAAAAAGGTCTTTTTTATTTAAAAAAATTATAAATATTTATAAATTATTTTTAATTACATATTAGAGAATACAAGCAGATTTTTAGTTGTCTGACTCCTTGTACATGGGGAGGGCTGAGAAATTCACCTCTCTAACCTAAACCCAACAGCATCCTCCTCAGCATCATCCCCAGCAGCATCCTCCTGGCTGGCAGAGCTCCGTGCATGCCCTGCTCTGCTTCTCCTTCCTCCTTCTTCTCCTGCCACTTAGAAACTGGATCTGATCTCAGAAACTGGCAACACCAAGCATTGCTGGCCTGGCAGGGGAATATTTTGTGCTGGTCAGTGCTGTGATATTTCATGGGTTGGGCTGTGAGCAGTGGCAGGAGGAGCTGCAGGGCTGGGATCCTGCCCCAAAGAGTTGGGAATGGGGATGGGACCAAGGGAGGGAAAGCAGCTGGGTTGGGATGGCTGGAGAGAGGGAAATGACAGGAAAGCAGGACTGCAGGCACAGCTGATGCCTCTTCACTGCCAGCAATGCAGGGGTTAAGATGTAGAGTTAATTCCTGAAGATGTTATCTGTTTGCTTTCCTAGGTTTGTTGGATTTTTTTTTTCATGTTTAAATAGTGGGGATTTGTTGGGTTGAAAATAAACCTATTTAAAATGAAAATAAACCTCTAAGCTGCTGGGGGGCTCTGCAGCTCCTCTCTCCAACTCCCTGGCAGGAGGGTGTGGGGAGGTGGGTGCTGGGCTCTTCTCCCAAGTGCATAATGATAGGGGCAGAGGAAATGGCCTCGAGTTGCACCAGGGGAGGGTTAGATCAGATATTAAAGAGAATTTCTTTACTAGAGAGCACGGAACAGGCTGCCCAGGGAGGTGCTGGAGTCACCATCCCTGGAAATATTTAAAACCCATGGAGCTGAGGCACCTCAGGGCATGCTCCAGTGTGTGATGCAGATATTGATAAAAATATTTTATTGGAGGTGATGGTGAGAGCTGGATGCAGTGATCTTGGGAGACTTTTCCAACCGTGACAGTTCTGTGATTCTGGTCAGATTTTCTTGTAGGGAAAATATACCTGAAATAGCTGTACCCCAGACAATGAGTGTCCCTTTTCCTTTTTGTTTCCAAATAGAGATTATTTTTTTTTTTAATGTTTTTCTTTAATCTCCTACAACAGTGTTTAACAAGAAAAGAGACTGAAAACTACTTCCCTGTATGCTACCTCCAAAAAAGAGGATTTCTGGGAAACATAACACTGAACAGGAGGTTGGGGCAGATATTCAGGTCCCATCTGGAGCTGTAGCTCTAGTGAACCCTCCAGCCTGGCACCTGCCCTGGGTCCTGAGTAAGGAATGGTCTTTAAAGACTGGTGAGAATGCAGTAATTGGTGGTAGGTGTGGATTTTTCAGAGTTTCTTGTTAAGGTCTTTTTCAAGTACAGTGTAAAAGCAGTGGTTGATAAGCACTGTAAATGTGGTGGATGTTCCCTCCTCCAGTTTTTGGGTTGGGTGCTGCCACCTCTAAGACTTGGGAAGCATTGGAAGAGGAAGGTGGTGGAGTCACCATCCCAGGGATGTCCAAAAAATGGGTGGATGTGGAGCTTCAGGAGATGATTCAGTGGTTAAGGTGGTCCAGGACTGATGGTTGGACTTGATCTTGAAGGTCCTGCCCACCCATGATGATTCTATGCTAATCAGTTCTAATTACCAAAGCTGTGCTTCAGGAAGAGGGCTCATTTAGCACTGCCCTGCCTGGGGGTGATGGTCCCAGCAGGGTGTCCCCAGCTTCCCCAGCACTGCTCCTGCCTGGCCACACTGAAGGGAAACTCCAAAGCTCAGTGGTTGTCCCTTGGTCCAAAAAGTTGAGAAAAAAATTGGTGGTGTGGCCTCTGGGAAGAAATCTGCATGCACCTAGCACAGGGCTGGCTGGTGAGACACAGCTCCAGGCTGGGTCTGCAAGTCTATTTTCACTTACCAGGAGATGTGCAGATGTTTTTTTTTCCATTTCTGGACCTGATGTTTTCATTTCACTGAAATAAATCCATTACCTGGGGTTATGATACCTGGATCTGAGCTTTGGCTGGAAAATTCCTGTTGGCATTTCCACGGGGCTCAGAATAATTGTGGACTCCACGTTCCTAAAATGTTCTGGTCATCTGGTCTGGTCTTCTCTGGGTCCTACAGTCAGGTTTCACTCAGTCACCTCCACACCCAGCCCACTACCTGAGTAAAACCACAAGTTTGTCTACAGTAAATATTGAATTTTCTGTCTCCTTAAAACACTGGGCAAGATTTGTATGGCCAGCATTGTAAGAAGATCCCCTTTGCCTCAAAGGGATTTTCATGATCCTTTTTTTGCCTAATTCCTCAGCATGATTAGGATCTCCCAACTTCTTCACAAAATAGAGCCTATACTTTTTTTGTTGTTTTGGTTTGGTTTTTTTAGGTGCCTATGCACTTGTTTTCCACAGGACTCTGGGAACCAAGGAAGTCTTAAGTCCCAATCTCTATTCTGCCACCAAACCCCACACTGCTTGGCTTGAAACCATATTGCTTTTTTTGTAGTCTATGGGGCTTTTTTGTTTGTTTCTTTTTTTTTTCCTCTCTTTTTTCTTTTCTTTTTTTCTTTTCTCTTTGTTTCTTTTCTTTTTTCTTTTCTCTTTGTTTCTTTTCTTTTTTCTTTCTTTTCTTTTTTTCTTTTTTCTTTTTTTTTCTTTTTTCTTCTTCCTTTTTCCTTTTTTTTTTCTTTTTCAAATGTATGAATCTTTGGTTTCTGTTTATCTAGAAAAACTACAGTGGTCATTTGGCTTTGAAAAGGCACAGACTGGAGATCCTCCAGGGTGCTCCAGGTGCTCCAGGAGCTGGGATGCCCCACTCTCCAGCTGCTCCTGGAAGCTGTTGGAGGAATTTTCATGGAGATCATGCTCTGCCTCTATAGATCCCTGAAGAGCTGTAAATACTAAATAATTTCCCTGTCTGGACTCGTGCAGTGTTTCCACCCATCTCCTGTCTGAGGGCATTTGGGTATGGCACTGGGAGAAGGGTTGGGATGGTGGGAAGCCAGGGCAGGTCTCCAGCAGCTCCTGTGGAAAAGATGGAGAGGTGAGGGTGTTGTTCCTTCTCCTGCCTCCTGGGGAAAGGGTCCTGGGCTCTGGGGAGTGGTTTGGTGGTGCCAGTTGGGTATTCCTTGGAAAGGGGAGCACTGGGGTTGGGAGATGCTCCTGGCTGCTTCTCCACATTAGCCAGGAAGCTGCTCTGATTTTTTTTGTCTTCATTTTTTTGGTGGTGTTCTCTTTTCTACTGCCTTAAAGAAAACCAAGTCAGGACCTGGAGAGCTTAAAAAAAAGAAAAGAAAAAAAAAAAGCCATTTCATTTTAGTTTGCAATTCCATATGAAAATAATCCTCAGAGTAGCTGGAGGCAGATGGAAGGAGCTGCTGGGGGGATGGAGAGATGTGGGAATAAGGACTGTGGTGGGGTGGAAATTGTGTGAGGCTTTTGCCAGCATGGTAATGAGTCCTGCAGAGCAGATGAATAGAGTCATCATGTTTCAGCATCCCTTGATCTGCTGGAGGCTGCATTCCCACCACTGCTTCTTACAGCCCCTCCTAGGCACGTTGGGTCTGGCTCTGTTCTAACTTTAACCTCCAGAGCAAAGAAAAAAAAAACCAAAAACTGGCCCTGAGTTGGCCCAAACTGATTGTAGGACTTTGGTCCTGATGTTTTTCTCAAGCCCTCTGCGTGGCAGCTTCCCTGGGTCTCTTCCCTTCAGCCAGCTCTGGACATCCCTGCCTGTCTGCACCCATACTGAGCACTGAGAAATGGTCACATCATTCCTGGATCTCCTTCCTGCCAGGGACCACTTGGCTGGGCTCTCTTAGACTGGAATTCATCAGGAACTGGCTTTTCCTTTGCACCAGATGAATTAATGGCATTTGCAGGTTTTATTGCCAGTCTCATGCAGTCTTGCAGTATTCCCCTGCTGCTGCTCTCAGCCAAATGCAGATTTCAGTCCCCAGAAGTGCTGTCCTGCCCAGGAAGGTGAGCAGCAGGCACCTTTGGGTGCCATTGGGTGGCACTAAGGGGCTTTGTGCCCCAGTGATGGGGAGCCCAGCAGCTCTTCTGACCCTGGATCTCCAGGGCTTCAAATCTTTCCCTACCAGAGAAGCAAACCCCTCCATCCACACCACTGCACCCTCACCCCTGGCAGCCTGGGGGGTTGTTGAAGAGCTTTTTACAATCAGAAAGGGAAAATAGAAAAATAGGAAAAATAGAAAAAGAAGTAGGAAAAACAGAGCTTTCCTGGCAGGGCTGCTGCCTGTCTGCTTCTCTGAGCTGTTTGCTGAGGAGGCTGCAGAGCTGGAGCTGATTTTTAAGTTGAGAACAAATGGTACTAGAGGAAGGTAAAACCTATTAAAATATTTGCATAGACATTCTATATGTTCTCTTGACTCAGTTGATCCATGCAGGCACCTAGCAGGCAGCAGACTAATGCTGGTCTGTGTATACAGATGTATTAATGAATCATTTTGTGCTTGTAAAAGCACCCAGGCTCCATTGCCAGCAGTGTAATATCTGAGATCTGCTTTGGAAGCTATGAAAGACTTGGTTGATGTGTGCTGGGAGATGAAGTGCTGCCTCTGCTGGAAGGGATAGAAATGCCACACACATTTTCCTGAGAGCAATCTTCAGAGCCTGGGCATGATGGAGCAGAAGCACAGGCACAAAATAAAGAAAAAACCACAAATAAATAAAATTGAGTGCCTAGTCCAAGCCTTCATTACCGGGCAGGATACAAATCCTAGCAAGGAACTTTCCCTCCCAGACAAATGTGTCCTCAATAACTTAAGGAAAGGGAAGAGGAAAGGCTGCCTTGTTAAGCCAGAATGACTCTGAATTTCCACTCCACATCCCTTAGGGAATAAAATAACTTACAATATGTTTCAATCAGCTATTGGAAACAGCACTTGTTTAAATTGTCTCAGCCTCACTGGCATGTGAAATGTGTCTTGCTTTGGCACCAGTCTCTGGCTGGCAGGGTCCCCACCTCCCTGCTCCAGCCCAGCTTGGTCTGCGAGGTGGTCCCTGCCTCACCTCAGCCCCTGAGAAGATGGGGTCTCATTTAGGCTCTCACTCATCATTTACTGCTTTATCTTTTACTGGTCTTGTTCTCTGCAGTGCACATCCTACCCCAAGGTTACTCCTTCTCCATAGCTGCCATAGATTCTTGTTAGCAAGTTCCTATTTCAGGAACCAAATAGAAAGTGGCAACAAATGCAAGAGAAGCTGAAGCAGAGGCATCAGGGGTTTTTGTGCTCATTCCTGTTGCTAGAGGTGGGAGAGGGAAACTAATTAATTTGCTTAGGCTAAAATGTGAATTGGAGAGAGCAAATCAGCAGGTAACATCTCTGCTCAAGGCCACACAGACAAAATAAATGAATGGTGTGTTTCCTCCTTAACAAATCTTACAATAAAGACCATGATATGATCTGTGCCACGAAGAGGAGCTGTCTGCTCTAAAACAAACAAGCATCCTCACTCTCATTTCTCTTGATAGCTGGGGAGCCTTCATTTTCCATTTAATAATCCCTAAGACATGAATGTGCTAAGGCTAAAAAATTCATGAAACATTAATATGAAGCCTGTTTTAACTCCAAACTGTTTGCATCCCAGAGATAATTGTTTAAGGGAATGAACTGTGTACTCTCTTTGTGGCTTTTGCATACATATTTTTCAAAAACTACTCCTGGAATTATGCAAGATAGGAATAAATACAGCAAAGGAAATTAAATCAAATTGCTACAGCCTTGAGGAAGAGGTAATGCAAATGAATTAAACACACAGAGGTTCCAAACATCTAGGGAGTAAGTTTCCTTCTGAGCATCTCAGAAGATGCCTGAGACAGTAGCACCTTCACTGGCTGTGGAGTCACTGCCTTGTAAAACAAATAAAAAGAAAACTTAGAAAAATAAACTCTGGCTACTATCTTATATTGTAGTGTTTATCATCCCTTTCCTTTTCCATTAAAGTTATTACCTGCAAAAGTGGAATTCTGAAATGAGCAACCAAAGTTAATTTTCTTTTTCTGTCACTGGGTATCATCTGTTTGTGGTGGATAGATGGCAATTCTGTATTTTAAAGACTATTTTGACCTTAAAGGCAAGGGAAACTTTAATTTTAAAGCTATTTATAAGTCTGAAGTATCTTATAAGTAAATAAACCAGGGAAAGAAGGGAGGGGAGACTGAATACCAATAAATGCTAAAAGTCATTAAGGAAGGGCTGCTGTGGAGAGGTGAACAGAGAGTTACTGAGCTCAGTGCAAGAAATGGAAACATCAAAACAAACCAAAGAGGGAGGGAGGACATCATTACAAACCAGAGACAAATTTGGGATGTTTAAACATTAAATAACCCTCTAAATAATGGGAGAAAATGAGAGCAAAATCCTCCATTAAAGGCTGTTTAACACACCCCAGGTGGAGTTTCAGAAAGCCTCAAAGCTCCCCAGTGCCCTCTCTGTTCTCCAGGACCTGTGGAGGATGCTGGGCCAAGAGGCTCCTCAGGCAGATGGGTTTTAACCATCCTCAGGTTGTGTTTTGATCAATGTTAACCTGTATCCAGATCAAAGCTGGTGGAAATTTTACCTGGATTTAAAAGTCTGTTATGGTGCTGGGTGGGAAGGTAAAGGTTTTAGGGACAAAGAGGTTATGGGTATGAAATTGTCAGGGCTGAAATGGAAAGGGAAACTGGAGATCCTACTGCACAAATGGCTCAGTGGGGGTACATATTAGTAAATTTGGTTAGTGATTGCTCTAATAGCTTTTTAATATCAGGATTTAGAAGGTATTTGGAAAGTATGACAGATTAGACAGGTTGTTTAGAGGAAAATGGGATAATCTGTGGGAAGCAGAGCAGGCTTGCCTAGCTAAACAGCTCTCCCTTAGAAGGAAGCTGGGATCTGACATCTTTTCCTTCCCAAGAATAAGCCTTTATCCTTAAATCACCACTTCCCTGCAAAGCTGCTGCCTTGAGTAACTATTAGTGAAGTAGAATAGTGTGGAGATTGCAGAGTGAGGGCAGAGGAAGGGGCTGCTGGGCTGTATTGGAAAGGCAAAGATCACAGAATGGCTTAGGCTGGAGACATTAATAATAAATTTATCTTCTTTGGTATTTATTTATTCTGTGTCTGGGCTCAAAGAATAGTTGTGCTGTCATGAAATGTTCCAGTGACACAAAATTAGGGGATATTATCAATGGATAAGGCTTGTGGTGATGAGGATTCAGGATTTCTGGTGCATTTTTGGCAGCTAACCACAGCTGTACTGGGGAGCAGCTAAGAATCTGGCATCAAGATTACACAAATCCATAAGATATTTGATCTTCAGATAGGAATGGTCAGGCTGGGATCGGTGGGGTTTTGAGTCAGCAGCTTCTGCATCATCTCTTATTCACAGTTTTATGGAGAATCTCAGTCTTGGGCAATGGTCCTTTGAGATTATCTGCTATTTCCTCAGCCTGCATCCCACTCCTGGTGCTCTTCACCACTTCTGTCTCTCTGCTCCCTTTGCTGCCAAATCATGGGAATCCTCTCCCAGCAATTCCAAACTTGGATCATGAGACAAGATTCATGGTGATTGTTTCAATCAGCTACAAATGTGAGAGCTGGATGTCATGGGCTTTGAGCAGTGTTGCCTTCATATGATGGTCTCCAAAATTTACCTTAATTCCAAGTATTCTGTGGTTATCTGGTTTCTTGTCTAAGCAAGAGGTAGTTGGATATTAGGAAAAATTTCATTACTGAAAGAGTGGTGAAGCATTGGAATGGGCTGCCCAGGGAGGTGGTGGAGTCACCATCCTGGGGGTGTTCAGCAGAATTTATTGTGGAGCTTCAGGAGATGGGTGAGAGGTTGTGGTGAGTGGATTATGGTTGGACTTGATGATCTTGAAGGTCTTTTCCAGCCTTCATGATTCTTTGATTCTATAAAATATCATAGCTGGGTGTCAGCAGCTCTAAGCAATGATGTCTTTGCACTATGATCTCCAATTTTTTCCATCATTTCAAGTATTCCCTGGTTATCTGGATTCTTGTCTGAGCAGGAGGTGGTGAGCAGCAGTACATGTGAAATTCTGGGTCCTAATTTACAGGAGCCCTGGGAATCTGTTTACAGCTTCTATTATGTAGAAAATTAAATACAAAAAGGCTGAAGGTGATTGATATTTATAATGGAGCCACCAACCAACCTGAAACCAAGATGCTCTTGGAGAGGTAATGGGAAGAGAGCTCTGAGAGGAGCATGGTGAGGACTCTGTGGAGATTGGTTTTATTGCTTAGCCCATCAGGGATTTTCTAATTTTATGGCTTTTGTCAGTAAGGCAGCTCTTTTAGTATGGATTCGAAGACTTCATGTATCTTACTGGCCCAGGAGACTGTTCAGGATTTCTTTCTCACGGATTTCTTTCAGGATTTCTTTCTTTCAAAAAAAATTAAAAAAAAAAAAAAAAAAAAAAGTATTGTGTTTTTTAAAAGAGCCACAAAGTCTTGTCACTCACTGCTTCGCATCCCATTGAAAACCCACACCCATTTTCCAGACCCTTTCCCTGATCTAAATAGCTGAGCTGACAAGAGCTGAGTGCCAACATTATTCTCTTGTCCTGCCCAGGTTGTCCTTGTGCTTCTGCAATGATTGTTATCAAAAGGCACACAGGAGGGTGAAGTTAGGTTTTTGCATAACACTGTATGCAATGCTGTATCTTATTTATTTTGTATTTTGCTGGAATCAAAAGTCTGTCAGAGTTGGTGGCTGCAAATCTAAGTTATTTAACGTGCAGTTTAATTCAAGTTATGGGGAAATGGCCCATTTTATGCTTCCTGGAACAGCAAAACTACCACCCGAGTGGGTAAAAAAGACTAACATATGATTATATATATTTGTCAAAGCCTTGTGGCAGCTGCCAGGATGGAGAGTGTAGAGTTCTTTGCACTTCATCTCCTGCCACAGGAAAGTGATGTCCCCCATGCAGCACAGCATCACTGCTTAAACTCTGTCCCATCACTGTTGCCTTATGAGCTGGATCTAAACCAAGACAAGGCTTTTATCTTTTCTTTTTTTTTTTTTTTTTTTTTTTTTGTCTTAAACTTCATCCAGAAAGCCCAGTGTGTTGGAGTGTGGGTGCTGTGAGAGGCTCAGGGGTGCTGGGCCTCCTGAGCTGTGTGGGTGAAGGAGCCCTTGGGGGATAACATTGGGTTAAACATCACATGGGTGAAGCAGCTCTGGGACTTTGGAGATCATCATGTAAAGACATCATTGCTTGGAGCTGATGGCACCCAGCTATGGTATTTTATAGAATCAAAGAATCACTAAGGCTGGGAAAGGTACTCATCAGAAAACAAGGAGCAAGTGATGCTTTGGCTGTGCACATTCCTGTCCGCAGCTGATGAGGAGTCACTGAGGTTGTGTGCTGATCATTTCTGACTTTACAGGATCATGGAATGGGTTGGGTTGGGAGGGACCTTAAAGCTCCTCCATTGCTATCCAGCTCCTCCATGGTCAGGGACACCTCCCACCAGCCCAGGTTGCTCCAAGCCCCATCCAACCTGGGCTGAGACACTGCCAGGGATGGGGCAGCCACAGCTTCTCTGGGAAACCTGGCACAGGGGCTCAGCACCCTCACACCAAACTATTTCTCCCTCCCATCTCCTCTCCATCTCCCCTCTTGCAGCTGGAAACCCTTCCCCCTCATCCCATCCCTCCCTGCCCTTGTCCACAGTCCCTCCCCAGCTTTCCTGGAGCCCCTTCAGGCACTGGAAGGTGCTCTGAGGTCTCCCCATTGCTCCCTTCATTGCAGGGATGGGGCAGCCACAGCTTCTCTGGGCAACCTGGGACAGGAGCTCACCACCCATCTTTCAAAAAAAGTATTTTTTCCTGACATCCAACCTAAATCTCCCCTCTTCAAATTTTAAACCCTTTCCCCATGTCCTCTCACTACCCCCATGTCACAACCCCTACCCCAGCTTCCTTGTAGAGTTCACCCCTTTGGGATTCAGGTTATGCCATGGGGGGGGGGTTTAACCTTTTCCAAGGGGGGGTGCTGCTTAACTCCATGCCTCCCGTTGGAATGTTCCTTCTGAATCTCCTGCTCTGCCTCCCCCAGACCCCCCAGCCGTGGAGCCGACCTTCCTGGAGATCCGGCAAGGGCAGGGCCGCGGTGTCACCATGAGCTGCCGTGTCCTCAGGGCCTATCCCACCCGTGTCCTCACCTACGAGTGGCGCCTGGGCGGCAAAGTGCTGCGCAGCGGGCAGTTCGACCTCCAGGATTCCAGCCAGTACACCCTCAGCAGCCTCTCCAGGGACAGCTATGGCATCTACAACTGCAACATCATCAACGAGGCGGGCGCGGGACGGTGCAGCTTCCTGGTGACAGGTAGGACGGGGGGGGTGGGGTGGTGGTGACGTTGGGTGATGTCGGTTCTGCTCGGGTGAAGGCATCAGCAGAGGGATGGGGAGGTCTGTGAGACAGAGCTGGAGGTGTCTGGTTGGGATTCTGGAGAGGTTGGGGATTAAAGAGGAGCTGGAGCTTGGGTTTGGGGATCAAGAGTTGTAAGAAATCAAGATCAAGACTTGAGATTAGGAAATGTGATCAAGACTTGTGATCAAGAAATGTGGTCAAGAAATGTGGTCAAGACTTGTGATCAAGGTTTCTGATCAAGACTTTTGATCAAGACTTGTGATCAAGGTTTCTGATCAAGACTTTTGATCAAGACTTGTGACTAAGACTTATGATCAAGACTTGTGATCAAGAAATGTGATCAAGAAATGTGATCAAGACTTGTGGTCAAGGCTTCTGATCAAGACTTGTGATCAAGATATATGATCAAGACTTGTGATTAAGACTTGTGATCAAGAAATGTGATCAAGACTTGTGACTTCTCTGCAGGCTTTGGGTGCAGAGTCATCAGGCACCTTGTGAGGTTTGCAGTAAGCTTTGGTTTCACAGAATCACAGAGTGTTTAGGTTGGAAGAGACCTCCAAGCTCATCCAGTCCTTTGACCAACACCACAGCCAACTACTCACCCACGTCCCTAAGGTCCAAACCTTCAAACCTTTTCAGTGCCTCCAGGGATGGTGACTCCACCCCTGTCCTGGGCCATTCCAATGCCTGACAGCCCTCACAGTGAAAAAATATTTCCTAACATCAGCCTAAAGCTCCCCTGGGGCAGCTTCCATCCATTCCCTCTGGGAATTGGCTTCCATCAGCACAGCCAGGGATGGCCCAGCAGCTTCCATCCATTCCCTCTGGTCTTATCCCAGTTTTATAAGGAGAAGAGGCTGCTTCCCTCTTTTCTTCCATTCCACACAGTAAGCTCAGAGAATTGGGGTGGATCTTCCAGGCTACGAGTACCGAGTGGGGTTGAAATTTGTTCTTTCTCCAAAGGCAAAGGGTTTTGTGACATTATTCCACCAGCTCAGAGGCTCAGGGAGGGTGTGCAGGGATCTGCCTGTGTTGTGTCATTCCTGTGCTGGATCAACACAAACTTCCTCTGGTTTTTTCATCTCTGGATCTTGGATCCCAATGCCAAACTTGATTTTTAGGTTGCAAGTCTTGATTATTCCTCGATTGGAAATCAGTTACCATGGCTTGAAGACTCCAGCAGGGTCTGCTGATCCTGCAGCAGATGTTGTGCCCAAGCTGAGGTTGCTGGAGTCACATCAACTCTATGCTCCTCATCCCTCTCACATGCTTCTCCAGGCTTTTATTTAGAATTAATGGAAGGGGAATAAAAGCATCTCTATCCCCTGAAGCATCTCTTCCCAAGGTCAGGACCCCCCTGTACCTCTGCAGCAGCAGAGGAGTATCCAGCTTCCTGTCCCATGTAGGTCAGCATGAGTATTCCCAGCCTGCCTAAGGATTTTGGAGCAGTAGCCCCATTTCTGCTCAAAATCCCTCCAGTCAGCTGCTTGAGCAGGGATGGTGTGAAAATAAAACATCAAAAAAAGAAAATCAGAACGTTCTGAGGAGAGCAAGCTAAAAAGGATCCCATCTTAGTTGGGGTTTTATCCTTTTTTTTAACCAAGTTGCCACCATCTACAATTGAGGTTTTGCTACTGGGGTTACAGGCAGCCTGGCAGCTCCCTGAATCCTGCTGGATTTTAGGAAAGTGGGAAGCAGGCATGGATTTAATGGAAAAGCTGCTGAGCACCTCTCAGAGCCCCAGCTCTGCACAAGCCCTGGATATCAGAGCAGCCCCTCCCTACACACCTCTCCTGGGCATAAAAGGAACAATTCAGTGCAGCTCCCTGGTACTTTTCAAAATAATTTGATTTTGAAGGGAAAAAATGTGGGTCTGCCTTTATGTTATTTTTTTTTATTAAAAAATATATAAGGGCAGGGATTTCCTGGGGCCAGCAGCAGAGGGCCCAGAGGTGCTGGGAACACCATGAGCATCCCCATGAGTGATGGTTTGGCTTCTTTCAAAATGTAACCAAACCTTTGGCTGACTTATCATTCCCAGACTGCCTTGGAGGTATTGCCACAGCTGCTGACTTCTCCAAGTCTTTGGAACTTAATCCAAAAGGTGGCTCTGAAGGGAATTGGGCTTTTTCCTCAAAGGATTCAATGCAGTTCAATTTATTGTTCCTCAGGCTTTGGCCCCAGCCTGGGGAAGCCTATTCTAAGGCAATTATTTTGCCCAGATTGGGGTAATCTGAATGGCTCTCTGTGATTTATTACCATGCCCCAGCAAAACACATAACTGAAAATTAGGCTTAGAATGGTTTTGTGATGTACTCTGTCTCCCATCCCACCACGTGCTTTGCCTGGGTTTAGTTTATTGTGAATTTGTACTGTGTAGGATGCTGAAAGTAACACTTCAGTTATGACTTTGGTGCTTTCCTTAGTCTTTTAAGGTGAAAAAACCAAAAAGTATTTGGTAAATATGTTCTTTGACGTGTGGCACTGAAACTGCTCTCAGCTGTATTCTGGTCCCAAGCCTCATCAGGACAAGATTGGGTTCAAGATTGGGTTTGCCAACCCAAATTATTCTCTGATTCTGTAAAAACGATGAAGCAGTTCAAAAGGAGACTTCCACTGGCCCAGGAATGGGGACACAGGAAGGGAATGGATCACTTCTTTGTCCCACAGGTGGATAAAAAAGCCAAATAAATAACCCAGGAGCAAGGAGCTGGTGATGGTGCAGAAATTTTCGTGTGGTTGGGATACCAGGAGTTGTTGTAGCCCATTTCTACTTGGTTTTATTTCCATTTTTTCATGAAGCAGCAACAATCTGCTGCAATGCTGAGGTTGCAGGAGCTGCAGGGAAGCACTGGTATTCTGAGAGGGTTTTTTGGTACAGTATTAAAAGATGTAAAGATTTATACTTGCCCAAGGGTTTACAAAGCCTGGTTTTACCTGGTTTGTATTTTGAGCCAGATTTGAGAAGATGCAAGCAAAATAAGCCACGGGTGGAAAAGGGGGTTTGATTGATATCAAATGTGTCAAGTGGAAGCAGATTTAACCTGCTGTCCTCTGAAAAACAAATAAGAACATAGAAGGGAAACTGTATTTGTGTGAAAGGAAAGTTGAGTTCACACTGCTTTTAGCTTTGCTCTCTCTGTGTTTTATTCTGTGGCTGGTCGTGCACATCATGTCCACACAGCAAGAAAAAATACCTTCCTGGTGTCCTTCAAACCCTGCCAAGGCTGGAAGCAAATGGGAAAGAGAAAAAAGAAGAAAAGAATTAAAAAGAAAAGGAAAAGGAAAGGAAAGGAAAACGAAAGTAGAAAAAAAAAAAAAAAAAAAAAAAAAAGAAAGAAAGAAAGAAAGAAAAAATATGTACAAAATGTTATGAGTGGCCCAGAAGGCTCCATGCAGGAGGAAGGATTTGGGTGCTGGAGGAACAGGAAGGTCCCCTCTGCCTGGAGAGGCATCTGCTAGCAAGGGTGGCTCCTCCAGAAATGGATCTGGAGCCCTCCCTGGGTCTCATCCTGGTTCCTGCCACCCCAGGGACACTTTTTAAAAAAATATCTCGGGTCCCTTTGAGGTAGGGGATGTTGACTCAGATCTGGACCCATTTGAGGTGTGTGCCAGTTCATTTTATCCTCACTTCTAAGCAGAAATATACCCCAGAACTGAAGCAAAGCCCATTCCTGACTCCTCCTCCCTGCACTGCAGCCTTCACCAGGCAATGATGTGCTGCAGTGCTGTGGTCCAGCAGGAAAACTTCTGCCAAGTCAACTCTGAGCCTCAAACATGGGCAAGTAGGGAGTAATAATATGATTTTATGCTCCAGTTCTTTGTCTGGAGAGCCTTGCAGTAATCATGCAGCTATTTTAGCCAGGGAAAGAGCCTTGCTAGCCAGTAGCATCCAGCCAGTGGTCAAAGCCCTTCCTTACCCCTCTTGGAGAACAGTGGCCGTGGTCCTGTAGTCCATGATCTGCTGGCAGGTGACATCCCTGCCTCTTTCCTTGGAGTATTAGGAAGAAATGATGTGGATTTGCAGATGTAAAAAGGTTTGGTGTTTCCCAATGGCCTCTGTAGCTTCCTGAGCTGGGAGGTGGCAGGATTCCTGCTCCATTCCCTGCATCCTCCAAGTTGGATGCACCTGCCCATGCTGAAGACACCCAAGCTCTGAAATCACCATGGAATCACAGAGTTCTGGAGGCTGGAAAAGACCTGAGATCACCACGTCCAGCCTTGGATCTTAAGATGACAAATGAGTGGCAGCCAGGAGGGGGCAACTGGAGCATCACTGCAGGGCTCCTGCAAACCCATGTGGGGCTCTGCTCCAACAGAGAGGACACAGAAGAGAGATCCATGATGGCATTGGGGAAATAACACACTAGTAGTGAAATCACCATGGAATCACAGAGTTCTGGAGGCTGGAAAAGCCCTGAGATCACCACGTCCAGCCTGTGACATAACCCCACCACATCAGCTGCTGCCTGGCCAGGACTTCAAGGCATGAAGTACATGACCCCTAACCAGGGTCAAGATCTAAACTGCAATCATTTCATATACTGAGGTCTGGATATATTCATATACTGAATAATGTCATGACTTGAGCTCTGCCACTCACTCTCATCATTAGGAAGGTTTCCAGTTATGTTTTTCAGGCTTAAAGCTCTGTGCTTTCCACTCTCCTGCTGATGTCCTCAATAAGCACAGGGACAGTGACTGCAGAGCTGGCTCTTCTGGGTCAATTAACACAAGGTGCTGATGAAAAATGAAATCTAGAAAAACGTTTTTCCTTTTTTCTCTTCCCTTCCTGCACCATGAGGTGATTTTGCATCAGCAATATTAAAGCCCATTCGGCTGGGACAAAAAAACTGTGTGCATCTCAATCAGTAGTGTCCATTTAATTTTAAAAATGGGACCAGAATGGTGAATGAGAGACACAGGGGTGTTACTGGGACAGACTGGTGACAGCTGCTGGTATTTTAGGAAGCCTGTATGGGAGAGGCAAGCACTTTGGTGGAAACACAGACATTTTCTTCTCTTAGAATAAGTCAAATACTCTCCTTGGTAGAAACACTTCTGTTCCTCATCTTCTCATTTCCCTCAGTGGGAATTAAGGAATGATATTTGCTTTGTTCTTTTGAATATTTATTTTTTTCTTTTAACATGTGACATTTTTTTCTTCTAAACCATTTACCACCGGTATTTTTGGCAGAGCAAAACCCTGCTTTGACTGAAAGTCTGAAGAAAAGGGATTCACTTTGGTGAACTCCAGATTTCTCATGTAGAGTCGGCACCAGAGGGCTTGAGGGTTGGTAGATTTTTTTATTTTTTTTTTTAATAATAATCTTCCCTGTTGATGCTACCTGCTTCACTACTAGTGTGTTATTTCCCCAATGCCATCGTGGATCTCTCTTCTGTGTCCTCTCTGCTGGAGCAGAGCCCCACATGGGTTTGCAGGAGCTCTGCAGTGATGCTCCAGTTGCCTGCTCCTGGCTGCCACTCATTTGTCATCTTAAGATCCTCTCTTTGGTGTTATCATTCCTGCTTGTTATTTTCAGTTTCGTGGGGTTGTTTTGTTGTGGTTTTTGTTTGGTTTTTTTTATCATTATTTCCTACTGAGTTTGTTTTTTGTCATTTCCCCACCCGAAGGCAGAGCAGGGTTTGTCTCTGCAGCCGGGTGCCCCAGGGCAGCAGCGTGGGGCCTGCCAGTGTTCTGCCCCATTACAAGGAAGTTCAGTTTACCCATTTCTTCCCTCCAAGTATATCCTAGACACTTGATAGATTTCCCTCCAGCTTGATCCAAATTTAGTCCTCATACAATGGGGAGAGGAGGGGGTGTGTGGGAATTTGTTCTTTTTGTCTCCTTGCTGTCACCCACCTCGTCCCCCCCCTTCTACTCTGTTCTCCCCACGTGGCCCAGGCTGGTTTCAGAGCATGGATGAAAAAAAAGTCACACAAGGTCAAAGAATGTCCACACAAAGACATCAACAATGGACACAAAAACTCTTCTAGAAAAGCTGACTTGCACTGTCAGGTACTTGGATGCTCTGACCTTTCTGTATCCCGTCACGGTCCTGTGCTCCCAAATCCTTGATGTTACCTTTTCTGAGCATGAGACAAATGATTTCTTTTGCTAATTCTTAAGCCTCTCATGAAGATGACTTGAAACAAACCACTTCAGAATCATCACTCTTTGACATCTGAATATTCCTGGGCCATGTCTGCGTGGTCTGGGGATGTTCCTGAAACCAAAGCATTGCATGTGGACAGAATTTCTGCAGGTTGCTTTTGAGTGCCTGCTGGCTCCAGAGCACGGAGCTCTAACCTGCTTAGTTGCTTTTAGATACTTCAGCTGCCTGGAGATTAGCCCTGACATTTTCCTCAGCAGCTGAGCTACTCCTGGTAGTTTGGCCCTGGGTTGTTCCCATCTGTCAGCAGGAGCTCAGCTCCTTCCCTTTGATGGCCAATTTTCTGATGGTTATCCTGTTGAAATCTGCCCAAGTGCAAGGCTGAGACTAAGGGCTGATTCCCTTTGCTCTTTATCTTCTTCTCTTGGGTAGTGTTATTGAGAGCCCTGGATTGAATTTTCATCTCCTTGCTGCTGATTTACAGCCTGAACAAAGATGCTATCACAGTGATGTGTGTTTGGGAAAATTGCTTTAAAACCATGCAAAAGTGGAGAACAGTGCTTCTTTTTTTTTGTTGTTTTTCCTTCCCTTTATGTCCTATCCTTTTTTTTTTTTTTTTTTCTCCCTTAACAATTCAATGCTAGCAAGACCAGAGCTGTCTTATTTTCCTGGCTGTCAGCAAGTGCAGAACCCCTTGACTTCAGTGGGATGCTCAGGTGCCCATCAGCTTGGGGAGGTGAAGCCACTCAGCTGGTCCAGCCCAACTCTTCCTCCTGAGTGGGTCTCCGTGGAAGAAACTGGTGTGACACTGGTTTGGAGATGCCCACGTGCCCTTTTGTTCTTCTCACGAGATGGCTGAGCTGGAGGTTGTGTTCAGGTCTTGTGTTCAGGTGAGGGATCCCAAGAAATTATCATATCTGGTTATCAGCATGGGTTTGGGGTGTTTCTTTTCCCCAGAAAGCAGATTTCCTGTGATTAACATCCTAGTGACACAGGGATGGCTTCTTCCATCTGCTTTACTGAAAGAGGAAAGTCCTGGCCATGGCCAAACCACACCTGAAGGCCATGGGGCCATCTGAGCCAGGATGGCTGACAGGAGAAGTGATGAAGGAATGGTTTGGATTGGAAGGGACCTTAAACACCATCTAGTTCCACCCCCCATTTTGGGAAAGGACACCTCCCTTTTGTGTTCTGCCCAGTTTTCCAGGCACTCTGCCTGGGCACACATGGGCTGTGTCCTTGAGAAAATCAGGTCCCAGCACTCTGCAAGAATTTGGGATCTTTCCCTGCAGCATTTCCAACCCATGACCTCCTAAAATGATGGGGTAAACTGACATCTGACATCTGTGAGCCCCTGAAAACAAAGTCATTCTAGAGACAGATTTAAAGAAAAAGGGTTGAGGGTCATGCTGAGTTATTCAGGATCCCCCAGCTCAGGTATTGGCATTTCCATTTTTCAGGGCGTAGCAAATAGACTTTCAGGTATGAAACCAGCCCAGGTTTTCTCTCCTCTTTCCTTGCAGTGACACAGCTGTGTTTTGGCAGATGTTAAAAACCAACACTGCTTTGTTTGGGTGTTCTGATACGTGACTGTGGGGGCATCTTTCCTGCAAGCTCAGCTCTACTCAGTGGTGGCAATTGCTGCAGAAATCAGAATTAGAATATCAAATCCAATTAAATAAAAAATGAACAGTTTTTTCTGGAGAAAAGGCTGTGTTAGTAGAGCTAGAAAAGCTTTTTTCTTCTTCTTTGAAGAGCAAATGTAAATGAGTGTGTTGTCAAGAACCTAACTCATTGCTATCTGTACATTAATTAGGTCAATGACTTTGGGTAGTCTAAAAATGCCAAATAAAAAGGAAGGATACATTGGAGTGAGTCCAGGGGAGGCTAAAATATGATTGGAGAGCTGGAGCAGCTCTGGAGCCAGGCTGAGAGTGTTGGGGGTGTTCAGCCTGGAGAAGAGAAGGATCCCATGGGGAGACCTTAGAGCACCTTCCAGTGCCTGAAGGGGCTCCAGGAAAGCTGGGGAGGGACTGGGGACAAGGGCAGGGAGGGATGGGATGAGGAATGACTTTAAACTGAAAGAAAGGAGATACAGATCAGAGATAAGGAGGATATTTTTTACAGTGAGGGTGCTGAGCCCCTGTGCCAGGTTTCCCAGAGAAGCTGTGGATGCCCCATCCCTGGCAGTGTCTCAGCCCAGGTTGGATGGGGCTTGGAGCAACCTGGGCTGGTGGGAGGTGTCCCTGACCATGGCAGGGGGTGGAATTAGGTGATCTTCAAGGTCTGAGATTCCATGATTCTGTGATGCCATCAGAGCACAGACCAAGGCCAGGTCCTTCTTTTCATCCCTTGGGCTGTGTGCTGGTGGAGCTGGCAGCAGAGCCCTGCTCCCTGGGTGCAGGATGTTTGAATTATGTGGGTTTTATTTGGGTTATCCAGAAGGTGTTGCAGGTGAACTGCAGGAACATTTTTTCCATGAGTATTTGTTTTCCAGAGCTTGCACAAATTTTCAGAGGAAAAGCACTTCAGCTCAGAGTCCCAAAGAACTGACACCCTGGGTCAGGATGGAGTTCATACCTTGACCAAACTCTGCTGCTGCTGCTTCTCTTTTGTTCCTAGCTGAGGGGCAGTATCTGCTTTGTGTGAGAAGCATTTCACACTTGCACCAGATGGAATATCCACTATCCTCAAAAATTTAAAGTATTAATAGAATACAAGTTCTTACTTACTTTATTTTTTTTAGATAAACCCAGCAATCTTTAGATGGCACACAACAGAAATGGCTTGTTAGCAGAATGAGAAAGAAGTGGAGACCTTCAGAGGTTTAAGTCAGGGAGGTTAAAGCCAGTAAAATGCAGAATTTTTTTTTAAAAATTGCTGAGTTCAAAGAAAACTTAATCCAACATTAAACCAGTTTCTTCAGTGCAGTACAACAGGTTTGGGTTGGTTTTTATTTTCCTCAACTGCAGGATTCTTATTTGTGCTAATCTAAATAATTGATACGAATCCAGAAATGAGGTCCCATCAAATCTTTTCAAAGGAGGTTATTTTTTTTTCCCCTCCATCAATTCTGTGGCCTGTAATAAGAGTATATGTGTACTTTGGGAAGAGCCCTCTGGATGTGGGAATGTACTTTCTGGAGCAGAAGATTGGATGAGTGGCATAGTTATTTGTTAAATCAGCCTGAAATACAATAAAAGCTTGAAGATTTATAAAAAGGACTAAGTGAAAATAATCAGCTGGATGCAGGGCAATCAACAGATTCATGGCCTCATTTTAGGGAGGACTTGGCCATGGAGCTCCCCCACCTCTGGAGGCTGCTTGGGTGATGGAGGGGGCTTGAGCACCCCCAAATATCTCTGTCACCAAGAGACCAAGTGCCCCATACCAAGGAGAAAACAAAATCAGCAAGAGAGGAGAACATTTTCTCCACCCTCAGCCTACCTTTTCCCCAAAGCCAACTCAAAGCCTTTCCATTATTTGCATTTTCAGCTTTTTTTTTTTTTTCTTTTTTTTTTTTTTTTTAACACCTCTGTGTGCAGACTTGTCCACAGCTGCTGTTCTGCTCAGTTTTTTTGTTGCATGCAGAGGGTTCATCATTTGCCAGGAGTGCTCATGTTAAGCCTGTGGATGCCTGGCTAAAGCTGGGATGCACAGGGAGCAGCAAGCAGGGACAGATCCCAACAGATCCCAACAGTGCCAGGAGCAAGAAAAGTCCTTGATTTCTGCAGAGAGGTCTCCCAGCACAGCTGGGATCACTGGTGCCTGACCCACCTATTTCTTTTGAGGGTTTTTTATGGGTGGTTTTGTTAAAATGGGCTCCTGTGTCTGTGTGCTGCCTGCAGAGCTTGCTGGGTTTCCCAGAGATGTCCCAGTCGCTCTGCAGGACATCTGGATGCTCAGCAAGGAACTGGGAATTGCAGTGTCTTGGTTGGAAAAACCTCAATGAAGTGGTGGAAAACTGTCATGGGGAAAGCTGAAGGAGGAGACACCCAAGTGTTTGGGATGGCTGATAGCTCAGTGTGGTGTTTTCCCTTTTCCCAGTACACCCATCAGTCACGGGATGGGTCCTTCCAGCCTGGTGGAAAAAGCTCTTGGATGTGGTGAGGAATTGAGAGTTTGAGGTAGGACCTTGGGAGACCACTTTAGCACCCAGGGACTGTTATATTGAAATGCAGAGAGAGCTATTTAGAGCAACTGATCTGGGTTGGTCTAAATATTGATTTATTTCTTTCTGAAGACACCCACCCAACCCCCCTGCACATCCTTGCTGTCTCTAGAGCTGTTTCTTACAGGAAGATTTGGTGAAAAGCTGACTGTAAGTTATTAACTATAAGTTATTAGCTTTCCAGTAAGTCTAAATGAATGTTACAGGCTATAAACTGTCCATATAAATTACAGGCCCTCATGTAAAGCTTAATGATGGTTGCAGTAACATTTACATCTTTCCCAAGGACAGGAGAGAATTTCTAACTGTGCCATCCATGAGAAGAGTCTCAAATCCCAGTTTCATGTCTGGAGTCAAGCTGGCAGTGTGTTGGTTTGGTTTGTTTCCTCTAACTTGATGTCTTTGGTCTGGAAAAGTGCTTTCCTACAAACCTCTTTCCCTTCTGAGTGTCAGCTCCATGGATGAGCCAGCCTGGAGCTGGAATGGGGCATGGACCATCCCTTCTTCCAGGAGAAGCAGCACATGTACTCTATAGATTTGTTGGGTTTTTGGGGTTTTTTTGTCTCTTGCAGCATGGTGTGCTTCTGGTGAGCAGGACACATCTGTCCTCCACTCCTGTGATTCTGTGATCCCCCAGTTTGGGAACCCTCTGGGGTCCAACCCCAGCTTTCCCAGCTGCTGCCAGAGCTCTGCTCTGTTCTCAAGCCTTAGAAATAAGAAGTTGGGCTTTATGTCAGTTGAATGTTTTCTGGTCAGTGGTTAATGCAGAAGCACACAGAAAAATGTCAGCACAGGTAATTTATCCCTTCACTTGTTTAACCATTTCTCAAGACTTCCAGTCATGGGTGGGTGAAAACGGTCAGAAATGGAAAAAATAGTCAAAGACCACACATTCCCTGTATTCTAACCCAAGTGGTTTTCAGCTTTCTGCAGAAGGATCATTACCATTAAAAGAATACATATGTTTTTCATTCATCTGCTAGGCACAGTAGGATTTTGATTTTAATTAAAGACCTTGGAAGCCGTGGAGATCAGAGCAGTGCTGTGGAGCCCAGAGCATCTCCTAAGAGCACAGCCCAGGAAAACCATTCCCAAAGCATGCAGGGGACTGGTGCTGATTTGTTCCCTGCTGAACTCCCTCCTGCTGGAATTAAGAATTAAAGAGCAGCTCTTCCAGCCCCCCCAGCAGCAGATCTGCCAACCCTGCCCCACACTTGACCAGAGCAGTTTAAACCTGTGGTTGGTCAGATAAAAAATTCTTACTGTGTTTACAGGGCTTGGGGTATTTTTTCCCCAATCTCCTGGTCCAAATCCCAGGAAGGGCAGTGGGCTCAGCCAGAGACTGCCTTCTTGGCAATTAATTGCCAGACTCGACAGAGTTTGGAAATTTGGGATATTTGCTTCTCACAGGTGGAGCAGGCAGGACCAAATGTGACCTTTTAGCAAAGGGGAAAAGGTGTTGTTAGTGGATCTCAACTCTGCTTTCCCTGTCGTTAAGAACAGAAAAATTAAGTTAATTAATCCCATCCCGAGGCTGAAGTGTTTCATTTGAGAAGTGGAGGCAGGGGTTACCTGAGGTTTTACACTGTGTTTCAGACTTAATAATTTTTAATGCAAGTCTGCCCCATGCGAAGAAGGAAAATAAAGTTAATTTACCCAGAGAAGGAAGGGATTGGGAGAGCAGCAGTGGATTGCACCACTTGAGAAACTACTGTTTGGGTTTTGGGCTCCTGTGTCTTGCTGCTTGAAAGCTGCAGAAGGACCTGAGTAAGCCAGGACCTGGGCACCTGTCTCTGGCTGACCCAGCCTGGGGTCAGAGACCTTGTCTCTGGGCACCAGCTTGATGTGACCTGGATCCCAGAGCAGAGGCATTGCCAGCCCCATGGGTGGCTCTGAGCTGCCATCCCAGGGGGATGCACTGGTGGATGTGGCCTCCCTGTGGCCTCTCAGCTTCCTCTGGTGTCCTTTTGGCTTCCATGGGTTGCAGTGCTTCAGGTTCCTAAAGTTTGGGACCAGGTGAAACAGTTGAGCATCAGCCAGGTGTCCCCAGGTGCAGTGTCACTGAGGTCTCTGCTTTGACACTTTTATCCTGGGCTATGTCAAAGCAGCTCTGGATGCTGATGACTGAGGGTTCCTTCTTGCTGTCCACAAGATTCCGTAGGCAGCTGGAATATGCATGGAACCACAGAATGGTTTGGGTGGGAAGGGGCATTTCAAGGACCATCTAGTCCAAGCCTGCCCCATCCATCCTGATCAATCCCAAGCCCCATCCATCCCGACCTGGAATGTTTCCAGGGATGGGGCATCTCCCACCTCCTGGGCAACCTGGGTCAGTGATTCAGTTTAAAAAACTGTTTGTCTATGTCTGGTCTGAATCTCCCCTCTTTCAGTTTGCTGCCAACAACCCTTGTCCTCTTGCTCCAGGCCCTGCTAAAAAGTTTGCCCCCACCTTTTTTCTGTCCCCCTGGGACAGAATATATAATTTTCTGAATATGTAATTTTCTGGGACAGTAAGAAAGATGAATGGAGCAGCTGTTGAAAGGAGAGAGCTCTTGGTAGCTGAGCTGTAGGGTAGAGCTCTATGTCTGGGGCCAGATCAGTGACCTCAGGAGTTGGGGAGCACACTGGAAATGTTTGAGTGATGCTTTGGGCTCTTCATGGTTACTCAGTGTTGGCTAAACAGAATAATGAGCAGTGATGTGGATGAGAAGAATGAAAAGAACATCCCCTCCCATGGGCTGGCTGTTCTGGTGCTGACAGCCCTGGAGGTTTTGGGGAGTGAGGAACATGCCCCAGTTAATACTGGAGCTGAACCAGGCCCTGCCCATGAAGAAACCTGACCCCTGTGGTTGCTGCAAATAATTTCAGCAGTGTTTCAGCCCCACAGAACCTGAAAAAAAAAAACCCCACACTGAGGAGCAGGGAACAGGAATCCCTGGAGCATCATTGCAAAGCTGATGGAGGAGAGCAACCTGTATTTCAGTCTTGCTGCTGGGAAAGAGGAGCAGTTCTTTGTGTTCAGCTTCTTCCTCCCAAATGCTTGGCTGCTTCTGTGGTGTGAGGGGAATCTGTGTTGATTCTGGGGTGTGCTGGAGCCACAGCCACAGGCTGTTGTATTTACATGGGGACTGGGGAGCCCACGGGTGGGAAGGGAGCAAAGTAAAGCAGCTGCCTGGCTCTGAATGCCACGAGGGGAGAGCTTGAAGCTGCCTCCAAAGTCCTCCTGAGCTTGGGAAGCACCAGAGGAGCCTGGCCAAGGAGCAAGGGCTTGAGCTGGGAGTGATGGATGGAGCTGGAGGCTGTGTGGTACCTGGCAGCCCAGGGATGCTCAGGAACAGAGCAGGGTGGCCATGGGATGGACCAGCCCAGCAGCTGCTCCCTGGGATGCTCCCTAAGGGTTGCACAGACCCACAGCATCTCCAAATATTTCTCCCGTGCCTCGGTGTCACACTCTGATCCCAAGACAGGTGTTTTGCCAGGCACTGTCAGAGCTCCCCTGAGGCCACACTTTTCCTTTTCTGTGCAGGTGTGACACGTTGTTATTCACAATTTCACAGCAGCCTCCTGCTCTCTGTGTGACACCACTTGGGTTTCCTTACCCAGCCTTCACTTCAGCACTTACAGACCAGTGACACTGGTTCCCCCCCCCAAGCCTCCAGTTCCCCAGGGGGATTTTTGCAGAGTTCACTTCTGGGACAGGTAAATTGCTTCCTCCCACTCCAGCAGAGAGGCTTTGGGGTTTTTTGAGCTGTGTTTCACCTGCCTTTGGTAACTGCTCTCAGGCACAGGCAGGAGGCTGCAAACATAACATGGAGGGGGTGGGGAAGTGGGTGCATATGGCCCCCTAAAAATCATTCCATGCAATGATGGCAAATATCTACAAAATATCTACAAATATCTACACACGTGGGAGCCTGCAGGAGGCTGAGCACTAAAAGGGAGGCTCTGTGTGTGGAGCAGCTCCAGGGTCTGTTCTCAGCTGGATTTATTTAGCCCTGGAAATGTCACCCCGCAGGTCACGTTTGATGGTGACCCATTGGAAGGTGATCCAAATCCATTGGACCGTGCTATAAACCTGATTCCAGACTCTATTGAAACTTTTTATCAACAAACCCAGGTGTGCTGGGCCCAAAGGAATTGAAATGAAAGGGGGCAGGGTGATTGTGTTTGGGTTGGGGTTTTGGTTTTTGGGTTTGTGTTGGTTTTTTTTGGTTTTTTTTGGGTTTTTTTTGCAAGATCTGCTCTCCATGGGAAAGGGAACAGTGGTTTGTTTTGGGTTGGGGGTTTTTGGGTTGGTTTGTTGTTTTTTTTTTTTTTTTGGTGGTTTTTGTTTGTTTTTATTTTTTCTATGAATCCCATGCTGGAAGGAGGAGGAATTACAGGGAAGAGCAGAGTGAGCTCTTCCTCAGCTCAGCCAGCAGATGTCACATTTGGTTATCACTGGTGAGGCATTGGGTGGCAGCTGCAGGAGCCCAGGGATCATGCAGGAGAACCACAAGGAAAGGGAGAGAAATCATTCCAGGCCACTTGGAGATGGCATCTGGTGGATGAGATGCATGGTGTACTCTGTGGGATAAGTTGTATTGGTTTCAGGGTTAACTGGGATGCTGGTTTACTGGTTTAAAGCAGAGTTCTCTGTACCCTGCATGGGAACCACTTCAGTCATTTGGTCTGGGCAGGGTACAGATGGATATTAATTTGTGCTCTGATGAGGTGTTTGGAAGTTGAGTTTGATTCTCAAATAGTTCCTTCCCAGCAGATTGTGGTATGCTAGCAACTCCATGTATCCCTTGGGAAGAGACTTAAACTGGCAAGACTGGGAAAGCATCATCCTCAGGTTGGAAGCAACAGGGCTGTGGGAATCTGTTCCTGCAGTGAAGAATTCCCTGGAAGAGCAGCCTCACCCCCCAAGGTGTGGGGATTATTTATTTGGGGATTATTTATCATGAGCCTTCACCCCTGTTTAGCTTCAGTACCAGTGTGCAGTTAAATAAATGCCTCCCCCAGCCCAGCTGCTCTGGCACAGCTTAGCCTGGACCTTCCTGGCAACCAAATCCCAAAGAGCTTCCCGTGGGCAAAGCTGCTTTTGGTAGGACAGGAGCCCTGGCTACGTTCTGGTGCTCTGGGCTCTGTTCTGCTCCTGTCTCTTCAGCAGGTATTGCCACTCAGTTTCTCATGCCAGGATAAATTACTATTTCAGGATTTCCCTGGGTCTCACAGGTGGGGTTTCGGGGCCAGACTGTGGAACTGCCACTCTCAGGCTCTGGATTTGACTCCAATCAATTTGCTTGAGTCCCTGGAAGTCCCTTTTTAATAGGACCACGTCTGTGCTCTTTGCTGCCAGTCAATTTTGGAGCACCTTGCCCAGGGAAGCTGTGGATTCCCTATCCCTGGAAGTGCTCAAGGCTGGGTTGGATGGGGCTTGGAGCACCATGGCCTAGTGAAAAGTGTCCCTGCCATGGCAGGAAGGGTGGGACTGGATAATCTTTAGGGTCCCTTCCAACCCAAACCATATGATGATTCTGTAATTGTCACAGAGATGCTGGGCAGATGCAACCCACAAAAAATAGTCCAAATGGAAAGATTTAAGACCATGCAGGTAGTTCCAGCTGAAAAATACCATCCAAAAGTAAGCAATGTGAGGATGGCAGTGCTTGCAGGGCAAGAGGGGATCTGTAGCTGCATAGGAGCAAACCAAGCTTTTAGTTTGACTGGGGCCAGCCTGTTCTGCAAGATAAGTGCTGATAAGTTGTGGTGTGAAGCTGGCAGCTTATGAAATGCAGAACAGATGGAGCCTTTAAATAGTGGGGAAGACCAGAGGGTCCTCCACAGAGGGGACTGATCTCTGAAGGACAAAAAGCTTTCAAGAGGGATGAAGCTCATTTTATTAACATTGTGGCTGAGGTTTAGGAGGATGGGTGGAGGGTTCTAGCACCTGGTGTGGGGGAGTTTCCAAAGAGACTGAGACTATGTGGAGATAGATGTTCACCTCAAAGAGCAGTTTTGGCCAAAAAAAAAAAAAAAAAAATCATAAGTAGAGACTTTTTCAAATGGTGAAAGGCATTCCTTGTGCCCTGTCTCCTGAACCACTGGTCTATCAGCCAGCTCCCAGCCTGGCCTGGGGATGGATGGGCACGGGCAGGAGGGTCAATAATGGTGGAAATTCCCCAGCAGGAATGTAGAGAGGTGACAAGGATGGTTTGGCTGCAGGACTGGGACTGTGTTGGGAGGAAGAGCAGATCTAGGAGAAGACATATGTTTCCTTTTACATACACAGATAAAGAACAAAGCATCTTCCCTTTCTTACTGAAAATCATTCCTAAAATATATATCCTCTAATAAAACAGAGCACAGTAATGGGCAGCATTTTTCATAAACTCTGTTTCTCCCAGTATTTTACAGTTAAATGTATCGTTTTGTTTAGGATTTATACCCTTCATGCATTTTAAAGATAGAAAGCTCTGGAGCTGCGTTTGCTCAAAGTGGAAGAAGCATTTGTAAATCTCAGATTTTATTTTCTTTTCCCCTTTAACGTTTATAGCTGCAGTTATGAAGTGCCAGGCACCCTGATCATCACTTATTCTGACCTCTTTGTCATGATAAGCTAAGTGCACGAGTGCTCCCAGGATGGAGCTGAGCTTCCAAAGATGCTGCATTTGCAAACCATCTAATGCTGAGGAAATGAGCAGGACTGGATAGGAAGGTGAAGGGAACATCAACAAACATGTTCACTCTACAGAAAGGATGTGAACAGTCAGGAGAAGATCCAGAGAAGAGTCATGAGGATGATCAGAGGACTGATATGAGGAGAGGCTGGGAAAATTGGGTTGTTCATCCTGGAGAAGAGAAGGCTGAGGGGAGAGCTCCTGCCCATGATCCAGGACTTCAAGGGGGGTCCAGAGCAGCTGGAGACTCCCTATGGACAAGGAGTCCCATGGCCAAGACAAGGGGCAATGGGCACAAGTTGCTCCTGGGCAGATTCCCATTGGACACCAGAGGAAAATGTTTCCCCATGAGGACAGTCAGAGCTTGGAATGGTCTCCCAGGGGAAGGGGGGGATTCCCCCACTCTGGAAAGTTTGAAGTCTCAGCTCCAGGGGGTGCTGAGACATCTCAGAGAAACAAGAATCTGAGAAGGGTTGGAGCCTTGGGGGTGGCATCCCCTCTGGGGTTCCCTGATTCAGACCACACAAGGAACCAATTCCTCTCGTGCTCTGCCTGGAGCTCCTGGAGCTGTCGCTGCTCTCTGGGTTCCTCCTGTTTGTTCCTGCCTGGGAAACCAACATAAACACCAACCCAGCCCTTGGAAGTTCCATCTGGGCTCAGCACTCAGCTGCTCTCATTAGGGAGGGAAGGGGGATGCTCAGTGTCTTGCCAGAGCTGGGAAGCAGTGGGCTGGGTTTGGCTGGGTTTGGGCTGGGTTTGGGTTTGGGCTGAGTTTGGGCTCTTGCAATGTAAATCTGTGGTGTGTGCTCTTGGTTTCTTGCATTCCTTTGGAAACCACGGCTGGGCAAGTGCAGTGAAACAGTTCCTGTAGTTTGGTTTTGGTTTTTTTTTTTTCCAGAGTTTCTAAGGGCTAAGTGACTGAGCAATCTGAAAAGAGCCACAAGCAGATCTCAAGTGCCTGGTCAGGGATTTTTCTCTTGTAAATATCAGTTCAGGACCCATTGGAGGGTACATCAATCCTCTCCTGTTCAGGAGAGTTCTTCAGCATTTGCTGAGATCCCTGGGGTGCACTGGGAGGGAGCAGGAATCGGGCAGTAAGCAGTGAATTGGCTTTTCTGTTAATTTGTTTGTTTTCTATGAATCGGCTCTGTGTTGCCTTTCGTGCCATTTTTGACCTTAATGCTAGTAGAGAGTCAAAATATCAGGCAATATTTTGGAGGAACTACCTGGAGGAATTCAAATGCTGCCTAAGAGATGCTGAGGAGTGCAGAAAGGCTGTGGGAGTGAGAGGGGCTTGGGGGGAGCACTGGGTGAGTTCTGCAGCACCGGGACCATGACAGATGATGCTTGTTCCTCCTCCTCCTCCAGGTCATGATGAGATAAGAAATTCTCAGAACTATTCTTGTAACTTGGTGACTCTTATCCATCAGAAAATAATGATGTTTTAACACTCTCTGCTACTGCATGGTGTTTGTTACTGGTGAGCTGCTGTCACCTTGTCCAGACACCAGCAAAACTTGGATGTCTGTCTGGTTGTGCTTTGGTCAGCTGGGGCACCTTAAATGAAAAGGGAATTATTGTTTGGAAGGATGGATAAATGCATCATGTCAGTTGTATTCTGGTGAGCTGGACCTGCTTGTGCCTCAGCAAGTGCCTGTGGGGGTTGAACAGTGTTTGAAGTGCTCTTCAACTAAGTCCTCACACTCAGTACACCCCAGAACTGAGTAGCCAGTACATAAACAGTGTTTGGAAACTGCTGCTCAGAAAGGACCCTGGGACCTTTGGGCCACACTAGTTAATCACAGCCTTGTCCTCAGATCAATATTTCCTGAGATCTGGTACCGTGGCTCCCTGAAGTCCTATTTCAGACTTCCACAGTGATTAACATGTGGCAAATTTTAACCAGAAATTGGCAAACTGAGGACCAAGAGGGGACTTGCTTGGTGACCCTGTGCTGCTGCCCTGGAGGGAAGGATCTGGGGGGTGTGGGGGCTCCCCCAGGCTGCTTATCTGCTGGGCATTAGGTAGAGATGAAAGCAAATGCATCAATCATGCTCAATTAAAAAAAAAACAAAAAACCAAACATTTGGCCTCTTAAAATTAAAGAGCCAAGAAGGAAAAAATTGCTGCTCACTGCTTATAATCACAGAGCTCTGCAGTGGTTCTGCAGCTCAGAAACTTTGTGGGGCTGGAATGTGCTTGTGAATCCAGGTGAATGGGAGCAGAGGACTGGGTGCTGGGTTTGTTTTGCTTTTTTTGGTTTTTTTCCTTCCCTCTGTGCCAACCTGAGAAGGGAGATAGCTGGAAAGCTGAATAACCCCGGGGTGCAGTTATCCATGGCTGGGAATTGCCAGGTCTTTTCCAACCCAAACCATTCTGTGATTCTGTTATTTCAAGGCCATTTTTGCTGCCTCTGCTTAACAAAGGCAAATGGTGTGACCCAAAATGATGTTTCCTGTACTCAGTTCAGAGCAAGGGGCTTTGCTCTGGGGAGGGGAGGCTGGCATGGCTGTAGGGTGGCAGCACCAAACCCAGTGGGGTATGAGGGGCAGCAGCTCCATATTCTTTGTGCTTGGGACATCTCTGCAGGTTGTGATTATGTGATAACATCTTCCAGGCACAACCAGAGGCTGAAAGTGGCTCCTGAGAGAACCTTTTCTGCAGGTGGTTTCCTCCAAGGAAGCCTCCCCACCATCAAGATGTGCTTAGCTGAGAGCTGGGGCTCTGCTGCTCTTTCTCATCTCTGTCATCTCTAATGCTCTTTTTCATCTCCTCAGCTCTCCAGTGGAGGTTAATCTGTGCTGGGCAGTGTCACAGCTGGGTGGTGGCAGGCTTGGGGGGTTTGTCTGGAGCCAGAACAAATGGTTGTGGTGAGAGGGGACAGGAGGCAGGGCTGGGCAGAGTGCTGATGGGTCTCACAGCTCCTGCACCTCCCAAGGCTCTGGCTGCTTGTTGTGTACTCCAAACCACAGCCCAGCTTTCCTGTACTTTTGGAGTTCACCAGGTCTTGTGTTGTTAAACTTTCAGCATCCCCATTCACACCAGAAAGCTCTGCTGTTCAGAGGGATTTAGGATAATGCAGCTCTTCAGGAGCCCTCATTATTTCTCTAAAGGTGACCATGTTGTTCAAGTGCCCATATTGTGACAAATGTCTAATTATGGATCCTTTCTGTAGCCCCCCAGAGATGCCATTATGCCCACCTGCAGGAGAAGGGGGAAGATTACAATTTGCATTCAGCATGGGCTTTTCTCCATTATTTCCACTGCCCATAAATAAGGAAAACAAACCTTATCGACCACTGATCTCCTCTTTTCGTTTGTCCCACGTTTCTGTTTTTTAAAGCTGCTGTTCTGCTTTGCTGCTTTCCTTGGACTTGTGTTGTGTGCTACTTCAGCCCCAGCAGATCTGCTCTGCTCTGCTCTAATTGAGTGTGCCCTTTCCTTGGGCAATCTGGCAGAAAGATCCTGGCTAAAAGGGCTTTTTATCCTTTGAAAAGAAAAGCATGGCTGGAGGGGGTGACACCCCCAAAGGTAAAAGCTGGATCAATAACCACGAGATAGGAGGTGTATATTCACATGATTTTCCTTTTGTCCCTTTTCCTTTTTATTTTATATCTATTTTTGCTCTTTTCCTCTCACTACCTTTCAGATGTTTGGTATTCTCAGGCTTTTAGGTCAAGGTGCCTCCTCTCTGGTTTTATACCTGCCGATAAAAATAGTTTGGAGGAGAAACTCCCCAAATACAGTGTGCATTTTGGCACAAGCTCCTCGTGTCTGCATGAAAGGGGACTGATGAACACATATTGCTCTGACAGGTCAACACGTGCAGGTAGAACGTGTGGCCATGAGGCTGTGTTGTGGTTTTCATTGCATTTCAGAAATCCTCCCACTGACAAAATCCTGGCAGAAATCAAAGCAGCTCCAAGGTGTAAACTTGGGGAGGGGAAAGACCTTATTCTGCTTGTCTTCTTTCTCTAACAACAGAAAAAGGTCTAAAAGAGGGCTCTTCTAGACCTCTGCAAGAGGATAGCAGCTGAAAATGTTTAGGTTTCCCATGTTTTGTCTCCTTTTTGTCCTACCTTCCACCTGCTCTGGGTGGTTCAGCTCTCTGACTGCCTCTCAGGTGCTGGGGGACAGGTTGGGCACTCTGTGTCATTTTTGCTTTTCTCCATGAATCACTTTTCCTTTATGGGATGCTCTAGAGGCACGAAGGACATTTGCCTGTGAAGGTGTCACCAGTTAAAATCAAAGGGAACTCAACCTGAGCAGCTTCGAGCAATGTTGTGTCCCACGTCTGGGAAATCATCCTGAGGGTTTTTGGTTTTTTATATTTCTAAAGGATGAAGCTACAGTAACATCCTGGTGCCACACTGGTGGACCCAAGATGCACTGTAAGGTGTCATTTCCCTGTTATTCTCTGCTAAATAGCATCCTGGAACAGCAGAGACATCAGTGGGGTTAGAAAGGACAGCCTGGGTGTCCATTGGGAAGCTGGGGAGGAGAAGGTGTGATGAAGGCAGCAGTTACTGGAAATATCCCTTGTGTCTTTCCAGCTCAGGGGTGTCACTTCCTGTCACTGGTGCCACGTACAGCAGCTCTCACTGGGTCTTTCTCTGCTTGGTGTGGTGCCACTTGTTTGGACATCTCTATTTTTGCCAGCTGGGCCAGGAAAAATCAGTGCAAGGGGCATTTCCCATGGCCCCAGCTTGTCCCTGCTCACAGCCCGGGGAATTTTCCCCCTCCTGGGCCAAGGATGCCACTGAGGAGCAAGGTGACAATCCAGGCTGTTGTCACCAGTCCTTTAAAAAAGTGGATCACAGAATCCTCATGGTTGGAAAGGACCTTCAAGGTCATCGAGTCCTACACCCCCTCAACCACTGACTCATCTCCCAAAGCACCACATCTTGGTATTTTTTGAACACCCCTGGGCTGGTGACTCCACCACCTCCCTGGGCAGCCTCTCCCAATGCTTCCCCACTCTTTTGGTGCAGAAATTTTTCCTGATGTCCAATCTGCTCCCATCCCCTCTTGTCCTGTCCCAGGCACTGGGGAGCAGAGCCCAAACCCAGCTCCCTGCAGGCTCCTTGCAGGGAGTTGTAGAGGATCAAGCATCTAACTCCAAAATGTGTTTCTGGATGAAGATCAGGAACCAAACTCCCCAAACCAGAAGGGGAGAGGGTGGCTGCAGGCTGGGCACCACCCCAGCTGCCTGCTGCTGACTCTCTGCTTTTTTCTTTTCTTCCCTCTCCTGCAGGCAAAGCCTATGCTCCCGAGTTCTACTACGACACCTACAACCCCCTGTGGCAGAACAGACCCCGGGTCTATTCCTACAGCCTCCAGTGGACCCAGATGAACCCCAACGCCGTGGACAGAATCCTTGCCTACCGCCTGGGGATAAGGCAGGTGAGGAAAGGAATTCCTTTGTGTGGGGTGTGCCTTTGGAGGCATGACCTCTGGGGGGACTCCAGGGCCTTTATTTTATTATATTATTTATTTTATTTTCATTTTTATTTTTTCATTTTTATTTTTTATTTTCCATTTTTACCTTATTTTCATTTTTTAATTTTCATTTTTACTTTATCCTATTTTATTCTATTCTATTTGCTTCATTGTTCTTTTATTCTTTATTTTATTTATTTTATGTTATTGCACTTCATTTCCTTTTTGCCTTCTTAATTTTACTTCGTTTTACACATTATTCTTACTTTGTTCTATTTTATTTCATACTTTTCTTTTTATCTTACTTTCCTTCTTTTTTTTTTTTCCTCCCTCTTCTTTTTTTCTCTAAGTTGGGGTTGTTTCTCCTCCCTCTGGCAGGCTGGCTGCCACCTACTCCTCTGCTGCTTGTAGATGCTGAAAATTCCTTTGCACATTTGTAGTGTGATTGGAGAGCTGTTCCTCAGGGGGCTGTGTAGAGCCTGATGCTCAAGCTATGCTTGAAAGGCTACATGAAAGAAACTTGCAATGAAATGAAACTTTTCTGTATCTGTAGATTTTTTATTAGCTCTTCCATGTAAACAGATAGACCCAGGGGTAGCTGTAGCTTCCCTATGGAAACCCATGGGGATCCTGGAGAACTGAGACATCTTCCCTGACCACCTCAAAGGCATCTTCAGGGATTCACAGGGAACTTTCCAAGGGGAACTGGCACTGTTGAGGGAGGTTGGAACCTCTGGCAGAGGCATTGTTAATTCAACAGAGTCATCCCCACTCATTTACCCTTTAGCAAAGAAAAATCTCATCTGTCTTCCCTGAAGGTTATTGCTGAAAGCTTGGGGTTTAATGGTCAATTAAAGAACCGCTCCCTGCCCTGCGTAAACTCTCATTAAATGGCATCACCTCTGCTTAATTCCCCTTCACAGGGCAACGTCATCGTCCCACAGCAAACTCCATGCAAAATCTCCTGGTTTTAAGCTCTAAAGGCAGAAAATTGATGTGCCAAACCACTCCTTCCCAAGCCTGGAACACAACCAGTGTGCCAGAGGCTGGCGCTGGCAGCCGGATTTGGCTTCCCCAAGGGGAAACACAGGGTCTGAAAAGAATTCTCCTTGCTATGAACACCTCCTTGGCCACCGTGTCCATCCCCAGGCCACATCTCACCAGTTGGGCTGCCAGCCCTGGTCTGTGCCATGCTGGTGCTGTACCCAGTTGGGGTCATGGGGCTCCCACTACCCAGCTGGTGGGCACATGCCCTTGGTTCCTGCTCCCATCCTGGACCTTCTGCCATGAAATGAAGGCATTTTGCTGCTTACCTGGGAGAATTTACCTGGTCTTGTTTTGGTCTTGTTTCACTCTCTCCTGCTGAGCTTGCTTTCCGTTCCATAATGCTGCAATTATTGATTTAGGGAATGTATGTTTGGTTATTCAGTGCCTGGTTTGTGCAGGGAGAAAGAGGTGGGAGATTAAGACAGATTCTTGACAAGGTCTGTGCTTGGAAACGTGAGTGCAGAAAATATTTTGTTATCCCCCCCAGGCCTCCTGCTGGGATGAGCTTTGGAAGCTGCAAAATAAATATGCAATTTGAGGGTGTTATTTATGGGGAACAGAGGGGGTTTGGCTTGTGGAAGTTGGGTGGTAGCTGAGGAGTTGGTTGGGATACATCCAGGTTACAGCTTTGGTAGCCAGGGGTGCTGGCTGGGCTTCTCTCAGGGTTTGCCTGACTGATTTGAAGTGAAACTGGGTGACTTTTAATGCCTGTTCATGCAGCTTTTTGCATCCCTGAGCTCAAATCTGTTCCATTCTTCCCAGGACCCGAGAGAAATTGTTAAACTCAAAAAAAAAAGAATTTGCTGAGGTAAAAGAATATACAATGAAATTAATTGCATTAGGTAGTTTACCTTTTTTTTTTCCATTTCATTTTAATTTACTTTTAATTATCTATTTATAAAATTATCTCTAGTTACTTTACTCTAATTTCCTTGACAACACTCTCTGTTAGGCTAATCAAAATATTTTCCTTTCCTCTATCTGAAGCCACACATAAATCTTGGGTGATTTGGAACCCAGTGAGCCCTCTGGAACACACTTATCCTTTTGTTGCAGTAATTCCCCCTTAAACAGGGGTGATAATTAAACTTCCTAATTTTTTTTTTTTTTGACACCTACCAGTACTTACTACCAGCAGATTGCCTTCTGAACTGTTTGTGTTTATATGGTTTATTCAACTTAGCAATGCTTTTTTTTTGTTTTGGTTGGATTTTTTGAGGGGTTTTTTGGGTTTGTTCTTTTTGTGTGTTTTTTTTTTGGTTGGTTGGTTGGTTGGTTGGGTTTTTTTTGTATTGGGTTTTTTTAGCTAACAATAAAAATGGGAATGAGCATCCTTTGGGGGTGGCAAGAAACCCTCCTCACAGCTGGGCAAAAATTCAGTGGGAGGGTTTCCAGGAGGAGGTGAAGAGCAGCCTCCTACACCCAGTGCCTGCTCTTAATCTTTGTTTGAATCTCCTCATGCCTCTCAAAACAGTGCTGGGGGGGCTGTGTTGTGGGTCACTGTGGAGTTATCTGCTGTAATTCAATTAACACCAGTCCCTTTATCTGATCAGTAAATTGCTTTTTTGTTAAGAACCTTAATATCCCAGCCCAAGCCTCCCTTCCTCATCCCCCAGTCTGTACATTGCTGCTTCACTTGAGGCAGAATCCAGGCAGGATTTGGGGAATATTGAGCTGATAGCAAGTTTGTAGCTTGCTGAATTTTCTGTGGGATTGTTAAAGTCTGTAATATTGACAGTATTTTTAAGGTCATTTGATAAAAACAAGAGGTTTGTGGGAGGCACAGAGCAGTTGAGCTCCATGTTGGGGCTTGGGAGGTTGTAGAAAGCAAGGCAAAGGATGTGCTTGATAATTTAACTTTTAAAGGGCAAAGGAGGCTGATCATGGGGCTTTTCCTTAAAGCCAACCTGTTCTGCTCAGAGTAAATAGATTGCACAGCTTTATTAGAGCAGGGAAACAGCTCCACTGGTTGGCACAGGGCAAGCCTGCAGAGCTGGGGCTGCCTCTGCCTGGACCAGCTCAGCCAGGAAGGGTTTGGAGGAGTTTTCCTGGCAAAAAAAAATGATTGGGGAGAAATATCAAGATGTGCTGGGCAGGCAGAGAGCAGGTGGAATGGAGAGGCAGGAGCAAAGCTGCTGAGTGGGGCAGGGGGTGGCTTCAAGGAAAATAAATGTGGTCAAGGAGCAAGAGGTAGAAGGTTTTTCATGGTGGATGCCAGGAGCAGCTGGCGTGTTCTGGGGAGCTTCAGGATCCTGTGGGTGCTTTGTAAGAGGGAAAATACAGGTTGGAAGAGGAGACCTGATCCGTGGAAGAAGGGAAAATCCATAGGAATTGCTGTTTCTGTGCTGTGTCTCTCAGCAAGATCATGGTCTGGCTCTGCCCCAGCACTGTGTTTAAAGCTGCAAAGAGCAGAGGTTGTTCAGTCAGGCTCATCCTGCTGCATGCTAGTGTGGGACAGATGCTCCCTCCTGGGACAGCCTGGGAAGAACAGGAATTATTTAGAGCTCTTTGCTCTCTGCTTAAGCCCAGACACTCCTGTCTGTTCCCTTCTGGGGATTCATTCCATGGGTAGTGTCATTTTGGAACAAGCACTGGCTCCTGTCTGTTTCCAGTTGTTACAGCACATGGGCACTGGTTTCCCAGGGCTGGGGTTAAATCAGCTTTGAGGATGCTGAGCTGCAGACTCTGCCAAGCCTGCTGGGAGGGAGCATCCACAGAGGGTTCTGCTCCTCTTCAACTCAGTGGTCCCAAATAACTCTTAAAAAATGAGGCACTGGCTGAATGGCCACAGAGCCACTTGTTGAGTCAGTGCAGGAGCTGCCTTTGACATCCTCAGAGCCATGGAGCATTCCTTGAGGAGATGGCACAGCTCTGCACCATGCATCCAGACCCTCTCCCTCCAAGGGTTGCTGTGGATGGGGTCTTCTCCTCTTGAAAATCTGTGGCTTCTTTGCACAGGGAAATAAATAAAAAAAAAAATAAAAATAAAAAAAGAATTTAGTTGATGAGATAAGAGCAAGGATCCTGATGTGATTTGTGATTTGTTCTTGTAAGACCAGTCCAGACAGCCGGGGCAGGGTCAAGGGATTTGAAGTGGTTGGTCCCTTTCCCAAAAGGAGGGGAAACCCTTGAAAACAAGAGGTTCAGCCTGTCTTGCTTTGATTTTCCCACTGTTTCTGGAATATTAAGACTGTATGAACCCCTATGAATCTTCAGAGCAGTGTTACACATCTCTGCTTCTTGTCACCTCCTTTGTCACTGGAGTTAAAATAAAGGCGTCTCTCTGGCAGAGGAGAATGATTCAGGGGAAGGAAATCAGGGCAAAGCAGAAACTTGCTCAGCATTCTAAGCATTGGTTAAGGAGAAGCTGAGAGAAACCACCATAACAGCAAATGTTAGGAAGGTTATTTGGGAAAAAAAGTGGAGCTTGGTGTAATGACATAGCAGGGAAGTCAGAAAGCCAGAAAAGGGAAAGGGAAGGTCCTGTCAGCTGAAGAGGGAGTCACAAGAATAGAAAAGTGTCATTTTTCTGCCTATGGAGGGCAAATGGAATCAGAGGAATGAAAACCTTTATGTTCTGAAGCCCTGTGCTTGACTCAGAGTCACTTAGGAGTTATTTATTTCCTTTGGCACACTCAGGGCCTGCACCTGATGGGTGGTGATGCTCCAGATGTTCCTTCCATCAGGATGGTGGTGGTGGTGTCACAGAATGTCCTGCAAAGGAAAAGATGTTTGCAGGCAGAGGGTTTTCATTGAGTTTGCTATAGAGCCTGTAAAATAGCTGCACATCAGCCTGGGTACAAAAAATTGCAGGCAGGACCATTCAAAATTACTCACATCTGCAGTAATTCATTCCCAGGGAGGAAGTGAGAAAGAGCTGAAAAGTCACACGTGTATTGGAGTATTTCTGATGTTGGTTTCATAAAGGTTCTGAGCTTGTTTTCTACAGAGGGATAGAAGCTGTTCTGAAGAGTTCTCAGTGTGCATTTCTTTTGGGAGGTCCAAGCAAGCATTTGTGTTTTTCCCTTGTTGTTTCTGCACTTTTGAAATGAAACCAGAGAGAGCGTGGCCAAAAAAAAAAAAAAAAAAAAAAATTTAACAGTAAAAAATAAGAGTGGATTGCAACATGCAAAGGCATGGATCTTATTGATTTTCTTGGGTTTGGTAAAAATTGGATTAGGGAAGCAGTGGTTCTGTTTTACAATTTTCCATTTGCAATACTGATCCCTCCTCTGCTCATTCTTCACCAGACTGAGTGCAAGGCCAGGAAAAGGAGGAATGTGGGTTGGGATTTGTACCAAATGCTTGGAATTGCCATGTGGAAATGGTTACATCTCCCAAGCTTGGGCTGGATGAGGCAAGCGCTTGAATATAAAGAAAAAATAAAAAGGGAGGGAAAAAAATAAAATCCTGTAGATTGCATCTTAGTAAATTCAGAGGAGAAGGTTATAGACATAAACACATCTTTTTCTATCAGGTCCTGACATTCTGCCTTTGATCCTGTGGTATCTTAGTGACCAAAGATGTGCTTTTGGCTGTAACCACTGTTCTTGGTCAGGATGTAGAGCTGTGTGTCCCCAGTATAACCAGTTTGCTTGGTTTGGAGGTGCTGGGCTGAATCTTCTAGAGATGCAGGGAGAAAACAGCTCAGGCTGAGCTGTGCCCAATCACAGCACCATGAACTGGGGGCTGTAATACTAAATTCCCTTTCTTCATAACAAGAAAAAAAAACCCAACACCCTTACAAGCAAAATTCAACATATTCATTTCATCCAAGCAATTGCTGCCTGCTGGGGCTGCCTGGGTTTGAGTTTCATTATCTGAGCATAAACTCTGGCTATTTCCTTCCTAATTTTAATGCCCAATTCCTAACAACTTTCTGGTCTGGTTTCTTCAGGAACCAGGACACAGAGGAAGGTGCTCAAGTTCCCTCCTGTTATTTCTGAAGCCAGCTCTGCACTTTTGGTCAGTGCTGGGGGGCAGCAGAGGTGCAGCAGGCAAGGGGGGGTCCCACCAGGGACTGGTAAAGGTGCAATTCTAGAAAAAAAAAAAAAAAAAAATTGAGAGGTAGGGTGGTGTTAATAAAAAAAGAATAAAACCATGGACCTGGGGCAGACTTGGTGAATTCCCCAGCTTCCCAGCAAGCTCAGTGGAGCTTTTCCTGGGATGTCTTTGGAATTTTGGGGCAATCTCTGAAGGTCTCTGTGTCTGTATTTACAGACTGGAGGAGTCAGAGGTCTCTATTGTCATCTCTCCTTCCTAAATTTCCAACACCAGCCAGGTAGGGATTTCTTACAGGACAAATGCAGTGTGGGGAGGAGCTCTCCTGCTTCCAGCAGTGATGGTGGCACAACCTGAGGTTTTCATGGATGTTTTCCCTTCAGGGGCAGGAAATCCAGGTTTATTGGCACTCAGGAGCTCATTCTCTCTCTCAGCACTGACAAAAATTGTCCCGTGGGAAATGTCCCTGCCCATGGCAAGGGGCTGGAACTAAATAATCTGTTAGGTCCCTTCCAACCCAAACCAGTCTGGGGTTCTATGAAACAGAGGGTGGGTGCTGTAGCCTCAGCCTGGGCATTCTGACCAAGCTCAGCTTTATTTATTCTGCCTCAGCAGCAAAACTGGCAATAAGAACAGATGGCTGCTGAGAAATGCAGTGGATCAGGCAAGGCTTAGGAAAGACAGGAGAAAACAGAACTGAAGTGTGATTTTGTGAGAGAAATCACTCGAGTTGGAGGAATTTATTTTAGTAAATAAGTTATTTGCTTTACAACTACATTTAAACTCTGGTGGTAGGGTTGAGGTTCCCATTTTGTACCTTTGGGTGCTCCAGGCAGAGCCTCGGGTGGAACAGCTGAATTTCTGGTTCCATCTGCACCATCCAAGCAAGGCTGAGCTTTAAATCATTGAGCTGTGTGTGGGCATCCCTCCTGCAGGAGCTGGGCCCTGGATGGAGATTTCTGCTCCACTTGCAGAACAGCAGAAGAGGAGATAAAGTGGGGAGGGTGTTTTCAGGGCTGCTTTTAGACCCTGCTGCTGTGGAGTTCTCCAATGAATGCAGATTTTCCTAGGAAAATCTGTCATTATTTATCAACGTGTTATTAATTTGTCATCGTCTCCTGTCATGCAAAACTGTTGAACAGAAAACCCCTAAATGGCAGCAGTGGTTTCCCTGTTGGTGTTGATTTCAGGTGATGTCCTAGTGTGGTTCAGAAATACTGAAGGAGGTGCAGAAATGAAAACTGCCAGAGCTGTAAAACTTGGAAAACTGAAGAGCCACATAAAAATGATGGCATCTGTCCTTGGGCAAAAGCATGACAAGAGTTGTGTGGCTGGCATGCAGCAGGTTTTTTTGTCATAATAAAATACAGCATAGATAAATATTTGAAAAGGCCTTTCTGCATTACAGAGCTGTAATTCTGATGAAGGATGCATCCTCTTTAGTTCAAGACAGTTTCAGAGAGCTACTCCTGACACCCTCAAGTGTCCTAAAAACTAAATGATTCCAGAACTGAGCTGTTGGAACTGCTGAGTAAGTGGTGTGCAGTGAAAGAGCTTCACCTCTTTCCCTCTGACTATTTCATATGTGTCCTTACATCTTCTTTGCCCTCCCACCTCCAGGACCTGTTCCAAAGTTTGAGTTGCTGCCAAGGTTCTCAGGTTCTCCCTCTCTCAGCTGGGTACATCCCTGCCTCCTTCCATGGGCTGCCAGGAACTTCTTTTGACAGCATTCCTTTGGGATAATTTTATGTTACTGAAGCAGGGAGAAAGGTCAGAAATAACTCATTGCAAGTAGGGCTCACTTTGGGCAGGGGATTTTTTTAGTTTAAGGCTCTAACTCGGAGGGGCTTCAGCTGTAATCTGGATGTCTCCTGTTACTGGTGGGAGATGCTCCTGTTACTGGTGGGAGATGCTGTCACCCTCAGAGTGGGGCTTTTTGTGAAGTATTCCCCCTCATCACCCTCCTGTGACATTTCTCTGTTCCCATAGGCTTTGCCCCTGGTAGAAGTGTTAAAGAGCACAGCAAAATAACTTAGACTCCAGTGGAGGCAGTGGTGTTCACCAAACTCAAGCAAGAGCTTGGAGTTCCACTGCACAGTGAAAAAAGCCCAGTTAGTGTTTTTTCTGTCGGCCAAGTATTGAGTGTTCACACAATTTCTGGTCTTTGGTACCAAATAAAAGTGCCTTTGTGTGGCAAAGAAAGCTGTCAGGTCTCTGAGCATCTCCCCTCTGCACTGGGCTGAGCAGTTCTGGCAACCTGTGAAGGGGAATATTTATCTTCTGAGCTTCCTGAGCTGTTTCTAAGGCCACTCAGGTTGAGTAAGTATCTGCATGTCTAGACAGTGCATGAACTGAAAGTATTAAATCTGTTTGAGGCCCTCCTGGATTTCCCCCAGCTCTGGTAATGAGCCCATTTACAAACGGAGCACTGCAGAGCTTCAGAGGTAACAAATAAAAAGGAGATGAATTGCCTAATTACCAATGATCAAATCCACAGCTTCACCAGCATCACTCCCTGGGAGCAGCCTTAATGACTCCCTAAGGGACAGCTGGGGCAGGACAGCCCCTGGGATGCTCTGCAGACCAGGGATGCTCCTGCCTGGGATGCTCCCTTGGCTCCTGCCTCCAGGGTTCTGCAAACCCAGCTGCTGCCTCTGTGTCCTCTCACCTTTGTATCAATCTTCAGGTGTTTAAGGCCAGGTTGGGTGGGGCTTGAAGCACCCTGGTCTTGTGGAAAGTGTCCCTGGCCATGGCAAGGGGTTGGGACTTGAAGGTCCCTTCCAACCCAGTCTGTGGTTCCGTGACTCTGTGATAGAACAGGAGTCCCAGATGTCTGTAAGGCACTTGGCTGTTTTTTACTGCCTCACCATAAATCCTGTCCTTAGTGAAACAGAAATATGTAAATTAGGCAATAATTCAGTGTAAAAAATATGTTTTGCAAAAAAAAAAAAAAAAAAAAAAAAAGAGCAGTGCCATTACGAAATGAGACTTTGGAATGGGCTGCCCAGGGAGGAGGTGGCATCACCATCCCTGGAAGCATTTAAAAACCATGTAGCTGAGGCACTTCAGAACGTGTTCTAGTGGGTGATAGATGTTGATTAATATATTTTGTTGGGGGGGATGTTGACATTTGGATGTGGTGATCTTGGAGGCCTTTTCCAACTGTGATAATTCTGTGGTTTTCTTTCTCTTCCACAGTCAGTGACTCTCTCTGGTCATCCAGCTGAGGCCAAGAAGGATTTCTTTGTTTTTGAAAGCCCTGTCCAAATTTTAGTGGCATTTTGGAGAAAAGAGATGGTGAATGATCCCCTTTTTTTTTTCTTTTTTTTTTTTCCCTAATAGCAAGATTAGGTTTGCAATTCCTTAAACAGAGATTTTGCTTTCTTCTCATTAAGGGATGTTTGTAGCTAAATCAGGACACAGTAGCCAGTGTATACACAGAGAAAATGCTTATGTCAAGTAATGTGCATTACAAAAAATCACAAATTTTGGGGATGAGAGGGATTTGTCTCTGAAGACAACTGCTTCACCCATTCTTTGCTGTTAGAGAATCCTTTATTCTCTGCACCATGCTTACGTTTAAATTGAGTACAAACCATATTGCCTTGCAGTAAGCAAATGAGCAACCCTACTGCAACCCATCTGTGTTCCTGAGCTGATTCAGAGCCTCCCATTTCCATTTGGAGAACTTCATTAAACATCTCGGGGCTATTTCCTTCCCTCTGGTGCATGAATTGTCTGCAGTATTTAAGACCCAGTCTGGTGAAGCATTCATACCTGGCAGTTGAGCTGTCATTTGCTGGCAAAAAAAAAAATTCCTTCTTCCTTGAAAAGTTAAGCAAAATCAGTGTGTTCATTTACCTTAGCAATGCACTTGAGCATCATGGGCTTGTCTGGTTGCATTATTAATCCTTGATCTCTTTTTGCAGAGACTCCTGGAGGTTGCTTAAAATGCAGCCTTGTTTTTCCAGTTCATTTAGCAGGACAACCTCGCTCCTTGGCAGAGTTGACTAAGCAGTGAAGCTGCTTTAAAAGGGTTGGGTTTGTCATCTTGATTGCAGCTACAGTCATTAATTATGTCACCGGGTAATTATTTTGGATGAAAAAAAAAAAAATGGTCATTTTCAAAGCCACCACCAGAAAATGAATTAGGTCACAAGTTGTTCCCTGGGACTGCACAGGGGGTGATTTCAGAGCATAGAATCATCATCACATCCCAGGCTGGTTTGGGCTGGGAGGGACCTTAAAGATCATCCAGTTCTAAATCCCTGCCATGGTCAGGGACACCTCCCACCAGCCCAGGTTGCTCCAAGCCCCATCCAACCTGGGCTGAGACACTGCCAGGGATGGGGCAGCCACAGCTTCTCTGGGAAACCTGGCACAGGGGCTCAGCACCCTCACAACAAACTATTTCTTCCTCACATCTCATCTCCCCTCTTCCATCTGGAAACCCTTCCCCCTCATCCCATCCCTCCCTGCCCTTGTCCCCAGTCCCTCCCCAGCTTTCCTGGAGCCCCTTCAGGCACTGGAAGGTGCTCTGAGGTCTCCCCATGGGATCCTTCTCTTCTCCAGCCTCAACACCCCCAACTCTCTCCCTGGCTCCAGAGCTGCTCCAGCCCTCCCAGCAGCTCCAGGGCCTCCTCTGGACTCACTCCAACACCTCCTCTGCTTTTTGTGTTGGGGGGATCCATCTGGAGCAGGTTGTAGTGTTTTAGGATCCTCAGTGAGTCCTCACCACTGAAACATGAGATGTCTCTTGGGGGTTTCTTAGTGATGGAAATGGAGTTGTTGGTGTAAGCATGAAGTGTTTTTATTTAAACTTGGGAAGTGAAGCTTGATCCTACTTGTATAATTTGATCTCTTGCTGCCCTGATAAAAGTAACCATTGCCCAATTCTTAAACTTTGAACTTGATCCATCTCTGAGAAGGAATGAGAAAGCTCTCCCAGCTTTACCATGGGTTAAAAATCAACCCAACTTCTGGGAATGCCTGACACCAGAGGGGTTGAAAATAGACAAACTCTTGGTAGGTGTCTGGCATGTGTAGCATGCATCAAGTTAGGAAGAAAGGGAAATCAAGGATTTGGGGCTACCAAGTCATGAAACCCTGAATGTTGGCCTGATTTGACAGGTTCTTGTATGGGGATATGTACAGAGTGTTTCTCACACTCTGTACTGAGTGTTACAACACTCAGAGTGTTTCTACACTGTGGAAAGTTTATCCACCCAGAACAAACCAATTTCTAGAGCTCACCTTCGAGCTCTTGCTTCCCTGGGCAGGTGCCTGGTCATAACTGGGGAGCTGTGGAAATTTTTGTGCTTTTCATCCCAGTTCCTAACTGGTGGCAGCAGTGGCTCCACCTGAAGTTCCTGTGCAGATCCTGGTAGAGCTCCATGCCAGCAGCCTGCAGCTGCTCAGGACAGGTCTGATGCCATCTGGGCACCCCACGGAGGTGCTTCCATTCCATGTATTTTTTTTTTTTTCCCAAATAGATTCAGGTAGGGTTTTTCAAACCAATACCAGTGAGTCCCAGCTTGCACAAGCAGTCGGGCGGCAACGAGCGAGCGCTCGCAGCTCTCTGATATTTATTGTCAGCAGGATGAAAACAAATGAAAGAAGTGAGAAGACTTTCCCAGAGCAGACAGGAGGGGTGTGATGCTCTGGTCCCCACGGTGGCTGCTCTGCTCCTCAGCAGGTGACAGCCACGTTCCCTTTGCCGCCGGCTGCGCCGCAGCCGCCGTGACCTAGAAAAGGAACAGCTCTGCTTTCAAGAAGTAATAAAAAGTCAACCAGCAGCTGTAAACCAGAGAGGAACTTGTTCAAGCTTGTTATTTGAAAGATTAAAGTTCCTGCCTTGCCTTTATTTTCAGTCTACAGATGTCTGCGGGCTCAGTGGATTGATAATGAGAAAGTCTCTTCAAAGAGCCCCCCGAGCAGGTGACTTCTCTGTGCCCTTCCTTCTGGTCACCCCTTGGCTTTATTGTGTTCTTAACTTCTGGTTCCACTCTGCAGAGCAGGGGTCAGGGGATGCAGACACAGGCTGTGTGCTCCTGGAAGGTTCTGCAGAGCTGCACAATGGAGGATTCTGGTTTCTGTCAGTGCCAGAGGGCAGTTCTCATCCCCCTGCACATCCAGGGATGCATTAAACTTGTCAGAAAGGAAAAAAAAAAAAAAAAAGTGAATGGGGATAAATTCTAGTGCCTTTCTGAGTAAAGAAAGCTAAATCTGTCGTAAATAGAGTTGCCTCTTTGTCCCTGGGTGTAAGGTTGTTGAAAGCAAAGAAAGAAGCTTCTAGCTACAAAATATCCTTGATTACAATTTACTCATCAAATGGACTGGGGTGTCCTAATTCATACCTTAAAAGATGTTTTCTTTAGCATTCATTTGTATGGAAAAACAGAAAGCAGTGTATCTTATCTCCAAGTTAACAAGTTTTTAGCAGAAAGTTGTGCAGTATTTTGATTTTGCTCTGATGAAAATGACTGCTCTTTTTTTTTTTTTTTTTTTTTTTTTCTTTTTTTTTCCCTGTGTTATCATTTTCCACCCTGCCTTTAGCACTTGAGATGTAACCCAGATGTAAAGTGGACTGACCTGTTGGGTCATCTCACTTCCAGCTTTCGGATGCCAGCTTTCCTTAAATTGTTCCCATCTCTTTCTTCTTCAAATATCAGGCCATAAATTCAGCTCATGGACAGATGTTTCTGACAGCTGAATTACTCATCCATCAATTTGTAGCCCATAAAAACAGTGCCTGTAACACTCTGCATCATTGGACTCGAAGTTGGGAATTGCTGAAGATTCAGTTTCTTCAAAGAGACACAAAAAAAAAAAAAATAAAGAGGCACAATGTGGTGAACACAAAACAAGTAAAATAAAATGAATGGTGGGAGTAAAACCTGAATAATTGGCAACATAATCCTGTAAGACTGAAGTCGATGATGTGCCTGTGATTGGTCTTAGGGATTAGAAGTTCCTTAGTTGAAAAAGGTGGTAGCCACCACTCAATGAGCTTCAGATACATGGTTTTGCAGGCAAAAAAGAGAGAAAGAAGGGAAGGCTATTCCCTTGTGCCTCGTGTTGAAGGGAGGCTGAGCCCTGGGTTCCAGCACCTTCCAGGTCCTGCCCAGCACTTTCTCCTCCAGCAAACATCTCCAGCCCCATCACCGTGTCCAACCTCATCCAGGGCACTTGGGCTCAGGGTATGTTCCTGGCAAGGAAACTTCGTGGCTTTCTTGCTCTGGGCTGGGTTTGGCCTCTGGGTCCCTCTTGCCCCCAGCAGTTGGTGTCCAGGTTGGCAGAACAGAGCTCAGCACATCAGGTCACCACCTCACATGGGAGGTTCTGGCAGGGCTACTGGTTGCCTGTGGAAATAATGAAAAAAAGATGTCATCCAGGGCAGTGTTGCATGGTCATGGGACTATTTTGGTTGGAAAAGACATCTAAGATCATCCAGTCCAAACTTTAGCCAGTCCCATGCTGATCCTTGTCCCTCAGCTCTGAAATCCCTCCAGGGATTGGGATTCAACCTGGGCAGCCTGGGACAGTGCTTGGTGACCCTTCCAGCCAACAACTTTCTCCTCATCTCCAATCTGAACCTCCCTGATGCAACCTGAGACATTTCCTCTCCTCCTCTCCCTTGTTCTTTGGCAGAAGAGCCCAAAGGCAGGAGCAGCTTTGGAGCTGGGCTGGGTTTTGCCTGAATTTACAGAGATTTGTCCCCCTGAGTCATTGCAGGGCCATAACTCTCCTTGGAAAGGGAGGTGACACAGGAGCCACCTGCCTGGTAAGGTTTCTGTTCAAAACCAGAGAACTCTGATTTTATTGCTGGGCAAAACTGTGGAAGAGAAGCCCCAGGGTTCATACAGAGAAATGGGAGAAACATGGAGTGGGATTTGTCCCTCTGTGTTGTGCAGATAAATGGAATATCTGCCCAGGAACTGAACAGTGCTGGTTTATTTATATGGCTGCTAAAGAAAATTGGGGTGTTTTGTTGGGTTTTGGTTTCTTTTTTTTGTTGGTTCTACTTTTTGTATTTTTTTAAGTTAAGGAAAAGAAATTGTTGCTGTTATAAATTGTAAAAACACCACTTTAAAGACCACCACAGTTTTTTTTTTCCTAGAAGATACACTAGACTCACTTACATTTCATTGATTTCTCATTAATTAAAGGGACCCTTGTCTGACTTCTTCTGAGTCAATGAAGAAATCTGTGGCTGGAATCAATAGGCCAAGCAGGAGGGAGTAAGGATGTGTTTATTTTTTATAAACATAACTTTGCATAGAGGCAATAATATTTCATCATCCCATAGGATTCACTTCTCAAAAAAATCTCTATGTTCCAGTCTTTTAGAGAACACAGTGGTTCTCAACAGCAAAACCCTTTCTCTGAAATACATTGAGCTTGAGGAAAAAAAGATTTCTAAATTTTTAAAGGTGGCCAAAAATAAAAAGGAGTCCCTGGGAAGCTTTCTGTGCTCTGGATGGACTGAACATGGGTTTGTTCTGCTAAATCCATCCCAGGTTAGACCCAGGACCATGCTGATAAATGCTCCAGCAACTGATGTGATTTTTTTTCCTTGGTGCTTTGCAAGTATTCTGTGGAAAACTGTTGTTTCAGCTTGGTCAAAATACATTTCCCAAGATGTTTTTCATCCTTATTTTTGGAAGGCTTTGATGATGAGATTTTTTTTTTTTTCTCCTTCAGAATTTCCTTTTCAAGCAAATCCTGATTCTCACTGATCTGAAAGCTGAGGACACACGAGCTGACATGCAGGCAGATGTGTTGTGGTTGTGTTTGCTTGTGTACTCACTCTTTGAAGCATCAATCTTGAGTTGTTAAGATAAAAAGGCAAAGCCTGACTGCCAGGGAGAGGCTGTGCAGGTGAGTTCAGGGAAATAGGAGATGCTTCTCCCCATCCAAGGGAGATGGAGGAGATGCCCAGATCTCTGCAGGAAAAAGGGCAGCAAAGTGGGGTGGTTTTGGTGCTTTAGTGCCAAGCAGCAAGTGCCCAAGAGCTTTGGGTTCCTCCTCCACATGCCCTGGCTTTGCAGAGCCTCCCCACTTTCATTCTAGGGGTTTCAAGGTGGTAGGAATCTAAATCCTGGGGTTTGGATGTCTTGGTGTGATGTGCCTCAGAATTATGGCAATCTTTAAAAATACTGGGCCAGAAAACCCTGGTTCCTCCAGCTGGTTGTGTGACCCTGTGAGATCCCACCTGTATTTTTTTTTTTTTTCTGTACCCCATCAGCAAGTCCAGGAGCTCAGGTTCTATGCTGCTTTTCAGCAGTTTTCAGATTTGTCAGCCCAGGTGCCAGTTCTGACCAGTTTCATTTTCCTACTGGAAAGAGAAAGTTGGGAACTGGATGAGGACAAACTGAGCACAGACTCATTTCCTTTATTTATTTCTCCAACAGCTGAGCTGAAAAATCAGGCAGGGGGACATTTGGTGTCAAACCTCGTGGCAGTGTTGAGATGTTGTGAGTTGTTTCTTTGGGGTCTTTTTCTTTGTTTTTTTTTTTCTTTTTTTTCTTTTTTTTTTTTTCTGGTTTCTGTGGTAAAAATAAGAATTAGAACTGGTGTTGATTGCAAGGCAGAAATGTGTGTTGCTTCTTCTGGAGAAATAGCAATATCCAGTCCTGGCTGAGGCTGCATGGAAATGAAATGAAAAATCAAATTGGTTTGCTTTCACAATGACTAAAATAATAGAGCTTCTGTAGGGGGGGTGTTTGGGTGGCTGTGGAAAAGGCTGATGCTCCAAAGCAGCAGCAGCAGAATTGGTTGGAAATTCATGAGTAGTGTTGGCAGCTGGAAAGTGTAAATATGAAGTATTAATTATCAAAAATATTTGCCAGAGTCTCTGTTTGGGTATTCCCTTATCAAAACCCCAGCTCTAATGGGGAATATTTTTGCAGCAGAGCAGTGTAAGGAATCAGAAGTACCTCTGGATAACTTCCAAAAAACTGCCAGAAAGTCCTTATTAGCTCACTCACTGGCAGCACAGTTTTGTTAATACAGTGCTCACAAATGGAGTTGGCAAAGAACATGTTGGCATAAAACATGTGGCTTAAAAAGCACTAATGAGGGCTGTTACAAATAAAATAATTAATTTTTTTTAATGTTGACAATTATTTCATTTTCTCCAGAGTTGTATGTTTCTCTAGTTCTTAATTTTTTGTGAAAGGGACAGGCACAACCATGAAATTCTGCTTGGTTGTGTGCCACTCACTTTTGGGGCAGAACCAATTATTTTAATCTTCCTTTCAACTTCATAGTTGTTTGGGGTTTTTTTTTTCTAAAAAAAACAAAAATTGCAATCCATTGCAAAGAACAAGCAGTAATAACCACAGTGCAAGTAAGATGATTTTTCATTAAAAGGACCAGCAGCCCTTGTGAGGTCTGCAGAGAAGTTTCTGTTCCAGTAGAGAAGCATCACTTTCTCTTTTTGGGGCAGCTGTTTAGGAAAAGTAAAGAAAAAAATAGAGACCTTAGGTTTCTGCTTGTGGGCTGAATTACAGCAGAGAAATTTATTCCCTACTTCTGATTCTATTATTTGCTGCTTATCACTTTCATTTTTAAGCCAGATATGTCAGATAAAAGAGTCTTCATTATAAAGGTTTTTTGGGAAACTGTGCCAGGAACTGCACCTTGTTGTAACCACAGTGGTGATTCCAGCTGCTGTCACAGTTTGGTGTGGTCAGAAATTCTGGGTAGAATGAAGTTTCTCAGAATTTTTTTTATTGTAATTTTTATGGGTTTTTTTAGTACGGGAGCAGGGGTGTGTGAACAAACCAGCATCCCTCTGAGAAAACAATTCTCATTTCCCTTGGCTATTTTTGCATGTTCAGCTGCACTCAAAGGACTTGCTAAAATAGCTGTGTTGAATTTAGAAACCTGAAAAAGATGTTCCTGCTCATGGCAGGAGTGTTGCTCTGGGTGACCTTTAAAGGTCCCTTCCTACCCAAACCCAAACCACTTGCATGTTAAAATACAAGCTTGTTTTCTCTGCCTGGTGAGATCACTCAGTAAATGGACAGGCAGCCACATTTTTTGTTTCTGGAAGGACTTTCTGGGCCAGCCACCTGCACCATATCCATGTGTCCCACATCCACCCCAGTGTGCTGAGCATCCCTGCTCATGGGCCCAACCAGAAGGTCCATATGGGCAGAGTCCTTGTGTTACCACTTTAAAATCACCTCCAAATCTTCCCATAACCAACTTTAATACCTTCCCTGCAGCACACTCATCCCTTTGCTCTCCAGGACAATTCTCTGCTCCAGGCAAGCCTTATCCAGAACTGGGAGGGATCCCTGACAGGTTTGTGGTGCTTTATGTATTATTCAACCTCTCTGAAAGGTCCTGGTGCCCCTTCTCCTTGTTCCTGCAATGCTGTGAATATCCTGTGAGCATTTAATGCAGGTCAGGATTCCACGTCTGCTTTTCCTGGGGTTGGATGAGCAGCAGAGCCTCCTCTTGGCACCTTCCTGTTCTTTTCCAGCCTCAGTGTTGGTCACTTCTTTCCAGGTTGCAGGATTTTCTGGGAGGTTTCTTTGAGATGAGAGCAGGAGGGATGTGCAGGGTGGGCAGGGCAGGAGGAGCAGTTGCCCTGATTTGTGCTGATCTTTGCTTCCCCACCTGGGGGGTGTCAGAAAAACTCCCTGCAGCTCCTGGGTGAGCAGGGATCTGGGACATGGATCTTATTCAGGGCTGTCTAAAAGGCTGAATTGCTGTTAACCAAGCTGTACTTTTGGGTTTTGGTGTCTGTTTTGTTGGTCTCAGTACTTTGGTACCAAGAGCTGGCACCTAACAGGCTCTCTCAAACTGAAGTTTTTCATCAGCTCCACTGGGATGATTTTATGTTAAAGACACAATATACAAGCACAGATTTTCAGCCTCTTTATTATCTTTAACAGTTCTTTGGAGCACATGGGAAGCCACTAAAAGAGGGATACTCCACAATTCTAGGCTGTCAACAAAGGTACCCAGGCTCCTCAGCTCCTCTCACCTCTTGTCCTGCTCTGCACCCATCTAGATGTCCATCTGAGAGGTTCTGGTGCCAGGTTTGGGTTTCACTGACTGAGACCCCATGCACGGGCAGGGTTTGTGTGGGAAGGGGTCCCTCTGCCTTGCACATTGAGTGGTTTTCCCTTATTGTCACTTCCTTTTAGGTTTCTAACCCAATCTGAGATTTTTTTGCCCCATCCATGACTGAACCCCTGTCAGCCCTGAAGAGCCTCTGAGCCTGGAGCATGGCCCAGCCTGCAAACCCTGAAATAACAACCCAGGGGGACTCTGCATTGGTCCAACCCAAGCTCTGCAAGGCTCAAAGCACAGTAAAACACTGACTTGGGGGCAAGCAAAGCAAAGATGATTTCTCAAGCTGTTCCATCACCCCAAGACTTCCTCTTATTTTTATTTTCTCTTCACAGTCTGAGTTGCATTCAGTGGGCAGGAGGCTGTCCTGCTGTACCATACTTGGTCTATGGCAGTATTGACCTCTCCATCCCTCTGCTCTGAATTTCAGGCATGGAGGCCATAAATGGTGCTGCAGACCTCATGGATTTGGGTGAAATTTGGGAGATTTAGTGCTGGGTGTCAGCAGCCAGGGGATGGTTTCTTTGCAGCAGTAGATCCAAGGTTTGGTACAAAAGGTTTTCTGTCCTCAGTGCTGTCCTGGTGGAGGTGTCCCAGGCAGGAGCTTCAGCACCCAGACAGATGTGGGCAGCTCAGTGGAACATCTCTGGGCATCACTGCATCCCTACAGTTGTCTTGGGACCCCTGGTAAATATTTAACAATTTTTTTCCTTTGTTTTCTGCAGCTCGTGTCTGGCACAAGGCAGAGTCTCTGCCAGTCCCAGGCCGCTCTGCTGCCCAAATTGGGGATGATTTCTTCTCACTTCCAAACTGGTTACACTCATTTTAGAGCCAGCATGGCAATTCCTTCTTGTGATGCCTCCTCCTTAATTAGAATTTTTTTTTTCCTTCTTCGTTTCTTGGTATGGCATATAAACAAAGGAATCTATGGGTTTTCATGTTGAAAACACTGTACAGTCTATAAAGCACAAAAATCTATGCTCTGCTCCTTTTTCTTTTTTTCTTTTTTAAATGAAACAGCCTCTTGTTTGCTCACATTGACTTTTCTTGCCATCTGAACTCCATCCATCTTGGAGCCTACAAGGTTTGCTGGTAATTATGCACCAGGACTGTTAGGGGGTAGCCCATTTCTTCCTCACTCCTCAGCCCAAGTGGTCAGAGCTTGGAAAGCAGGTGGCGTTTCAGTTCTTCAGAATGTTCTTTAGATTCCAGCCCTGCCCCAGGTGACAGAGGTGACACCTTGGGGCCTGAAACAAGGAGGTAGCATCCAGCTCAGGGAGGCAGAGCTGGCCCAGCCTGACCTGATGTGCATGGTGGCAGAAAACACATCTGGCCAAAATTATTCTAAAATCATGGTGATAATGGGGCTAATAGGCATGAGGAGAGAATTTACCTGCTCAGGTTTGGAGGGATAGAATAGGAAATTCAGCCTCTGTAAGGTGATGAAATGAACTGAAATTAAAACTCCTTTTTTTTCCCCTTGTTTTGGTTTTTTTTTTTTTTTTCCTTTCAATGTTTAAGGAAGAAAAAGGCTGTTTAACATTTGAACAAGTAGGTTTGAGACACAGGAGCAGATTTGAAAAGAAATGTAGGCTCCTCAAGATGGAATAATCCAGTGAGATTTTTTGAAAAAAAGGCTGCAGAAGCTGCTTGGGGGCTTAGACACCATCCCAACCCTGTCTCTTTGCTGCAGTCCCTGCCTGGTGAGCCCCAGAAATGCTCCTGAACTGGGTGAAATCAGGGCTTTTTCTGCATGCACCAAACTTCCCAGCACCTTTGGGCTCCCCAAGGTTTGGTGCAGGACCAGGTGGGCAGAGGAGGACAAAAAGGCAGCTGGGAGGCAGGGGTGTCCTCGTGATAAAATGGGTTTGCAATCATGATAAATCGTGATAAAATGGGTTTGCTTTCATCTGTTTGGTACAACACTGCTCCCTGGTGGGTTATCTCAGGGGGTTTGGGGTCCTGCTGTGTCTCTCACCCTTCCAGGGTGAGAAGGTTGAAGGAGGAGGCACCCAGGGGAGCTCCTGGGCATTCCTAAGGTGAAGTCAACCTCTGTCCCAAAAGCTCTGACATTTGCATCCTTCTTTTGCTTTTAGGCTGGACAACAGCGTTGGTGGGAGCAGGAAATTACAGTGAATGGAAACATCCAAAAGGGAGAATTAATTACCTACAACCTGACAGAGCTGATCAAGCCCGAGGCGTATGAAGTCCGTCTCACGCCCATCACCAGGTTTGGGGAGGGGGACTCAACGATTCGGGTCATCAAGTATAGTGGTAAGAAGTAATTTGTGTACAAGGAAATGTCTTGTGGGACCCTGGGCAGCCAACGTGTGAAATGAAAGGGAATTTTGCAGACAAAAAGGAAAAAAAACCAAACAAACAAAAAAAAAAAACCCAAAAAAGAAGATTGGCTTGGTGAAATAGCTGATTTCAAGAGTTTGTTCTCAGCTTTGGACAGGTGGGAGGGCAATGAGTGTTGAAGGGAAATGCACAGAACAAGAAGGATTCTGAAGGTGTCAAAGCAGTGTTGTGATATCCTCAGAATACATTTTTTCTCCCCAGGATGAGCACTTTCTGAGAACTTTCTATTTGAACGTCAGTGTTTTTTTTCCTTTTTTAAATGACTGTTTCTAGTCCTGTGCAAGTGGGAAGGGACATTTCTACATTTCCCTGTAAAAGGTCACGCTGTGACAAAGAGTTGTCCACTGTAATCCAACAAGAAAAGTACAGTATTTATACAACAGTATTTTTTAATTGCTGGTAATGCTAAGAGGCTGAATGGAAGGATGCAAAAATAGTGTACTTTTCTTGTTGGATTCAAGTGAATAACTTGTTTAGTGAATCAGTTGTTTAATGAAACATTATTTTGTTTGTCTTCTGTCTAAATGGCAGTGAATGGGCAAGAGGTACCTTGGAGGGAGGGCAGCTCTCCTGGAGATGCCTTGGGGGGGTTTGCAGTGGGAACCTGAGGGGAGAGGTTTTGTAACTCAGAAAGGGAAATGTGAGCTGAGGATTGATTTCTGAACATGGAATCATGAAAATAAGGGTTTCTCATCTGGGGACAGACTTCTTAGCAGGGCCTGTAGCTACAGGAGAAGGGATGATGGTTTTGAACTGAGAGAGGAGATTCAGGCTGGATATCAGGAAGATGGTTTTTCAACCCTGGGCCAGGTTTCCCAGGGAAGCTGTGGCTGCCCCATCCCTGGCAGTGTCTCAGCCCAGGTTGGATGGGGCTTGGAGCAACCTGGGCTGGTGGGAGGTGTCCCTGACCATGGCAGGGGGTGGCAATGGAGGAGCTTTAAGGTCCCTCCCAACCCAAACCATTCTATGATTCAATATAAATTTGTCCCATGACTTTATTACTGATCAGTGCTGCTATGAGGAGGAAAAAACCTCCACCCTTTAGGTCACTCAGTCACTGCTGCTCTTTTTTCATGGTGGTTGTACCCTGGCAAGTCCCAGGAGGTTGATTAAGGTCTTGGCTATGGCTCCCACCCCTGCTGAGCTGGAGGTTTTAATGAACCAGGATGTGATTTACATTCCCAGCCCCTGCCTGGCAGGAAGAACGCACCCGTGCAGCATAAAAGGAGTATTTTGTCTAGTGCAATTTTTTTTTTTTTTTTTTTTTTTTTTTTTTTTTGGTCCCCTGCTAGAATCTGCCATTAGCACAGATGTGACTAACATCCCATTTGGTGCTGGGGAGGTGCCAATGCAGAAATCCAGGCTCCCAGGAGGGAGGGAGCCATTGCCTCCTGCCCCAGATGGAGCCAGAGCCGCTTGGAACCGCGCTCGGTGCCGCCGCTCGGGCGCCGACCAATTTCACAGCTTCAGAGATCATGAGCCAGATGCTAATCAGGAAGGAAAAAAAAACCTAAAAATGACTTTCCTTTTGAAGAGGGATCCCAGAACCGCTGGGGCTTTGTGTGATTCGAATCTGCATTTTTATCTCAGCATTCATCCAATGGCTAAAGTGTCAGCAAACTATTAGCAGGCTCATTTTAAGGCTGTTACAGCTTCAGCTGGAAAATGATGATATCACAGACATTATTGTAAGGCAAAGCCAATGCTTATAGCCTGAAATGCTGGAATCTTAGAAGAGCAGTTAATGGGCTAGCAGGATGCACAGCAGCAGGATGGCATTGATGGGAGAAATCATTAGAAACGTTACCCAGAAAATAAAAGACATCATGTAAATGCTTCTTGAAAAGAGAACTGAGATTTTTAATTTTTTTTTTCTCCTTTTACTTTTTTTTTGTTTGTTTAATTGTGAGACCTCAGACAAGGAGGAAAAGATTTGACTTTTCCTATTTTCAGTGGAGCTTTGTGTGTGTGTGCCTCAGTGTGTTCAGATTTGGTCCCTAGCCCAGAAGCTCAGTGCCTCCAGCAGTGTCAGCCCTTCCAGCCCTTCTCTCTTTCTCCCTCTTTCTTTTGTGGCTACAAAGATGGAGACTCCCTATGGACAAGGAGTCCCATGGACAAGACAAGGGGCAATGGGCACAAGGTGCTCCTGGGCAGATTCCCATTGGACACCAGAGGAAAATGTTTCCCCATGAGGACAGTCAGAGCTTGGAATGGTCTCCCAGGGGAAGGGGGGGATTCCCCCACTCTGGAAAGGTTGAAGTCTCAGCTCCAGGGGGTGCTGAGACATCTCAGAGAAACAAGAATCTGAGAAGGGTTGGAGCAGATGGGCCTTGGGGGCCCTTCCAAGCTGGCATTCCCTCTGGGATTCTCCTCCCACAATTCTAGGAATACTCTTTTTGGAAGGCCAGGATCCAGGACCATGTCCATTCAGGTCTTGAATCTCTCCAAAGATGGAGCAACCTGTCTGATGCTCTGTCACCCTTGGAGTAAAAAAGCTTTTTCCTGAGGTTTGAAGTGCCCAGCTGTGGTTGTGTTGCTGCTGAGGATTCCCACTGCAAACATTTCTCCCCTTACTCTTGAAACCTGAAGCAGGGTTGTAGGACTCCATCCTTTTTAAGAATGGGAAGAGCAGAGCAGACGCATGGCAGAGTGGCTAAAAATGGTGGCAGTGGTTTTGCTTTTAAGAAATGCATTGGGTTTTACAGCTGAGTTTCATTTTTATGCACACAGAGGATAATCAGGCCGGGAACTACCTTGGTTTTGCTTTGGGAGCTCAACTTTGTCTTTGGTAGCAGGCCCATCCTGGCTGGGTGCTGCCCAGAACTGATGCTCTAGGAAAGTTATCAAGTGTGTCAGGATCAGTCTAGGGAGAAGAAGGTTTCTCCAGCTTTGTTCCAGGGGATAAATCACCCTCTGGACATGCCCATATCTCTCCAGTGACTTAAGTCCAATGGCACTTTTAAGTGAGGTGTCTTAACTTTTAGATGGCCAGAGCTTAAGCACATTAATCCTCCCTGTTTGGGTTGTTCTCCTTATATGTCATACATCCCCCTTTCAATGAAACCCCCCAGCTGGAGATCACCATGCTAATGTATAAACAGAACAGCTTCTGAAGTGCTAGCCCACTGGTAGCCATCTGAATGTCCAAATTAAGGAGGGTGTTAAAGCAGGAAACCCTCATGATGAGCTCTGTACAGTGGGACCTGGCAATGCGAAATACAAATTCTGCAGCAGCCAGTCCCAGGAATCAAAAACCTACCCAAGGTGGGAGCATTTCACAGGCAGATCCCTCCCCTGCACTGAGTTATTCTCTCCTCTGCATGCCAAAAGAATGGGAGAAAAAAAAAAAAAAAAAGAGCAACCCTCAGAGTTGGAGTGACACTGGTAATTGCAGCCCAGAGCGCTCCCCAAAGTCTGGGATGGATCCATGTGTACACAGTCTGCTGAGTAACTACACACAGGGTGGTTTAATAGCACTAATGAGTGTTTTGTGGGCTAATACAAAACAGAGATGTGTCAGAGTAACAGCAGAGATGTCTCAGGGTAATGGTTTAAATTTTATCCCCATTGCTTGACATAAATCTGTGTCTGATAGAAACTGCCTGAAAAGTCCTCCAACCACTCTAACTACAGCTCCACTGGTTTAATTTTATGTTTTATGGGGACATATTTTAGAAGTTAAGCAGTGACTAAAGAAGCAAGTTGAGCTCCTTCCTATGAAAAAAGCCAATGACTTAACATTGATACTCCAGGTAGGTTAAATCAGCAGTGGATAGATGCTGGTGGCCACTGGCTTTGTAGTCCAGCTTCTGTGTTTGCAGAGGAGGTTTTGACTCCCCAGATTCTATAGGTATATAAGGCATATATATAGGTAGATAATTGTGGTCATATTTTTTTACTAGTATTAGTACTATTTTTATCATTGTTGTTGTTATGATTATTATTGGGAGCCCCCCAAATAGTATTTGTATAATAAATCTATAATAATAGGCTTTATACATTTGCCCGTTTCCAGTATTATCCAGTGTTGTAAACATGAAGTTAGGATTAATAGCTCTGATGAGAGGGAGGAAGCCTGGTCCTTGTAGTGTAATAATATTTCCAGTGCAGAATAATTGCCCTGTGCAAACCAAGAGACTCTTGATCTTGATTTTTAATCAAGATTTTTAAGCTTTAGGTGCTGGCTGTACTGACCACAAGTAAGCAATTTCCAAACATAGCAGCTGCACACCCAGCATTGCTTCTGCTTACTTCTGCCTTTATGTTTTGATGGGGTTTTTAAAGCTGTTTTTTTAAAGGAGGGATGTAATATTGCAGTCTCTGAAGGCCTCCTCACTCCTAGGCTGAGCAAGTGTCTGTGTTGGGAAGGATGTGTGGGAAGTTCTGTCTTTATATAAATGTAGTTACACCTAACACAGTCAGTGTGTAGCAAAACCATTCAGCCCACCCTTTTCTGCAGTGACCTGCACAGACACAGATCACAGGAAAAAATCATCCATCCTGGCTCTGACCAAGACACTTTGCTCTCCTCTTGGTCTCCTCCACCAGCAAAACCTTCCTGGCATCAGGAGCCAGGGGCAGCTGAGCAGAGCAGTGCTCACCCACTGAGGTACACAGAGTTTTCCTGATATTCCCAAAGTCAGCTTTGGGAATTTACTCCCTCAGCCATCCATTAATTTCCCTTTAGGCTGATTGAACTTGCTGCCAGGCACCTCCCCTTGCTGCAGGCAGAGCTGGAGCCATTGCACCTTGCCTTAGGGTAGCTAAAAAGTGAGCTTTCTGGGGCTTGTTGGTTGGGTGTGCTGGGGTTTTCCCCTAGTTTCTAACGCTAAATAAGTTCAGCCTAACTGCTTTCATCTGCATTCCAGCTTTTGACAAGCAGGCAAAAAAAAAGGCTTGGAAAAAAAAGGCTTTTTTTTTTTTTTTTTTTTTTTGGTTCTGCTGTGAATAATCGGAATAGTGTGACTCAAGGTGATGTGCTGATGGCAGGTTCCATGAAAGCCATATGTTCAGTTCCACCTCAAGCACCAGGAAAGGTAGATCCCAGCAATTTCAGCTAATTCCAGGTTCAATCACTCCAGGATTTCACAAAATGAATGTTTCTTGGAGAATGCAAAGTAATTTCTTCAGGCAAAATGCTGTGGGTTTATCTAATCTGTAGTAATGCCCAAGGCTCTTCAGAGGATTGCACCAGGGCAAAAATCACTGCTCATTTCTTTCTGAGAAGGCAAGATCAAACAGCAGAGCTGCTGAGTTAGAGCTGGTTTGAGAACTTCAGATTGGATCTAGAACCTCTCCAAGAGTCCTTGGCTGGGGTCACAAACCCACGTTTGTAAAGAGAATCACAGAGTGTCTGTGGCTGGAGGAGACCTTCCAGAGCATCCATTCCAACCTTTGACAACACAGCGTGGGAAGGGCAGCAAGAAACCAGGGAACAACCAGGGAAGAAGAGGGAACAACCCTTGTGCTGCTGTCTGGCATTACCAGATGCACATGGGATTTGGAGAGAAAAGGTTATTTCACCTTTTCTGCTAGTAACACACAGTTCCAACTCCCAGCTTAGCATCTTGCTGCTTCTCACACACCTAAGGGCTTGCAGCAGAAGGGCTGTTCCCTGAGCCATCCATCCCCATCCTCCAGATCACCCCCTGCCAACAGGGAGCACAGAACTGCTCCTTCCTCATTGAAATCCCAGTACTGGGCAGGTTACCCTGGACCTGAGCCTGGGTTGCTGTTCCCGTAGTTCAAAATACCCACAGGCACTGCTGAGGTTTGGCTGTCATCCTGTTTCAGCCTGTTAAAGTTACAAGGCAATGAACCCCAATATTAAAGAATTACAAATGTGGAGATTTTTTGTAGTTTTGCCAAGGGTCTGAGAAATGAGAGTGCCCACTTTATCAGTTTCCCTAAAGATTCCCACAATCCAGCAGAGCCTCTGTGTCAGGCAGGGCATTGGCCCAGACCCATAGAAAGAACAGCCCCAAATAACATTTTGCAGCAGAGTTCATAGAATCATAGAATGGGTTGGGTTGGGAGGGACCTTAAAGCTCCTCCATTGCCACCCCCTGCCATGGTCAGGGACACCTCCCACCAGCCCAGGTTGCTCCAAGCCCCATCCAACCTGGGCTGAGACACTGCCAGGGATGGGGCAGCCACAGCTTCTCTGGGAAACCTGGCACAGGGGCTCAGCACCCTCAAATTCAAGAATTTCTTCCTCATACCTGGTCAAGATCTACCTTCTTTCAGTTTGAAACTCTTCCCCCTCATCCCATCACTCCATGCTGATGAGGCTTTGTAAAAAGTCCTCTCCAGTTTTTCTGGAGCCCCTTCAGAGTACTGGAAGGCTGAGTAGAGCATGACTTGTGTGGCCTTGGACCTGTCTGCATAAGAAGGAGAAGAAGATCTCCCTCCTGATGCCATGGGCTGGCTGGGTCAGCCTGGGATCAGTGGGTGGGCAGCCCCTGCCACCCCCATTCACCACCTTCTGCAGATGCAGAGTGAACTTGCAAGGAGCAGCAGGAGAGGGTTGGGGTGGGAGCTGATGAGGTGGCTCAAGGCTTCTCTGCAATGTTGGCAAAATAATTTTTGATGTCTCCCAAGGTGAGGGGTCGTTGTAGGTTGCCTCTGCCCTGGAGTGGGGGATGTGAAGAGATGGGGTGCAGGAGGAAGGGGGTTCTGCACTGCTGCTCCTCTGGCTTGGAGAGCAGCACCAAGGAGCAGCCGTGCTGGTGGCTCCCTGTCCCAGGCAGGGAGGGACCTCCCCAGCAGGCACAGGCTGTGCTGGCACCATCACAGCTGTCCAGGACAGCAGACTTCACCTCCCTGGGTTCTTGGGTTTAATTTCTTTGAAGTATATCCTGCCTAGAAGAGGGTTTTTGTGCCAGAAGACTCTCATGGGTTCTTCTCGATCGTGCCTCCTGGTCTAATGAGATCAAACCTCTTCTCACAAACTTGCTGTGCTTACATTTTCTCCTGCTTTTAAGTAGGGAAAATTTCCTTAGAAGGAAAGTTGGCATTTCTCAGAAGAATGCAAGTGCTGCCTGTTTGTTAAGCCTCGTGTGTACACAGGCATCTGAAATGGCAGAGCAGGGCTGCTCACTGAGCAGAGGGGGATTCATTATGTGAAGTGTTCTTGAGCAATGCTGAAATGAGACTTTAAGTGATGAGCAAGTTCTGCAGCAGAACCTCTGCTCCTGAGGAGCTCAGCCCCTTTGTAGTTCTCCATGGGATCCCATGCCAAGGCACTGCTCTGGGGTTTTGTCCCCATCTCCACAGTATCTGCCCCAAGAACCCAGGTTTGATGCTCAGTTGCAGCATGTGGTACCCATCTGTAGGTCCTGGTGATGGATGGGACAATCTGTTGTTTCTCCCTGAAGCCACTGCCTCTGGTTTGGGCCTGCTTTGCCATAAAACTTGCTTAAAAAGGAACTTTTTCTGGCTGTCTCAGTGCAGGAGCCATGATCAAGGCCTTGAGGGGGGGGGGAACAGTGGGAGCTAGGGGAGAATTTGAATGTTGATGACTGAGAAGCTCTTCTTTGTGCTAATTCTCTTTTTGCTCTGTCTTCCAGCTCCAGTAAATCCACATCTACGTAAGTATTTCTTTACCTTTCTAGCTTTTTATGTGTATGAAAAGCTGTCCTTGCATTGTCTCTCATGGCTAAAAAGTAAATGACAAATTCATCCCTTCCAGTCCCAGCCTGAGGACTGCAGGGGCCTCCTTAGTGGGTGAGCTGGGACGAAGGGGTCATTGCCAAGGTGCTAAACCAGGAGTAGGTGGGAGAAGGAAACCTTAGAGCTCCAGCTCCTCTTTCTTTGTCCAAACAGTTCAGCTACAGGAGACAGGAATGTTCTAAAACTCACAGCTGTGGGCAGTGGAGCTCAGCAGGTATGGATGAGGCTAAGGTTTGGTTGTGGCTGTAGCTGTAGCTGCATAGGAGCAAACCAAGCTTTTAGTTTGACTGGGGCCAGCCTGTTCTGCAAGATAAGTGCTGATAAGTTGTGGTGTGAAGCTGGCAGCCTATGAAATGCAGAACAGATGGAGCCTTTAAATAGTGGGGAAGACCAGAGGGTCCTCCACAGAGGGGACTGATCTCTGAAGGACAAAAAGCTTTCAAGAGGGATGAAGCTCATTTTATTAACATTGTGGCTGAGGTTTAGGAGGATGGGTGGAGGGTTCTAGCACCTGATGTGGGGGAGTTTCCAAAGAGACTGAGACTATGTGGAGATAGATGTTCACCTCAAAGAGCAGTTTTGGCCAAAAAAAAAAAAAAAAAATCATAAGTAGAGACTTTTTCAAATGGTGAAAGGCATTCCTTGTGCTCTGTCTCCTGAACCACTGGTCTATCAGCCACCTCCTGAACACCTGGAAGTTCAAGTGCAGGGTAGGAACTGTGTCTGCACCTCGACAGGCACAGTAGGAATTCTGAAGGAAGAGTCAGTTTGTGTCATTCCCTGAATCCCATTTCTCCTGCCATAGGAACTGTATGTTCAGGAGTTATTTTGCTACTTCCAAAGGCAGTCAGCAGCTCATCTGCAGCTTTCAAGCCCAAAGAAGGCTGTGTTTTCCTGCTGTGCAGACAGGAACCACAAACCTCATTTCTGCAGAGAAATGGGGACACCAGAAGAGTTACTGGGGTGGGAAAATGTTCCAGACAAATTGCAAACTCTGACTCTGGTTTATGTGCCAGAGCTCGGGCAGGTTGCAGGGCAGGAAGGACCAAAAAGGCACCAAAACCCCACAAGGCAGGAGACCAGCAGGAGCTTTTGCATCTCCCAATAAACCCACCCTATTCCCCACATTTATCAACCTCAGTATTTTCCTCCACACCACAGCCAATGCACCTTTTGCTGCCTCTACATATTCTGCCATTACTGTTCTTTTGAATAACAGGTCTGAAAATTATTTCTGGGTAGGGAATGGGATTTTGGGCTGTGGTTCTTGCTGGATTTTGGCTGTGGTTCTTGCTGGATTTTGGCTGTGGTTCTTGCTGGATTTTGGCTGTGGTTCTTGCTGCTGCAATCAGCCCCAGGCTGAACCATCAGCTCCTCTCCCCATCTCTCACATGGCAGCTGAACCCCTCTGTAAATTTTAAACTTATTTGCAGAAGATCTTGTGCAGAAGATAGTGATGCATTATTAATGCATCCATAATGAAGCAGGGCTTAGTTCAAAGCTCACGGGAGCCAAAGGAACCACTCCCATTGACTTAAATGAGCAGTAGATGAGACCTTTGCTAATTAATATATTAAATATGTACTCTCTGATGTGGAGAAAAAACCCTGCACTGCCATCCCAAGTGCCTCACGCTGTAGTCCTCTCTGATTCCAAGACCTGAAGCTGTCTGATTTTTAAAAACCTCTCTATAGCTCCAGGAGGCAGGAGGCAGGGTGTGGGTGGCATTGGGATGGCCACAGGGATGTGCTGGGAATGGCAGCTCCAGGCAGGGAGGACAAACCCAGAGTCCTCTCCACATCTCTTCCCTCTGCTTTCCCACTCTGCCTCTCTCTGCACTGCTGGGGATGGGAAAGTTTGCTCAGCCCAGGGAGCAATTTCCAGCAGGGGACCAAAGAGATGGGGAAATTTTGGTTTCGTAGAATCCTAGAATGGGCTGGGTTGGAAGGGACCTCAGAGCTCATCAAGTCCAACCCTTGATCCACTCCCACTGCAGTTCCCAGCCCATGGCACTGAGTGCCACATCCAGGCTCTTTTTAAATCCTTCTTTTTCTTCTCATCATTTCCTTCTTTTCCTTCTCACCCACAAAGATTTCTTGAGTGATATCCATTGACAGAGGGAAAATCGTGGCTTGCAAAGGGGTTCAAACCTCTAAGAAGAGAGATTGTGTCTCCCATGATGAACCCAATCTCACCATTATCCATGCTTTCCTCTAAAGTTCTTTTTCTTTCCTCCCCCCCCACTCCTTCTGGGCTGAATTTGGATTTTATTTACACTATTGTGAAAGAATAAGAGCTGTGTTCAACTAGAAGAAGATATTTGTGTTCAAAACTGAAGTCGTGGTCTTCCTGCTTCAGTTCTGGAATAATCCCATTGCATAAGTCCTTCCTTTTTCTGGAATTGCTGCCACACATAAGGAAGTAGTTGCAAATGGCTTAAAAACTGAGATATAGCCTTAGATATACATTTTCTTGTGTAATGTATAAGCCACTTAAGGTAAGCTATAAGGATTTCCTAGCAATTAGTGCAATTAGAAGTTACACCTGAATAATGGAGGAGATTGGATGTTAGTCATATTCAACATTAATTTTCTTGAAATAGATGATAAAAAACCCCACTACAATGAAGTGTGTTTTACCTTGAGAACAGTTTCAGATTTTGTTTTAATTGGCAATGAAATTATTAATAATCTGAATTATTAATAACCTGAATCTGCTTCCAGAACTGGTGTGTGCTTTGACAAAAATTGACCACTATCTCTAATTTTGATCACCCCGTGGTGGGCTGAGTGGTGGCATGAGCTGGAGCACCCATGGGTGCTTGGGAAAGGGCTTTTTGTGCCCCATTAATGAACAGGACTGGACTCCCCAAATCTATTTAAATGCTTCTCCTCCCTGCAAAAGAGAAGTTTTGGGGTAATCCTGAGGAAAGATTTCCCATTTTCATTCCTTTTGTCTTTTTTTAGAAGTGTTTAGTGCCAAGAATATTTAGCTCTAACCTTTTCCCAGTGTATTCCAAATGGCTGAGTTCCACAGAAAGCCAGTGTTTTCCTCTTAAATACATGGCCAGCTTTTACTCACCTTTTTTTCATCTGTCCTGAATATTTTATGTGCATTTTAACTGTTCTGCTGATGTGGAGTTTCTTAATGAAGCTCTGAGGGCATGGTGCAATATGCAAATGGGGGAACTGGAGGGGCAATGTTAGAAACTGCTGAATGCTTGAAAATGCTTTGTGTTAATTCACTTTGCTTCAGGACTGGGTCTGGCAGTCAGAATTTTTGTCTTTTAGTTAATTCTTTTGCCCTTTCTTGCCATTATGCTGTGGGGAAGCAGCACCCTTTTTACTGTCGGGAGGGTTGGCATCAGTAGAGGTGGAAACCAAATGCACAACAGTGATACCCAAGTGAGTTTGGAGCCCAAGGTGTGTAAAAAGTGTTCTTGGAGATGAGAGGTGCAGGTGTCGTGTTGTTCAGGGGGCTTCTCATGAGTCCTTTTGTCTTCCCAGAGCTTTGCCAGGGTCTTTGTGTTCTCTTCCTCATCGTTGGGATAAAGCTGGAGATGTCACCCCACATCTGTTCTCTCTCCAAGAGTTTTGGGTGTCATCTGCCCATGTGTGTTCCTTGTGCCTCATTCTTTGGTCTGCTCATCTCAGACAGAACCACAACCAGGCTTCTACTTGTGTCCCTCCCCTGCAGGGCTCAGGATGGGGCTGTCCCAGTCAGTGGGGTTTCTCTATTGCCACTTCCTTATAGGCCAACATTGAGGATGCAGAGACCTTGCTGCCAGACCCAAGCCAAGGTGCAAGGTCCTGAAATCAGCTCCTCATCCTGCTGGAGGTGATCAGGAATTTTCCCAGCTCAGGGACTGTGTTTCAGGAAATTAATTCTTTTGAGGGATCTCCTGGATGGATTTACTGAGCCCTCAAGTCCATCTGCTCAAGGTGCTGTTTGCCAGGGAGCTTTCAGTGCATTGCAGTTTCCTGAGAACCTGCTTGACCAGGCTTGTTCTGGAAGGGGTGCAGGTTGTGTTCCTCAGTGGATGGGCAGAAACAGAAGAGAAAGGCTCAGAAGTCACTCCTGCTACACCCTGTGCTTTGGGATGAATTTTTCAAGCCTGCTTTTTCAGCCTGCAGCATTACCTGATTTTAAATAAGCTGCAGAGCAGCATCCTTGCTTAGTGGTACATATCCAAGCTAAGCTCCAGGTCCCTCTGTCTTCACTGATTTACAGTGAAGCTCCAGTGGCTTAAGTGGATTTATAGTTCACCCAAACCCCAAACCTGCAAACATTTATATGCCTTCTCAATTTAACACAGATGAATAATCCCACGACGCCTGGTGTTAGAGTTCCTCATAACAATGAATATAAATTGCACCCCTAGAAAGAAGGCTGTAGCTGCCACAGTCTGCAGACAGCTACATTTTCCCTGGAGAAGAGAGATTTGCTCGTTTTCTCAGATAAATCAATTGACTTGGAAGAGTAAACTCAGCAGGAACTGTTCATGTGCATAAAATTAAACTTTGGCACTTTTTACAATGTGGGGACTTCTTCTGTTCTGAGATGGAAACTGAGCCTTGAGGTTCTGCTTTATTTGGACTCCTAAGTGTCTGACAGTAGGGCTTCCTCATCCCATTATAACCCAGCAGGAAGGATCACTGGACTGGTGTGTCTCTTGGACCATTCTTTCATAAAGGGGAGAATCCCAGTAATCCTCTATGGGCTTCTTGGCATTTTTATTCTTCAGACCTAAGCTTTAAGCACTTGACCTCAAGTAGATGGCAGAAATCTTAGTGATGCTGTCACCTGTTGTGCCCATACAGGTTTGGGGAGACCTAAGCCCAGGTGTTTGTCTGATTGGTTATTGTAGCCCAGTGACTGGGGCTCAATGCTCTTCCTCAGCAATCCCTTCATGTGCTTCATTCTCCTGACTTTTAGAGATTTTTTCATGTCTAAAGCTCCTCTGCTCTCAGCTGTTACTTGCTCTCCCATCCCTAATGAAAGCCAAGAATAGTTCAGGTGTCACTTGGAGCTGAGGTTTTGGAAAATTGCTGTCCTCTTTCCCCTGATATTCTTACCCCAAAACCAAAATAATCCACTTCTCACTTCTTTTTTTTTTTTTTTTTTTTTTCTTTTTTTTTTTTTTTCCCCATAGTTCATGTTTATGGACAGGTGTCTGTTCTTCTCAGCTTTTTAGGCATGCTGGCAGGGTAAGAAGAGACAGGGGCTCTAAGGGCAGTTGTATATACCTGGGAAGGTGAGTTGGAGCACTACAAGAACAGTGTAGGATTAATTCAGATACCTCTGGTTTGCAGTGCTGTCCCTCAGCATCATCCCAGGGTGTGCTTGCTGCCCGTCGCCAAGCTCCTTGGCAAAGAACCCAGAGGAGGGGTAGCTTCAACCACTAAATTTCTGCTCCTTTGCTGCCTTGGCAGGAGAGTTCCACTGTGGGTTTGAGGATGGTAACATTTGCCTTTTCACTCAAGATGACACGGACAATTTTGACTGGACAAAACAAAGCACTGCCACCAGGGACACAAAATACACCCCCAACACGGGGCCCAACGCCGACCGGACGGGCTCCAAGGAAGGTAAGAGGGATGCTCTCCTGGCACAGGGATGCTCTCCTGGCACAGGGATCTCTGCTGCTCCAGGGGGTGAGGGACATCTCCAGGACAGCCAGCTATGTCATTTTCCCTCATCAGCCCCAGAAGCAGCATATTGCAAGGGCTCCTAAACAAAATGTGCATGGCTGGTCCCCAGGCACAGCCCCTGCAAGTGCCAGGGAACACCTTGTGCTGTTTCTGCTCTCCCATTTTCATAGTGGTTGCTTTCACCTTACAGTGGGGAAATACTCCAGCACATCTTGAAATGTTCTTCGTTTAAAAAACCGTCACAAAAAGGTTTCATATTTTTTATTATTATTATTTTTTTTTGCCCAGTTTTCACTCTGGGTGTTGCTAAAATGTGTAATTTTCAGTCTGCTGCCCCAGTGAACAGAAATGTGCCACCTTGCCTGCAGTGGGTATTTGAATTTGAAAAGTCAGGCTTCTTGTGCTGAATTTCTCAAGTACTGCAGTAACTCAGGGTATTTTATTGTATGCTCCCTGCTTCCAGTACCAAAGGGGGAGGGGAAAACCATACTGCATTGGATTTGCTTGGTTGGATTAAGTTTTCTCTGTTGTTGACACAGTCTGGGATGGGAATAAGCTCATTTAAATCATTAAGAAATAATTAATAAGATAAATATGTTGATCAGAATAAATTAATATTGTGAAAGTGGGCTTTTGACCCTGTGATTGATATGGGCTTGCAAATCTTCCTTGAGAGATTTCCATGCAGATATTTTCCCTTTATGTGAAAAGTCCTCCTTGCTCACTGTCTATAGGGAACAAATTGCAACCTTGAGATTGAAGCCTGAACCCCCTCAGAAAGATTTTTTTCCTTTTCTTCTGCATATCCAATGTTACATCAATTTTGAGCTGGTTTTGAGTACAGACCTCCTAGCCCTGCTCAAACTCTGGGTAGAGAACATGTCTGAAACAACTGTGAAAAACACATGGGATTAATGCAAGGCTTTTTACACAGGTGTGTAGTGAGAGGAGGAGGGGAAATGGGTTCAGACTTGAAGAGGAGAGATTTAGGTTGGACATTAGGAAGAAATTCTTTAATCTGAGGGTGCTGAGCCCCTGTGCCAGGTTTCCCAGAGAAGCTGTGGCTGCCCCATCCCTGGCAGTGTCTCAGCCCAGGTTGGATGGGGCTTGGAGCAACCTGGGCTGGTGGGAGGTGAAGGAACTCTTGAAAATGCAGATCCAGGACTTACATTCTTAGAAACTTCTTCAGAAGTTCAGGTGAACACCTGACAACAACCAAGCTTTTCCACCCATATGTCCCCCTGGTTCTTCCTCTGGCTGTTACCAGCTCTCCCTTTGGTGCCACTCATCCAGTTCCCTTGTGAAACATCACTGATGCTCTCCTGTGCCTCTGCCTCACTTCATGAGCCTTGGACAAACTCTTCCAACAGGTGCATGAACTCTTTAGCCTCACCTTCCCTTACAGAAAGTGAGAAATAAGACAAACACAAATTCTATTTTGTCCCTGACCACGGCAGGGGGTGGGAAGGGAGGAGCTTTAAGGTCCCTTCCCACCCAAACCAGTCTGATTTGATTGATATGATATGATATGATATGATATGATATGATATGATATGATATGATATGAAGTCCATGGTGATGTCGGATGGGTGTGGAAAAAGAATCGAGGTGATCTGTAGCCCTGGTCTCTCCCTGCAGGTACGTGTGTTGGGTTTTGAAGACTTGCAAGTTAACTGTTTCCTGGTGGTCTCTCCCTAGGTTTCTACATGTACATCGAGACCTCCCGGCCCAGGCTGGAAGGAGAGAAAGCCAGACTGGTCAGTCCTGTGTTCAGCGTCGCTCCAAAAAACCCCTATGGAGCCACCAACACAGCCTATTGCTTCAGCTTCTACTATCACATGTATGGACAGCACATAGGTGAGAGGAAGCCAATGACCTGGGCTTTTAACCAAGCTGTGGGGAGAGGGGGTGGGGAGTGGGAATGTTCAGTCTGGGGGAGAGGAGGATGAGAGGAGACCTCATTGCCCTCTGCAGCTCCCTGAGAGGAGGGTGTAGGGAGGGGGGTGCTGGGCTCTGCTCTCATGGGAGCAATGACAGGACCAGAGGAAATGGGCTGGAGCTGCCCCAGGGGAGGTTTGGACTCAATCTGAGGAGAATTTCTTTCCTGAGAGAGCAGTCAGACATTGGAAAGGGCTGTCCAGGAGGTGATGGAGTCACCATCCCTGGAGGGATTCAGAAACCCCATAGATGAGGCACTTCAGGACATATCTGGTGGCTGGTACAGATATTGAGATGTATTTTATTTGGGGGGGATGTTGACAGTTGGACACAATGATCTTAGAGGTCTTTCTTAACTGTGACAATTTTGTGATTTTTTCCCAACTAGTGGGAGAAATATCCACTTGGTTGAAGCACAGGGTGCCAACACCTGTAGGGCCAGTTGCATCCAAAGCAAGAAGAGAGATAATTGTGTTTCCCACTGCCCAACCCTGCCAGCAATTGCCCCCCTTAAGCCTGGGGAGTATTTTGTACATTCCTGAGATACTGAGCATGGAAACCTTAGAGCACAGAAGCCAAGGAGCTGATATTTTTGAGGATTTAGCCTGATCCTGCCCCAGTGTTTTGAGTCCCTGCTGGGCAGACTGAGGATCAAGCAGCTCCATGGCACAGCACACAGGTCCCTGGGAAAAGTCAGGAACAAGTTGCTCACAAGCTGTGGGAATGTGTATTTTCAGGGTTTAGCTGCAAGTCTGTTTTCCACCATAGCTCTTTCCACACAAGCATTTAATTTCTGTGCATAGTTTAAAAAAAAAAAAAAAAAAATTAAAAAACAAGGTGGGAAAATACAGAAATATAAACAACCCCTGATTTTCCAATGTGTCAAGAGGCTTTCCAGTGCCAAGCTGACCTGATGTATTTTTATCTCTTTTTCAAAGGCAAGAACACCTTCAGAGTGCATTCTGGTGGCTGCTTTGGGAAACCTGCTCGTCCCTCCAGGCTGAGCTCAGGTTTTAAACAGAGCAGACAAGTTCACTTAGTTTTTGGCTTGTTGTCACTGCACTGCTGAGCATGGGAACACAGCCTCAGGTTTAAATCCTCCTGGTTCAGGAGCTTGGCTGTATATTGGAAGGAAGCCACTGAGCCGTGCCATGCTTAGAGAAAAAAATATCAATTCCCCTGTGTGGTCATGTACCAAGAGTATTGCTGGTATTAGATTGGAAAGAACAAAGTTACAAACATGAAGGGTCAAAGAGTTTGTCTGGAATATTTTAAATTTGGGATAAAGGATATAAAATAAACAGCCACGGGGGCTGAAGTCTGTCCACAAAGAAGTAACCTCTCATTGGGACAATTCTGGTTTTTTTCTGGGCTACATTTATAGCAAGTTTGGTGTCTTTAGCTTTTTGGCTGAGATTGCTCTGTCTTGTTTGGGTATAAATTCATGAATCCCCGTGTATAATGCTGGCTGATGAAGGGGCTGACCCAGGGGGTGAAGGTGGTGACAGTGATGGGCAAGGCTCGTAGTTCCAGAGCATTTGTTCCTGGCAGTGTGGACACCAAAATGGCTCAGTGTCACTTTTCTCCTATAGTGATCCCAAGCAGAGACAGCATCCTTTTAGCTGCTGTTCCAAGGGATCTGCTTTTGAATAGCTTGGTACAGAATTGCTTATTGTTCTGCCTTTCACGAGCAGACTGACAGCAAAACAGTAAACTAATACCATCAGATGTGTTTGAGTGCACACTCGTGCACATCTACTGCTAAATCCAGCATTTTAGTTCCTCACGATGACAAAATATTATGAAACACAGGAGAATGCAAATGCATACAAGAAATAAATGCTGGAATCAGCACATTCAGACCATTTGGTTCCCCAGATGTGAACTCTCTCTCACTGACACTGCTCACGAGGCCACTGAAAAGGAAAGTCCAAGGAGTGAGGATTTTCTGTGACTTCTGTGATTTACAGCTCATGACTGCTGTGTGAGTAGTCTCTAATACTCTTGAATGAGTATTTAAAGGTTTGTGTGTCTTGGAATTTACTTGGAGTTAAGAAAGGGATTTGCCCAGAGAAACCAAACCTACTCATGAAGCAACATTTCAGATGCTGGATCCTTGTGGTCAGGATGGCCACTGCCCTCCTGGCTTGGCTGCCTTGGGCAGACCATGGCCAGCAGGTCAAGGAGGGGATTATTGGTTTGGGTTTTTTACTACAAATGTGCTCAAACACTGGCACAGAGTGCCCCGAGGTTGTGTTCTTGGAGCCAACCAATATCTGGTCACACATGGACCTTGGGGAATGTGCTCCAACCAGCCATGCTTTGGGCAGGATATTTGGGCAGTCCAATCTCCAGAGGTGCCTCCAACCTCAGCAGTTCTGTGGGAAATATTTAATTGGTGATAGGTTGGAGGTTTGTTTTTTTTTTCTTTCAGAAGAATTACATTTTATTAAGGATTAATCTCCTGTGGATAATTCTAAATCTCATTGCTAAACCAGACTGCCTCTGTTGTCACAAGCTGTTAAAAGCCTTGACCCTTCACCCCTGTGCTGGAATTTGCAGACAATTTATGGAAGGTGGTGCTGGTCCCTGGCTGGGCATGGGTGCTGTGATGTGCACTGCCAGCTCCGGGCTTCCTTCACCAGAGCAGGGTGGGAGCTGCTGGCTGGAGACCTCCCAAGTGATCCCTGTGCTGAAAACTCTCTCTTCTGAATAACCTTGAGCTGCTGATTCTTGACCTGACTTCACTGCAAATGTAAAGTGTCTTGCAGGGGAATTTGCCTTAAATAAATGCCAGCCTGTTCCTTTTGAACACCATGTTTGGAGAGGAGACATGGCCATTAAACTTCGATTTTTCATCCCAAGTGCTGCAGCAGTGTTCAGCAGACCTTGGGGCTGCAAGTCAGCGTTTCTGCTGGGCTGCTTTATTCTCCCTAGTTATCAATATCCATACAACTTCCAGCCTGGTTTAGGGTTGGTTTTTTCCCATATTTCAGGGGCAAAGTATACTCAGGGCTGGAGCAGCTCTGGAGCCAGGGAGAGAGTTGGGGGTGTTCAGGCTGGAGAAGAGAAGGATCCCATGGGGAGACCTCAGAGCACCTTCCAGTGCCTGAAGGGGCTCCAGGAAAGCTGGGGAGGGACTGGGGACAAGGGCCTGGAGGGATGGGATGAGGGGGAAGGGTTTCCAGCTGGGAAAGGGGAGATGGAGAGGAGATGGGAGGGAGAAATAGTTTGTTGTGAGGGTGCTGAGCCCCTGTGCCAGGTTTCCCAGAGAAGCTGTGGCTGCCCCATCCCCAGCAGTGTCTCAGCCCAGGTTGGATGGGGCTTGGAGCACTCTGGGCTGGTGGGAGGTGTCCCTGACCATGGCAGGGATTTAGAACTGGATGATCTTTAAGGTCCCTCCCAACCCAAACCATCCTATGACTCTCTACTTTGTTTCCAAATCAGTTCCTATGCTTATAAAAATCTTTCTAAGCTTCTCATAAGATTTGGAACAATCCTTATTAAAATGGAAAAGGTTTCTGGACCAAAGTTCTGTTGCTGGTGTGGACTGGTCTTGGAGGCTTAGGGGAAAGATATTTCAGGCAACATTCCTAAAAACGAGTGACCCCAGGGACATCAGTGTGAGAATCTGACTGTTGTGCTCTGCTGAAGACAAACAGCTGACCAGTTTATCCAGCTCAGCTCCTGTGCCTGCTGTTCAGGTCTTTGGGGTCTCTGGAGAAGATGCTGAACATTTTGCAGCGATCAGGAGAGGTACCTGGGAGGCTCTGCAGGGAGCAGAGCAGGGATCTGAGATGAGCACTTGTGCTGCAGCCAGGCTCCAATGAGATAACCAGGGAGCCTTGGTGGTTGGATTCAGAAAGATAGAGGTTTGTTTTGTTTGGGTTGGGTTTTTTTGTTTTGTGTTTTACCTGAAATGAATGGTTCTTCCTTACAAGTCAGGTTGTAATTGCTGTCAGAGCACCCAGAGCTAACACGGGGAGTGCTGCCTGCCAGGGCCAGCATCTCTGCTGCTCCCTGCATCCTTCAAAGGGAGAAGGCAGATTATCCCTGAAGAGTAAGAGAAATACAAGTTCCCACTGCTTGACTTGCAGCAAACAATAAGGTATTGTTGGGGAACAGCAAAATGAAGAGTTGCTCCACTTGTGCCTACGTCGAGACAGAAAGAGGTTGTAGTTCCATTAGAGCTGTCAGCAGCTTTTAAAACAATCTCTATGTTTGATTTTTCCATCTCCACCCCCTCCCCCAAAAAAGGGGCATTTCTCAGGGATGCTCCAAGAGCAGTATTTTTTCTTATCATTTGAGAGCAGGTGAGAGCAGCTCCAGCAGTGGGGGACAGGCAGGAACATCCATAGTAACCAACCTGCTGGGCGCCCACTGAGCCTCTCTGTGCAGCAGTGCTTGTTTTGTGCTGCCAGTGAAAATGCTGTCATTCTGCTGTTAATTTGAGGAATTTACATGAGGCAGAGAGGCTGAGTGTGCTGTGAACAGACTTGAATATCTGTAACCTCGGGAGTGATGGAATTACATGCTTTTGAGACCTAAATTATTCAGTTATTACCAACAGCCCTGCGGCATGGGCTGCATCAGCCTGCACCAGTGGCTGGAAAAAAGAGCCAGGAATTCATGCTTTGCTTGATATGATCAGAGTGCTGGAGCAGCTCCCTGGGAAGCCAGGCTGAGAGTTTGGGGCTGTTCAGCCTGGAGAAAAGGAGGCTCCAAGGTGACCTTAGAGCAGCTTTCCAATATCTGAAGGGGCTGCAAGAAAGCTGGGGCAGGTAGTGAGAGGATGAGTAGCAGTGATTTAAAGCTTGAAGAAGGGAGACTTAGGTTAGAAATAAGGAGAAGATTCTTTACTATGAGGGTGGTGAGCCTCTGGTTGCCCAGGTTTCCCAGAGAAGCTGTGGCTGCCCCATCCCTGGCAGTGTCTCAGCCCAGGTTGGATGGGGCTTGGAGCAACCTGGGCTGGTGGGAGGTGTCCCTGACCATGGCAGGGGGTGGCAATGGAGGAGCTTTAAGGTCCCTTCCCACCCAAATCATTCTATGATTCTATGATTCATTCTGATACAGGCATTGCTTTTTGTCTTGTTTGAAAAATAGGAATCTATATAACTCTTTTCTAGCTGTAAGTAGTCGTGGCTAAGACCCTGCCTTCATTTCAGACCACAAACCCACCACTCTTGGTGGAAAGTGTCATGGAGAGAAGCAGCTGGGAGGGAAGGGAGATATTCCTGAATAACATCCCCCTTGCCCAAGAGCTGATGTTGCTGTCTGTGAGAGGGCTGTGGCTGAGCAGCTGCTTGCTGGGAGCAGCCCTGGGATGTGTTACAGGGCTGGGCTGTCTCAGGGACCCCTCTGCTCACCTTCTTGTGAGCCTTTTCAGGGCTTTGTGGTGTCCCCAGCAGTGGGTGTGGGGACAGAGCATCCTCCTTGGGAGCTCTGCTTCCTTTGTGCTGCCTCTGCACCCTCCCCTGCATCTGAAAAAAGAAAAGGCTGGGGTGGGGAGCAGGTGGGAGCCACCCTGCCCCCCAGTTGCTCCAGCCAGGATTGCTTTGCCCTCCTCCTTCACAGAAGATGGATGGCCTCATTCTGGGCACCCTGGTGAAACAGACGTGATGGGAATAGTTGCTGCCCCATTAGGCCTTTAGCCTTCTGTTTTTCAAGCCAGTGAGTTTTGCTATTCCTAAAGAAATAAGAACTTTTTATTAGCAGGAGCTGAGTCACTGGGCGGCTGCCTTGGATCCGAGAGGTTTCATTTTTTTGCAAATATAATTTGGGTGAGCTTGCCAGCTGCTGTGCCTGATGCCCTAAAAAACAAAAAACCCCAACCAGTAGTCTGGTGTGAACTCAGCTGGCTGAACTTCCTCAAATCAAGGCAAATGCAATGTTTTACATGGTACAAGAGACAGCACTGCCCCACACGTCTGCTGGTAACAGTGGTGGGCAAGGAGGGACAACATCTCCAAACTCTGGGAGTGATAAATGAACATTTGCTGCCTCTTGGTGCAATCAGGACACGTGTGTTTCTGCTCATGCTCTGAGTGAGGTTAACCAGAAAGGCTGCTGAATGCAGCCCTCCTGCTGACTGCTGCAAATAATGTCTGTGCTGCACCCATCCCTTCATGGTCAGCAGTGGGGAATGACCTTGTGGGGCTCTTCTGCACAGTGAGGGACTTTGCTGAGGTTATTTTACCTTAGAGGATGATGTTGGCCTTCAGGAATTCTCCTTAGCAGTGTTAAGGGCATCACATCTCTCTCTGAGACCAGCCAGGCTCTCCTGGCACTCCATGGGTTGCATGATGTCCAGACTAAAGGAGTTGGACAGTCCTCACCAGCCAGAGCGAACCATAAAGCAACCAAGTTGCTTGTTTAGCCTTGGGTAGGGAGGTTCTGAAGCCCTTTTTTGCAGTAAAGCCCTGGCCCATCCATCAGCAGGCTGACCCAGGGCACTTCTCCACCTCTCTTGCAGGAAGCCTCAACGTTTACCTGCGGCTGAAGGGTCAGACGGCGATGGAGAACCCCCTGTGGTCCTCGAGTGGGAATAAGGGACAGCACTGGAACCAAGCCCGGGTTAATATCAACCCCCCAACTTCATTTCAGGTAAGGGCTTCTGCACTGCTCACCAGGACCCAGAATATTCAGGTTTTGGAGGGGAAGAGCTGTTGTCTGTCATGGTTTAACCCTGCCCAGCAATGAAACCCAGTGCCAGGTGCTCCCTGGTCATCCCCATCCCCTCCCTGATAAAGGAAGGAGAGAGAATAAGGGAGAGAGACTGATGGGTTGGGAACTCAACTGCACAGCTTGAATGGAACAGGAATGAGAAATAGCAAAAATGACTAAATCTATACAAATAGACAGGAAAATTGATCCCAGGTTCCTCCCTTTTTCCCCAATAACTCTCCCATCCCCACTGAGGCTGCAGGGCAGCCCTGGGAAAGTCCAGGCTGGAATCCTGGAGTCAGCAGCAGTTGGGAGCTGGAGGCAGAACACACAGATTCAGGCTGGGATGGATCAGGAGCACAGGCAGAGGAAGGGATGGAATCCTCCCAGGATGCTGAAGCAAACAGGGAGAGGGGAAGAAGGGGAAGCAGGAAGGGGCTTGAGCCTGGTGATCCCTCCAATTTATGCTGAGGATGAGGTGGATGGGATGGAATCCTCTGTTTGGTCAGTTTTGGTCATTTCTCTTGTCTGTTCCTCCCCAGAGGAGGTTCCAGGTGTGACCTCTTGACTCCTTTTCTCCTTCCAGAGGGCAAAATGTTCCTCAGAGCTGAGCAGTGCCCTTGGTTCTGCACCCCAGGCTCTGGCTGTACCTGTAAATATTGAGTGGGATCAGTCCCAGGAGCAGCCACTGCCTGAGAAACTTGCTGTTCATTTCAGCAGTGCAGCTGCTGACAAGAGACTGAGCTGAAAGCAAAAGTACAGGACAGAAAATCCCCTTTATCCTGGCCCAAAGCAGGACTCCTGTGTACACTGACCCTTCCCTTCTGATACAGGGTTTGACAGCTTTGGGTTCTGGAAGCTGCTTTATGGGCAGAGAATTGCTTTCCTTGCTTTAAATCTTTAATGGCAGAGCAGCAGCTCTCTGGTTGAAGACAAAATGGCTTTGGGTTTGGTCCCTGCTCGATGGCCTTGGTCCAGGTGCAGCAGGGAGGGTTCAGAGTGGGTATCAGGAAAAATTTCTTCCCTGCAAGGGTGGTGCAGCACTGGAACAGGTTGTCCAGGGAGGTGAGGGAGTCACTGCCCCTGAGATTGTTCAAAAAACCAGGTGGATGTGGTGCTGGTGCCAGTGGCTGAGGGCTGATGGTTGGACTCGAACTTCAGGGTCCTTTCCAACCATGGTGATTCTGTGGTTCTGTGGTTCCAGAGGGAATATTACAGGAAAACTGATGGAGAGGGCTGAGTGAAGGGATAGCAGTGTATGGTGTTTGAGTGGAACAAAGTGTCAGGACTGGGGAGGGAGAGCTGAGTGCTCTCAGAGCATGGGGCCAAGCAGAAGGGAACTGCTCAGAGGGGGTGCAGATAAACCCAAGGAGGCTGAGCAGGGAAGGAGAGAAAAAGGATTTAGTATATAAACACAATAAATGGATGGTAAGTGTCAGAGAAGAGGTGGTGGGAAAGCTGAAGCCAAAGTGGCTGAGGTTGTGTCTGAGAGGGATTCCTGAGACCTGGGACAGGCTGGAGCAGGAGGAGTGGGAGGATGATGAATTCCTGACCCTGGGGTCATCTCAGCAACATGGGGAGCTTTAAAACCATATTGACTGCTGCCACTGGCTGGTACACAAAGTCTGCTTGGTTATTTTTCACCTTTTACGTAGTTGTGTTTAAAGGCTCCAGCATAAAATGAGTGTGAAGCCAGGAAGCTCTGCACAAATACAACAAATAAATGTCAGACTGGTGGGAACCTTAAATTACTTTTTTAGCAGCACTTACATCAAGCAAACTTTATTTTCCATTTAGGAGTCTAAGTAGGAAAGAATATAAACCTCCCAGTTAAATTTAAGGAGAGTGAATTGAAGTGAAACTTTGCAGTAAAACAGTACACTGACACAGAAATTAAAACATTTTATAGGTTAATTTATATGGGTAAAAGCAAAGCCCAGGTTTGTTTTATACCTTCCCAGTCTCTGTGATATATAACAAAGTTTCTGCCATGAAGAACTGTGAGAACTACAGTGCTTTGACTCAGAAAAAGTGCTGCATAGAGACAAGCTCAGTAAGACAATCACTTATAAGGTTTTTCTTTTTTTAAAAAGAGACCATGTGGCAGTGGTACATTGCATGCTGGCATCTAGGAAGGTGTCAGGTTTAGTTCAGACTTGAGCAGGAGCCCTGTCACCACCTTCAGCTACACTTGCCTTGACACATTCATGAGTCAAAGACATTTTTGACACAAGAGGGACTGATCTTCCCTGAAGGAAATGACCTGATAGAGCCCTGAGGTTTGTCAGCCCCTTGCAGCAAGTGTGAGGGGCTTTTATACCCCTGTCATCACACTGTCTGTCTGGGGACACTCATGAGGCTCCTCCAGGAAGGTTGAATCTGTCCGAAATCCTGTTGAAAAATCACAGAATCATCAAATCCCAGTCTGGTTTGGGTTGGGAGGGACCTTAAAGCTCCTCCATTCCCCCCCCTGCCATGGTCAGGGACACCTCCCACCAGCCCAGGTTGCTCCAAGCCCCATCCAACCTGGGCTGAGACACTGCCAGGGATGGGGCAGCCACAGCTTCTCTGGGAAACCTGGCACAGGGGCTCAGCACCCTCATCTCTGTTTGGTGTTCCCAGCACAGACTTTGCCAGCTGGCTTAGGACACCCCAGGCAGGCTGTAAATCCCTGCTTTCCATTGCCAGCTTCTCCCTGCAGGCTCAGGCACCTTCTGGGGCTGCTCAGCTTGGCAAAGGGATGAGCTGTGACTGGAAGTGAGGTGGAGGGATGAGCTGTGTCCAGAGGCAGAGTGGAGGATTGGCTGTGCCATGCTGTGTCTGGTGGCATCACACACCTTCTGGAGGCATCACACACCTCCTTGGGTGCTACTCATCCATCTGGAGTTTTTATGGGGCCTCTGTGATTTCCAGGATCATCTTCCACTGCCTGGAGTATTTGCTCAGTGTTTCTAATGGAAGGTGTTAGTTTCAAAGGAGCAGCTCTGGTTGAACTGTATTAATGAAGAAAATAAATGTCAGCAGCTGCCAAAGGCAGAGGCTCAGATCTGTGTCCTGCTGGAATTGGTGACAACAGTGAGAGCCCATCCGAGTGCCCCAGACATCTCCCTAATGCAGTCAGATCATTATGAGGAGTAATTGAAGTATTTTGCTCCGGATGGAATTAAAAATTTTTTGTTCAAATTGACTCTACCCCCAAGAGTTAATGTCTCCATTAGTGCCACCATACGCCCTTAGAAAACTCATTGAATTTCATGCATATATTGTTGCAGATTAAAGTTTAAAAAAAAAAACTTGTCATCTAAGTCAACCAAAAATATTTCAAAGGCCTGAGGAGGGAAGGGAGAGAGATCTGTGCAAATGGTGCTGCCTGGGAAATGTATTCCTTACATAATTCCTTCATCTCTTCAAAAAAGCTTTGAAGTCTTCTAGGGACTAAATTTCAGAATTTCCACCCTTGTGCAGCAGGGCAGGATGGCCCCACGCTGGCTTTAGGGAAGGAGAGGGGGAAGTTTTGTTTCTTTAGGACAAGGGTAATCCCAAGCTAATGACAAACACTCTGCCAAATAACACTGCTGACCTTGCAGCAAGCCACCCCACTCCATCCGGGCACTATTTGGCTTCCCAGTTGGGGTTTCCAGTCGGAATATTGGACAGGAAGGGATTGAGGGGACCTTGAAATCCCAAGGATCCATTTAGTAGAGGTTACAGCCTTAAAGAGGAATGAAATCCCTACCCTGACTCTCTCTGTGCCACATCACAGCATCCCCTGGTGACTATGCAGCCATTCCTTGAAGGAATCAAAGCTCCTGGATGAGGAGGGGGTCCCAGTCCCAGGGCAGGAGGGGAGCAGGGCTGTCACTGTCCCCAAGTCCTGCTTCAGCAGGGCAGCTGGGGGGTTAAAATCCACTGAGGGGATCCCAGGAGATGCCAGTGGGACCTCAGGGGATCCAAATCAAAAGTCAATGATTTTGTGATGAAGTTAGCTTTGCTTTATGGGTGAAGGGACTCAGCTCCTGAGAGGCTTCTCCAGCGTTTCCAGAGGTCAGGAAACATTCTCCCTGGAGAAGATGATGTCCTCCTGACAACAGGAGTGACTGAGCCCAGCGTGGGAGCTGCAGTGGAACTGGTTGTGCCACCTTTGAGAGCCAGAAACCTGGTTTTACTGGGATTTTACTGGGATTTTTTCTGGCTCATGTGTTTTCATGTGGGCTGTGTGGATGCTCAGACCCCATCCCCTTGCAGAGACCATGCTTCAAGCTGCTCCTCTCAGGTGGCAGGACTTTTTGGAGAAAACACCTCAGATCTCTTTAAAACCTCCGTTTAATCCTGCTCTTTGCTCCAGGAATATTCTACTTCCATGGAAATACATGTACCAGTCAGCACAGGGTTGGAGCTGACCTGGGGACACCAGGCTGATGACATGGCAGATGATGAACAGCTTTTTTCACCTCATTCTGAAGTATAAAAGCCTCCAGATCTCCTCATCCATCCCCTGTGTTCACCTTACCAGTCCCTGCAAACTCAGCTGCATTTTCCTGAGCTGTAGGAAACGTTTGTGAGGAATTCCCAGCTCACACCAATGTTGCTCCATGCCGTGCAAAAGGCACCTGAACATTCCCCAGTTGCCACCCTCTCTCTGATCTGCTTGTTTTTTCCTTTAATTATTTTTTTTTTCTTTTTTTGCAGCTGATATTTGAAGGGATCCGAGGCCCTGGCATTGAGGGTGATATTGCCATTGATGATGTATCCATTGTGGAAGGAGAGTGTATGAAATCAGACCAACCAGCCAACAGTAAGTGGGGGACAGGGAATTGCTTCTCCTTCATCATCAATTTGAGGCACCTTCTAAAATGGGTTTTAGAACATTATGTTGTTCAGTTCAGCTCGAGAGGCTTCAATTGAGAAGTTTTCCCTGGAAGCAAGCTCTGGACTCCAGACAGCTTTGTTCAGATGGAATAATGTCTGTTCAGCAGGGATCCAAGGGGTAGGCTGATGTGTGTTTTGCAGAGGGGCTCTGCTGATAAAGAACATTAAAAATACATCTAAGGGGTCCAAATAATCTGAATTTCTTGACTATCAGTGCAGTTATGCACTGTGAACCTTGTTTCATCACTCCATTCACGTGTGTATGTAACAATACTGACCTTCACTACATGGCCAGGGTTTGTTTTTTTTTTTATCCTGATGTCTCCTGCCTTGTGGTGGGCACAGTTCTCATCCCTCTTTGGAGGAGGAGACCTTGGAGGGCACTGTCCCTCCAGAGAAAAGGCTCTGCCAGGGGAGGGGGTGGCACTTGGTGTGAGTGGTGAGGGTAGTGGAGTCACCATCTCTGGAGGGATTAAACACCCAGGCAGATGTGGAGGTGATTTAGTGGCTAAGGGGGTGTAGGGCTGGGGGTTGGACTCGGTGATCCTGAAGGTCCTTCCCAAGCATGAGGATTCTGTGATTCTTTGGAACAAGGAGAGCCCAGGTGGATCCAACCTGTCCCTGCTGGTGTGCAGGTCAGGCCATGGTGGCTGAAGCCTTCGTGTGGTGCTGAGTGTGTCTGGGCAGGTCTTTAATTGTACCTTTTTCCCCCCTTTTTGTAGATTTACGATCAGGTGCTGTTGGGACATTAGCACATATACGACTTCTCCCAGTTATCATCCTCATGTCTGTCTTAAGTCATCAGAGGTGACCTTATCCTGGCAGAGGCTACAAAAGATTCACCAGGCACTGGCATGAAGAAAGAGTCTTTGTAAAACGGACATTTAAAAACAAACTACCAAAGATTCCTCCACTGACTGACTCGAAAGTTAAATAAATACGTAAATAAATAATAATTAAAAAAAAAAATTAATTAAAAAGCACTGGGGACATCCAAGGCATCACAGGAGTGTCACTCACTAAGAACCACGTGTGAGAATGAGATCTGGCCTAAGGAAGGAAGAGACCTTCAGGTGCTTTTGTGGTCAATACTGAATACAGCATCATCTGGTTGAACTCTTGGAAAAGAGCTATAGAAACCCTTGTCAAAGCACAAAGTCATGGCTGGTTTTGTTTCAAATGAATAGTTTGCTTGTTACCATGGGAACCTAATGGCCTGCCAAAAAAAAAAAAATAGGAAAAGAAAGAAAAAAAAAAAAAAGGAGAGAGAGAAAATAAAAACAAAAAACAGAGAGCAAGAGATAAAACACCTCACTGTAAACAGGGTATGTGAAGAGCTGGCATTCATTTTCCCTTCCAGAAGGTTTTTAGTGTAGAGTTAAATAATTGTAGGCCCTTTCTACTTTGGCTGTCACCTCCCCTAGAGAAAACCCCTGCAATCCGAGCTGTTTGAAGACATTTCTGTTTCATTTTCTCACAGCTCTGCTTGATCCCTGTCTGCTGTCTCCTTTTGCATGCATCACTCCCCAGGGTGGGTGACCTGGGCTGACACATCTCACAGGCATCCCCGGGTTTGCTTGCAGCCACCCCAAGCCCTCCTCTCCCCACCCCAACTCCAGTCATCTGAAGTGAAGAAACCAAACCACCCTCTTTTATAAATTGCCATGGAAACCAAGTGCCTTCAATGAAACAAGCCTGAGTTAAAGAGAGAGAGGAAACAAACAAACAAACAGACGAAAAAAAAGGAAAAAAAAAAAAAAATACCGAGGAACGCATAAATAATAAAATGGTGAGAGTAGTTTTGAAGAAGGAAGCTTGCACTGCTCCAAATGTGGTTTGTGCAAAGAGTTTTCTCCACCAGCCCACGGAGCCTGGGTGTGCAGACTGCAGGCAAGGAGCCCAAGACACTTCTGGAGATGGATGATGGACCTGAGCTGCTGCCTCAGCCCTTGGGATGAGATATTTGTTGTTCAACCTTCCAGACAGCCATGGCCTTTCAGCTTCTTATCCATTAGAGGAAAAAAAAAAAAAAAAAAACCCAACAAAATAGCTTCCATTGGTCCTGGAAATGGGAGCAACACTTTTTTTTTTTTTTTTTCTGTTGTTACTGGTTTTTTAGGGGTTTGTTTTTTGATTGGTTGTTTGTTTTTTTTTTTAATTATTTTGTCTTGGTTTAGGTTATCAAGTGGGTCAACCAGAGGAAAAGGTTGTTTAAGATACACTTAGTGCAGAAGGTGGTGAAACACACGAGTGATTTTCCTACTCTTAACCTCCATTTGCAAGGCCAGGTCAGCACCAGTGGGACAGGGGGGGACAAGGGGGGGACAGCAGCAAAGCACAGAGCTCTCTGCCCACCCAGGGCTCTCTCTGCCCTGGAGCCAGACTCTGTGCAGATCATGAAAGATTATTTTGTTATTGTAGCAAAATTATACAAAAAAAAAAAAAAAGAAAAAAAAAAAAAAAAGAAAGAAAAAAAAAGAAGAAGAAAAAAAAGAAGTAATAATAATAATTATCCATTTTTGCAACAAAAAAAAAGATAAAAAAAGACAAGGTGTACAAATTGTTTTTGAGCCACCCGAACACATACTGTTAGCCAGCCAGTTTTCCACTGCATTGTAAAATCCCTTCCAGTTGGTTATGACAATTTGAAGACTTTTTTCCTTAAATTCTCTCAGCTTTTAATGTCATTTGAAAAAAAAACAAAACAACAAAACACACAAACAAAAACACTTTCGTCTAAAGAATATTATTATTATAATTATTATTATTATTCTGTGTTCTCTTGACACCCTAGGATTATAAAAAAACCCAACCTGATATGCAAGTAATTGGAGTGCAAAAACAAAAAATGAGTATAGCATTTGCAAAATATGAGTATAAAAAGCACAAGAAGATGCAGTAAAACAGTGACAAGGCTTGATTTTTTTTATTCTGTAGAGAAATGTTTGTGCAAATTCAGTAATTCAACTGAAGAGATAATTTTACAGCTATGTTCAATAAAGCCTCTTTCCAGGTAAGGTATGCCCAGTGGTACGTGTGTTTGTTGAGCACCCCAACTGCTTTGGTTTCTCCTGTGGTAACTGGTGTTGGCTGGGGATACTGGTCCATACTGGTGATGCTCGGGGGCTGGAGATTTCCTGGGGTCTGGAAAAAGCTGCCCTGGAGGTGGTGGCAGCTCTGAGGCTGGAGGGGCTGTGGGGTTTGATATGCTTAAAAAAAAAAAAAGAAAAAAGAAAAATCAGCAATAGGTAAATTTCCCCCTGCAAGCATTGGGTTTTAATCTGATTGTGGAGACAGGACAGGGACAGGTGTGGTGAGAGCCTGGTGCAGGTTTTGCTTAGGAACTTGGTGTGTCTCATCATTTGTGGGAAAGAAACCTTCCCTTCTTTCTGCTGCTTCCTCAGGAAAGCCCCAGGATGGGGATCACGGAGAGGCTTTGCTGTGGGTGCTGCTGAGGGGCTGCTTTGCTGGATTTGATATCACCCAATTTCACTGTCCTGGTCAGATGAAAGGGGGAAGATGCAGGGGAGGGGGAAGAGTGGCAATCTGACAATCGTTTTGAAGTCAAGTATGAAGCATTCCATTTCCTTTAAAATAGTTTCCTGATTTTTCCCTCGAATTTATCCCTCCCAAAAATAGAGCTGGAAACTTGGGGTGCCCATTGCTCAGCACAGGGCAGAAGCATCTTCAAAGCTCTGGGGACTTGGTGGGTAGGGAGGATTTGGGAAGTGCCCAGGATGTCCTCTCCTGCTTGGGCAGCTGTGATCAAGACAGCCTGAAGGGAATGAAAAGCTTGTGCTTGCTGGTTTGGATCCCCAAAATCTGCATGTCTTTGTTGTGTTCTGATGGGTCCTTCCCCTGGGCAAGGACCCCACCAGGTATTTATTTGACAGTGGGTTTCGATGGGCAGCTGAAGACCAGAGATGTCTTCTTTTGGGGCAGGATAACCTGTTTGTCCTGAAAAGTGCCAGGTCTTTGTGCTAAAGGAACTTTATTTCCCATGCATATTGAAGTTTTACTCTGCTTGGGTGAAGGTGCTAAGGAAAGTTGGGTTTCCCTTTCAGTTCTTGATTTGGTAGCTTTGTCTTCCTTTGCATTCCTGGCATGAGGCACTGAAAAGAAATGGGATTTTATTTGGGGCCATGCATCAAGCAGAGCTGTGTATTTCCTACTCTTTGTTTCTTTGGTTTTTTTCTTACTCATTTTGGTGCAAAGATGAGTGTAAAATGTTTGGGCTGGCAATCAGAGACAGGGAGTGGGAACTGAAGGTTCTGCTATGACGTTTGCTAAAGCCTCTGATTCAGCTCTTGGGCACCCAGTGCAGGAATGTTTCTGATGTGATTTAAATTGGAAATCAAACACAGATCTGTGGAAACGTGGACTTTGCAGCAGCTGCAATGCTTGGCTGGTGGGATCGGGTACCATGATTTCTGTGGGAGTTGGCTGGCTGTTCCCAGGGCAGGGAAGGTGAAGCCCATAACAAAATCTGCAACTTTTTCATAATTCTTTCTCAGGATCAGCTGAGAGAATGAAGGACATTATAAAGCAGAGCCACACAAGTTCATTTCTTTCACAAAGCCCCTGGTTTGGATGTGAAATCCCAGATACAACTCTTTGAGCTCACTGCACTACCAACCCCCCCCTTCTCCAGCCAGGCTTGGGGTCTGGATGGGGCACAAGGGGGAGATAAAACACCTTGGGCTAAGGTGAGACAAGCCCAGTGGTGGTGAAACAGGGGGCCCAGGGAGGGGGTTGGGGTCTCATCCCTGGAGATATTCAAGGTGAGGCTTGAGGAGGCTCTGAGCAACCTGATCTAGGTGAGGGTGTCCCTGATACTGCAGGGGGGTTGGGCTGGGGACCTGCAGAGGGACCTGACAACCCAAATTATTCTGTGATTCTACATTAGAAATCATACTAAAAATGCACAATTATGATTTGAAAGCAGGAGCAGAGCCTTGAGAGCCCCTCAAAATAACAATGGCTTAGGTGATGAAGGCATTAACTAGTGGAGGACAGAGTCCATCTGGTATCAGCCCGTTTTTGGAGACTGTTATCTAAGGGTGTGCTGCTTTCAGACCCGCAGAACTCCTTGAAAATGTGACATTTCCTCTTAATTTGAGAAAGGAGCTGCTGATCCACCCAAACAAGATGGAGCAGCAGCTGAAGAGCTGAAGGCCCATGCACACATCCTGCCCTCTGCTGCTGCCAGGGTGGTTTCCTTCCTGACACCCAGCACCTGAATCTCTGCTGCATTCACTGGTGTAATTTGCATCATTTCGTGTGGAAAGCTTTAGGAGCAGTCAGGATCCCTAAACTTCAAAAGAAAATAGATCAGTTAAAGCATTAGCTTATCGTTCAGGTTTGTTTTCCTTTTACTGCCTTGAAAGGTCACAGAAATCCCTTTGTAGGGAGGAGTTTAGTCAGAATTATCAGATTTTTCTTTTCCACCCTTAGTGGAGGAGCCTTACTTGGTTTTATTTTCAGAGGGTATACTTGCTAGTAATGCTTTTTCTTATATTAAAGGATAATTGAAAGTCTCTTCCTCCCCGAGAAGACCTGTGATCCATCAGAAGAATGGCTTTCTAGAGTAGTTCAATAAAAAGAGATACAGTTTGGTATTATAAGCACTCTCGGCCTATATATGCTAATAAAGAGATTGGGTGCCATCTGGATTAATCCCTGTATTTTCCCATAAAACTATAAAAAGCTATAAAAAAGGTTATTATTACATTTCACATACTTTTTCTTTCTCCTCTCTCTTTTTTTTTTTTTCTTTTTCCTTGTTTTCTGGCAAAAACCCACCACCCCAGGAGTGTGCCAGTGGCAGTCCCAGTAAACAGGAAGGATTAAAGCAGCATGTACCATCCATTTGATTTTCCTTTGTGCAGAGGAGCTTAGCCACCCCCAGCTCAGCCATTCCTGCAGCCCTCAGACCTTCCCAGTTTGGAAGTTTGATGCCATCTTTCCCCAAACCCCCTGATTCCAGTGTCAGCCCATGGGTAGGTGCCCAGCCAGGTGCAGGGAATGATGCTCTGCAGGACTTGGCCTCACCTCCTGCCAGCAGCCACCCACTGTGTCCTGGCTCCCAGAGCCATCAATCTAAAAACCAATTAAAAGGCAGAAGAGGGATTGATTTTTCCCTTCTGTGCTGCTCAGGAGGCTGTTACCAAACCTCACTGCTGGGAGCTTTACCACTCCTATTCTTGTTGCCAGCAGAAATCTGTCCATGGCCAGTTTTCCTACTCTGGAAAGTTTGAAGTCTCAGCTCTGTGGGGTGCTGAGACATCTCAGATAAACAATAAAATGAGAAGGGTTGGAGCAGATGGGCCTTGGGGTCCTTTTCAACCTGACAGCCTGTCATTCAGTTCAGCATCATTTGCTCTTGTGCCAGCAATGTTTAAACTTATTTTCTTTCCTTTCTGGTGCTAAGCTCCTCTCCATCTGCACCCCAAAACCACCTTCAGGTCCCCTTTTGGCTGTTTGTATCTCTGAGTCTGAAGGACAGGAGCTATTATGAACCTAAGTACAGAGTACTCAGGACAGTACATCCTGATGGGACTTACTAAAATAAGACCCAGTTTTTCATTCTATCTGTCAGATTAGGGAGCTTGTAGTATGAGCTTTATATGATGAGAAGGATGTTGTGTTTTCTCCCCAGAACACCTCATCCAAAGCCTCTGAAGACTTTGTCATCCCACTCACACTCGAGTGCTTCTGGAGCTTGAGTCTGCCCGAGGTTTCAGTGCTGAGCATAAGGCTTTCCTTTAATCAAATACCATCTCATTTCATGTCATCTCATACTTCTTAGAGAAATAGTTGGGTTATAATACAGCTACTCAAGTGAGAACCAATTGATCAAGTCCTTGGAGAGCTCAGTGATGCTGTACACGTGGGGAGTGATTCCCTCTCTGCATCCATCTCCTCAAACACCCAGAGCCACCCAAGCTCAGCACTGAGCTCCTGATCCCTCAGCACAGTTTGTAGCTCACTGAGAGCAACCCTAGGACTTTAACCATAAGATCTGTGCCAGCTGCAACAAACTGAAGCAGAAATGGGGTGATTGTGTTTGTGTTCCCTCTGTTGCTGTCTGGCAGCCCCTCCAAACCTGGGCTCCCCCAGCTGCCTCTCTGTGTGAGATGCTCAGGTTGATTTCACCTGATTGGAGTGACAAGGACCTGTGACAGGTGACCTGCAGCCAATTTCCTTCTGTTTCTATGTAATTTCTTTGGGGTTTTTTCCACCGAGAGAGAGACTTGAATGTTGGCAAGTGCTTGGACTATTAAGGGAGCTTTGGTGCCAGCTGAGGTCATGGCTGGGGACTGGAGGAAAATCACAGCCAATTCCTTGAGATCTTTGCATGCCATGAATGAGGTTTGCAGTCCTCCCCCCACAGGGAGGAAACAGGGACACTGCTACAACCCTGACCATGGAACCCCTGGAATTGTTTCTGATGGATCTGACCACAAAAGAGAGAGAAGAACCACTCATTACGAGGAAGGATTTAGCAGCCTCAGCACCTTCTCAGGAAAGATCAGATGTGCTTCTTCTTGCACACTACCAACTGCAAAGGGATAAAAAAAAAATCTCTGTGTTTGTGTGTGTAAATATTCTATAAATAACTGTAATTGTATGTATTTAATGTATATATAATGATTATTACATTTTAACGATCTCAAGCCTTGTACATAGCCCGAACTTGGTCTCTTCTTTTACTAGCACACCCACTGTAGATTTATTTTTTGTCATTGTTGTTAATGTATCTGGTTAAATTACAAACTGGTCTCACTTTTACCTCAAAGGGTACATGTTCTTTACGTACATTTTATAAAGAAAGAAAAGAAAAAAAAAAACAAAAAAACCCACTCAGTATTTTTTGGTTACCTTTTGAATTACCAGCAGTAGTTTCTGTCTTTTTAACTCCCTTCTGCTTTTGCTCCTGTGCCCTGGATCTGCTGTGGTGAGGAGCAGAGGGTGGTTGGGAGGGATGGGGTTCCTGGGGCTGTTCCTCCCTGGCATCCTGAGGGATGAATGGAGCAGGAGTGGCTCTCCCCATCCCACATCTCCAGTGCTTGCTGGCTTTTGATTTGGCCACAGAGAGTCCATGGCACCTTCTTCTCTGCAGGGGCCTTTCCTCCCCTTGCTTGGGGCCAGCAGAGTTTTTACCCAGCCCCAAGGACAGCTCAGGGATGAAATCCATTTCTTTGGCTTTGTGGTGGGCACAGCTACCTCTGCCCTGTATTCCTGCCTTTTTGTGGTGCTGGGATGTGGCATCTCAAGAGCCCACCTGGACCTCCCTGCATGATGGGTCTGAATTTGGCAAGGTGAGTGGCTACGTGGGGCAGTGCAGAGGTTGCACATCTGGACCTTCAGCATCATGGGCTGGATGGCTCCTTCCTGCTGAAGCCAGGACAGGACTTTTACTGTTTCTTGTTCCAGTTTGGGGTCAGGAGCCATCTGATGCTCTGGTGCTCTGGGCATGTTCCAACATGTCAAGTTGCCAGGACTATCAGATCTGTCTATTTTGGAAATGCTTTTTTATTTTTTTTTTTTGTAGAGGGTTTTTGGGTTTGTTTTTTTTTTAGTATGTTCCCATTCTTTTTTTTTTTTCTTTTTCCTTTTATTTTTTTTTTATTATTTTTTTTATTAATGGCAGCAGGACGGGGTTGTATTTCTAAGGATTTGAGCATTACTGTAACAATTCTGGGCCTTTCACAATCCCATTATTTATTTTAATCCCATCAGAGCACAAAGCTGCTCACATTTTCCTTAATTACAGAGTGAAAGTCAATAATAATTAAAAAAAAACAACAACTATAAAAAGTGACATTCTGAGGAGGGATGTAAATCCCAATTTATTTTGGGTTGCAGCAAAAGTTTGTGGCTCTGCTGTACTCAATAACACTTGACATTTCCAGCCTGGCTCCTCAGGGAACAAGGCTTACACAAGACTTCTCTGTCCTTTCATTTTAGTGAATCCTGAAATTTTTGTCTCATTTTAAATGGCCTGAAAGATGAGATCACAGCCACACTTCATTTAATTGAAGGTGAGGAGGTTTTTTTGGAAAGGGCTGAGCAGGTTAAGGATGTTTTGTTGCTGTTCTGGAGTCTGCGGGGAAGGTTTCTGGGGCCAGCACAAAGTCCACAGGGATTTTCAGGGGGAAGTTGGGTTCCTGAAATACCAGAAAATATCCTGAAATACCTGAAAATACCAGCAGACCCAATCCTGCTCCAGCTGGACTAAGGCAGGAGGTACATTAAGGAACAGAGCATGGAAAGGTGAGCATCTCCTGAGGATTTATTATGACTATTTTAGGTTGGGGTGTTTTTTATTTTGTTTTTTCCCCCACTCTCCTGTGAGGAGAAAAGGCAATGGTTTAAAACTTGAAGAGAGGAGACTTAGATCAGGTATTAGGAGGGAATTGTTTGGTGTGAGGGTGCTGAGCCCCTGTGCCAGGTTTCCCAGAGAAGCTGTGGCTGCCCCATCCCTGGCAGTGTCTCAGCCCAGGTTGGATGGGGCTTGGAGCAACCTGGGCTGGTGGGAGGTGAAGGAACTCTTGAAAATGCAGATCCAGGACTTACATTCTTAGAAGCTTCTTCAGAAGTTCAGGTGAACACCTGACAACAACCAAGCTTTTCCACCCACATGTCCCCCTGGTTCTTCCTCTGGCTGTTACCAGCTCTCCCTTTGGTGCCACTCATCCAGTTCCCTTGTGAAACATCACTGATGCTCTCCTGTGCCTCTGCCTCACTTCATGAGCCTTGGACAAACTCTTCCAACAGGTGCATGAACTCTTTAGCCTCACCTTCCCTTACAGAAAGTGAGAAATAAGACAAACACAAATTCTATTTTGCTTTCAAGCCAAGTTGTTGAAATATTCAACGACTTACTAAGAAATTGTCTTCGTTGCTAATAGGTGGTCATTGTATCAGTGTGGGGGCTCTGAGAGGCTGAAAGGGACCTGAGCAGCCTCCAAACCTCCTCCTTGTTCTCATTCTGGGCCCAGCTGCTCACTCAGCACCCAGCCCCATTCCCTCCTGGGTTTGAACTCAGTGGGATCCTAACACGGAGCCAGCTCAGGGGAGGGTGAGCACTTGAGGGAACAGAAAGTATTTGATTTGACTGAAAAAAGATAAAATAAAAAATTTAAACCAAGAGCTCTTTTTAATTAGAGAGGCTTATTTAACAGGGTCACTGCCTGGAGGTGCAGTCTGAGATTTTTCCATTTGATCATCAGGGAAGGTCTGGAAGAGCATCCCTTTGCCTGGCAGGGACCATGTGTCCCTGGGGATGCCTGGGGGGGGGTCCTGAATCCACAAATTTTATATTGGTGCTGTTGGCAGTGCCTGTGGCCTCTGGCAGTGCTCAGTGGGACAAAGGAGCTGTCAGGAAGGGGCTCTCTGTGTTAGGTTTGGGGCTGGGTACCCAAGACTTAATCCTCTGTCCAAAAAACAAAGGCAAGGAGGACGATGCTCTGATTTACCCCCGTCACTGAGTCTTGGTGGCTGGATGCAAGTCTCTGAAGAGGTGACTGACCTGAAAGAGGGGCTGGGAAAAGGGTGGGCTGGTGGGTGGCTGCAGGTCCTGGAGTCCCAGAGCCACGTGTGAAAGTTTGGATGTCAACTGTGAAAGAACCACCTGGGAGAAAAACTGCTTTGGCTGGTGAGAACCTACACGTTAGTGTTGGGGGGGGTTGAGTGTTAGTGATGGCTACACCAGGAAGCTTAAAAAGCCTCCAGGTTTGTCTATGAGGGTTTTATTCCCAGACCAAGGCCCCATGATGAGCTCCCTCCCCCAGACTTGCCTGGCTTTGGATACTTGGATTGGGTGTCTGTGGAAATGGTGGCTCAGTTTCCTGCTTGGAATGACAGAAGTTAAGGCAGGGAAGAGAAGTGGAGAGCACAAATCTTCTGTGGGCTCCAGCAGCCCTCCCCTAGGAGGGTTTCCCCTAGGAAATTCAGCAAGTTGGCAAGCATGGTAAATCCCAGCATTTTATTGGGAAATTAAGAGGTTCCTGGTGACTTTAGCAAAGATCAGATTTTAGCATAAAAGATAAAGTTGGTCCTGGGGAGAGAAGGGCAGCCATGGGCAGGGGGTGTGGGAGTCTTTGACCTGGGGATCTTTCAGCCTTTCTCCCACCCTTCAGGGACAGGAGAGGAGACAAAACCTGCCTGGCCCTGAGCACCTGAAGCTGATGATTGGAATCAATCTTTACACAATTTACACAATTGTTTGCAGGTGCCAGGAAGGAACTTTGCTCCAGCTGTGTGTGTTTGCTGGGATGTCTGAGGAGCAGATTGGCCCCAGCTGGAGAAGGAGGGGGTGGTTGGGATGCTCTGGATGCCTGCAGGATGGATCCCAGTCCCACTGGGAGGGGAAGCTGGCAGATTTGCAGGTCAGGCAGGAGTTTCTGACCAGGCAGAACTAATGGAGATTGTTTTGTTCTCTCCTGCCTTCCTCCCCAGGTCTGGCACGGGTCATCTCCTCAATTCCCTGCCCATCCATCCGTGACGTGTTGGGTTTCTGAGGCAAAGAACAGCTTGTCCTGGGGCAAAGGATGAAAGATTTCCATTTGCTTTCTGCCATGAGAGTGGAGAGAGAGCTTCCCAAGGAAGTTTAATGATCTGTGGTGTTCAGGTTACGATCTAAGAAATTAATCTGTGAAGTTTTCCTTAGCATAGGCACTGGCCTCAGTGCAGAAGTGTGGTTTCTAAGTGAGTAACCAGGCAGGATTTCAGATCTGTCATGGGGCTGAAGGCAGAACCATTGCCAGGCAGTGTGTGGTGTCTCCTGATGGTAACCCAGGGGATCCTACCTGGTTAGGACTTTTCTGTGTGGCCAAGGCCCCAAATCCCTCATCCTGCTCTGGGAATGGAGATAGCTGGGACTGGTGTTTGTAGAGGAGTTGGCAGAATCTGGCTTTGGGGATAACAGTGTTTAATTATTGTTTTCTGGAGGATTTCTGACTGCAATTCAGCTGTTGCCATGAGCTGCTGTCATCTAATGACCCCCATGGCAGCTCACAGCATGGTCACAGCTGAGTTTAGGGACATTCTGGAGAATGCAGCAGTGCTTGGGAACTTTTTGGGGACCAGCCCCACCACTGTGTTCCTCCTCCATTCTCCACTCCTCCCCTGAAAGGCTCCTTTGTCCCACCCACTGCTACCACTTCCTTTCCACCTTCCTTTCCTGAAGAATGGGAAAAATGAGGTTTGAAGCTCAAGAAAAAAGGAAGCTGAAGGCACTGAGACACTTTTGGAGTGGATGGAGGCTGGGAAATCTGTCTGGGAAACACTCCAGGCAATCTTTGGGAGGCTGACATGGGAAGGGTTGGCTGGAGCCCAGGGCAAGGGCCCTGGAGATGGGATCCAGGTTTGATAAGATGATGGATCCCTGAAGGGAAGGAAAGGGTTGGCCAGTGCTGGGGTCCTGGGATGGTACCTGGTGATGATCTGGCCCCAGGTGAGCACCAGCAGCACTGAGGAGCCAGAGGGGACTCCAGGTGAGCCAGAGGGGACAGCAGGATGAGACCAAATGCTGTCATCTTCTGCCCTGCTCCAGTCAGGATGTGTGGCTGGATGCTCAGGAGCTTCATCTGCAAGAGGTATTGGTACAAAGATTCCAAAGTTCCATAGAAACACCAGGAGAAATTTTATTTTGGTGAGGGAGCCCTGGCCCAGGCTGCCCAGAGAGGTTGTAGAGTCTCCTTCTCTGGAGCCTTTCCAACCCCCCCTGGATGTGTTCTGTGTGTCCTGCCCTGGGGGATCCTGCTGGGATCCAGCTCCATGGCTCCTTCCCAACCTCTCACTTTCTGGGATTCTGGGACATATATTATGTACCTAGCTGGCAAAGTAAATATAATAGATTTTTTTTTTAATTTAAGATGAATTAATTGAACAACTGATCTTCCTGCTGTTGCTGCTTCTCTACGCAGTGAAATTTAATTCCATTACTAAAAGCACATGTTCCATTTCCCTTTTTAAGTGGTATATTTATTTTTTCTAATAAACTTTAATTCTAATCCCTCAGGGAATGTGATCACGTTCAGATCCAGACTAAATTCTGCGTTTTGCTTTGAGTTGTAGACATTAGTCAGAATGTATTAGATTTATTGGTTCTTTTTGATTAACCTTAAAGTAGACAAGACTTCATAAGCAGCCATGTCTGGAAATATTTCTAATGTATGTTTAATGTATGTAAATCAGTTTTCTAGGCACACCTCCATGTGCTGACTGCATTGCTCAGGTTCCTTTTCATCTTGGTTACTTTAATCCAATAGAAAACTCGTGTCAATTCTAATTATTCCAGCTTTGGAAGAGCCTTCAGAGTCCCCTCCAACACACATTAGGCTCCACTTTGAAATCATTTGAAAAATGCAACTGAAGTTCTTCACCCTGCCCAGTTTCTGGATGTGCTCAGTTTTTTCTCAAGTCAGTGATGATGCTCATGAGCCCAAACCTCTGGGAACTCCAGGGTACATCCAGCAGACACCAGAGCTCAGAGAGATCCAAACTGTGACCTGACCTGTCCAGAAAATACTCTGAACTGCAGCTTTACTGGAGATGCTCTCTGGAGGCAGAAAAAAGCAGGTTTTTCTCCCCATTGCCCCTGGGTCAATAAATCCTGCTGCTTGGCAGGGCTGCCTTTTGCTCCCAAGATCCCTCTCTGTGCCTCCAGTTGGGAGGTGAATCCTTGCTGAGAAATTCCATCCAATGCCTCCATGCTTTTGCTCTCCTTTCCAAAGACACCTGGAGCAGCACCCTAAGGTATCCCCCATTTTCTTGCCCTTCCCTTGGGTGTATTCAGGACCAGAGTCCAGCAGAACTTTGTGGGTTTGGATGGGTAATTTTTCCTCTCTACAGTCAGCAGGTCTTGCCTGTTCCTTTTCACCTGGGCAGAAAGTATTTTAAATTCTTTCCAATTGCTCTATTTGGAAAAATTTGTTCAAATAGATTGGAATTGAGATCTGAGATTTTCATTTCACTGAAGAGAAAAGCCAAGGGGATCTCCTGCTGAAAACCCCACCTGGCTTCAACCTCCCAAACCTGTCCCAGGGAGATGCAGCTGTGGGAGATGCAGCCAGGGGCAGGGTGCTCGAGGAGTTTGCCACCCAACTTGGGTCATGTTCCTTCCATCTCAGGGGGATTTTTCACTGGTTTGATGATGCTGAAGTGCAGGACCCTTTCCCAAAAGGGGTCTGCAGAGATAAAATCTAGTTAGGGGTCTTCTAAGAGATGGGAGACCAAGGGAGGAGGTTGCTGGGAAATGCTGGGAAATAACAGTGAATTATTTCTTGGGCTGCATCAGTTCTGATTATTTTTCACGAAGTCAGTTTCCAGGTTTCCCAGCCAGGACCTTTAAGGAAATTTTCCCCATGCTCTTCTCTAGGCTTTGCTTAAAGTTCTTTAGGAGGTTTGGTGATAAATCATCAAAATAACCAGATTGTAATGAAGAGCTCAATGGCCACATCCTGGCAGGTATATGGCCCACGAATGGAAACAGTTTGGGTTTCCTGTGGGTAAATCAAGGTGGCTCTTTCTGGTGTGAAAACCTCCCCATTACTCAAAGGAAGAAGAATGAGAAGCATTCTCAGGGCCAGGAAGCCCCTCAGAGAGCCAAGCAGGCACAGCAGCTCATGAGAGAGCTGATGGATTTTTTGGGAAGCAGCCAGGCAGAGGAGCAACAATTATCTCAGAAACTGAAGAGCTGTTCTTCCTTTTCCATATTTGTCTCCTTTCCTGGGAATCAGTAAGAACTAATGGTCAACAAAAAGGAGAAAGCCTCCTTCAAACCCCCCCTGTGTCCTGAGATCTCAGGAGTCACCCCTGTGACTTCCCTCACCTGAGCACTGATCCCCTCCAGCTGGGCCAGATCCCAGCTGCAATCACTTGGCTTTAATTGAGGTGGAAAACCAAGGCAGCTTTTTTTAGGGAAGTGCCTGCAGTTTCAGGAGAGCTGAGCTGGGGGAAGATGGGGTTGTCTTTGGCTGATGGTTCAGTGGAAGTGGGGTAAGTTTTAATAAGAAATCTTGTAACTTGAAGCAGAAATTCCGAGTGCTCTAATTTGAAATCTTCTATGCCTGAGGTCTCCTGTTCTTCTGTTACCTCTGAATTCTGCATTATAAATTGGGATTAAGACACCTCTTCTAGAAAGGCATTTAGGCTGCAAGGTTTTAAGATGTTAAACCAGTTTTCTTAGCAGTTGATCTTTATGGTTAAAGTGTCTCACCAGTAAAATGCTGATTTCCTTAATTGCTTATTTTGTCAGATTCAGATGGGAATATTTTGCTCTGTTTCATTTCCTCTGTGTTAAAAAAAGTCTCTTTTGTTGCATGTTCTGGGTTCCCATATATGTAAATATTGGTATGTTTGGGGTTTCTTCTGTTTCAAGATGATTTCTGGGCAAACTAAACCATAGTTTGTCATTTTTAGGTGGCTTTGGTAGGGTGAAATTATTCTATCCCTGCAACACAAAGAGCCACTCAGTCATAAAAAAAATACATAGCAGAGCAGGGACAGAGTATCTGAGAGGGGGAATGATTGAGTAGCCATCAAATCCTAATGGAGATGGGGAGGATTTGGCCCTATCCAAGTCTGCCAGCCAAGTAGCTCAGTCTGCTTGCAAATGAAGCCCATACAGCTCTGAATGTCTGTATTATAAATGAGAAGAATTTGAATTATTTACAGTTCTGTCTTTAAGGAACCATTGACCAGTTAAATCTGGGGTCTTTTTCCTTGTCCTATAGCTCTGTGGTAGAAATTCTGGTGTGTCAGGGCAGAGGTGTCTCAGTACTAACCCAGATTGATGCTGTTGCACCTTGACTTTTTTGATGTAGCCAAACTGGCTAAGTGGAACCTGGCTGGGGTGGCTTCTGCCTCCAGGGGGCTGTGGGCATGTGCAGAATTGTGAAGCAAATCATTGCTGGCCTCCCAGACAAGGCTCTTGATCATCAGCCTACAGATAAATTCCTTTTCCTCTGTGTCCTGGCTAAAGAGCAGCAAAAATGTTGAAGGGCAAAGCTGCCTTTCCTACAAAAGCATCTTGTGAAATTCTGCCTAAAGCTGCTGGGCAGCCCCTGTCAGGTTTGGGTGGTATTAAAGAGCTGTAACTTCATATGCCCAGTGCACATCTGTGAGCCAAGCCCAAAGTGATAATCTGATTTATTGTTGAAGTGTCACTTCTGTATAAGAACTGTGCCTTGCCTGGTCTCAGATCCTGTGAGAAACTGGAGGAGATACAGAAAGAAAGGCACAAGGGTTAAGCTGAGGTGGGTGCAGAGTTGGGAGAGATCAGGTTCCAAATCCTGAGAGTTCTTGGGTGCTTTGTAAGGTAACACAGAAAGAGGAGGACAAAGGGCTGGAAAGTTAAAAACACCTGGTGCAAGTTTGGGACTTGAAAACCTTGTGTACCAGAGGAACCTTTCCCAAAGGCTGTGCCCATTTCAAACTGCAACTTCTGCACTGAATGAGCCCTTAAAATCCTTAAAACACAGGTTGGAGAGGTTTCTAACCTGGTTTTGTGGGCTGCAGCCTGGCCGGGGGAGCTGGAGAAGATCAGAGACCTGCAGTGCAAGTGTTTGCTCAGCATTTTCCTGCTCCCCATCAACACCCAGCACAGCCATGGGGACAAGAGCAGTGGGGAGGTGACCTGAGAAATAACTTGGAAGTGGTTCCGGGGGTGTTTCATAGAATAATTGGGGTTGTCAGGGCCCTCTGCAGGTCCCCAGCCCAACCCCCCTGCAGTATCAGGGACACCCTCACCTAGATCAGGTTGCTCAGAGCCTCCTCAAGCCTCACCTTGAATATCTCCAGGGATGAGACCTCAACCCCCTCCCTGGGCACCCTGGGCCATTGTGCCACTGCCCTCATGGGACACAACTTGTTCCTCACATCCAGCCTAAAGCTGCTCTTCTCTAATTTAAACCCATTTTCCCTCATCCTGTCCCTCCCCAGTCCCTCTCCATCCTTTCTGTAGCCCATCCAGGCACTGGAAAGTCACTTTTAGGTCTCCCTGGAACCTTCTCTTCTGAGTGTTTCTGCTGTAAGGACTTGGAGAAGCATATTTTGGATTTTTGTTTGAAATTCTGATGTGTGTGTTGGGCTCCATCCCCAAACAGAACCCACTGGGGACTCTCGTGGTGCTGAGAGCATTTCATGTCCCTTTTATGAAAGGGTTGGAATGGCAGGGTCAGTGCTTCCATTCTGCCCTAAGACACAAAAATCCCTGTTCCTTTGCAAACTCCTGTAATTGAATTAAATGCTTTGGGGTTTTCCCTTGGGGTCTGACAGTAAAATGTTTGTGGTAATTGCTCCCAGGTCTGCCAGGGAGGGTTTGTGCTGTGCTGGCAGGGTTGGGTTTGCTGCTGGGGAAAGGCTGAATTATTGGTGACACAGGGACCTCGTGCAGCCTCCCAGCTCCTGGCTGGCAGCTGAAGAACATCACTTTTCTGATCTGTCTTCCTCAGGTGAAGATGACCTAAAAACCAATTTGACTTGAAAGTAGTCATCTCCTCCTCTCCAAATTCTGAACATTGCATTGTCTCCTCCTGACTATATTCCATTTAGCAATCTGGGTAACTTGATTTAGGGTTTTTTAAAGCTTTAACTTGCACCTTGGCAAAGTTGGGTTTTTTTAATACTCTCAAAATAACCAATGGGAATAGCCTGCCCAGCACCAGCAGGCTTTAGTGCTTAAAAGACATCATAAATCATGTAAAATGGATTTTTTTTAAAAAAAACCAAGTGTGTCATTAAAGCACAGATTATGTTAAAACCAGGATCGGTTGGTGTCACTTTTTCCTGGAAGAGGCAGCTGACAGTATCCATTTTTCCTTCCAACTTCTCAGCTCTCACCCCTCCCTGTTGCCCACAGGATGCTGTGGACAACAGGATCATGTGTCCATGATCCCCTCAAAAAGGGGAAGTTCTACTGAGCTTAAAGCAGTGCAGGTCAAGAATTGGAGAGAGAGAGAGAGAAAGAGAGGAAAAGATAAAGCAACAGAAAAAAAGAGGAAAACCAGGAAAGATGAGAACTGTGCTCTGGTTTTGGGGTTTTTTTATTTGTTTGGTAGGTTGGTTAGGTTTTGGGTTTGGTTTGTGTTTTTTTTCAATTTATTTAAAAGCTTAACAACAGAAAGCAAGAAATAGCTTCGAGCATGTAACTGTCTATTAGCTACAAATTAAATAGCTTTTAATCTGTCTGTTGCTTCTGCTGCTTCACCCTTCCCAGCTGGCAGTGTTAATCTGAGCATCAAGGTAACCACAGGTTTTCTGGGAGCAGTGGAAGGAAGGAGCAGTACACAGAATTATCAAACTTTTGTGTTTCTGGGCTCAGATGCTGTGTCTGGTGGGAACAGCCCTGGGGCGTCCAGACCTTCAGAGGCAACAGCTCTGTTCTGACCACAGGGCACACAAAACCAGTAGCAAAGGGGAAATGAATTTTTCCATCACCTGTTGGCTTTTTTTTTTTTAATTTTTTTTAAATTTTTTTTTAACAAAACCACTCCCTCAGCAGGAGATCCCCCAAACTGAAAAGACACCAACTGCTCCATGAGCCCACAATGAGGGTTTCTCATGCCTAACAGGCTCTCCTCAGCACCTTGTAGTAGAAACTAACAAAATAATTCCCTGCCTGCTTTCCTTGGGCCATTTTATAGACTTCTGGCACTGTCCTTCCTTCCAAGCTGAGTTGAGGCTCTTTATTTCTGTTCATAGCTTATTTGGTCCCTGTGGCTTTCTTTATGCATTTTTGTCCCCTCCTTTTGACTTCATAGCTTGATAGAAATAGGCCTGAAATGAAGGAGTTTAAATGAGCCTGCAGGTAGAGGTGGTATTTTGGGAGCTGTTATTTTTGTCCTTTCAGAATTATGGCAATTTAGGCTTGATACCACAGAAATATTCAGCCAGTCTGTGCAGTGACCATGTGGACTGGCAGAGGTGACAGGTGACATCTTCACTGAGTGGCAAATTCCTGTCCCAACCCACAATGGTTCTGATCTCACAGGGCAGTTTTTTTTCATTATAGCAAGAAAAAAATGTTTCACTTTTCTTCCTGTTACCAATGCAAACTGATTCCTTCTCCCTGCTTCTTTCTGCCTCCCCAAGAATCAGGGATATTTCCATCATCCCAGCCTGGGGATCCAATCTGGCCACCATCACATGGGCTGAGAGACAAACATCAACCCAAACATCAGTCCCTGTGAAAAATATTCAGTTATAATTGAAACCAAGATGAGGAGGACTGAAAGAACATCCAGTACCAGTGTCCAACTCCATTCCTTTGAAATGTTCTTCTCATTGACTGTAGGCAGCAGAAAATTATTTAATTAAAGAGTGCCAAATATTGATTGCAGCTCCTGCTGCTTCTGGGCTGCTCCAGCAGCAAAAGGAGTTTCATGGAGGTGATTTGTGCTCAGCCCTGGGGAGGCCACAGCTCGAGTCCTGTGTCCAGTTCTGGGCCCCTCAGCTCAGGAAGGAGATTGAGGTGCTGGAGCAGGTCCAGAGAAGAGCAAGGAGGCTGGGAAGGGATCCAGCACAAGTCCTGTGAGGAAGGGCTGAGGGAGCTGGGGGTGTTGAGGCTGGAGAAGAGGAGGCTCAGGGGAGACCTCATCACTCTCTACAACTCCCTGAAAGGAGGTTGGAGCCAGGGGGGGGTTGGGCTCTGCTCCCAGGCAACTCTCAGCAAGAGGCACAAGAGGTCTCAAGTTGTGCCAGGGGAGGTTTAGGTTGGACATTAGAAAGAATTTCTTTCTGGAGAGGGTGATCAGCCATTGGAATGGGCTGCCCAGGGAAGGGGTGGATTCTCCATCCCTGGAGATATTTCAAAAGAGCCTGGATGTGGCACTCAGTGCCATGGGCTGGGAACCACGGGGGGAGTGGAGCAAGGGTTGGACTTGATGAGCTCTGAGGTCCCTTCCAACCCAGCCCATTCTGTGATTCTGTGATTCTGTGATGGGGAACTTGGAATGGTTGGGTTGGAAAGGATGATCAAGATGCTTCAAGGTGATCAAGATCCGGGCAGAGATGCCTCCCACCAGCCCAGGTTGTAGAAGGTTTTGTCCAACCTGACCTCCAACACTGCCAGGGAATCATCAACCATCCCCTTGGGCAACCTACTCCTGGGTCTGACCACCCACAGGATGAAGAATTTTTTTCCTAATGTCTAAGCTACACCTCAGCTTCAAGCCATTGCTGCTGGAATGGCAGCAAGCTCAAGGTTTGGTGTCAGTGCTGGGATTCCACCATTCCAGTCCCCTGGAATGCTTTCCTGCACTTTTCCAGGCAGGCTGAGCTGGAGGTGTTCAGCATTATTTCCTGGTTGCCTTTTCTGGCTCTGCTCCTGTACCTAGAGCAGCTTTTAACACATTTTCCAATTTACCAAATGACAGATTTAGTGAGGTGGGGAGAAGCCAATGGAAAGTAAAAAAGAATCTGAACTAACAGAGAAAAAAATCCCTCTGCCACCACTGCATCCTCTGCTTACAGCAGGGAACACACTGACCTCAGCAATCTGGCTTGTGGTCCCAGTAGACTAAAATTTATTTATTTTTTTTCCTTAATAGCCCCTGGGATGAGGTGTCTGGGATGGGGCTCACACATTGCAGTACCTTTTTTTTTTTTTTTTATCTCCACCCACTGATGTCAGCTTTAGGTTCCTGAAGTGGTATTCTAAAAGTGTTTTCCCTATGAAGCCAGGGTGAGGGAGTTGGGGTTGTTCAGCCTGCAGAGGAGGAGGTTTCAGGGAGACCTCCTGAAAGGGTCCATGGGCAGCTCTACCAGTCCAGGGTTTGGTTTTCTACCCCAGGGAGTGGATGAGATGCACCTGGTGAAAAAAAATCCCAAACACTTCGGTAGAAAGCCAGGGGAACTTGCTTCGTATTTCTTGCTGCTGGAAAACTGCAGCTAGACTTGAAAAAAAAACAAACAATCCTGCTTCAATTAAAACCAGACCCAATAAACTGAAAACAGGAGCAGCAAAATCCAAATAAACATTTGCAGTATTAATTAGAGCAGGAGTTTCTGGTAGCAACCAGTGGGGGGAAGCAGGGAATGAAGCACATTTGTTGTTGTTTTTTTTTTTCCCCTGTAATGCACTCTCAGAACAAAAAGCAATGCAAAATAATCATGCTCCAGCCTTGCCTCGTGTGTGCTGAACAGTGAAACATTTCAATCTGCAGCCCCAGCCCCCAGAATTAGCATTTAAAGCCATTCACTCTGGAACAGATAATCTGCAGCACGACCTTGCTTTCCCTGCTTGCAGAGAGCAGGCTGAGGGCCAGGTTCTTTTGTGCCATGTGCTGTTCCTTAACACACATAAATAATCCATATTCAGGAGGAAAAGAAAAGCTGTTAGCAAACACCCAGGCAGCAATCAGGGCCTGTGCATCATTTATTCCTCCTCTTTTGCTGCCAAATTAAAAAAAAAAAAAAAAAAAAAAAAAAAAAAAAAAGGGGGGGGGGGGGGGGGGGGATGGATTTGCTCCAGCGTTAATTACCTCAAGCATTCCAAAAAATTCTCTTTACAGATACTTGGACAATGCTAATTTGATGTATCTGCTTTTTCTGCCCTGTTTAATAACCTCCTGTTGCAGCCTCTTGTGACCTGGCTAAAAAGCTGACACAGGGTGAGCAAAGCTGCTGCTCCCATACCTGGGTGAGCTCTTTATTTGGGGGGAAGTTTATTTCAGTTGTCAAAGCAGAGTCTGTTGGCATGAGCCCAGCAGTGGGAATGTCAGCTGTTGTGTCATTTATAGGGTTATTAATAGGACTATGGTCACTGCTGGTATTAGTGTTAAATTAGCAGCAGTGTTATTATCAGGAATGGGTGAGGTTGGGAGGGAGCTGAGAGCTCCTCTCCTCCAAGCTCCTGCCATGCCCAGGGACACCTCTCATCCAGCCCAGGTTGCTCCAAGCCTCATCCAACCTGGCCTTGAACACCTCCAGGGAGGGGGCAGCCACAGCTTCTCTGGGCAATCTGTTCCAGAGGCTCAGCACCCTCCTCCTGAAGAACTTCTTCCTCAGCTCCAGCCTGAACCTCTTCTCCTGCACTTTCAATCCCTTTCCCCTTCTCCTATCCCTGGACACTGAGGAAAAGTCCCTCTGCAGCCTTCCTGGAGGTTCCCTTCAGGTACTGGAAGGCAGCTCTAAGGTCCCCCTGGAGTCTTCTCTTCTCCAGGCTGAACAATCCCAGCTCCTCAGCCTCTCCTCCTGCCAGAGCTGCTCCAGCCCCTGGATCAGCTTTGTGGCCTCCTCTGGACCTGTTTAACAGATCTGTGCCCTCCTCAGGACAGAGATTTTCATTGCAGTTATTTTTACAACTTGCATTTCTGCAGCTGTGGATGCTCTGCACAGCCAGGTGTGGAATGCTCTTCCCAGGAAACATTCCTGATCCAAGGAATGCACAACCTAAAAGGGAAAACAGAAAGCAGGAGAGGTGGAAGAGCCCAAATGCCACGTTCAGGGTGCCCATAGCACCATCTGTGTTCAGGGCAGCCATAAATCACTGCTGTATGGACCCCCTGGTGCTGGCATCTGGAGGTCCCAATGTTCCCAAAGTGTCACCACTCGGGACACCCCTGTCCCAGGCTGTTTGCTTGCTCCTGTCCATGTGAAGTCCAGGTAGCCAGGATATGTAATTCCTACAGGTGTAGAGTACAATGGGTCTGGAGCTCTGTTTCTGCCTTGCTTGAAATGGTTTTCTGTCAGCACATAATATTTGGGGCTTAAAAAAGCCCCAGACTGGAGGCCACTCTTGAGGGGTTTATTTTGGAGCGGAAGGCTGGTGGCTGCTGCATGATTTCACTTTCTCCAATTGAATTAACCCATTTTTAATCTGGCTCCCTACAGAAGGAACCCAGCCACCCCCAAACTCCTCCGTGTCTCCTTAATACATTTGAATTTTTTATTCATTTTTTTTTTCCTTTTTTTTGCCAAATTCCAGCAAATGTTTCCCTGTAGAGGCACCAGGCAGGTTTAAGTGCTGCTCCTGGGAATTTGTAGCCTTCTGGCTCCAATAACTGAGAAAGGGTCACTTTTTATTCCAGCCAATATGAGGTGTCCAGGAGTTCCCTTGAGGCCAAACACATCCATGACATCAGGCCCAACCTTGGCTGCTTTTGGTCTTCCCAGAATTCTTCTTCCTTGAGCACTCCCAAGGCATTCCCAGTCCCTGTGGAGCAGAGGAGTTGGCAGGAGGCCAACTGATGCCCAGGCAGACCCTGTTCCTTCCCCTGAGGCAGTTTGCCCATTTTTTTTTGGCTTGACTGATGGTCAGATTGGTGGCTTTTTTGCTTCTAGGGTGAGTTGAGTATTTCCCCAGCCCCTCGGTGCTGGCTGGACCCAGCTGAGCTCTTGTTGTGGTGGAAGGGACCTGGAGATGTGCTGGTGGGGCAGGACATGGGAAAGGTCTCTCTGCCCAGGCACCCCATGAGCCCACCCCAAGGAGTTGTCCTGGTTTGAGAAGATCAGGATAAAAATTATCTGGGGTTCTACTGACCTGGGAGCACCCAGCAGATGCCAAGCAATCACAGTGATGGGGAGCTGGAGCACTGGGACTGGGGGGAGGTGACCCAAATGGGCTCATGGGGCTCAGTGTTAAAGGGTTCCTCAGGGAGCCTTTTGCTGCCCTTCCTGGCTGGGCTGTGACCTGTTTGTCACTGCTCCCTCTGCTCCTGAATGTTAGCTCAGCAGAGAGGAGGATTTTTCATCAAGGCATCACCCTTCTGCCCAGGGACTGGCTCAGGGCAACCCATCTGCTCCCAGCTCCAGTTTGGGGCTTCCCTGCTCAGAAAGTCACTGAGGAGCATGGTTTCCATCATTCATTATCATTAAACCTATTCTAGGCTTGTAGTTTGGGGTTTTTTTGTTTGTTTTTTTTTTTTTTCTCCAACCCCTCGTTCCTCTTTTTGTCTTCCCCTGGGGCAGGGGGGGATATCAGAGCATCTGTCACCTGCTTCTTGGCTCCAGGGGTGACCTGTGCCTCTGGGCTCTCTGTAGCTGGGTGCAGAAGGGGTAAAATTGGCTACAGCTGAACCTGGTTGTGGGAATTGTACTTTGCATTCCAGGGACTGCAGGGAGAAATGGCACTGGGTGCTGTTCTGAAGATCCTATCCCCAACACCCTTACTCCTTCTGGCAGGAATTTCCTTTTCTCTGCCCTTTATTTTGTGTTTGGCTGGGGACAAACTCTGCAGGAGCAGAGGTCAGAGTGTTTCCCTCCTCACATCTTTTCCAGATTGGCTGCCAGCTCTTCCCCTCCTTTACTGCCAGACTTCCAACCTCTGGTGCTCAAGCATCAGTGTTTCTATCAGCCCACATCATTTCAGAATCTTTTTTCCTCCGTCTAGCTTCTGCCTGGGGACCAGCAGGAAAGTAGGTTTGCCTCATTTCTTTCCAACTAATGGGAAAAAAAATTGAATATCTGGATGTTAACATTTTCTGTTTGCCATAAAACTTGCCCATCAGTGTGTGGCAGTGGAACCAAAAGGCCCTGAACTTCAGAGAGAACTGGGGATCAAAATTATCCCAGAGCATCAGGGATGCTCTGCAGTCCCCAACATCCCAGGGTGCAGGAAAAGGCTCAGGTGCTGCAGCACAGCCAGGGGGAACAGGGGATTGGAAAGGAGCAAAAGAGGGGGAAGTGGGAGGGGAGGTGGCATCAAAACCCAGGGAGGGTCTCAGCTCCTCTGGGATCAAATAACCCAGGGCAGTTCCATGGGGTTGGGCTTATAAAGTCAGCGTGAGAGGGATTTTATGGGGGAAGGTGGAGAACGAGTAATGCATCTCATGGGGGGAAAAATAGAAAAATAGGAAAGAAAAAAAAAAAAAGAAAAAGGAAAAAAAAAATTGGAAGGGGAAAAAAAATAAAGGAAAGATTGTTATTTTGGAGTTTACTCTGAATTTCTATTAAATTCATTCCAGGATAAGAGCCCTCTGGAGTCAGCTGGAGCTGCTGGGTACTGGGATCAGTTTCTGGGTTGGAAAGGAGAGCTCTGGGAGCCAGAGGAATATTTGCAAGCAAAGCAAGGCTGGGTGAAAGGTAGAGCTGCTGAAGCTTTTGGGGGAGGTAGGAAAGCACACAGAGCACTCCAGTGTCAGATGTTCAGGAGGCTTTATTGCTGTCAAGATGTGGCAGTGAGCAGTTTATAAAAGGTTGGCTTTAAAAGCTGGATTTGTGTCTCACTGCAGGACCTGGAAGGGAGGGCTGGAGCAAAGCATTTCCCAGCTCTTCCTCTCAGGATTCAGATGACTCCTTCCCCTTGACTTGAATGCCACGTTCCTGAGTCTGAAAAATTATTAAATCACCTGCAAGTTTTCATTCCCTCCTCACATGGCCCCGTCACCTCCTGGAGAACCAGGTTCCACCTTCCTTTTGGGGGACAGAGTTGGATGCTCGGACTCTCCTTAGCCAGGGAAAAAAACAAACCTGGATTTGTCCTTGGAAAAAAATCCAAAACACCCCTTTTTTTTGCTTGGGGAGAAACCAAACAAACCAACCTGAATTTGCTTGGAAAAGAAACCCTACAAAACTGAATTTGGGCTTGGAAAAAAACACCAAACAAACCTGAATTTGGGCTTAGGGAAAAAAAAAAAAAAACCACACCCCGATTTTTTGCATGGGAAGAAAGACAAACCAACCTGAATTTGTGTGGAAAAGAAACCCAACAAACCTGAATTTAGGCTTGGAAAAAAACCAAACCAAAACACACCTGAATAAGTGCTTGGAAAAATAAACAAACAAAGATGAATTTGTGCTTGCCAAAAAAAAAAAACAACCCAAAATAAACCAAACAAACCTGAATTTGTGCTTGGAAAAAACCCAAACATATTCTCTGTCAAAAGGATTTAAAAACACATCTTCTGTCCAGAGCTGACAGCAGCAGAAGATCCATGGCCCCTGCTCCAACTGCCCTCCCACCACACACTGATGTTGCCTACCAGACACTTGGGTTATTTTTCCTTTGCAGATCCCAGGAAAATAACAGGGACATTTTCTGTGTGTCCTGGTGACGTTCAGCATCTGGCAGGAGGGGCTGAGCATCCCCTGGTGTTCCCCACTTTGTGCAAAGCTCCTCAGCATTGCTGATTGGCACTGGGAGCCTGGCAGTGTTAGGGGGAAACCAGGAGCTTTTCAGTGCCTGTAATTATGAGACAGGAGATTTGATGCTGGTGGAATCAATAATTCCATTTCGAGTGAATACTCAAATTTGTAGCCTTTTATTCCAAGAAATCTGACACATATTCAAAGAAGACATCATTAAATAAAAGTACTGATAATTGCCAGTCTCTTTTAAAAAAGAAAAAAATAGTTGACCCTGCATATCAATTTTCCCTCAAGGAATCCATTAGTCTTTTTTCTGTTATTAGCAGAGTTGGTGGGCACGATTCAGAGAATAAATGAACTAATAGCTCTCTGCATAGCTGGGCTGGCAGACCTGCAAGGGCTGGGCAGAACTCAGATCAAAACCAGGCTGCTCTCTTTGCTGTCAGATGCTATTTTGACTTTTGCCATAGAATCACAGGGTGGTTTGGGTTGGAAAAGTCCTTCAAGATCCTGTAATGTGAGCCCACTGCCCCAGGCAGGGACCCCTTTCCCTCAGCCAGGCTGCTCCGAGCCCCATCCACCTGGCTTTGAACATTTCCAGGGATGGGACATCCATGATTTCCCTGGGCAGCCTGCTCCAGGGTCTCACCACCCCCCTCTTCCCTTTACCCAATCTAAATCTACTCTAAACTGAAATCTTTCCTCTCAGAACCACCGATCCTTGTCTGACAGGCCTTGCTAAAAATTCTTTCTCCTTTTTATAAGCCCCAGATGTATTAAATGACCAGGGTAAGGTTTTCCTTCTCTTCTCCAGGATGAACACCCCCAGCTCTCCCAGCTTTTCCTAGAGCTTTTCCAGCTCTGTGGTTGGTTTTTTGACTCCTTCAGGGCTGTTCCCACAGGTCTGAGACTTTCTTGTACAGGATCCCAGAGCTGGAGATGGTCCCACACCCAGGTGGGGTCTCAGAAGAGCAGAGGAAGAGGGGAATCACCTCCCTTGCCTGACTCCATGCCAAGGGCTGATTTTCTGGGCTGGGAGCACACCTTGCCAGCTCAGACCCAGTTTTTCACCTCCCAGTGTCCCCAAGTCTTTCTCTCAGGGGTGGTTTTCTCAAGCAATGCATCTGTCCTGCTTTGGGCAATGCCTCCACCCAGGTGTAGAACTTTCCACTTGGCCTCGTTGGACCTCATGCTCCTGGACATTCAGATCCTTCTCTTGGCAGAAACCTCGAGGTGAGAAGAAACTTGGGGTGCTGCTTCCCCCCAGGCTGCTGCATGCAGGGTGCAGGATGCATGAACAAACCATCAGTATCTGATTCTTCTGCTTAATCCCTCCCAAAGCAGCTTGGCAGGTGGCTGGCACAGAGACTGGTGGGATTTTTCTTCTGTATTTCTGCAGGGTGGGGGCAGATGCGGGCACTGCTCAAAATTCTGTCAGGGCACGAGTGGATTTGCCACCACGAGCCTGCCCTGATCAGCAGGGTGACATCCTGAAGCTCCAGAAATTGTCGACTTCTTCCACAATTATTTTTCTTTCATTTTTCTCAGCTGTACCCCAGGTCTGCTGAAGCCTGGTCATATCTCTCTTTCCTGGGGAGCACTCTTCCAGCTCCATGGTTGAGCAGGGACTGTGAAGTGTGGAGCCAAAGCACAATAGCTCCATCCCCATCTCTATCAGTCAGCTCCTTCAAGGATGAGATCTTGTCTTAAGCTGAAAGGAGCCTTCAAAGAGAACAGCTTTGAGAAGATAAACTGCTGCAGGCATCATCCAGCTCAGCAATGGTTCCTCCTGGGGGGATGACACAGTCCTCAGGGCAGTTGTCACCATCCTGCCCCTTCTCCTCCCTCTTCTGCACAACCTTCTTCTCAAAGAGGGGAACTTAGAGACTCCTCCTGTTGTCCTTGCTAGGTGCTCACCTCAGGGAAAGTCATCTGCTACAGTGGGGGATATCTCCCTGGAAAAGATCCCAAGACTTCTGTGCCACCTGGGTTCTGTCACTTGCTCTGGACTGTCCTGTCCAAATGTTGTTTGCTGTTTCCTTACCTTAGGGCTTTTTATTTTAAAAAAGAAAAAGTCTTTATTCTGGAGACTCTTCTGTTCCAACCTGAAACAAAGCAGTGCTGGGAACAGCCTGCCAGGGGCAGATGCTCCAGGTCCTGGGATCATGGAGCAGTTCAGGAGCTGCCTGCTGGGTGCAGTTCCCACCTGGGGCACTGCATTTCCTGCACCTGCAGCATCCCAAGGGTGATGTCCAGCTCATGGCTGGGCAGTCTCAGGAGCAGAGAGGGCAGAGAGCAGCACAGCACTTGCCTGCTCTGCTCTGGATACCCCAAGGCTGAGGGACCACTCCATGTCCCAGATCCAGCTGGCAGCTCCCTGTGGCTGCTCTTAGTGCTGAGATCAGACAAGGTTTGTGATAGCCAAGGTTCTTGCAGCACTAGAGACAACAGCTTACCCAGGAAGCCAGTCTGAAGTGCCAGAGTGCTTGTTAGAGCAGAGAAAATAGAGATATTTATTGTCATGGACATGCCAGATAAATATCTGACCATCAGTTCCCACTCAGCACCCATCCTTAATTTGCATTCCTCATCCCACATTCAAATGATGGAATCTTTCCAGTACTTCTCCCCCACTAAAATAAGCCTGCCTTTTAATTTTCTGATTTTTGAGCCTTTAGAAATCCTATTTTGCAGCACTATGTAGCAGTTTGAGACCCGGGAGCTTGCTTTGCATCCTCAGTGGCAACGTGATGCTCCAACACCCCTGATGAGCTGGATGTGTCGGTGCCTCCCTGGCACCACTCGAGCTTTAGGAAGTTTTAGAGCCTTATCTCAGCCCTGCCACCATCTCCAGGCCTCCTGACATCACGGGGGCTTCTCTGGTTTGAGCTGTGCCCTGTAAAATACAGAAGCAGCTGGAGGAGCTGGGGTGGGTGAATGCTGATGCTGGGGGCAGCCAGGAGGTGTAGTGAGGGGTGAAGCAGATCATGTCAGCTTAGCTGTAAAACTTGGACACTCGGAAGGCAGCAGCACTCAGACTGCCTGAGAGCTGAATTCTCCCCTAATTAAAAGCTCAGGACTTCAGAAAAGATTTCCCTAAAACCTTCAGCTCCTCCCTGCAGCCCCTCAGCCCCATGGAGCTGTCAGAAGAAAGGAGGGCTGGGCACTGCAGGGCTCCTGCTGATCAGCTTTTTCTGACCAGCTTTGCCCCGGGTAGCACCTTGCTCTTGAATGGTTCTGAATCTAAATGTGCTCCAAAACCATAAAATGAAACAGGCATCACCTCTGTGATGCTGAAGGGAGTGTGGGAAATGCCTCTGGGGTGAAAAGAATAGTGAGGTGCAGAAGAGTCAAGCAGCAGCACAAGTTCAGGAAGGTGATTTTGGGGTGGTCTAAAGCTCGTTGTACTGCTGGCAGAATTCATCAAGGAATTAATGGTTTGGTAGGGAGAATTTTCTTACTGAAACATCTTGGGCAAGTATGTCAGGTACCTTCCTTCCTCCATCTCACTGCAAGGGGATCTGGAACCTAAAAGTCCTTTTATGCCTTCCCAATGTGTGCAGGTGGGAAGGAGAGGGAGGGACAGCCCTGAGGTTCTTTATTTATCTGCAGAACCTGGCATTTCAGCCCTGGGTTTAACCCCATTTCCTTTGTGATTCACCAATGAGTGCTGAGAGACAGGAGCAGAAAGATGTAAATATTGAGGGGCTGATCCCTGTCTCTTACTCTTTTCCTCTGGAAATTCACTATATTTTTAATGGACCAACTCTTAAATCGAAGCACTTGTTCAAAAAGCCTTTAAGTCACAATACCCAACAACTATAAATATCTTCCAGCTAAGTTTTTACTATTTTACTTCTTCAAAGTTGAAAGAATTCTCTGTCCTTATCTCAAAGAACCACAGAATGTCAGGTTGGAAGGGACCTCAATGATCAGCTGCTCCCAACCCTTCTGATATTATTGTTTATTTCACAGTTTTCTCAGCCTCTAACCTAGAACAGAGGGGATAACCTGAGTCAAACCCCCTGTGTCCCACTCCTGCTCTTCCCATATTCCTGTAGGTCCCTCTCTCCCACCTCTGTTATCCTGGGAGCCAGGTCCCTGTAAAACCCAGAGGATTTGTGATGGCAGAGCCCAGAGGGGGTGGGAGTGGTTGAGGTCCAAGTGTCATTAGAAGCAATTTGGAGCAGCATTGCCAGGCTGGGGAGTGACAGCACAGAAAAGTGGAGGTGACTGAGGAGCAGGGTGGATTACAGGGTGGATTCCCCTCATCAGGGCAGAGATAACATCTTATCTCTGGCTATCAGGGACATCCAGACACTGATGGAGAAAAGAACAGATCATTTAGGTGGAGCACCAGGCTCTGCAGTGCCCCAGAGGAGCTGCTGGGGACAGCTGGAGGGATTCCCAACAGGGACTTCCTCTCCCAACAGGGAAATTAAGTGTTGGATGTTGTTATTGAAGAGGACCAGAAAACAGAAAGTTGTGATAAAGCATAGACTCATAGAATTATTCTCTGATTCTACCATTCTCTAACCTTCCCCTGTTGTTAGAAACTTGTATTTTTCCTCCAAACAGTGTAAATGCTGAGGGGAACACTGCATCCCCTGGGAAGTGAGCAGAGCCCTAAAGCATGGACCAGCTGTAACCTGGTGTGGTTTCATGTCCCCAGGGCTGGGGAGGTGGCAGACAAAGGGCCAGGGGCCCAGAAGGTTCAGAATGGGTCAGCAACAGGTTCTGTTACCCACTTCTCTCTCTGTGACACACTGCTTCCTCCATGGAGTTGTCTCCAGGTTTAGGTCCCTGGACTATTCCCTTTTTTAGGAACTGTTCTGCTTTCAGGCTTCCCTTGGGTGAATTTCTGTCCTCCTGGGGGACAGAAGGTGAGGGTGGGCACATGTTACAACACACAGGGTGCTAACAGATTTCAGCTTAATTCCTGAATCTTGTTCACCTCAGATTCCTGGTGAACAATTGCTTTGATTGTTAGGAATATTAGGAACCATATTATTGTTCTGAGGAAGACCAAAGAGGTCCTGGAAAAGTAGAGAGCTCACAAGCTCATGAACTAGTAGAGAGCTCATGAACTTGAGTCCATGGCTGAGAAGAAAAAGACACATGTGTGTGTATTTTAAATGTGTGTTTATATATGTGTGTGTCTTTTAAATACCCTGAAGGCAGCACCAGGCTGCTGCAGTTGGTATTATTCATGTTATTCTCAGTTAGCATGACTCGTGTGGAGCACTCCTTACCTTGAGCACCTCCTTTTCCTCTTAGTTCCTCGCTGATACTTTTCTCCTTTCTTTCTTGGTACAGCAGGTTCAGTCTCCAGTGACATTCCTGCTGAGCACTCTCTCCTCCCTAACAATCATTTTGCTTTTCAGGAGCAGGTCTGATCCCTGGGAGCTTTGCTCTCCTGCTGCTCTGCCCCCCAGGCAGCTCAGAGCTGGGATCCCATCCCAAACCTGGGGACCAGCAGCAGGTCCCTGCAGCAGCCCCAGCTCCCTGCTGCTGCAGCTCTCCTGGTGTCTGTCCCCAGCACAGCACGGCCAAAGGGCTGCTTCTTTATACCCGTTTCCTTCTGTTCTCCTGCTGTCTGCTCCTCCTGGCTGCAGTTCCCAAGGAGGGAATAAACTTGGGGCTTTCCTCTCTCTGCTGCAAGCCGTGCACTTGAGCTACAGCAATAAAACTGGCAGTGATGAGTTTATCCATGCTTCCTGGCAGAAGAGGGTAGAAAACTTTCTTGCTTTGTCATAGAATCATCAAACCATTTTGCCTGGAGGAGACCTTTGAGATGATTCAGTCCCAGCAGTGCCCAGGCCACCCCTGCCCCATGTCCCTCATCCCCACATCTCCAGGGCTCTGAAACCCCTCCAGGGATGATGGGGACTCCAGCCCTGCCCTGGGCAGCCTGGGACAGGCCCTGACAACCCTTTCCAGGGAGAAATTGTTCCTAATAACCAACCTAAACCTCCCCTGGCATCACTTGAGGTCACCTCCTCTTGGACCATCCTTGAATCCATTGGAAGAACCAGTGTAAGAACCAGGTCCAGCCTGTTCCCAGGAGCCTTTCCCTGCACAGGGATGCCTTCCCATGCTGTCCTGACAGCTGCTCCTGCACTGACTGCTTCAGCTTTATGCACCCTGGGGCCTTCCAGCCTGCTCTGTGCATCCTCCCCAAAATAACTCCAGAGCAGTTCCTCTGAGCTCCAGCTGGATACTGGATCTTCCAGCTGGATACTGGAGCAAACTGGTCCTGCAAATGGTGACTGCTACCTCAGGGAATTGCATGCCCAAACGTTAGGGGGGTGGGAAAAAGATGCCAATATTTAAAAGTGCTCACATCAGAAATCCTCCTGTTAAAGCTGAAACAACCCATAAATTGGCCTGGTGGTTTTATAGCAGCAAATTGCAACAATAAAGGGAAGATCATTAAAAACTTATTGCATGTGTCTAGGGCCACCGGTGGGCGATTGCTTGTCTTATTAACCACATTAATATCCTTTATGTAACTAATTGCCATTTCAGCCACTGTGATTCATGTGAGGCATACAGAGGAGACTGAAGTAGCAAAGAGTGAATACTGGGAAGGACTTCACTGGATTTCCCACTCTGGCAGCAGCAGAGGGGACTCGTGATGCAGAGGGTCCCTGGCTCAGCAGCCCCAGGAGCTGTCAGGAGCAGCCCAGCTTCATCAAACAAGGGGCTCTGCTCACAGCTCTCCTCCAGAACACCCTCAGTTCAGCTGAAATGTTGGTTTCACTATGGCATAACACTCTGAAAGGGAGAAATGCCCTCCACTTCCATGCCCCATCCCTGGCAGTGTCTCAGGCCAGGTGGGATGTGCAGCCTGGGCTGGTGGGAGATGTCCCTGCCCATGCAGGGGGTTGGATCTGGGATGGTCCTGAAGGTCCCTTCCAGCCCAGGCTTTCTATGGATCCATCATCTCTATGAAACTCCTTTTTGCAGTCTCTAAAAGCATTTGATGATTCTATGATCCCTTGCAGATGAAAGTCAGCCCAGAGGAAAATATAAATGTGTGTTTAGCTGGTTACTACTTTAAAGTGTAGGGTATGGAATTGGGAGAATTTCACGTAACAGCTTTCTAATTTCTCCTTCTCCAACCCTCTTCTATTATTTATCAAGTTTTAATATTTCTTCTCTCTGTTTGCTGGCTTGTTCAGGAGTCTACCTCACCTGGCACAGTGAATCCATCATTTTGGTTGGGGCCATTAATCTCTGCTTTTCCTTCCAAAGATAAAACCTGCTTAATGGCTGGGGAGTGGAACAGGAGGCAGAGCAGAAGTGTCTGACACACGTTTGAAGGACATTAGAATAATGCTCCTGCAAATTTATTTAGATCTCTGTATTTCATTTGTAAGGTGTTCAATGATCTTGCAATTATTTAATGGCTTTGTATGGCCTGGGATTACTTTGGGAAGGGACATAAACCTACCTTGCTTAGGAAATGAGGCAGCAGCTTGCAGAGAGGTGTGAGAAAATGTATTTTAGGTATTTTTCTTATGTTCCCTGATGGTTTTTGGTTTTTGTTTGGTTTTTTTTGTTATTGTTGGGGTTTTTGGGGTTTGGTTTTGGGGGGTTTTTTTGTTTTGTTTTGTTTTTCTTTTTTTTTGGGGGGGGGGGTGGGGGTTTGTTTTTTTGTTAGTTTGTGTCGGTTTTTTAATTGCAGGACTTCCAACATTTTCTTCAGTACCCCTGAGCAGTAGCTCTTCCCAAAGCTGGCAGAGCTGGGGATTCCTCTGTTCAGCTCTCACACAGCTGGCATCCCATGGGCTACCAAAAAATGAGATGGGCAACAAGAACTTAGGAGGGACAGAGGAAGCACAGGTTTCCCAGGCCTGCAAATGTACCTTGTGTCCAGGTGGGGAGGTGGCAGAGGACAGCAGTGTCCATGCCAAATGTACAGGAGGCCAAAGGGTCATTAGAAATAAAATTATTTGGATGCTGAACTCACTGCACACCCTGGGCATCTTAAGGAGCAAATATTCCCACAGTTCTGTCCATGGGGTGATCGTGGCACCAGGACACGTTGCTGTCCCACTGAGAAATTCCTGCCCACTGGAACTCCAAGGTCTCTCTCCATGGAGCTGCTTTCCAACAGGATGAACCCTGATCTGTACTGGTGTCTGGAGTTATTCCTACCCAGATGGAGGATTCTCCAGTTGTCCTTAGGGAACTTCATGAGCTCATGAGGAATGGACAGGAGCAGCTGAGGCTGAGGGACCTGGGAGTGCTCAGCCTGGGGAGGAGAAGGCTTAGAGGGGGAGCTGAGGAAGTAATGGAGATGGAGTGAGGATTATCTCAGTGATGCCCAGTGATAGTACTTATTAAAAAGCTCAGGAAATTCCACTTAATCAGATGAAAAACCTTCTTTAGCATGAGAGTGTTTGGACACTGGAGCAGATTGCCCAGAGAGGTTGTGGAGTCCCCATCCCTGCAGAGAGTGACAACCTGGGGACACCCCACTGAACAACCTGCTCTCACTGTCCCCTGGGCAAAACCATCTTCAGAGCTGCCACCAACCTCAGCAATTCTGTGATCCTGTGTCTAGCTGTGAAATGTTCTTTTTTCCAAACCAAACTCAGCTCAACTTCTAAGTTTTATGGGCAGTTACTTTCTGTGGCTCCACTGGGTTCCACAGGAATTCTGTCTCTGTGTTGATGAAGGAAAATGTGGCTCTTCCCGGATTTATTAATCTGCCCATTTGACACTGGCCAGCTGTGCAAAACCAGGGATATTTCTTCCCTCAAGCTTCTTAAGGTGAAACATAAGGCCTGGTACATGGTGTGAGCATCATTCCCAGTGCCTGCATTCTATGGAGATGCAGAGGTGAAGAGGAGCAAAGGAAATCTGAAAGCAGTTTAGAGGAAGCCTCGGCTCTAATAATCTGCAAATGAAATGCAAATTCCTCTCAGCAGGAGTGCAATCTGCTGTTGTCTCAACAGGGGTACTATTTACTGTTGCTTTGGAAACCTGAGGAGGGGAGGCACAGCCCATGGCTTGGAGGCTGAGGCAGCTCTGCCCATCGTGCTGATCCACTCCCTCTTTTTTTTTTGGACACGAGGTTTTTCACCCTTAAAGGCTGAGTTGTGCAGTAATTAATAATAAGAATTCCATTTGTACAGAGTCTTCCAGACCTGCTGGCTCCATCACTGGGGTCACAAGCACCTTTCACACCCCTGAGCTGAAACGCTGCCAGAGATGCCCCAGAGCAGAGGGGAACTGCACCCCTGGCCAGTGATCCACAAACACCCCAAGGCTTATTAGGGCCAAACTATTAACTTAAATTTCCCATCATTAGTTTGTTGCTGGATTTCTGGTTGGCAGCCTGGTAGCTATTGCAGCCTCTGCCATTCAGCTCTTTGGTACCCAGAGCTCTGCCTTTCCATCTTTTTCACCTTTATGGCTGTGGGTAAGAATAATATCTACAAATTCCCTGCATCAAAACCTGCAGCCTGTAGCTGCTACAGAGCTAAAAACATAACTGGAGCTGTAATCTGCAGCTGATAGGCAATAAAAAGGAAATTCTGATCCTCTGTTTAATTAATATTTGTACTAGGAGAACTGTTGGGGTCTGGGCATCTGTTACTGCCCATCCTTTCATTACTTCCAGTGCTGATAACATTTGTCCCAGATATTGCAAACACTTCAGATAGCAAAGCAGCTCTAAAGATTCTATCACTGCTAAGGATCACTTTTACTGTTGCTGGAGTTAGTGGTTAAATCTCTGCTGAGTTTCCCCACTCATTTCTCTGACCCCGGATGTTCATCTCTTAATCAGAAGACTTAAAAAAATTTAAAAAAAAAAAAAAAAATTCAGCTATCCAGCCAGCAGAAAAAAAAATGTATTGGTCAACGATCCTGACAGAACTGTGGATGTGTAGGAGCTGTGGGGATTTTCCTCTTTACCTTAAGTTGTTGGGTCAGGCATTACAGTGGAGCAAAAATGCTCTTGGTTTAAGAATATTTAACTCCTTTTCCTGAAGCTGTAAGCATGATGTCTGTGGAGTGCTTTGAGATGTGATGGGGGAACCTGAGGGGGATTTTTGTTTATTGTGGCAGTGAAGTGAGAAGCCCTGGGAGCACGGGTAGGAATGGGGCTGAAAGGGGATCAATAACCTATGTTTAACATTCTGATATTTTCATAAAGAATGGGTTCAAGAATTCAGGGCAATCAAGCTCATTTCTTAAGTGTCATTAATCATAATTTCTTAACTGATCAGGCAGAAATGTCAAAAGAATAATAGCAACAAAAGACTGCAGGGAAATATACTGCTTTAAGCTTGTGGAAGATCTGAAGTTAATTTCAATTTCATTTAATTGCTCTAATGAATGTGACTGCCAGAATGGAGATAAAGTGCAGCTTTCTACATTTTCTTTCTGAATCTCCTAGGTATTGTAAAAAAATGACATTTTTCATTGTGCTGTGCTTTGCGTGGCAGAGATTTTAAAATAAATAAGTGTGTTATGCCATCAAGTGTCATTAAATGTCATAAATCATGAGGGCTGCTGCTTGAGACTGAGAGAAGTAGGCAATATTCTATAATACTAATTTATAAAAGGCCAAGAACTCCACTCGTCCCCTGTAAATGATTCTGTTAACACAAAATACTTTGTATGTAAGACAAACAAAATAAGGAAAATAAATGGTGAAACAAATTCCAAGGATGTACAAAAATGGCAGTGTAGTTCAACACCCTGAGCTGAAATGTCATGCTTCAGAATTTGTTTCCATTTATGCTAAATAGCAATGTTTTACAGATTAATATTGATAATTATTATTATTATTATTGCAGCTCTACAGGTGCCTCCCTCTTCCCTGGGTTTTTCCTGCAGAGCTGATGCTGAGCCAGGACCTTTAGCCCAGGAGGAGGATGCTGATGGAGCAGGGACCAGACTTGCTGATGTCCTGGAGCACCAGGAGAGCTGGTGTTGGGATTGACCTGAGTCCCAAACCTCCTTCCTGGGCAGAGAGGTGCTGAGTTTCCCCTGGCAGCACCATTTCTTCTCCCCCTTTCAGTCTGTTCTACTAAAACCAGGCAGTGATTATTCAGAGTGAAGTCAGAACCTCTGGCAGATGGCTTGAGAAAAGAGAAAACTTTAGTTTTAGTTATTTTAGTTATTTTTTTCCTCACTTTGACCACTCAATTTTGGCTTTAACTGTTGCTGTGTCTTGCCCTGATTTTTTTTCCCTGATATTTATTTGTCAATAACTTTGGAGCTGAGAATTTCTCAGCATGTCTAGCAGGATGCTGACAGCCACTGGGGACTCTGCTCCCAGCAGCAGTGTTACTGCAAGGCATCAGCCTCCTTAGCATCATCATTTCTCTAAATACAAACAACAAGCTTCCCAAATCCCCAGCAGTGTGAGGACCAGGCAGGTTTTTTCCAAGCACTTTAATAACCTATCAAAGTCTGAGAGTGATCAGGCTGCTGGAAAGCAGATCTCAAAGCGACCTTGGGTGTCACCTCTTCCACCTCCCTGCTCCCCAACAGCATCCCAAGCTTCTAAGCAACCTGCAGGATATTTTTGTCAAACATATAAAAAAAAAAAAATAAAATCCTTTAGCGTTGCCACTGACAATGGTTTCCCAGCCACGCAGCATGTCCCAGATTCTCTGCTTCATCACCTGCATGTGAAGGAAAATATTTAAGAGGAGTAAATCCAGGGCAGCCCTCGGCAAGGCACGTTTCACCCACCCTAAAATAGAGCACTGATCACTGAGCTCAGAGCATTCCTGCTGGTGGCCCATCAACACTCTGATGATTTCACCTGCATCGTGTTCATTTATGGGAGTGTCAGGTCCAGCCATGTAAGAACAGGAACAGAAACAGTGACTCTGTTTTCCAATTACTCTTTAGGGAACAGGAAACGTGTCAGCTGGATGCTGCTGCCTTTGGGAAAACCGTGGTGGATGTGTTATCATCTTGCTCTGCTCCTAGCACTTATAAATAGGTCCCTAAGCAATGTTTAAGTGTCCTTCTTACAGAGGTTATGCTGATAAGGCCACAGTTTTGTCTCCTTATCTCTTCTCTCTTTAAGGAGAGGTCCTGCATTTGCTCTTTCCTCTGCCTTGGGGCCCACACCAGCCCTGTCTGAGCTTTCCAAGGTAATCACTAATGGCTGAGAAATTGCTCTGTTTAGTTCCCTAAGTGCTCAGATGGATTTCACCAGGTCTTGATGAGCTGAATATTTATAACTCAGACAAATAATGTTGCACTGATTCTGCGTTGTGTTGCTGTTAGCTACATTAATATTAATCCTCGGGAGAACCTAATTAGTATTCAGATATTTTGTTTTCCATGAAGATTGAGAAAAATGGGCTTTAAGTATTCAAACCGCCTCCTTGTTTGTTGTTTCTTCTTGCCCACGGAACAGCAAAATGACATTTTTCTGTTTCCCATTACTTCCAGTCACTTACTGCCACTTCATCTTGTGTTCTTTCCAGCTGTAACTCTTTTTGCTCCTCATTCCTCCCTATTCTCTGCCTCTCTGCTCTTCCTCTGTCCTTGTCCTGGTGCTGTGAAGAGCCCCTGGCAGAGCTGAGCAATTCCAAGCAGCCCAGAGGTCAGACCTGGAGCCTGTCCCTTGCCATCCACACATCTCATGGGGAGATCCTTAGGGCAGGACCAGCCTCCCACATGGCAGAAAGCTCTTCAAACATGTATTTTTTTGGGGGGGTAGTATTTGGGCACTTATTTCCTGAGGAAACTTTGCTTATTAATGAAGAGGACTTTGTACCCTGGTCTCAGCATCTTTCCCCCTCTCCCCCTTTCCTTTCCATGATTGATTAATTGGGATATCTCCTTTACACAAAGCCAGTAGTAATGGTTTTTCCCATTGTTTTTCCATCTCAGAGCCCATGAATTTGGCTTTAGACCCTCACTTGGCTTCTCACAGCCTCATCCAGACTCAGCTCCAGCAGCAGATGCTTTTCCAGCAGAACGAGCCTGGCTTCCAGCACTGCCCAACAAGCATTTCTGTTTCCCTCTGAAGAGTTCCTCCAGCCAAATGTACTCAAAATTCAGACAAAAGGGCTCGTAGCTTCCAAGGATTCATTATCCAAGATAACCAAGAAACCCTTTTCCTCTGGGGGAGGTTTTGAAAGCCAGGGCTCCTAAGACTTGCTTGGGAGAGAGTTGTGCTGCTCATGCCAAGCCTGAATGATATTAAAATCCAATTCAACCCAAAAGCTGAGTGTTGCTCACTAATCTCAGCCATATTAGTAGTGCCAATCTTTGCCTAAATCTTCTCTGCACTGTAATGCTCAGGAGATGGTGGAGGAGTTATTATGTGTAATACACCTTGGTTGGTGTGCTTTAATGTTTAAGGGATGAATATTTTTCATACCCTGCAGGCATTCACCTATTAAAGTGCCACTGCCAGGGATCTGAAAGCTTTGGCAGGGGGAAGAGTAGGAATTCTTTCCTTTTTTGAGCAAGGTTGTTCTGAAAATGATGGATCATCCAGAGCAGTGAATGGGAATTGGTACCTAAGACATGGCTTTGTTAGGGTTAAGTGAAATTTAGTGTGCTCTGCAGCAGGAAAAATTATTGTTTGTTTGTTTGTTTGTTTGTTTCTCATAATGCATTTAATGCAGCTGGTAATTTAGGGAAGCAGATAGGAATTCTCCTGGAACAGGGAGACAAAATATTTCTCCTCTCAGGTGCCTGGGGAGCTGCAAGAAGGCTGAAATGTTCATTGTAATGGAACTGGGACCTTTTAAGGTGAAGAAAACATAAAGCCAGAAAGCTTAGATGGACTTTCACGTTATCCAAGTTAAATATTTGTCTGTCTGCGACCACATTTAGACCTGTGTTAAATTTAATTCTGTGTATTTCATGTTAATTTGGTGCAGCAGTCACCTGGCTGGCAGGTGGCGATGGCCCCAATCTGTCAGACACCTCCCACTGCACCTCCTGAGGGGTTTTTTTGGTTTTCACAGGAGCATCACAGACCTTGCTGAGGGTCCCCAAGGAAGGAAGAATTTGTCCTGATAGCAAGAAGGGGGAAAAGTCCAAACTGATCCCATGGAAGTTCTCATGTCCTAAAGGTGAGAAAACCTCTCTGCCCATCCCAGAAACAGAGGTTTGGGGTCCAGTCAATAGGAAGATGTGTCTGTTCAGATCTCTTTTGCCAAGATCAACCAGAATTGTAATTATAAAATCATTATTAACTTTTTATTATAAAATCTTTCTATGGAAACCCCTCATTTTGCCCCCTAGAATTTCCCTTTCCAAGGTCAAGCTCCCCATACCTCACATACATCCCCTCGAAGTTGAAGCTGACTCTCTTATTCCTGAAACAGGGAGAGGGGGTGATGATAATGGGAATGGACAATTAGATCCCATTTGACATTGGGAATGGACAATTAAATCCCATCTGACATGGGGTGCTGCCAGTAGCCAGGGACTGGTGGTGAGAAGTAGTGAGAGCATCACTGCAAACACAAGTAGAGCAGCAGCTCTGCCAATAAATGTGAATATTTCCAGGCTTTGGCCACATAACAGGGTGCCCAGTGCTGTTCCTTTTCTTCAATACAAAACAAGAAAATAAGCAATAAAAACTTCAATATAATGATAACTGTGATACCCCAAATCCATAAAAAGCAATCACTGTGCACTGACATTCTGTGCAAACTGCTGGTTCTTGGTGGCTAATAATCCATTTCTGGTTCATCCTAATTCAGACCTGTAAATTTTACTCTCAAATATTTGTAAGTGTCTCTTTTGTCCCATTGATGTAAAGATTGGCACCAAAATAGCAGGTATTTGTTCAGAGCCTGTAAGCTGTGGCTGCTTTCATGTTTTGAATATACTGCATAATTCATGGGTTTGAGAAAATGTAATTTTTAAAAGGCCCATTTAAGAAAACACACGATTACTTACAACTCGGGTCTAATATATTGTTCTATTTTCTTTTTACCCTTAGGATAACTTCACTCTTTGTACTGTAATTTGGTACTGAGGAACGGAATGAGGAAAGATGCAAGTTATTTAGCTTAATGAAAAATAATCACTTCCAGCAGAGAAGGGACATTATTAGCTGCTCACAACATATGCTTTTACAGATGATTATCACCCCAGCAACCTTTCCATTCATTTGTTTTGCTGACTTTCTGGACAGAAAGTGATTTTCTCCAAATCCATCAAGGTTGCTTCTGGTGCAATAATTTCTCATTTCCAGTTGGAGGGCTCTGCAGAGCTCAGACATTTGTCAGGGCTGACACCAGGCTACGGGACCTTCCAGCTGCCCAGGAGGGTCCTAAAGGGGAGCAGAACCCTACACACCCCGAGACACTCAGCTCAGAGTCCAGAAAAGTTCCTTAACTCCTTAACCCTTGCAGTGCTGCAGGCAGAGAGGGGTTGTGGACCTTAGGAGAGCTGAGATGGGTTTGGGTGTTCCCTCTGGTACCTGGGGAGTGTTTGACACAACAGACACCAGAGAGCAGGGCAAGGAAAATCAAAACTTTGCTTCCAAAAACTTGGGGCAACTGGGGTGTGATTTGCCCTCGGAATATTCATGGCATTTGGAGATACTGAAGGATGTGTGCTCAGACACAGTAAAACCCCCCAGATGCCAAAAAAGTGGGAGAGGGCAAAATGTCCTGGGAGTGACTGCCAAGGGATGCTGAATGGAGCAAGGATGAGGCAGTGCCCAATGAGCAGCTGTTGAATTCCCTAAAAATGGGAGATGAGGCCTTAGAGGGGGGCAGATCACCTGGGAAATGCAGGAGTATCCAGCAGGTATCTTTTTGCTGTTGTAGGTGGAATGAGAGTTTTTATCTTTGTCAGCAAGAGAGATGTGAGAGGGGATCTGCTGAAATCAAACAGCTCAGATGAAAGGATACAAACATCCCAAAGGAAAAGAGCAAGGACTTTGGGAACCACTGCTTTACTTTGAAGCAAAGCTGGGTTAATACTTAATGATTAACTGGTTTTCCAGTTATGTCCTAATGCTTTAAAAAAGATGGAGAGATGATCCAAAGGAAAAGAGAGAAGCCAGCATGGGTAATAATAAGAAAGGCTGGGGTTTTGGGTTGGGTTGGGTTTGGTGGGGTTTTTGGTAATTTTTCTATCCTGAGATCAGCAAGGTTGGTCTTAATATGGAATAAGGAATTATTAATAATAAGGAATATATATAATAAGGATATTTTATATAATTATAATTAGGAATTAATTCATGTTTAGACAACAGTCCAGTTTCATGGGAGGCAGCTTTGGTCAGATTCTTCTGTTGTGTTCTTTTAAACCAGGGCATGAAAAAAGCAGGGATGGATTTCTGAATGGAGAAAATTCCCTGCTCTGGTGGCTCCAACTTCAGCAGCCCAAGAACCATTTGTGGAGAGGCAGCAGCTCATGGATCTCCTTTCCCTCAGATGAACTGGAGAATCCCTGTAAGTCCTGCCCAAAGCCTCCTCCAGGAATTTCTTATTTTGGGGTCACATCTCCTCTCTTCTCTGAAACTGGATAAGCACATCAGGAGAGAATGAGGGAAGGGAACATTGTGAGGTATTTCCAGTAGGTTGGTAACTGGAAGCATTGCTTCTGTGTCATTAATAATACTAAGAGGATGTGCAATGGCCATGAGAAGGGGGAGAGGGACAAGTGTTTGTCACAGCCTGGGAACTTGAATTGCTGCTCCATTCCTCTCTTTATTTGGAAAGCCTTCGGTTAAGGAAGAGATCCATCTTTTCCTGGAAAAAAACAAACAAAGAAAGCCTTCTACTCCATGCTCAGAAATTATTCCCATTGGAATCTGACCTGCATGAAGGAGAGGAGCCCTGAAATTACAGGTGTGCCAGGAGCTCTCTCTCCTCTTCAGCAGGAGAAAGGAACCAGAGAAAGAAACAGAACCCCAGAATGAGTGAGGCTGGGAGGGAGCTGAGAGCTCCTCTCCTCCAAGCTCCTGCCATGCCCAGGGACACCTCTCATCCAGCCCAGGTTGCTCCAAGCCTCATCCAACCTGGCCTTGAACACCTCCAGGGAGGGGGCAGCCACAGCTTCTCTGGGCAATCTGTTCCAGAGGCTCAGCACCCTCCTCCTGAAGAACTTCTTCCTCAGCTCCAGCCTGAACCTCTTCTCCTGCACTTTCAATCCCTTTCCCCTTCTCCTATCCCTGGACACTGAGGAAAAGTCCCTCTGCAGCCTTCCTGGAGGTTCCCTTCAGGTACTGGAAGGCAGCTCTAAGGTCCCCCTGGAGTCTTCTCTTCTCCAGGCTGAGCAATCCCAGCTCCTCAGCCTCTCCTCCTGCCAGAGCAGCTCCAGAAATCCAGCTCTGCAGCAGGCAGCATCCCCACCAGCACAGCTTTTGCTGTGCTCAGTTTCAAGGCAAAACATCCCCCTAGATGTGATGCTTGGATCTGTTTAGGGTGGGTTTTCCCCAGAAAAATAAACAATGATAAAAATAAAATGGGTTTATTTAGTTATTTGTACAAACTTAAAGCTGTGGGATGAAGAGAACAGAGTCAGCTGTAGGTGAGGTCTTAAACAAATGTCCCTTGGAGCTGGAAGTGCTGAGAGGAGCTCTTAGTGGATGTGGTGCCATCTAATTCCTCTTCACAAAGAAGGAAAAGAGAACGTCCAGAGCTTTTCATCTTCCATCTAGGAAATCTGTGCAGCAGCCCTGGCTGAATAGAGCAGCCAGCTCAAGGTTAAGACTTTTAAAGCCTTTCTTGGAAGCTTCTGGTTGTGGGCTTGAGGTATTGCAGCATTTTCCTCCCCCTACTTCTAATTCCCTAAAGAATTTGCTAAAAGCAGAAGACAATGTTGAGACAACTTTCAGGGGGACTCAGCAGAAGTGGTTTAATGAGCAGCTTATCTATAGACACTGAGGAGACCAAATGGGGCTGAGGCTGGGGAGGAACATATCCATGTGGATCAGCAGGAATTGCATCTCTCATAAATAAAATAGGAGAGAATGTAAATTTTTTTTTTTAATGTCTCTTTTTTACTCGCCTTAGATTTAAGTTTAAAATCAAAAGAAGGGGATAAAATCGTGCAGTTAATTCAGCCAGATGATGACTTCAGCAGCAGGGCTTAAAAGCAGCACCAAGAAGCACAGTCAGGAGAAATATGCTTTTTCCTCTATGTACCTGTGGTTTTCCTCATCCTTTTTCAGGGTTCCTAAGGCTAAGCTGTGTTCAGTTCATTGGACTCTGAATTTGTAGCCTTTCCACATCACTCCACTCTCCCCACACCAGATTCTGAGCAAATAAAGAGATGGTGAATAGAAAGTAGATGGATAATTCTTCCTCATTCCTGCTGCTGCCCAAAGCCACGTGGATTTCTCCATCCAGCACAGCAATGACAAAAGTGCCCCATAAATACAGGACCAAGGAGCCTCTCAGTATGAGGCACTTTGCAATAGTTCTGCCTCCTGGCTTCGTGTGGGATTCAGATCACTGCCTCAGCAACAAAATACCCAAGAATTGATTTGGATTTCATGGCTCAGGACCAAGCTCCTCATCAAATAAATCTACAAGAGCAAGGAAAAAGAAGGTAAAGGATGATCAGAAGAGAAATAAGAGAAGTTAAAACACACAGGGAAAAGGCAGGAGTCCTTTTTAGTGCTTCAGTTCAAGCAGTGTCAGGAGATAGAAGAGTCTCCTATATATCACAGAGCCACAGAAGGGTCTGTGGTGGAAAAGACCTTAAAGATCACCTAATTCCCACCCCCTGCCATGGTCAGGGACCCCTCCCACAGCCCAGGTTGCTCCAAGCCCCATCCAACCTGGGCTGAGACACTGCCAGGGATGGGGCAGCCACAGCTTCTCTGGGCACCCTGTATTCATCTGGTTTGATCAAAACAGCAAAAGAGAGAAAGTTTCTGCCCTGCTGTGAGCCACAACCCCCATGTCCCCTTGGCACTGGTGTGGTTCAGCATCTCAGAGATGCCCCAGGTGTCTGCCAGGATGTGGAGAAATGGAGTTGGCTCCTATTTGTCCATGTTTCCCTGCAGGATGCTTGGATGCTGCCAGGATCTCCAGGAGGAGCCAGAGTCACAGATTCAGGGTCCAGCTCTTCCTCCTGGGCTGGCAGGAGCCTCCTTCCCCATCTGATTCCAGGTGTTTGAGCATCCTCTGAAGAACACATCTCCCCTGCAGTGCTGGGGCCTGACAGGTGGGTTTGGCTCCAAAACCTCTTGGGTTTGACCTAGGGCTCCACACGGTTGAGCTTTTCTTGCTTTCTTTTCTTCTTTTCACTCAGCCTCCACATCCCTTTATCTTTCCCTAGTAAAACTAAAAGCAGGAAGTTGTACTTAAAAAAAAATAATGACTTGGTAGGCTTTTTAAAAAGCCATTAAGATGGTGATGATGTAATGTACTGAAACCATTTACAAAAAATTGTAAAAATATGTCCAAGAAATCTTTGTGTCAGTCAAACATAACCAGTGTGTGCATTTCCATGAAAATACCACCATAATTCCACCTGAAGAGTAAATGCTTGCAATATTCTCACTTTGTGTTTTAAATACCTTAAGCAATCAGAAATCAGCCTTGTTGATTGATGTAGCCAACTGATTAAATAGAAAGTGTAGTTTAAAAAATCCTTCTAAGGCTGTAATTTCAGACACTTCTGATTCAAACAGCTGAGTTACTTTTCCTTCAATTAAAAAAAAAAAAACAAAAAACAAAACCTCACATTTTCTCCTGCTACTTAAAGTGATAATGCGGTTCTATCATTTTTTTGTTTGTGGAGTTTTTTTTTTGAAGAAAAAATACTGTAAACCCTACACCTCCAACAAATTTTCTCTCTTTTGGTCTGAGAAGTAAGCAGGACTCTTTCCCATTTTACACCTTTTTTCACACCAGCTGCCAAACATACATTTACCAGCTGAAGTAATATAATGACACAAGGATCTATTTTTCTCCACTCTAAACTGTGTGTTAAAATTAAATGAGAATAATTAAAAAAAAAAAAAAAAAAAAAAAAAAAAAAAAAAAAAGCCAAAGTGAAAAATTAGGACTGGCTGGAAGGGATGGGTAGATGAAAGCATCCAACAATTTCCCAATCTCCAGCACCAGGAACCCAGCAGGGACCAAGGGGAGCACCAAGGCCACAGAAATTAAAAATTGTTTTGCCTCATTGCAAAGGAGTGGAAAAAAAAGAGCAACCAGGTGATGGAGCAGCATCAGGAGGTTGGAATTGCCAGGTGAGATCCTGCAGAGAAACACCAAGGAATGGCTCTGCTGGGTAGGGGAGGAGTCAGATAAAAGCATCCTGGTCCTCCAGCAATGGAAGTGTAGAAATTTATCATCTGATAATGCAGGAAAAGTCAACATTTGTGATGCTTTTTTTTAATAGTTCAGTCTCTACCAGGTGTAATTCCTGCAGAAACAGTGGAGCAGGTCCTGAACGAGGCATTGATAAAGATGTAGGAGATGTCAAGGAAGGAAGAAGGAGGGGCCAGCATGGATTTTCCAGATCAGGTCACACTGATCTTATTCCTTCCTGTGGCAGTGAAGTGGATGGGGAGCAGTAGGAACATCTTATATTTTGATTTAGCAAGGCTTTTTGACCCTGAATTCATGATACTTGTGTAAGGGAAGGGGAGGAATATGGCCCAGGGGGAAGTACTGCATGACAAAGGAGAATACATTGGCAAGACTTCATCTGTAAAATGGAAAAAAAAAAAAAATACTTTCCAGTGGGATGTTAGCTGGTGGCACAGAATAAAACCCATAAGGAGAAGCCCCAGTTCAGTTCACCTCTGAAGTCCCCAGCTCTATTTTAGCAAGGATTCTTTGCAGAATTTCAGCCCAGAGCAGAGAGGGTTTGGCTGAGTGCTGAGCTTCCCACTGCTCCCACTTAATGACTGCTCAGGAGTGGCTGCCAGGGGCCTGGCAGAGGCAGCTGAAAAGAAAAATAGATGACAAAGGTGGAGAGAGTAGAGATGAGAGAGAGGGGAAAAAAAAAAAAAAAAAAAATTAGGCTGGTGGATTTTCTCCTGGGAAAAGCACAGAGCCTCTGGCCAGAGCTCTGAGGGCTTTGAGCAGTGAGCAGGCAGAGTTCCCAAAGCAGCTCTGGGGATTTTTCTCTGTTTCCAAATTGCCACTGAAATAGGAGAGGATGAAACTGTGTCTGGTGACTTTCCTCTGCCTGACACTCAAGCAAACTCCAGTGATTTGAGTCAGGAGCTTCTCCAGACCCAGCCTCACTGCACCTTTGGAGATGCTGCCCCATAAAAAGCAAAAAAGAGTGGAAAAAAGAAGGCAAAAATCTGATTATTTGTGAGTAAATCCGTCTGCCCAGGTATTCCAGAGCCTGGAGAGAAAATATCCTGGAAGTGATTGATCCCAGCTTGCACCAGAAAGAAAATCAGCTGTAAACACTGTCCAGGGGAGCAGTTTTGGGTTTATTTCTGGCAGATAAATGCTCCCAGGCTCTGTGTCTTGCAGCTGCAAATGCTGAGTATTTGTCCCATCTTATCAGCATCACTGAGGTGTGGAAGGAACCAGCAAAGAATTATGGCTATAAAGCCAGGTCCCCAGAAATGGCTGGAAGTAAATCATGCAGTTTGATAGACTGCAATATCCCTGCAGCAGTGTCAGAGCTCACCCAAGTACAGCCTCCTTCCAAAAGCAGAAGGAAAAATAATAGGGAAAACAAAACAACAAAAAAAGCAACTCTCCTGAGTGTATCTGGTGGTTTCTTTATGGCATTTACATGAAAAATGAAAATAACAGAATATTTTTTTTTATTGTACTTGTGCTGCATATGCTTACCTTTCTGATCCATTGCTAGACTAACTGAAAAAAAAAAAAAAAAAAAAAGAAAAAGGAAAAAGAAAGTATTTTTTGAAGAGGTCACCATTGCTTTGGTTCTGCAGAACTGGGGTAGAATAATTCTTTCCATTTAGCAGAGACCTAAGAGGAATCTCAGTCCCTGTGCTCAGGAAAGCTGTGGTACAGGTCAGTATAATGTATTTATGGATATGTTTTTTTAAGAATTAAAAATTTAAGTAATTGTTCCAGTAGCATTTTAAGCAAAATTGTGCAGTCAAGTCAAGGCAAAAAGGCTATCATTTCCTGTCAATATTATAAAAGGCAGTGGGTTTATTATCTCTTTACTACAGCAGCACTTGCAAATCACTGCAGAGTATGAAAGCCACTTGTATCAGGCTTTGTGCAAGCCTGCAGTAAAACTTAATATGATGCAATATGAATGTAAAGGTTTTTTATTAAAAACAACATCAGCTTTTATTCCCTTTTATCCTCAGCTGAAATGTCTTTCCTGTCAGATAATGCCATCTCTCATAAAAGCTAAGGCTGCAGAGTGGGAGCTCTTTCAGGGCATCTTCATGTGTGTTCACAGCTCTGAACCTCAGCCTGAGAGGGAATTTCAGAGTTTAAAATTGTTCTGCTTTTATCTCTCCTTCAGTTAGAGCAGGATTTGGAAAAATACAAACTATTGACACTGAATGAGCTGTGCTGATGGTGCTCTTCACTTACCAGAACCTCCTCTGGTTTTCTCTCCATGGCTTTTTTGGTCATTGGGACAATGTTATGAACATCCCAGTGGTGGCATAATCTTGAAGCAAATGGGGATATTTAAAACCAATAGCAAGAAGTTAAAAAAACGAGACAAAACCAAACCCAAACCCACCACCAGTTTTGCTGATTATTTGGAATTCTGGTTCTTCCCACAGCTTTTTGGTGGGGTTGTCCATAGAGCCTTGCCAGGCATCCTTCAGATCTGCAGTGATTCCTCAGCTGGTGTGGCCATGGATGCCAGGCAGGGATGGGATGGGATGGGATGGGATGGGATGGGATGGGACCAGAGGAAATGGGCTGGAGCTGCCCCAGGGGAGGTTTAGACTCAACCTGAGGAAGAATTTCTGTACTGAGAGAGCAGTCAGACATTGGAAAGGGCTGTCCAGGAGGTGATGGAGTCACCAGCCCTGCAGGGATTCAAACCTGTGCAGATGAGGCACTTCAGGACATGCTCTGGTGGCTGATAAGATACTGATTTCTATATATAATTATTATTATTATTTATTTTATTTTATTTTCGTTTGGGGTGGGTGATGTTGGCAGTTGGCCAGGATGATCTTAGAGGCCTTTCCCAGCTGTGCTGATTCTGTGCTGCTCTCAATGCAGATTTCCCCTTAGCCCTTTGGCAGGAGCTGGTGGTGATTCCATGACTCTGTATTCACCTCCTTTATCCCCATCCCTTCTCTTAATCTCCTATCAGGGCAACATCTCCAGCTTTTCGTGTCCCTCTTGGCTTTGCTGTTGTTTCCCCGGGGCTCAGGGAGGGGATGGAGCCCCCCAAGCCCCCAACATACCTCAGCAGAATGAAAACCCTGTCTGGGAACAAATGAAAGCCAGGACCCTGCTGCAGTCAGACGAGAGGACACAGGGTTCATCTCTTCTCCTTGGTGTGTTCGTGACACTCAGGTAGGGCTCCTCTATTTTCTTTCAATCTCATAGAAATTGAACACAAAGCAAAACAGAGGCTCTCTGCTGTGCATACTGTTCTGTTATCAATCACAGGGAAAGGGGAAAAAATAAATAATCTTCCCCTCCAGCTATGCTGGATTTAAGGATGTCTAAAATAGAGTGGGAATGATTTTTAACATTTATTTCTCAGTTTGCATCATCTAGAAGGTGGGAGTGGACTGAGTGTGCCCTGAGAGCTGAGCTCAACCCTCCCAAAGGTGCCTGAAGGCTTTTTAGTTACTGCTGGGCACTAAATGTTTGTCCTGTTTATAATAAACTTCTGCATTTAAAGGAGGAAAAAACGTATTCAAGAGGAAAAAAACCAAACCACAAACAAGAGCTTGAAATGTATTGCAAACAGCAATGAAAAAATCCACAAGAAGGAGACTGGGTGTGTTCAGATCAGTGCAAATGTTTCATTTACTGCCAATTACAGCACCTTGAATTTTGACATAACATGTTAAGTAGTTCTTTGGTATTAATGCACTTGTGGATTATTGTTTTTTCACTATTTCACTTTCAGGAATTTAGATTTTTGTGGTCAGAAGTATTTGGTAAAAGAATAAAGATTCTGCTGTAGTCTCAGTGGGCACTAACTCAGCATCTCAGCAGCTCCAAATCTCATTGAGAGCTTCCCAGGCCTCCAACACTTTGCCTGCTGCTTCTAAACCTGACAAAACAAAGCTCAAACCAAAATGCTTTCCCTTTTTTTATTAGGAAACTGGGAAGGAGTCTGTCATGTGGATTGGAGGAAAGAGTCCTTAGTAAAGACAGAAGACAACAAGTAAGACTTCTTATTTTTTATTATTTTACTTACAGTGGAAAGAATAAATTTTTCTTTATAAGTTAAATGAATATATAAATCTTGTAGAAAAGAAATTCATGATTGTTCTCCAAAATTAGCTTGATGCAATTTTAGTTTTAACACAATTATGAAATCTAATATCCAAATGAAAATGTTTTTCCTTGGGAGAGCCAGGAGCTCTCCTTTGCAGTGTTGCTCTCTCTTGCCTGTTGGGTAAGATCTTTATCCCTTGGTTGCCAAGGGACTGAGTAAGAGCAGCCCCGTGTGACCTCCTGATAAGAACTTGATAGAAAATTCCATATTAAATAGGGGCAAAATAAGTCAGATCACAAAAATTCAGACAGCAGATTTTGATGGACCCCCTGCTACCCTTACCAGGTCATAGAATCATGGAATCATTTGGGTTGGAAAAGAGCTTTAAGATCCTCAAGTCCCACCACAACCCAGCAGTGCCCAGGCCCCCCCTGCCCCATGTCCCTCATCCCCACATCTCCAGGCTCTGAAACCCCTCCAGGGATGATGGGGACTCCAGCCCTGCCCTGGGCAGCCTGGGCCAGGCCCTGACAACCCTTTCCAGGGAGAAATTCTTCCCCAGCTCCAACCTAAACCTCCCCTGGCACAACTTGAGGCTCTTTCCTCTTGTCCCATCCCTTGTTCCTTGGGAGCAGAGCCCGACCCCCCCTGGCTCCAACCTCCTCTCAGGGGCTTGCAGAGAGCCAGAAGGTCTCCCCTCAGCCTCCTCTGCTCCAGGATCAACACCCCCAGCTCCCTCAGCTGCTCCTGGGCAGCTCCTTCTGCTCCAGGCCCTTCCCCAGCTCCATTCCCTTCTCTGGACACACTCCAGCCCCTCAATCTCCTTCTTGTCCTCAGGGGCCCAGAACTGAGCCCAGGATTGGGGGTGCCCAGCACAGGGATGATCCCTGCCCTGCTCCCTGTGCCCACACCTGGGTGCTGGGAGCTTTAATTCCAGGTCTTCATATTTCTCTGGATGTCTCCACCTCCACTTAGCTCCCTCCATCACTGTCCCCATGTCCCTGGTGATCATTCAGCTCCAGAGCACTCAGGTATGATTTGTGCTGCTCTTTCTCATATGTGGAAAAAGAAAAAAAAAAAAAAACCCCAACAAAACCAAAAAGCAAAAAGCAAACCTCTCTCATTGTTCAGGCTGGTGGCAGCAGATAAATCACTGACAGCCAGAGCAGGAGGCAAAGCATCCCCAGCAGGCTGTGGGTGTCTGTCTCCATGCCCTGAGGTTCTGGCTGGGGGATGCTCCATCCAGCCCAACCTCTGGGCAGTGTTTCCATCTCCCCCAGGTGCTGAGCTCTCTGCTTTGCCTCCCCCAGCATCACCATCATTTGCTCCTCTGAAGCTCTGGAGCTGATCCCCAGGCTGCCTGCAGGATGCAGCTCCTTGCTGCCCTGGAAGTTCATCCATCACAGTCTAACAAAAGCCACCCCAAAGGCACTCCCCAGCCTCTTGCTTTGGTTTTCCAGCCTGGTTTCACTCCACCTCTGCTCATTCAAGCTCCAGCATTCAATAAGGACAAACCACAGGATTTCAATGCTCACCCCAGGCTCTACAGCCTGGGCATCTGAACGTGTGCCAAGGGACTTGGAAACTCCCCTGGTTTTGCCCCCAGACTGTTTTTCTGCTTTTCTGCCTCTTTCTGTCAGGCTCTTGCTCTCTAGATTTTGTCAAGATCCTAACCTCTAATTCAATTTAACCACTTAGATTTTCTCTCTTAATGGACAGGTTGGTGAGCGAGTGTGATGTGGCTCAGACTGGGCTAAAATGTAAATCAGCTTAACCAAATCTTCCCTTTTAATTAGAATATTGGTTTCGCTGCCTTTCTTCCATTCAGGAGCACATTCAGCCTATGGGTGAGTAAATTAAATTTACAGGTATGTAAGCCACATTGGGTTGTTTATTGGGCTCTGAGTCATAACTTGATTTAAATCCTAATTAGAGTGACAGATTCTCTAAAACAAGCAAAATGTGTCACACCAGTTTGACACTTATGGGGCTGGCTGGTAATCCTGGTGCTCAGCCACCAGTGCCAGGGTGCAGAGCAGAGCAGGGGGTGAGTGAGGGGCTCCCAAGCTCTGAATCAGCAAAGGGGGGTCCAGAGCAGCTGGAGACTCCCTATGGACAAGGAGTCCCATGGACAAGACAAGGGGCAATGGGCACAAGTTGCTCCTGGGCAGATTCCCATTGGACACCAGAGGAAAATGTTTCCCCATGAGGACAGTCAGAGCTTGGAATGGTCTCCCAGGGGAAGGGGGGGATTCCCCCACTCTGCAAAGTTTGAAGTCTCAGCTCCAGGGGGTGCTGAGACATCTCAGAGAAACAAGAATCTGAGAAGGGTTGGAGCAGATGGGCCTTGGGGTCAGTCTGGGGTTCAGAGCAGAGCAGGCTGGGTGAGATGCCACCGCCCTCTTAATCAGCAGTGACTTTGTGGATCCTGATGTGCCAGGAAAAAAAAAAAAAAAAAGGAAAAAGTTCAGTTGTGAGGGTTGAATTGTCAACAACTAGAACTGACACCACAACGTGCCAAGGGAGCTCAACATTCCTGGAATTCAAGGCCAGGTGGGATGATCTTGGAGCAATGTGGTGCCCCTTTAAGTCCTGGATCATGGGCAGGATGTCCCCCCCAAACCTTCTCTTCTCCAGGCTGAACAGCCCCAGTTTTCTCAGGCTGAGGCAGCTGCTGATCCCCAGCCCAAAGGTTCCCCTGGCCACTGAATGGGGATAAAGAGCTTTTCCTTTTCCCTGAGACTGAGGGATCAGTTTTAGAAGGAGAGAGTTGGGCAGGGAGTTCTGCCCTGGCCTCCTGAGTGTTGGCCAAAGCCTTTTGCTTGGCTGCTGCCTGCCCTGGGCCTCCAAAACCAAGCAAGGAGGCAACCAGAAAGTTTGCCAAAGGAGACAGAGCCCTCTTCTCCAGCACCAGAAACACTGCAGCCAAGGTTCTGCCTGAAATCCACACCAGCCCAAATCCCAGCTGCTTGTCCATCAGCCTCCTGCCATGGATTAAGTGCCTGTCTTACAAATGAGCTGTGTTTAAGGCAGAGAGAAGAAATGGCACTCGCAGCACAACATTTCTTGGTGCTGTCTGCTGCTTTTCATTACACAGAAAAAAAAAAAAATTATCTAGGTCAAGATTATTTTAAAAGCAGCTTTCCAAGTGAAAAGTATCAGCCATAGAACATTTGCCTGAAAATAGCTAATATAAAACAGGTACAAAACTGCCAGATAAGCACAGGGTGCAAAAAACATTGTTCCTGCTCTCAGTAATGTCTTAGCAGCTTCCTAGCACATATAAAAAAAAAAAAAAAAAACACCAAAAAAACCCCCTGAGCCGTAATCACACATTTCACTTTTCTTCCCTCTTTCACTCTGATGGCCAATTTATCCCCAGCAGCATATTTACAGGGTTGTTTCCTGAACTGAAATCCTTCTCCTGGGTGGATGCTCCATCGCCTCCAAAGGCACTGGGATTTAATTGAAGCAGCATGAGGGAGCTGATGAATGGGCTGCTCACCAGGCAGGGACTGGAGCTGGGGCAGAATTTCAATGGAAGAATTAAAAAAAAACCAAAACAAACCAACAACCACCTTAGCAGGGAGAAGAGATGATTCGAGATCATCTTCCAGGCAGGCAGAGCAGGAGTGATCTGTTTCAGAGTCCCGGCAGCCACTTCATTTCCAGCTCTGTAGCAAAGTTCTCCCAGTTTAATTTGGTGCTGAGTGATGGTTCACATCCCAGCATCACAGGAAGGCTGAGGTGGGGAGGGACCTTAGAGCTCATCTGCTCCAACCTTGTGTGATGCAGGTGATGGATAAGACCCAGTCAGGATGCTGACAGAGAATTGCAGGAGCTTAAGTTGTGGAAGTTCTGCAAAACCAAGATTTTTTTTTTTTTTTTTTTTTTTTTTTTTTTTTTTTTTTTTTTGGGCAGGGGTTGGGGGAGGTTTGTTCTTGTCCATTCCAGACCTGCCAACTCCTGTACTGCAGTTGCTAACACCCCCCCCAGCACCCCAGTAAATGCCATGACCCATCTGTGCTCATCTTTGGGACCCACACAGCACGTGGTGCACAGGTAAGGTCCCTCCAGTCACCTTTTTGTGGAGCTGTGCTGGGAAAAAAAAAAGGAGCTCTGGTGTTGGGCATCCCTTTGCTGAGCTGTTTTCTCTCAGGGTTGTTGTGTTTAACCTGCTACCAGGCTTCAGGTCAGCCCAGGGGGATGCTGAGAACATCCCTACCCCATGTGAGGACCATCAGGTGTGCAGCCCCAGGGATGCTCTGGCTCCAGACACAGCTTTAGGTCCCTTCCCGTGGCCATGGTGTCACTGTGGTCTTTATACTCACCCCCTTCTTGAATTTACACTGTGTGACTAAGAATGTGGCACTACAGGGAAAGTTACACCAAATCCCCAAACATCTGGCCCCATGGGGTTGGGTTTGGGTGGTTTTTTTTTGCCTACAAAAATCAGCTGTTGGAGGAAAAGCCTTCTGCTGGCAGGAGCTACCTTTGGCCATCACCTCTCCCTCCTACCTGACCTGCATCTGACTTCATGGTTTTCATTCCTTTGTTCCTGCAGTTCTGATGCTCTGCTGGACTGCAGTTTGGGGTATTGCTCAGTTGGGTATTGCTCAAGCTGTGTATGGCCAAGGCTGCACCACTCTTTCTTCTGCTGGAGCCTCCCCCCAGGAATGTATTTGCTGAGCCTTGAGGAACAGAACTCCAGTTATTTCTGCCAGCTTCAGGATCACCATCCAGGCCAGGCTTAAAGGGGTTTGATCTCCTAAAATAAGGATTGGATCAGGACCACATCAAGGTTATTGAACTCTTCCTTTTGGGAGAAAGGCCACGAGAGATGTTGGGATGAACATTCACTTGGGTCACGGCTTTCCTGCCAGAGGTAAGATGATAAATTCTTGTTTCACTCTCATTAGTGAAGTAATTATGACCAGTAGAGTTTTCTTACTTACTCCTCATCTAGAAACATAAATATATATACATATAAATAGCATAATTGAAAAGCTGCTTGAAGTGTAGAGGCAACACCAGTACAAGTTATCAATGGATGGAAAGATGGAAAGTGACAGCTCAGGATCTGAGTGTCTCAGGTCTGGCCATGCACCAGTGCCATTCACTGCACTTGAGGCATTTATCTGTGAGCACAACCTTCCTGGATATTTGTCTTAAAATATCTGTGTATTATTCTGCCTGCCTCTCTTATCTGAAAAGCCTCTTCAGGGTACACCCATTCTCATCAGATGAATAGCAATCCTACCTGATGTGACCATTCTGACTTAGAGTATTTGTTACTTCCCATTGTGTGCTTTTCTATCTAAAACATTTACATGGACAACTATTTATTCTAGAGTATGTAGAGAAAAGGCTGATCTATTTATCTAAACGTTATTGTGTGCAGTAAAAAAAAATGACTTTTTTTTTCCCAGCTGAAGCCTGGTTTCATAAAAGAAAATCGGTCATTTTATTTATTTAATTTTACTTCTCAGCAGTTACCAGAAATTTAAAATGACAAAACAATTTATTGTACAATAGACCCATTATTATGCTGCTGTAATAACTTGTGACAGTGGGTAGTTCATGGACAGCTAAGCTTTCTGTAAAGGTAGAACATCACAATTTATTCTGCATTTTGCCCACGATATTGTCTCGGAATACACTGAGAGTGCCTGTGGATTCTCCCAGAAGAGCCAGCAAGTGCTAATTAAAATTCAATAGTTTTTTTTTCATTACCTTCACAAATGCAAATAATGTACTCTAAACACTTGCAAAGAAGTGTTATTGATCCTTCCCACTCCAAGCAGCCTCAGCACTAACACAGCTCTTGGGTTGCCTTCCTACAACTCAGAGATTAATTGTACCCCTCCAGCTGCCCAGGTCTGCTGAGTGCCCATGCCTGGGAATCCTTCCCAGCCTCAGGATGGGATCTGGTGCAAGGTCACAGCTGGAAATATTTCCTGTGGTTTCCCAGATGGATGCAGGGGGGGCTGCACAGCCCAGGGAAAGCAGCTGGATAGGGATGAGAGCTGGGCTGCCCAGGACAAGCTGGGATTTAAATCCTGCCTGGTTTGGAACAGAGCACAGGCAGAGAAGAGAAACCATCCCAAGTGTGTTTGGAGTAGACTGGAATTTATGTGTCCTTAAATTGAAATATTTCATTTAATTTGTGAGTGTTGTGTTGTTTTTGTTTGGGATTTTTTTAATTCTTTTTTTTTCCCTCCTGTTTAACTGGACATTGGAGCAGTCAGCTTGAACCAGAAGATAAAAAGGCAAATCCACTTCATCCTTATGTGCTGGCTTGCTTGTCTTCCAGCAGAAAAAAAGGTAATTTAAAAAATTGACCAGATCTCCTTCAATTGCTTTAATTAACCCCCAGGAGGACAAATGCCCACCAGCAGCAGCTGATACAAGCACACTTTCCCTGCCTTGTCCCATCCATCAGTGGGGTTGGGAACATTTTCCATCCCCTCCCGGCCTCCCCAACCTCAGAAGCTCCTGAGCAAACCCTTCCCCAGCAAGTCACCTTCTCGTGTCACATTTCCACTTCAGGACATTTGTTCCACAGGTGCTTTGAGTTCAGGAAGCACAAACTGGGGAACTGGGATGGGTGGGGGAAGCAGAGAGATGATCCTGCAGGTCCAGGTGGGAGCAGTGGGCGTGGGCAGCAATGGTACAGTCTGAAGATTCCTGATATTTCAATGTTTTGCTTTTCAGCAGCTCCTGACATCCTTCCTGGCAGATAAACCACGGGACATGGCTCAGATCCTTGCCAGATGCCAGGCAGGAGCTGGGCTTCCACGGATCAGGTCAGTTTGGAGAGGATGGACAGAGCTGTGGGACCTGCTGACCCAGAGAGGGGGGATTCAGGGAGCAGAAGTGATGGTGAAAGCCAACAAGACCTTCCAGGAGACACAAAAGGCTCCAAAAAAGAGCTACAGCTTGCTTAGAGGTTGTTGGTGTCCACCTGAAGAGGATGTCACCCCTGGAGAGGTAAGGCTCCAAGTTGTCCCCTCCAAGTCCTACCTATGGGATGAGTGGGAAAATATCTGTGTTTTTGCCAGAGGTGGTGGGAAGTCAGGGCAGTCAGAAGTGACTCTGGAAAATTTGTGCCCCTTGTAGTCCCTCTAATGGGAGGGATGAAGCCCTCTCTGGCCCAACAGTAGGGTTGGGATTTTTTTTTTTGACCTGCAAAGGAAATCCTGAACCCTGGAAGCCACCAAAAGGCTGGGGGCAAGTCCAAACCCTGCCCTCATCCAGTCCCAGGAAAAGGCTTGGGAAGTCTGTGGGGGAAACAGAAGTCACAACAGGGAAGCAAACAGAGCTTGGAAATGTTTGACAATTTAGCTACAGCCTAAAAAAAGGTCTAAATCACTGAAACATTTATATATATATATATATATAAAAAAAACAAACCTGACATTTGCTGCTGCCTTGAATGAGTTTACTTTAATTGATTGGAGAATTTGAGATTCCAGGTGGACTCTGAGGTATTTACCAGTGTACAGGAGATGTTAGGAAAGCTAAAACATGATGTTTCTTCTGTGCTTCACAATTCAGCTGATGCTCAAGGCTTCCACAAGAGCAAGGTGTTTTTTTTTGGTTTGTTGTTTTTTTTTTGTTTTGTTTTGTTTTTTTGAGTTAAAAAGTGTTCTGTCACTCTAAATTGCTTTCCTATGTGTTTTCATCTTGAAAACAGCAGGTGGGGGAACAAGCCCAAGCCTATTTTTATTTCAGAGTAATTCCCACATGTATGAGGGTTCCAAGGTAATGCTGAGGAAAGATGCTGATGCTGGGGGGCTGGGGACCTGCAGGCAAACCCGGGCAGAATGGGCAAATTTCAGATTTAATTTGAAATTAAACCAGAATTGGCACTAAAACACCACAGCCCAACACCAGCATAGTTCTCATTGCAGTTGGTAATTTTGATTTCAATGGACTCAACTTGCTTGTTCAACCTCAGAGCCATCATGTCTACAATTAAAAAAAAAGAAAAAAAGTCAGACAAAATGACACTTTAAAAATAATTTATGTCTCCCTGCAACTACGTCCTTGCTGGATAGTGCAGGATAGAAATTGATTAAAGGGGGAAAAAAAAAATTCATTAGACTCTGCTCTCCAAACTAAACCAAGTGACTGTGGTGATGACTTTCATGGTTTAGATACTGGGAGTTTTTAAAGTGGTTTTGGTGGTGGTTTTATTGGCTTGTTTTTACACACCAGCTATTTTGCCCAGACACATTTAGAATGGAAACAAATTGTCTGGATGAGCTCTGCCAGCAGCCCAAAAAGCTCCCAGCAGGAGCTGCAGCAGCCTGACCCCTGCCAGAAGGTGAGCAGAAAGCAGGAGGATGGGGATCAGCAGCCTGGGAGATCCTGAGAAATCACTGGTTCTGAGTGAAACACCCAGGGTGCTTTGGCTTCAGTGGGGATCTGACAAATTATTGCACAAAAAAAAAAAAAAAAAAGAGGAAAATGTTGTTCTAGTTTCTTTCCTGAGCATTTTCTTCTCTAAAATAGAGCTGTATTTGCTGCTTGGGCAGCATTAGGGACATTTGTGTGGGCACTTTCATAAAAACATTGAATTACAAACTGCTTTGGGTTTGCAGGGACCTTTAAGCTCATCCATCCCACCAGGTTGGGGCTCCAAGCCCCATCCAACCTTCAAGAGTGCCAGGGATGGGGCAGCCACAGCTTCTCTGGGCCCTCCCACTGTTTGGGAAGAGCTGAACCATTTTCAGCATCCTTGGTTTGGCCAGGAAAGGGGCTGAATGTCCTCTGCAAGCTGCTCTGCTGGGAGCCCTGGGGAGATTTGCCACTCAGAGGGGGAAGGTATTGCTGGGACTGAATGAAGAACCCTTGGGGATAACATTACAGTTTCCTGGGGCAAGTGTTTTACTGGATGAACATCTGCTCTATCCATCCTCAGAGGGGAGGAATAAACAGCAAGAAGTATAAAAAAAGAACACTCAGGTAAGGCAAGAAGCTATAACTCTTGATTGACCAGCTGAAAAGAGCATTTTTCTCCTGAAGATACTGCGTTTAAAAAAACTACAGGCAGAAAATGAGACCTGTGCAAAGACATAAATGCAGCTTTTCAGCTCAGTGTTGGATGATGGGGAGAGCTTCAAGCTCTCTTGTCCTTTGCTGCACAGCCCTGAGCTCAGGCACTGGGGCATGGGCTGGGTGAGAAACTGCAGCTAAAAGTGAAGGGGAGAAGGGAAGGGAAACAACTCAGCCAGATTCAGGCAGGGAAGGCAAAGCAAAGGATTATCAGGAATGATGAATGGCTGAGAAAATCAACTCCAAGGCACGATGTGAATCTGTAATAAACGAGCAGGGGAAGGAACAAGTGGAGTAAGGAGTGGAGCAGAAGAGGTTGGGAACTGAGGCTGAGAGCTGGGGTCTGGCTGGGGCTGCTTGGTCCCCAGGGCTGCTGGGGAGCAGGGCTGGGAGGCAGGGACAGGGACAGGGACAGGTTCTGTGGCCCTGAGCCAGCAGCACCAAGCAGCAAAGAAGCTGCAGTTGTGCTCCTGCAGGATGCTCACTTGCTGCACATCAGCTGCTGCCTTTGGGGGCTTTGTTCTTCTCAGAAGAAAAAAAAAATAATAACTTGTGGCTGAATCACTTATTCTACAATCGAAGCACGTGCCAAGCCCATCCCTCTCCCTTCCCCTCAACAGATTTATAGGGCTGCATTTCTGCTTTATTTGAAAGTTCAGTTTTTCAGGGTGGGTGCAGCACATGGGAGCCAAGCCTCTCATGGGCAGGAGATGCTGGGAGGGGGCAGTGGGGTCCCTGACAGCTCCAGAGCATTGGGGTGAGGGCAGGGAAGAGGGGGGGGGGTCTCATGCAAAGTCAGGAACTGCTGAGCTAAGCAAAGGGCCAGGAAAGCTGCTGGGCTCCTGCCCTGGCTGCTGTCCCTGTCCCTTGTCAAACCACTCAAACAGAGGTAGCCAGAGGATGGGGACTCCTCTTCCTCTTCTCTTCTTCCTCTTCTTCCTCTTCTTCCTCTTCTTCCCCTTCCCTTCCCTTCCCTTCTCTTCTCTTCTCTTCTCTTCTCTTCTCTTCTCTTCTCTTCTCTTCTCTTCTCTTCTCTTCTCTTCTCTTCTCTTCTCTTCTCTTCTCTTCTCTTCTCTTCTCTTCTTCTTCTCTTCTCTTCCTTCTCTTCTCTTCTCTCTTCTCTTCTCTTCTCTTCTCTTCTCTTCTCTTCTCTTCTCTTCTCTTCTCTTCTCTTCTCTCTCTTCTCTTCTCTTCTCTTCTCTTCTCTTCTCTTCTCTTCCTCTCCTCTCCTCTCCTCTCCTCTCCTCTCCTCTCCTCTCCTCTCCTCTCCTCTCCTCTCCTCTCCTCTCCTCTCCTCTCCTCTCCTCTCCTCTCCTCTCCTCTCCTCTCCTCTCCTCTCCTCTCCTCTCCTCTCCTCTCCTCTCCTCTCCTCTCCTCTCCTCTCCTCTCCTCTCCTCTCCTCTCCTCTCCTCTCCTCTCCTCTCCTCTCCTCTCCTCTCCTCTCCTCTCCTCTCCTCTCTCTTCTCTCTTCTCTTCTCTTCTCTCTCTCTCTTCTCTTCTCTTCTCTTCTCTTCTCTTCTTTCTCTTCTTTCTCTTCTTCCTCTTCTCTTCTTCCTCTTCTCTTTCTCTACAAAAACCCCTCACACTGCCTGCAAGGGGCTGACAAACCTCAGGGCTCTATCAGGGTAGTTTCCTTTTAATTCTTAATGAGCTCTCTGCTCATTACCCACACTGCTGGGTGCTCTCATGCACTCGTGTGGGATGGGACCAGGGCTGGGAGCAAAGAGCATCCCTCAGGGCCTGGTGCTCACCACTTCCAGCTTTTTCATACCTGGGGGACAAGAAATCCTCCCTGTGGAGAGCCAGTGCTGATGCCAGCCATGTAACCTTGATTTTATAATTTCTACAGTCTGCTTACTCATTTGAAGGTGAAAATGGCATCTGCAGGCAGCCAATACAAGCAGTGAAGCTCCTTGTGAAGCCAGGGATGTCAGGGGGGAGGGCAGGTGCAGGACACGAGCTGTTTTCCTTCTATCACCCATGGTATTCATCCCACCTGGCTGCTGCCTCTCTGAGCCCACAGGAGTGTTCAACAAACTGTTTTTTTTTTTCCTCTCAGCAGCTCCAAGAGGTTGGGAAATCAGGTGAGGAGCAAAGCCTATTTTACACCGTCAAGAATGAGATCACAGGAAAATGGGAAAGTGATGTCTGAACACCAAGCAGTCCCCTTTTAGCCCACACGTCCCCAAGAGCATCCTCCCTGCCAGGGAGGTGATGCAGGACCCAGAGAGCTCTGCACACAGGGCTGGGTTTTCAGGGGATCACAGACCAGGGAATCATTTGGGTTGGAAAAGAGCTTTGACATCATTCAGTCCCACCATAACCCAGCAGTGCCCAGGCCACCCCTGCCCCATGTCCCTCATCCCCACATCTCCAGGGCTCTGAAACCCCTCCAGGGATGATGGGGACTCCAGCCCTGCCCTGGGCAGCCTGGAAGAAATTGTTCCCAAGCTCCAACCCAAACCTCCCCTGGAGTTTCCATTCCTGGACTGGAATAATGGAATTGTTTTGGTTGGAAAAAACCTTTTAAGATCATCAGGGCCAACTGTTCACCCAGCACTGCCAAGGCCACCACTAAGGGGATGGGGAAAAGGATTGGGATGAGAAAGAGATGGGGATGGGCAAAGTGATGGGGATGTCCAGGCCCTGACAACCCTTTCCAGGGAGAAATTCTTCCCCAGCTCCAACCTAAACCTCCCCTGGCACAACTTGAGGCTCTTTCCTCTTCTCCCATCTCTTGTTCCTTGGGAGCAGAGCCCGACCCCCCCTGGCTCCAACCTCCTCTCAGGGGCTTGCAGAGAGCCACAAGGTCTCCCCTCAGCCTCCTCTGCTCCAGGATCAACACCCCAGGCCCTGACAACCCTTTCCAGGGGGAAATTGTTCTCAGTACCTGCTGTAAGGACAATCTCCCCGAGAGGATTTCTGCCCCAAGAGGTGAGCAGCAGCTCAGTGTGCAGCCTGGGCACTGCTGCAGAACTTCTGCTGCTGGAGCCCTGGCAGCTCTTTGAGGAGGATCTCCTGAATAACTCAAAAGTGTATCCCTGGGGTTGCCATCTCCCAGCTGCTGCAGCTGTTTTAGCATTCAGATGGCTGAAAAGCCACCAGAACCATCGATCCGACTTCCCAAATCTCTGGGAGTGGGAGGCTCAGGCAATGTGAAGCTTCTCTGCTCCACTGAGCTCACAAATGCTACAGCAAATTCTGTCAGAGGGGACCAAGAGCTGCAGGCAGAACCTCCCGATGGAAAATATGATCAGTGGTCACTAATGAAAGAGAACAAAAAACCAAAACAAAACACAAACCACCCAAAACCCCAGTTGTTCATTTTTAGATCATTTTTGGTAGTTCTTTACAGAAAGGCTGGTTCTGGACACCAGGGGTAAAACTGCAATTTTCATGGGTCAGAATTTGATTAATAATTCCTTAGTATATTCCTTAGTCTCTATGCTTCACCCATTCCTTATTCTCCCCTCAACCTGAACAATCATAGGGGTTAAAACACCCACTGACTTCAAAGCAAAGCTGGATTTGGGCTCCTCTGCAACATCCTTCCCATGCTAAGAAGGGACAAGCTATTGGGCTTCTATTTAATTTTTTTTCTCAGGCAGAGAAACATTTAATTTTCTGTCTCATGTAAAACCAAGCAAAGTTCTGAATCCCTGGCATTTCCATGCTGAATATCCTGACAGTGTCTACTGAGATGGACAAATTTATCACTGGATAAATTTATGGTGGTGACCTGTGTGGAGAGCAGGCTGCTGGCTCCAGGCCTGCCCTGAGGATGGGCTCTGAATACCAAGCTCACCACAGGCAGGAATCACTCCAAGGGCTGGGAAACTGCCTGAGAAATACAGGAAAAAAAAAAAAATCACAGGCTTGGGTATCTGGTGAGACTTTGGAGATTTTGCATAGAAGAAATGGTGCAGAAACCACGACTGGGCTGGAAAAAAAAAAAAGTAAAAAAAAAAAAAAAAGTAGAAATATTGTATTTCAGTTCTCAATGACCTGAAAGTAAATATCTCAATAAGATCATCTTTTTTATTAGGAGGAGGGTAACATTCCCAGAGACAATTTCAGTTCTGGAGAAACATTTTTTTCATGCAACTGAAATGAAATGTCTGTGAAAAAAAAAGCCCTCAGTCAAAGAAAATTATTCTTTGTATCTGCCAGGAGCAGAGCATAAGAAGGGAATTAAACTTTAGGGTGTTGTTATAGTGGATTAGATGTGCAGCCTGGTCTCCCCACTGTTCAGCTCAGTTTTAATATTCCCCTTGCTCTGGAGTTACCTATACATTTTCCCAAAGTATATTCATGCATTCAAAGGCAGCAGGATGTAGGGATGGAAATTACTTTGTGTGTGCACACAACCAGCATTAAAAACTTGAATTTTGTTGGTTTACCTCAGTATCAGACTGGGGTTCCAGAAGCACAGCAGGAGCTGGGTGTACATCTCCTCCCAGTACCCTTCAGGAGTGGAACAGTATTTTCCCCAAATGAAATCTGTTAACCAACACAAAAAGGAATTATTATTATATAATAATATATGATAATATTTAAATTAGAGAAGAGCAGCTTTAGGCTGGATGTGAGGAACAAGTTGTGTCCCATGAGGGCAGTGGCACAATGGCCCAGGGTGCCCAGGGAGGGGGTTGAGGTCTCATCCCTGGAGATATTCAAGGTGAGGCTTGAGGAGGCTCTGAGCAACCTGATCTAGGTGAGGGTGTCCCTGATACTGCAGGGGGGTTGGGACCTCCAGAGGTCACTTCCAACCCAAATTATTCCCTGATTCCAGAGAGCTTTTCTTTAGCTCCCATTCTCATTGTTCTCAGGAATTTCCCCTTGCACATTATTTGCTGCTTGCCCCCCTGCACACCCAGTTCTGTACTGAGCAAAGCTGGGGTACAAACTCCTCCTGAATGGCTTTTTCAGCTGCTAACACTGAGAACAACTTCATTAGGGCTGGGGAATTGCAAAGGGGCTGGTGGGGCTTGTCATCCCTTCTGGGAGGTCACTGCTGTCCTGCTCCTCACTGCTCCTTTTCCTTACATCTTTAATAGCTGTGAAAATAATTTAATATGGAAGAGCTTTGTAACCATCTAAGTGCAGGCTGAGGTGGTTGTGCCTTGAGCTGGGAGACTTTTTAAAATGGAAATATGATTTAATTAAGAGATGTGGGAGTTAACAAAAACCCCAAACAAACCACCCTAAAGCCCAGGGAAATGGTGCAGCAATATACACACAGCTTCCCCTCCAGACAAGGGGGTCTGACCATTAAATCCCAGACCGGTTTGAGTTGGAGGGGACCTTAAAGATCCTTTACTCCTCCTTTCCTGCCCTGGGACACCTCCCACCAGCCCAGGGTGCTGCAAGCCCCATCCAAACCCAAGTAAAACCACTCGAAGAGCTCTCAGGCTGCTGTGCAGAGGATGTAGCTATTTCATAGAATCACAGAATCTTCCAGGTTGGAGCAAACCCTTGGGATCATCAAGTCCAAGCATCATCCCTACCCTGCAGAGCTCTCCCCTACACCACCCCCTTGGTGAGGTAACATCCAAAATGCTGGTTTGCAATATATAGAATAGTGCTGGGCTATAATTCCTGACAAACCAATCAGTCCTGTTTCTAGTAGGAAATGCAGTTTGCAGCATATTAAAATCCTGACAAGCTCCATCTGCCTAACCTGTGCTTCCTGATAATTTAATCACACAAGGTATTGGTGCCTGAGTCATTAGCAGCATTATGAATAATCTGATTCATTAGCAGTGGCCTACATGTGCTGTTTGTTTCTTCTTTTCTTTTTTTTGCCTTTTCCCTGAGATACAGATCAGTTACTTACAAGGATTTACACGTTGACACCCTCTGTCTGGGCCATTCTAATGTGATTTTCCAGGATGTTTTTGTACTGTTTCAAGGAGTGTTGTAATCTTTCTTTGAGCTACAGCTACAGCTTTAGAAATGCTGAGACAGATGTGGAGTACTACAGCATAGCAGAGTTGCATTTTCTCCACATAAAAATGCCTTTTCACAACCACCACCAATATTCTGTCTCTCTTGGTGCTGCTTCAGCCAATGCTTTGACTCTTTCTTTTCCTAAGCAGGAAAATAAACAGCTAAATAGGTAGATAGAGCTGTAGATACACAGATACAGAAATAGGCAGATAAATTCATCAACAGCATTTCTGTGGACAAGCAGTATTTAAAAAAACAGAAAGAAATCAGATGTTTCCTAAAAATTTTGCATGCCAGACATCTGGATAAAGCAGGTGACCAAATTAATGGCTTCAAGGAAATTTTAGATAATTCAGAACGTGTCCCAGTGGCATTAGATTTGTTGGGTAGGTTGTTTCTTTTTAGGGTTGATTGTTTAAGCAATATAAATGTAATCATAAGACCTCAGGGGGGTTTGCAGGAGCACTTAACCTGCATGGCAGGGAGGAATGACTGACTGCTCACCACCAGCTTCTCATGGTCCTAGAGTCCCTGTATCTTAATCCATTCAGCATTCTGTGTACACCAACCCTCATCCCAAAAGACAGGTTCAGCCCCTGGAAATCAGAAAAAAAAAAAAAAAAAAAAAAAAAAAAAAAAAAAAAAAAAAGAGATGTTTTCAGCAGTCTCACTGTGTATTACTCTGTGTTAGACTCTTACCCAGTTCTGGGGCTGGGGCTGCAGGACATCAGGGGTTCTGGGTGGAAATGATTCAGCCAAAGGAGTTTTACACAGCTCATCTGATTTTCTTTCCTGTTGTTTCTTAGAGATAAGAATTAGCAGCAATTCCAATACTGTCTGAATAGCTGTAAGTGCAGCTGACCCAGCACCCAGGACTGGTTCCCTTCCAGAGGGGGTTCTAGTTTGGGTGAAAAAGAAAGATAAATGGCATTATCCAGTGCAGGAGGTGCCAGCTGGAGACCACTGAGAAGTAAAACCTCTTTTTGGTCCTGCAGCTCTTGGTGTGTGGGATCTGTTCCCCTTGGGACATAAAGACAGCTTAAACACAGCTTTAGCCAGAGCAGACCCATCCTATTTAGCCCCCCACAAGGCAAACTTCCCCAGAATGGTGACAAATACCTGGTCAGAAGGGCTCAAGGAGCTGGCAGTGGAGCCAGACTGATGCTCCCATGGTGTCTGCTGCAAAGGTGGCCCTGACACAGCTGGAAGCCACCCCAGGGGACAGCAGAGCACAGGGACAGTCCCAGCCCTTGTCCCTCCAGTCCCCTGATCCAAGGAGAGTTATTGGTATTGCAAAAGCTGAGTGGATCCATCAGATCCTCATCATCCTCCAGTCTCCAGCAAATTCATGCCTATTCATCTCAGGATATCCTTAATTAGCACCCAGGGGAGGTCCCAAGAAACCAGAGGGTCAGGCTGGGGATCACTGTAAGAGGCAAGTGGATTCAGAGGGAAAGTGTTTCCCACCTGGAAAAACCTACACCTGGGAACTGTTGAGGAATTAAGGGGTGACAAGTTGGGTCTGAAGCATCACAGGTAATCTGTTTGCTATGTAAAGGCCACACTTGTTTCATGCTAACATTTTTCTGATTATTCTTTCAAAGAATCACAGAATTGTCACGGGTGGAAAAGACCTCTATGGCCAACTCTCAACATCCCCCCACCAATAAATAAAATAAAATAAAAAAATATCTCTATCTTACAATCATAGAGTAATTTGGGTTGGAAGTGACCTCTGGAGGTCCCAACCCCCTGCAGTATCAGGGACACCCTCACCTAGATCAGGTTGCTCAGAGCCTCCTCAAGCCTCACCTTGAATATCTCCAGGGATGAGACCTCAACCCCCTCCCTGGGCACCCTGGGCCATTGTGCCACTGCCCTCATGGGACACAACTTGTTCCTCACATCCAACCTAAAGCTGCTCTTCTCTAATTTAAACCCATTTTCCCTCATCCTGTCCCTCCAGCCCCTTGCACACAGTCCCTCTCCAGCCTTCCTGTAGGACCCTGCAGGTACTGGGAGGTCACTATTAGATCTCTATATCTCTATCTATATCTACATTTGTATCTATATCTATATATCTGTATCTATCTGTATCTATATCTATATCTACATTTATAACTTTATCTGTATCTATATATCTATATCTCTATATCTATACCTATACATCTGTATCTATATCTACATTTATATCTATATCTATATCTCTATATCTCTATCTCTATCTGTATATCTGTATCTGCATCTACATTTATATCTATATCTCTATATCTACATCTCTATCTATATCTGAACAGTGATTTCTGAGAAAAAAAGAACAAGCACCTGAGCTCCCAGGAGCTGCCCCATGATGGGCAGCAGTGGCTGAACCCCCAACCTCCCAACCCCTCCAAGTCAAAGGTCTCAGTTTTGTTGCATTTACCTGATGAGCACAACATCTGTTGGGATATTCCTGCAGGAACATTCCATGTGTACGTGCTCTGAGAAGCAATGGAGGGAATGCAATAAATATGGTAAATAGCAGGTGATGAGGAATCCGATGAAAATAAATTCGGTGCCAGCACGGAGAGTAAATGAATGTCTCAGTACATGTATAAATCTTCTGCTCTTTATTAAGTCCTGCAAAGATTTATTAAATTTTGTATGGCTTAAGAAATACAAAAGAACTTGAATAATAAGAGAGAGGGGTTTGCATCTAATTCACATTTTAATAATGGTCAAACGGGTTGATTCTATCTTTTCTGATATGATGAATATTACAGAATATTATATAAACTATTATTTGTGGAAAATTTATGCAACTCAAAGATGTTCAGATTGTTCAACCTTAAACAATAAAAATAAATCATTTTGTAGCCTTAAATATCTTTGGCATCTAAGTTTCTACTTTAAAAGCAGATGATTTCAGCGTTACTTTTATCAGAAACACTATTTTTTTAATGATGGGACATTAATTCATCCAGATGCCCTTTTATGAACAGTGTGAAGTTTGGATTTCTTCCCATTCCATGCAAATGTAGCCCTGGCATGGTTATTCCCAGAGGATCAAGGCAGGGCTGGAAGGAGATGGGAGCACTGAGCATCTATCTCAGCATCCATCCATGTCCACTGAGGACATCCCTGCAAGTGACAGGAGGGAACATTGACCTGAGAGACACCAAATCACAGATTTATGGATAAGGAAGAGGGAATTCAGTGATTGGAGAGTGGTGGAGTAGCTGGAAAGTAAAATGATGGGGGTTTGATTCACCTTTCCACATAAAATACAAAATATCTTTATCCAAGGACAGCTGTCAAGAGAGCTTCAAATGGACAGAGTCTGGATTCCCTTGGGAAGCTAAGATAAAAAAAGAAAAAAAAAAAACCCACAAGAAATTAAAAAACAGCAAACCCACGGGAGTAAAAATTCTGAAAGACATAAATTTTAAAATAATGGGGATAGCAGGAAAAAAAGTCACATTTCTTTCTTCTGGTGAGAGATGATACACAGGAGGACTCCAATGCTAACTTCTTTAAAGAGAAGAAGTATAAAAGGAGTTCTGGTTATTAATATATTGCATTAATATCACTGAATGCATATTGCAGGATTCTCTCTGTCCAGCACAGATAACTCTCCACACATTTCTTGTTTAAACATTTGGGAAAAGTGGTTTTCCCTGTAAGATCTGAAGGTCATTTCTGTGTCTTCCTCAAAAAGGAATGAGAAATACAAACTCCCTGCTTCTCTGCAATATTAGCAGGTGGGATTTCCAATGTGGAAAATATCCCAGGTGTTTCTGGATTTAAGTCTACTCCAATGTGTAAGTTGGGCAATGCATTTACTCCAAGAATAAAATGCACCCAGTGGTATTTGTGGATGTGCTAAAAATATGTCCCTGGGATCTGTGTACAAACAAACTGGGAGGTGATTTCATAAACTCAAAAAATTCTATTATTTTTATAATAGATTTCAGCATCTATCTTTAATCTATAGAAAGGAGATTTTTAAATGCTTGAGGGTCCAGAAAATAAGCAAAGAGCAACAAAAAAATCATACCTGGGACAGCTTCTCTGTACAGACACAGGATTATGGATCCCAGCAGTGGAAACCAGCTCGGGTTGATTTAATCCACATGTGAACTGTTGGCAGAACTTATTTTTCTCTGAATTTACCAGGAAAGACCTTTGCAAACATTGCACTGGGGCCAGGGATGAAGCTCCACTCCTTGGCCAGGTGGCCCAACCCAGGGAAGAAGATGCAAACTCCTGGATAGTTACTGATGGTTGGGAGGCAAGCCAAGAAAAATGCCCGTGAGGTGGCAGCTGGGCTTCCTGAAAAATTGCTGGGAACCTGGGGATTATGTCTGTGGGAGCAGGGACTTGAGGGGAAGCTTTGCAGTGGTATCTGAAAGAAGCTGGAGGTGCTTGGTTGGCTGGTGCTGCACCCACCCTGCTCACCCACGGGAGATCCTGAGGTGTGGATGGGGCTGTACTGGTACAGACTGGGACCAGAGAAGGGCTTCACAGTCAAGTGCTGTTCCTGCTGATCCCATACCCAGAAACTGCTTTTGCTTCACTGTTGTACCATGCTTTGGCCAAACTGAGTTGGATAATTGTCAATATTCATGGTTTCCTGGCCTCTCTACCACCCCCAGTGCACCTTATATCAGTTACCTGGTTACCCTGCCTACCTTCTTCTTGATTAAAATCTCTCGAATAAAAAAAAGGCTTTACCTAAACAAAGCTGGAGAATATGGTTGGTCCCTCCCTTCCTTATGGGAAGGAGAAGGTTCCCTAAATGCCCCATCAGAAACATCAGCTTTCCATGGCTCCTCTGATGGCCCCAAACCACAGACCTTTTGTAAACCTTTGCTCCTGAATTATGGGATTGTGGCATCAACCAGTTGCCTCCCTTCATAGAGAGAAATTCAGAGAAATCACTGGCTGGGAGCATGGGGCAGGCTGGGCAGGGAGGATGCATTTCTGCACCAAGCAAGCAGCAGCCTTTTTTTTTGTTTTGTTTTTTTGGTTTTTTGCTGCTATGAAATTCTTTAAACCCCTGTGATCTTCAGCAAAGCTGAGAGTGACAGCTGGCAGAGAGGAAAAAAACCCTTACAGCTTTCCAGGTCATTTGAACCCAGCACTGAAATGGCTCCTGGGTGGGTTGCTGATCCCTCTCTTAAAGCCAGGACAGGTGCTGACCCATGGACATTTGTCACCTCCTGATGACAGGAGTTTGTCACCAGGCCCTTCAGATGCTGCTGCTCAGCACTGAACCATCCAGTCCCACCACAACCCAGCAGTGCCCAGGCCCCCCCTGCCCCATGTCCCTCATCCCCACATCTCCAGGGTCTGAAACCCCTCCAGGGATGATGGGGACTCCAGCCCTGCCCTGGGCAGCCTGGGCCAGGCCCTGACAACCCTTTCCAGGGAGAAATTGTTCCTAATAACCAACCTAAACCTCCCCTGGCACCACTTGAGGTCACCTCCTCTTGGACCATCCCTGAATCCATTGGAAGAACCAGGTCCAGCCTGCTCCCAGAAGCCTGCAGGGACATCACAGCTCTGCTACATCACCCACCAGCAGCTAAGGTTCATTTTATCCTGCAGACAAACCATCTGGTCATAATAAGACTCTTCTGCTCAGCTAAGAAGCTGATTTAGCCTGAGGCTCCTACTTGGTTACTTTTCACTTCATCAAATAATAAAATAATCCATCAGTATTAAGTATTTAACACCCAAACGTGGAAAGGAAAATATTTTTCTTCATGGTCATTTTCAGGTTATTTCTCTTCATGAGATTTTGGAAACTGATACTGCTTAAATGTTATTCTTGTAATGAAAATTTATCCTTTAAAATGGAGCACTGATCAGCAGCTATTTTCCCCCAAGGCAGACAGCAGCCTCAGGAAGATTCAGCTCAGCCTAAAGCACAGAACCAGTGCAGGACCTGAGGTTTCCAGTTCTAATGCTGACAACTTTTTCATTTATTCCTGCCATTCATTATTTTTTTCCCTGCTGTCATTACTGAGGGTTGCAGAAGATTTTTAATGCCTTCCTTGTAACCAGCTCTCATCCCTCCTTATTTATTCATTAATGCCACAGCCCATATTTGTGAGCTCAAAATTGTTCCCATGGTGACAAATGGGTGATGGCACCAGAAGTGGCTGGGGCAGGGACTCTGGGAGAGCTGCTGCTTACCCAACAAACATCCTGATAACCAGGAATGAAGGGAGAGGAAGGGGGGACAATTCAACAGGTGTCTCCACTAATGAACTCTGATTTTTCATCTCCTCAACGTGCCAGTGCTTCCATTTCATCTGGAAAAAAATGACAGGAGAGGATGAGAGCTGTAATTCGGCTGCAAAAATATTCCTGAGAGGCTTCAAAATGCAAAAATTTCCACCTAGACCTGTACCAGATGATTCCTGGTTGTGGGCACAGGAGCCAAGGCCACCATCTCCTTGGCTGGTGAAGCCTAGGAGGTAACTGCTTGTTACTTTCCATGCAAGGACCTTTCTGGGAAGGTGCAGCCAGAGGGTAAATTTAGAGCAACCAAGCACTCTTGGAATTCCGGGGTGAAAATCTTTGGGGATTTGGTTTCAACTTGAAACAAAATGTTGGAACACAGAATCTTTCATTGTTTTCTTCTTTGAGGTCCTGACATGACCCCACTCCCTGCCCCAGCTTCCCACAACAGCTTCACTGAAGACGTCCCATAACTATGATGTCCCACAGCTATGATGTCCCATAACTATGATGTCCCATAACTATGGTGTCCCAAGCTAAGATGTCCCAGGCTATGATGTCCCAAGCTATGATGTCCCATAACCATGATGTCTGAGCAGCAGCAGCATCTGTCCCTGTGGTGGGACTGAGCCACAGGAACAAGCCCCAATGCAGCCATCACTTCTGGGTACCTGCCCCACTGGATTTCCTTTCTTGTCTTTCAAAAATCCATAAGGATTCAAAAGGAGTGTTGGAAAAACAGGAGGGACTGCATAGTTTTCAAAAAGCTTTCCTTTCAGTAAAAAAAAAAAATATTATTGAGGTTCCAGTTTCAAAGACATACTCAGGCCCTTCTTATCCCAGTGTATATTTAATACCTTTGCACTCCCAGGTTTAGCTTTATGCTATAGGTTAAGCCAAGCTTTGAACTTTCCTAGAGACAAATACATGGTATGGAGGCTACACAAAACCTGATATTTGCCCCAAACCTCCTGTGCTCCACAGCATCACACCACAACCTCCTTTCTCACCCCTCATTTCCCAGCCCAGGGCCTCTCCAGACACACAGGGGACACAGCTGGGGGGACCTTCCCATCTTGCAGTTACAAATCCTGCTCCATGGGTGCAGTGGAAACAACCAGGTGAGCTGAAGCTAATTAAGTAACATTGATCTCCTCTAAAAATCCCATGGATGGAAATTGTAAAATTTTAAATGAGAATTGATTTTATGGGTCTTTTTTTCATTTTTGTCCCCTTTAATCAAAGAAAGAGCAGTAAAAGAAGGATTTTGAAATAGTTTTGTGAGTGCCTAGGCAGAGGAACTGTTTTTACAGAAAAGAAAAAGCCAAGAAGAATTCCTGGAAAGACCTTTGTGTTCAGGACAGCAGGAAAACACAAGTTGTGCCACAAGCAGATTTTTCAGATCCAGCACTCTCTTGGCACAGTGGTTCTTCTCATTTCCATTTTTCAAACCCCACTTCTGCTCTCAAGTCTGCAGCATGCCCAGGGGGGATGTTCACCTCTATATTTTTGTGTTTCTCTCAAACCCCCCAACAATCACCACACATGACCAGATTTAATGCTTGGGAATGATAAAAAGCTTTTCCAAGAGCTTGTTGCCTCTTTTCCCAGTCCCCAGAAGGACAGAGCCTCAACTATATGGTGGTGAAACCAGGGGGTTCCTCATTTAAAGATGCAGGATTTAATCCTGAAATCATGGAATGGTTTGGGTGGGAAGGGACCTTAAATCTCCTCCATTCCCCCCCCTGCCATGCCCAGGGACACCTCCCACCAGCCCAGGTTGCTCCAAGCCCCATCCAACCTGGGCTGAGACACTGCCAAGGAGGGAGCATCCCCAGTGTGGATCCCTGGTCATGGATTCAGCTCAGTTGCATCAAGCTCCAAACATGATGTGATGAGCCCAGCTGCATGGCCATGGGCTGGTACTGCAGAGTCACTCCTTGGGCACAGAATGAGCTATCAAGGGCCAAAGCAATGCCTGCAGATGGTAGTTCTGAAATATTCAGAACCAAATGCAAATTCCACGTGTTCAACTTAAGACCTGAACTCTAAATTCATCAGCATCAAAGTAGCAGCTCAGAAAAGATGTCGGTGAGTTCCTCTCAGCACACAAATATAACCTGGAGTACATGGGGGGGGTGCTTTGTTTGGTTTTGCTTTGATTTTCTCCCCCTCTGCATTACTGCCAGCTCCCCAGCATTTGTACCCTTCAGAAATCAGCAGCTATTGATCAGCAAAAGGATGAGTTTTGAGATCCTACCTTAGTTTGCACTTGGAGTTGTGTCTGAGAAGTTCAGATCCCAGGTCTGGGCAGCAGATCTGTCAGCAGAGGCAACAGGATGGGCACAACCTCCAGAAGGGGCTGAGACCTGTCCAAGGGAAAAGCAACGCAGTAACCCTGGTGCAGCAATGCACATAGTTCCATTCCCAGCCTTCTGCACTGACCTCTTGTGATGACAGAGGATTCCCACATTATTCATTCTAATCAGGCAAAAATTACTTTCGAAAAATTTGTATAGTTCTATTTCTTCCTTTAATATTCAAGACCACTCAGTGCAGCTTACCAGGCATGTTTCTCTCGTGGTGGAAATTCCAGCATCCTCCTTGGGAGCCCCAGTTTCCCCTCAGCAGCAACCCTGATGTAAACCTGTATCAGTGTCCACAACAGGAATGCAGGCTCCAAAACCTTCTCCTGGTGCAGCCTTCCTTAACATCTTCATCTGTGGGAGGTGCTTTGTGCTTGGGAAGCATCAGATAAAACTGTGTAAAGATCAGGTTCAGTGAGTTCTGCTCAGTGAAGTGCTCCAGATGGAAAAGTAGAAAGAGGGAAAAGCAGAAAGAGGGGAGATGGAGAGGAGACTGGAGGGAGAAACAGTTTGGTGTGAGGGTGCTGAGCTCCTGGTTTCCCAGAGAAGCTGTGGCTGCCCCATCCCTGGCAGTGTCTCAGCCCAGGTTGGATGGGGCTTGGAGCAACCTGGGCTGGTGGGAGGTGTCCCTGACCATGGCAGGGGGGGGAATGGAGGAGCTTTAAGGTTCCTCCGAACTCAAACCATTCAATGATCCTATGAAAGTGCCTAAAATGCAACTCAGCCCATGCTATGCTTCCATGTCCTGCACCAGTTCCCAAGGACATCAGCCGTGTGGTTTGTTTGCTCCCCAGTACCTCCCCCACTCCATGAGCAGCTCTGCCCTCCCTCCCTTCTCCAGTAATTGCTCCCTCCCCTGAAGTTTCTCCAGCACATTAATTTCTCTCAGGAAAAGGCCAGCAAATTTTTTTTAGGCAGTTTTATTTCCTCAGTAATTTCCAGTTCATCATTCCTGCGTTGTGCCCTGACCTCCCAGCAAGCCCTCATTAGTCTGCCTTGCTTCTCTTCTCTCCCTCATCTGGGGACAAGCTGGTCAGCACTGCCTTTGGAAAGGATGGGCTGGGAATGCTAATTTCCAAAGCCTGAGACAGTTAACCACTCATTTTGCAATTACAACTGGGCCTTTCTGAAGGCTCAGCAAGGTGAAGTCACCTGGGGGGTTTTTTTTGGTCCCTGTGGTTGCTGGGCACCTGAGGAGCAGCTGGTGAGGAAGACCTGGACCAAGGCAGAGGCAATACTTGGTTTGGGATGGGACAGCTCTGTGATGTCCTTCTGCAGCTTTTAAACTCAGAGTTTTGAAAATACTGTTCCTGCAAAAAGAGTCCCTGCCACTGGCCAAGTGTCAGCAAAGAGAGTTGGGTCTCTGATACCTTTTGATTCAGCTGCCATCTGATAGCTGTCTTGGCACATCCTTGTGGTCTAAAGGGTAGAAATAACTGTTTGATTCATGGTTAAAAAAAAAAAAAAAAGAAATTCAGAAATAAAGATTGTTTCACAATCCCCTCAGCAAAGCACCAGATGACACCACAGCATCACCTCATGGGTGCATTACAGCTGGAGGAGGGACCCAGGGGCTGATGAGGACCTGGTGGCTTGGGGCAGTTTGTAAATGAGAGCAGAAATTCTGCAGACAAGGGAGTTTGGCTTTAAGTGGCCTCTCATTTTCTCTCATCACATCCTTCATTCCTCACTCTAGATTTTTTTTTTTTTTTTTTTTTTGCAATATCCCTGGCCATTTCCATTTGCATGAGTAAATCTGTGGAAGGGAATCAAGATCTGTTTTAATTTTATTGTCTAAGCAGACTCTTTACCTCTTAGGGGATGAGAGCACAGCACTCACAGACTGGGGGAAAACATGGGAAAGGGACAAAGTGCTGAAGCCTCAGCAGCAAAGCAAATTCAGATGATGAGAATGATTCTGTCACAGCTGACCTATTGCCCCCCTTTCCAAACCAGCCTGCTTGCCATTTTTCAAACGAGTTTGTTTGGGCTTTGGCAGGAAATGAACTGGAAGTCAAACAAAATTGTAAAATCCGTGAGAGCTGAAGCTGTGAGCAGCACTGCAGGAACCCATCTGCTGGAAGCACTCAGGCCACCTATGACTGGGATCATTTGGAGGAGAACTTCTTTCCACATCTGCTCTACACTTGGTTTCCTTTCTTCTCTCTCCTTACTAAAATAAAGCCTCAAAGGATTAACTGGCAGAGGCACCCACCAGCTTAAGGCAGCTGGTGCTGGTTCTTAGTCCAAATCACACAAATGAGCCAAGCCCTGTATTGTCCAGATTCTCTTTTATGTCCAGTTTCTGAATCCCTTAACATCATCTTTGAGTGTAGAAAATAACTGACCAGCTGTTCTTCCCTGAGATGCAACAGGACAGTCTGCAGCATCACCTGCACCACCAAAAGCCATCAGGAAGAGAAAAGATGGCACTGAGCTGAGAGGAATCACCCCCCAGGGTTTCTGCCAGATTAAGAACGTTCATGGTAGCAGCACTGGTGGCTCTGGAAGCTCTCTGAGCAGTGACAGAGACTGCAAACTGAAAACTGTGTGACAAACAGGTTAGAAAAAAGGGGAACAGGAAAAGCAGGATTCATCCACATCATTACACCCACATCATTTTGTCTTAACTGCCCATCCTGGGGACATCTTGGGGATGAGACAGTGAAAGAAGACACCATCTGATGAGTTCTGAACCATAAAATCAGAGACTAATTTGGGTTGTCAGGGCCCTCTGCAGGTCCCCCAGCCCAACCCCCCTGCAGTATCAGGGACACCCTCACCTAGATCAGGTTGCTCAGAGCCTCCTCAAGCCTCACCTTGAATATCTCCAGGTATGAGACCTCAACCCCCTCCCTGGGCACCCTGTGCCATTGTGCCACTGCCCTCATGGGACACAACTTGTTCCTCACATCCAACCTAAAGCTGCTCTTCAAACTCTGAACACTGAGAGAGGTGTTTGCCATCCCATGGGGCTTAGTTTGCTTTCCCTCTCCTTTCTTCTGCTGTTTCTAAAAGGACAGATTTGCAGAAGAAACAAAATGGGAAAAATTTTGAATTATCTGTTAATCTTGTTGCAAAAAGCAGTTTTGAAGCTCAGCAGAGCTTTGGTCTCTGGCTGAGGAGTGGTTTAGGAATGCTGCTTGTCTCCAAATGGCCAACCTGCCACCCTTCCAGATGGGTAACACCACAAACACCAGTCCTTGCTTCAGCCCCTGCCCCACACCTTTCCCCAGACATCCCCACAGAGCCACCTGAACTCAGCTGCTCTGGTTCCTGCTGCCTGCAGGCAACTCCTGGCAGTGGAACAATGGCAAGAGGCTTGGAAAGGCCTCCAGCCCCCCCACTTGCATCTTAAAACCCAGGAGAGAATTACAGATCAAAGGAAAGCAAACACAGCTTTGTCTGATCTTGATGCTTTTGTAACTCCATCAGTTTCTGCCAAGCCCCTCAGGACTCCTGTTTGCCATGGGAGTTAAAGGTCTAAATATATCTTTGAGGATCAAGGCTTAATGTTCCTGTTCTAAGCAATGGTTGTGCTCATCACCATCACTTGGCCCCAAACCTTTTTGCTGCCTCAGCTGCCAATCTCCAGGGTGAGAATCCCTCTCGAGCAGGAGGTGCCCATGTGGGATTCATCCCCTCCTAGGAGACACATCTAAGGTAAGTGAAAGGGTGGGTTTTTTCCTCTGGAATCATCTTTCTTGTTGACTGTAGTGGGGAATGACTTTTAAACTACATGCCAGTGATCTGAACCCCATTATTTGTTTCCCAAAAAACACAGATGAATACTTACAGCCTGGCCTTCCCGGAGCTGCAGAGGGATGCAGACCTCCACCTCCTCTGGAGCCAAGAGGATGAACCTGCAGAGGGGTTTGGTGGCAGAGGCACAGTGCCACCATCACCACACAAAGCCCCTGGAGGTCACTGAGCACCAAAAGGGCTGAGCAACAAGGAGGTCAATGTTGTACCTTCCCATTTGGCCACGATGTGCCACCCCCAGGCACCTCCTCACATACACAGGGAAGGGAAGAGTCAGAGAAGCCCTTATGATCTTCAAAGGTGAAAATCTTTAATGAAGAGGATGCTGTAGAGGGTGCCCCAAGCATCTGCTGCTCTGTGCTGGAAGCATCGTGCAGAGCACGGAGTGGAAAACAGGGAAACAAATGTAAGACAAGAACCTGTGGACTAATTTGTTTTGTTCCAGGCAGTGATCTGAATAAAACCCTCCAACATCCCAGGAGAGCCCAAGCTCTGCCAGCTGTCTCCAGCCAGGTTGGCATTTCCATTACCACGTCCTGATGGACACCCCTGCTCCCAGGCTTGGGGGAATTGTCTGCAGCAGCCCTGGCAAAGTGAGATGTTCTGCAGCAGCACTCTCTGCACTTGCTTCCCATGTCCTGCTGTAAGGACGTGTCTGGCAGGAATAAATAAACTTCACTAGGAGCAATTAGTGCATTTGCTACCTGAAGGAGCAGAGCACTGCCAGGGGACCTGCTCCAGAAAGCTGCAGGGCAGAGCTTCCTCTGCTGTCTGAGAGGTTCCATACAGAGCTGGCAGGGACAGAGGAGCACACGTGTCACTCCAGACTGACCAGACTGATGGGCAAGCAAGGGAAAACACATCAGCTACTTATTACTTACTTAGAGACACAGGGATCTGCTGGAGAGAGGCCAAGGGAGAGCTCTGAGGATGCTGAAGGGACTTGAGCATCTCTGCTGGGGAGAAAGAGTGAGAGCCCTGGGGCTGTTGAGGCTGGAGAAGAGAAGGCTGAGAGGGGATCTCTGAATGTCCATCAAGAGCTGAGGGGTGGGGGGCAAGAGGAAGGGGCCAATCTCTGCTCAGTGGTGCCCAGGAGTAGGACAAGGAATAATGGGGTGAAGGGAGAAGAGAGGAAGTTCCAGCTGAAGCTGAGGAGAAACTTCTCTGCTGGGAGGCTGAGGGAGCCCTGGCCCAGGCTGCCCAGAGAGGTTGTGGAGTCTCCTTCTCTGGAGCCTTTCCAACCCCCCCTGGATGTGTTCTGTGTGTCCTGCCCTGGGGGATCCTGCTGGGGCAGGGCTGGCACTGGAGCAGCTCCACAGCTCCCTGACATTCCATCATTCTATGATTAAACAGGACAAAGAACAAAGCATTTCTGTAGGGTTTCCCCACACCACATGCCCACTAGAGGTATATGTAGAACAAAAAAAGGTTATTCCCACTCTGAAAGTGGCAGAAGCTGGTAGAAAAGAGGAATTTTTACACCCATTTTCCCCCCTATAGACTTGAGGACTAAATGGACTAAATGATACACCAGGCAGTCAGCAACAAGGAGCAAATCCTTCTGTCATTGCCATGCCTGAAATGGGGCAGTGCCAGAACCTCTCCTTTGAAACTAGAGAGTGAATCACTGTTTATTCCAAGCACACAGGATTTGGGGTTTTTGCCTGATATTTCTTTCTTGGAGATGCTGGAAAGCACCAGACCTGAGGAAGTGCCCAGTCAGCACTTGGATAATGAAGGTCACTTCTTTTGCTGACTCCTGTGAAAGGGGTCCCTGGGCACCAGTTCAGTTCAGGCAGCTCTGCCAGCAGACATGTTTTCCTTTTTCCTTTTCCATTTTTTTTTCCCTCTGTTTGCAGTGTTTCATAGTCTGAAATAGCTGATTAATTCAGTACTCTCTGCACAGCTCTCAGGCAGCTCTGTGATTAGTCTCTGAATATATTTGAAGCTGAGATTGAGATGGCCTGAACTGCTGTGGTCTTCCATAAATCCTTTTATTACTATGAGAAGCAACTACCCATTTAATAAGGGCAGTTTCCATTACTTCTATGATCACACAACACCTCAGTGCTTTTTTTTCCAGAAAAAAAATGGCACCTTTCACCTTGGGATGCTAATAATAAAATAATTTTGCTTTTCCCCCCCTTACCTTCGTGTAGACTCCATGGCACTGGGGCAGACAAGACATGATCTGGGTTTTCTCACACAACAGCTCAGCCCAGGTTCTATTTGGGTGTCAGGGAAGGAGATTTCAGTCAGTCCAGAGAAGTGGGTGATCAACCTGTGGGACAGAGAGAAAACACAAGGACTGAGCTGTCTGGGGATGACTCCAGATGGGAGATGTTCCTCTGTGTTAGAGGGGACACCTAAACCAGGGAACAGAGGAAGAAGAGAAAATGAGTGCAGCCAGAGTAACACATCCCAGAAAGACCCAAATCAATGAGAGGAGACAACAGGGAGGGAATTAATTACCTCCATCCACTCTCTACCTTGCTGAGGACTCTACAAGACCCCTCCATCTGGCACTGGACACCCTTCATGCTGGGGCTCAGCTCCCAGCAGACTCCTGGCCATGCCTGCAGCTCAGTGCATTGCTGTGATCCAGACCCAGAGCTTGGGGAATCACTCATGTTTTCAGGCTGAAAGGAGGGGATGTGAAAATTCTCATTAGTCCTGAAAGCAACACCTCTCAAATCCCCTAAATACTGCAAGAAAAGCTTGAGAGAGCTGATGGCTCAGCTGGAAAACCTGGCTTGGGATCTCAGCCTCTCCCCAGAGAGGGGTATTTGCCCAGAGACCATTAGGAAAGACAAGAAAAGAACACAGCTTGCACCAAAGCCTTCAACTGAGGATGGATGTGTTTATCAGTGGCCAGTGATGAAGCTTTGATGAGCCTTGGAGGAGCAGGGAGCTGATGCATAAAACAGAGAGGCTGGGAAGGGCCCTGCTCTGGAGCCATCAGTAATGCCACACTGGTGGCATCTGCATCAAGGCCCCACACACCTGGGAGTGTTTATTCCAAACCACAAAAATCATCTTGCATCTCAGTTTCTAGGATTGCTCCTGATCCCAAACTCCCTCAGACAAAGAACATTTGATTGGAGTAAACACAGCCATTCAAGAGGGATATCAAGGATTCCTAAAGTGTATGTAGAAAAAATCAGGGAGTAAAGAGGTGACAGATTTCACAGCTGGGAGAGGTGCAGGCTTAGATTCTACAAAGACCTGTGCATAATTTGCAACACAAGTCACATTGTGCTGGGGCTCTGTACATCCATAGGTGAGGGCAGAGGTGACCTGAGAAGTTTATGGTATGAAAAGGCAGACAAGGCAAAGAAAGAAAGCAAAGCAAAAGATTCTAGAATTCATCTTTAAACTGGAACTCAATCCTCCAGAAATAATCTTTCTATGATTTAAGGGTTCCTTGCTTTTAATCCTGTCTGTCTTGCTCTTTTCTGGAGACCTGGATATACTGTGGCTTCAAAATGAACCCAAAGCAGGAGCCAAGCACCCAACCAGCACAGATGATGTCTGATCACCACTGTCCTGGATGGTTATTTCTTCTCTTTTAGCCAGAGGGCTTTATGAAAACCAATCCCCTGTGCCCTGGGGTTGTATTGATGAGCTGACCAGCAATGGGTCACAGTTTGGATGGGCTGGCACTGCAGAGCCCAGTTGGCCCAGCTGCCTGCTTGGGTTGCCCAGCTGCTTGGTGGCTTTGCTGTGTTTCTGCTCCCATGGGCAGGTTCTTGGCCCTCACCAGTTCTCCAGCAGCCCCCTCCAGATGGGAACTGGGAAAAAGCATCAGGGAGCTGATCTCTTCTTCAGTAACTTCTCCTAGAGCTTTGCACTGGAAGCTCCCATGGGATCCAACACTCCCAAGAGCTCAAAGTGCACACCTGAAGATACCTTGGGTTATCAGCCCTACTCTTGAAGGGTAGAGAGCCTGTGCACACTCATGGTCTGCAGTGGTTTTCCAGCTCCCTTCCAGATCCAACTGGAATTTGCCTTTTCTCTTGCAGTCACCTTGGCCATGGTCCTGTGGGTCACCACCATTTATCACAGAATCATAGAATCACAGAACTGGCTGGGTTGGAAGGGACCTCAGAGCTCATCAAGTCCAACCCTTGATCCACTCCCGCTGCAGTTCCCAGCCCATGGCACTGAGTGCCACATCCAGGCTCTTTTGAAATATCTCCAGGGATGGAGAATCCACCCCTTCCCTGGGCAGCCCATTCCAATGCCTGATCACCCTCTCCAGAAAGAAATTCTTTCTAATGTCCAACCTAAACCTCCCCTGGCACAACTTGAGACCTCTTGTGCCCTCTTGTCTTGCTGAGAGTTGCCTGGGAAAAGAGCCCAACCCCCCCCTGGCTCCAACCTCCTTTCAGGGAGTTGGAGAGAGTTTAGAGGCTGATGCTCCTCTGATTTGGTAAAGCTGAGGCAAGAGGCTAAATGAAGAGGAAAACTCCACTGGAATTGCCAAAGACTCTCTTTGGATCACATACTGTTACCTGAAATAATCTTCTTGGGTTTATTGGCATCTCAGCATTTTCTTTTATTTATTTTTGAGAAGTGTATTTCACAAGTATGGGCAGTGGGACAGATTTCTTGGTTCCTGAAGATGTATGAGGGAAGGAGGAGGACAGAAATGTGATGGAGCAGAATTATAGCAGATGAAAGAGGAAGAGTGAGGACATACATGTTGAGCTCTTGCTCATTTGCTTTTTATGAGTGTTTTTATTGCCTCTTTTTTATGCAAAATAAATGAAAAGGTGTTAGAAACAACAAAATCAGAAAGACAGCCATAACAGCCATGCTGAGATGCTGTAAATCAGGAGAAAGCAGCAAGACACAAGCACTCCATGAAGAAATGACACCCATTTACAATAAATAAGGTAAAAACCTGACCCTGTCTGTGGCTTGTCCAAGGCCCCTTTTCTGGGTGTGATCCAAATGAGAGTCAGGGTTGGAAATCTTCAGCTTTTCCACAAGTCTGCTCCCTCTTGCTTCACAATGAACACCATCTATTATGTCACAGACTGTTCTGATTTAAGTGAGTATCCAGGAAATTATGACCTCCAAAAAAACTACAGTAGAGCTGTGTGGGTTGTTTGTTTTGTTGGGGTTTTTTGTTGGTTTTTTTTTTTGGGTTTTGTTTTCTAGTTTAAAATCACTCATAATGGAATGGAATAAATGGAAAGAAAAATGACCTCAAACTTCCCTGGTTTTTTTAAAAAAGTTGTCAGTCCTGCTGAAACATATCCTTTAGCCCTTTCCAATCAAATGGCAATTTTTAAAGTGCTGACACTCCAGCTTACTTCAGGATATTACCCTAAAACCCCTGTTGGAGCAGTTTTAAACGTTCCAGCAGGATAACATAGTTCCCCAAACAAATATTTACAATGTAAGAAGTGATTTCCTTGCACTTGGAAGAATTCCTCTTGATTTATTCTGATTGATTCTGATCCTGCTTAACATCTCCCAAGGTTAGAAATGGGTCTCTATTACTGGGAACTCTCCTGACAGCACTGAGCTGATTCTCCTTCTCGTTACCAGCCCAACTTGTAGCACATTAATGGTCCAGGGCTTTGCCTGAGGAAGGGCAGCTAAGGAGCCTGTTGTTTATGGCTGGTACTGATTGATTTGGCAGTGATTATATTGCTTAATTCAACAGCAGCATGAATCAAAGATGACACTTCTTTCTTTCCAGGCTGTCACTTAAGCTTTAGTGCTCTTCACAGTAATGGGTGTTGAAGGGTGTTTATTGTGATGGCCTTTCCCCACATTCCCTTCTTGCAGCCCTGCCAGAAACTATATTTTAGTGCACGTGGCTAACAAAACAAACAGCTGATGAGAGAAGGGAAAGGCCCCAGGAATTCACCCTGCTGGGACAGGGGCTTGGATGTGGTGCTGCTTCCTCCTGGAGCTCAGCCATGGGCTTGGGTCCAGGGTGATGCCAGCACAGCTGCCCACAGGGGTGCAACAAAGGGGTGAGTGAAACCTCCCCAGGCTGCAGCACAAAGGGTTTATCCAAGATAAATAACTCCATGGTAAAAGGTACAACCATGGGGAGCTCCTGAGGCCCAGCTGTGTGCCCACCCCTTTAGCATCACCAGATCATTCAGGCTTCTTAGCACCCACCTAACCCAAAGTTGCTTCACTAGGCTCTGGCAGCACGAAGGGATAATAAAAAAAAGGTTTACATTCTGGGTTTATGCAGTTTCAGTCAATTGAAGGATCATATAAATGCTTATGGAGATGTAGAACGATTCCAGAGTGGCATTAGGTAAGGGAGTTAAAAACCAACTTTATAGCATCATTTACTGGGCATCAACCAGTGGAAGTGCCTCCCAAAACCTCCAGTGCCCTCATGCAGACACCTCCCCAGCAACAGAGCTGCTGCAGAGCATGGGGTTGCATGCATGGCCCACCCCAGCCATGCCCACCAAAGCTTTCCAAAGCCCCTTTTACAGAACAGAATTTCAGCTCATCAAGTCCAACCACTGCCCCAGCAGTGCCCCTGTCCCCCCCCAGCACATCCACGTGGCTCTGAAACCCCTCCAGGGATGATGGGGACTCCAGCACATCAGCCCCAGGAGGTTCCCCCACAAGATCAGAAGCAGAGAGCAGCCCCAGAGCCTGCAACCTTTGCTTCCCTGCTTTTTGCAGGGCTTTGCCCTCTGGAGGGGCTCCTGAACAAATGTCATGAATTCTCCTCCCCGTGACTGCAGAAGAAGTGAAATGGCTCCTTCACCTCTCTGACACACACAAAGCAAGCCACTTATCTCTAATGCAGGGACAGAAAAGCCATTGCCACCTACAGATCATCAAAATCTGATGTTCCAGTGACTTTAGAAATTCTTGTTGCTGAAGTCTACATAAAAGCTGCTTTTTCAGGACTCTACAAGCCCAGATATATAGCTGGAAATTCTCCTCACCAAAATACAGACCACAATAGGGCCATTTCATCTAGGCAGGCTCAGTGATTCTCTTCTTTGCTGTCTCTAGACAGATAATTGCAAGATGATTAATAGCACAGTAAAAAAGACAGATTCTTCATTCCCAGGGTAGCATAACCACTCGTACTTCAATTACACAAAACTGACAGAAAATAAAAATGCTTTGGCTCCTCTTACTTCACAGACCAATTGAATGGAAATCTTCATGAATTAGCCAGGACAGAATTGCTCTGAAGACAGTCTGGTTTTCAAGAAAAAAAAATATTTCTTACAGGCTTTTTTTTTTTTTCTTTTCACCAAGACCCCTTCTGCTTGCTTCCCAAACTTCCAGATCTGAGTCCCCACAGAATATTTCTCTTTAAAAACCTGTTATTTAAAACAAACTTCTAGCAACCACAGCTCACTGACCAGTGACAACTGTTTGATGATACCACTACTGAAATCCCTGTTTTTGGAACAAATGCAGAGCTGGGGGTGAAATAATCCATTTCCCTACCTGTTGCTTTGCTCTTGCTCTGGTAACATGTGCCTTGGAAAAGCAGGTTCCACATTCACAGTCCTCAGAGGCATCTGATGAATTTACACTTCTCTCCAACCTGTTTCCCAAAGGAATGGAGCTACAGGCAGTTATTAGCTCAGCAGACATCCCAGTCAGTTTTAGATATATATATATATGTATGTATATATGTATAAATCCTTTGTTTTAAAGAGGAATGAGCTAGCTTAGAGGTCTGTGCACAGATAGCTGCATATAAAATCAACTATTTCTTCAAAAAAAGTCTATTTACAGTGGAAATAATGGGAATGAATCGACACAAACTGATGAAAAGCTGCAGTCAAGCCACAGATTAATGCTTTTTGGGATTTTTTTTCTCCTCTCTCTGAATGTTAATTAAGATTGCTGAAATTCAGAGAACTGCATCAGGAACCCAATTTCAAGTGGTTTATTACAACTCACAGGAATTACAGAGGGGAACCAGAAGCTCCCTGGCAGCTTGGTTCGTGTGAGGATCTGGAGAGGGCTGAGGTGGCTCCTCAGTGATGTGCACACCAGCTCACACCATGCAGAGCCCCTCTCCAAGCACAAAGCTTCTCCACGGCCAGGACCCACACCATGGAGCCAGCCACACACTTAAATGCATTGGCTTCTGCTGCAGAAATAGGAGAGATAAAACTCAGCTGTTGGTTTGCAGGTTGTTTCCCTATTTTTCCTTGGTCCTTGGAGCCCTCTGCCTTCCTCTTCTGTTTGGTTTTTGGGTTATTTGGAGGGGTTCTGGGTTTTTTTTTTTCATTACTATTTCCCCAAAGTTCTGTTATTTATAGAGGACTAAACAAAAAAAAATTAAAAAAAAGGAAGCAAGGTGGAAAGAAACATTGAGGAGCTCAGAGAGAGGGTGGGCTCCATCCTATCAGGGTGGGGAGCACTTTGTTGCTTCTCCTGTTTTATAAAAAGATCTTTTCTTTCATCTCTTTGATCACAGCCACCAAACTGAGGACTGTAAAATGTCACAGGACTCTGCCCCCCCAGCTCTGTAATGTTTGATGCCTGGAAACAACTTGTTTGCATCGTGGGAGGGAATATCACCCAGGAGCAGGTAAAGCACAAGCAACCCCAGGGCTGGGGATGCTCAGCCTCCAGAACCCAGAGGCAGCCAGGGAAGCAGCTGGGCTCCCTCTGTCCAAAACCCAAAGGGACTTTTCCTCCTAACCACAAAGAGCCCTGAGAAGACCCCATTCCCCCAGCCCTTCTTGGCTCTGTCTGAGCACTACTGGAGTCAAGAAACCACAAACTGGTCCCTCCCAGCACATGGCAATGGGAGCTGATCCAAGCTGGAGAACTTTGAGTAAAACCCCAAAGGCAGCACAGGCTCTGTCTGTGCAAACCCTCTGCACAGAAATGGGGAAGTTACAGCCCTGGAGACATGAGAGCCAGAGGATCCACATGTTCCCAGGCCTGGGGAGTGCTTCCTGCCTCAGGACTGAGGTCCATCCCTAAATTCAGCTGTGGTGGTTTGGGCTCAACCTGTAGGAACAACACTTCCCCTGGGGCTGCCTCCCTGCAGAAGTCTGCTGACACCACATGTCTCCCTTTGGAACCAAACCCTCACCAGAAAGTGTCCTCCATCCACACGGATCAGATCCACCCCTCTCCAGTTTTGGGTCTGTGATCAGGCACCAGAGCACACGCAGTGACCACTGAGTGTTGTGTAGAAACTCTGAGACCAGGAAATTCTGGTTTTTGCTGCTCCTCAGCAGGCAGGAGCTCCAAGCTTGCTGCCAGGCAAAGCCCCAGCCCTGAGGGTAACCCCCAGTTTGAATTCCTGTCTCCCTGTGTCACTGCCCCAGCCTGGCTGCTCACACAGATAACATTTGTTATAGCTCTGGAGGCTCCACCTTCACCCAGAGCATGCCTGGGACCTGGTTAGATACTGGACAATGACTAAAAATCCAGAGTGGTGCCTGAATTGTGAAAATTCTGTGGAAATTTTTTGTACCAGCACAAAGGGAGGGATAAAATCCAAGAGCTATGTAAAAAAAAAAAAAAAGCATTGGGCTATTAAAATACAAATTACTGCTAAATCCTAAGGAAAAATAGATAAAGCCAGGTACATCAGAACTAGATCTAATCAGCAATATCTCATTACCAGTCACATGTAAGGTTTCAGTGGGCATTAGCAACCATTTGAATTCAGTCTGGCAGGCAGGAGCCTCCATCAGTGCCTCTCCTGCATCTGCAGAGATCCAGGGAGAGAAAAGGTCCTGGGTGTGATCAGTGTGCTCAGAGGATGTGAAATAATTCTCAGCTGCTGGCTTAGCTCAGACAAATGGAGCTTTTGCTTCTGTGTTGTTCCATCCCAATAAGCTCAGCATGGGGAGGGAAGGAGTCGGATGCAGAGGTCCCAGAGAGGAATTGAGGAATTCTTTGGGTGACAAGGTGAGGGCTCAGGATACTCGAAGGATTCTGCATGGTGGGAGTGCTGGACACCAGGGAGTCAGGGGATGTCCTGCTGGAAAGCAGCTCCATGGAGAAAGCCCTTGGAGTCCTGGTGGACAGAGGTACAATGAGATCCTGGGGGGCATCACCAAAAGTGTGTCCAGCAGATCCAGGGAGGTTCTGCTCCCCATCACCTCTGCCCTGCTGAGGCCACCCCTGGAATCCTGGATCCAGTTTGGGGCTCCCCAGTTGCAGAGAGACAGGGATCTGCTGGAGAGAGGCCAAGGGAGAGCTCTGAGGATGCTGAAGGGACTTGAGCATCTCTGCTGAGGAGAAAGAGTGAGAGCCCTGGGGCTGTTCAGCCTGGAGAAGAGAAGGCTGAGAGGGGATCTCTGAATGTCCATCAAGAGCTGAGGGGTGGGGGGCAAGAGGAAGGGGCCAATCTCTGCTCAGTGGTGCCCAGGAGTAGGACAAGGAATAATGGGGTGAAGGGAGAACAGAGGAAGTTCCAGCTGAAGCTGAGGAGAAACTTCTCTGCTGGGAGGCTGAGGGAGCCCTGGCCCAGGCTGCCCAGAGAGGTTGTGGAGTCTCCTTCTCTGGAGCCTTTCCAACCCCCCCTGGATGTGTTCTGTGTGTCCTGCCCTGGGGGATCCTGCTGGGGCAGGGCTGGCACTGGAGCAGCTCCACAGCTCCCTCCCAACCCCTGACATTCCATGATTCCATGATCATGATGACAAAAAACCAGCACTGCTGAGGGTGCTCAGAACTCCAGCATGCTGGAAGCACCAGAAATGTCTCCAGATCTCTGCTGCTTGTCTTGCTGACATTAATTTTATACAGTTTCATCTTTCCAGAGTCACACAGTCAAGTTCTTAATAAAAATCCCACTGTGTTTTATCACTTCCCTCCCTGGAGTCAATCTCAAAGCTGTTATCACCTTTCTGCTGGAGCTGGCACTGAGCCCAGGGCAGGATGGGGCCCTGGGGAAAGGGAGGAGAAGGGACCAGCAGGAGCCTGGGTACTAAACTCTGCAAAACCAGGGCCCTGGCATCCCAAGCCTAGCACTCAAAACCGGGGGATGCTTTTCAGTTCATCTCTTTTCACGTAGAAATTTAAAAAAAACAACAAAGCAAAACCCCTCGTTTTTTTCTCACCTCAGAATTCATTCAAAAAACACATCTGCAAAGAACTTTGGGTCCAAGTGCCCAAGCCCATCCACCTCCAAGAAACTGTGCCCCATTTCCCACCCAGAGCCAGCAGATGAGCACTGTGGGCTGTGTCAGGAGCACAGAGCAGAGCTCAGCCAGCCCTGTACCCTCCTCAGGGTCCTTACAGGAGGAAAAAGGGACCAGGACCTCACATCCTGTGCCACAAGGAATGGTCCTCAAGACCAACAGATAAAACCCTGAATCTGCTCCCTGCTTCCCAAGGGATTGCCTCTGGATCCTTCACCAAGGGCTTGGGCTGCTCCTGGGTGCTGCACACACACACACACACACAGACTCTGAGTATCCTGCTCCATCCTTGGCAAAAAGAACATTTCCTGGCTTTTCTGTTCTTTCCAAGGAGCCTGAACCTGCTCAGAGCCCCAGTCCCTGGATAGCCACAGCTTGGTTTTCACAAGACACAAAACTCCTGGGGCTCCAGGAGGGAGAATTATAACCCTGTGAGCTGCCTCTCCACAAAGACCCCACAGAGGAGGCACTGGAGCATTGGGTCTGATTGATTCCACCAAAAGACTTGAAACAACAACTCACCTCCCTCACTAAGCCCCTTTCTTTAAAGTCTTGCTTTTCAAAGTTTGCTTTTCAAAACTTAGCCAAGTGATGTGGTTTTAGTCCTTTTGACCAATTTAAAATGTCAAGGTTGTAGCAGGAAAGGAGACACCAGAGATGCAAATCTTGGTGTGCAAGCACATGGGTGATGTTTGGTTGTCACTTGTCTCTCAGATTTCCTCTCTGTCTTTTCAGCTTTCAGCTCATTTATGGTTCTCTCCCTCTGCTCTGCTCTTGTGAGTCCCCACCCCAAATCCTGCTCCCAGTTCTGGTGTCCCCAGCACAGGAAGGACACAGATCTGTTGGGATGAGGCCAGAGGAGGCCACAAAGCTGATCCAGGGGCTGGAGCAGCTCTGGCAGGAGGAGAGGCTGAGGAGCTGGGATTGTTCAGCCTGGAGAAGAGAAGACTCCAGGGGGACCTTAGAGCTGCCTTCCAGTACCTGAAGGGAACCTCCAGGAAGGCTGCAGAGGGACTTTTCCTCAGTGTCCAGGGATAGGAGAAGGGGAAAGGGATTGAAAGTGCAGGAGAAGAGGTTCAGGCTGGAGCTGAGGAAGAAGTTCTTCAGGAGGAGGGTGCTGAGCCTCTGGAACAGATTGCCCAGAGAAGCTGTGGCTGCCCCCTCCCTGGAGGTGTTCAAGGCCAGGTTGGATGAGGCTTGGAGCAACCTGGGCTGGATGAGAGGTGTCCCTGGGCATGGCAGGAGCTTGGAGGAGAGGAGCTCTCAGCTCCCTCACAACCTCACTCATTCTGATTTAATTCTCTTCAGCAAACACAGGAGGTGCCCCACACAGTTACAGCACCTTGGAAACTCCCGTCTTGTCCTTATTTTAGCTCCAACACTGCTCACCCCACAGACACCTGAGCAGGTGTCTCCCCTGTCCACAGACAGGGGAAAGGAACCCAGCACAGTCTGTTCACACCAGTTTTAACTGGGTTTTTTGTTCCCCTTTGCTGAAGTAGCCAAACAACTGGGGTAATTTTTTACTGATTAACGCAGGGGGCAACAAATCACCTGGGTTTTCCACCACCTGGACAGAACCAACCAAAATACCCCAAGTACTCAGGACCAGCATCACCTCCCTGTGCAGCCCCGATGCTGGCAAAGAGCCACTGGGAGACTGGAGATGAACTAAATTGCTGTTCACTTCAGTGGTAGTTTGCTTAATTGAAAGTACAGAAACTGCCATTACAGTGGTTGTTTGCTTAATTGAAAGCACAGACTGAATTTTTCAATTGAGTCCAGAGCTTTCAGAGTCTCAGGACAACTCCACCAGGTTTGTGGGGGGTTCAAGTTGAGAGGGTGATGGCAAAAAAAAAGAAAAAAAAGCCTCCAAACTCTTCTATTGTAAGGAACAATATCCATGTAAGTGGTGATGAAATTGCTACTGCAGGTTTCTAAGTCCTTTTAGTTGGAATTTTAAAAAAATAATAAGTATCTAAGTCAAATGACCAGTGAAACAACCTCCAGAAGTTCAGTGGGGTGCAGATGAAGGCAAAGCAGCTGCCAAGAGAGTTGTGATACTACATGAGAGTTGTGAGACTCCACATCTTTCCCCTGGAAAATTTTCCTTTCCTGTCTCATTCCTCTCTGATCTCCACAAGTTTTACCTTTCCCATAGCTGCTTTCTCTCTTCCACAGGGGCTGTTTGGGCATCCCTGGCCCATGCTGAGCACAGGGAGCTACACAAAGCAGCATCTTCTCCTTCCAAAAGCAACACATTGACCACATCCAAGGGGCTTTTCCAAATCCCTAAGAGAGGAGCTGCCCAACCTGAACTCCCAGGGGAAGGGGGGATTCCCCCACTCTGGAAAGTTTGAAGTCTCAGCTCCAGGGGGTGCTGAGACATCTCAGAGAAACAAGAATCTGAGAAGGGTTGGAGCAGATGGGCCTTGGGGGCCCTTCCCACCTGACACTCTGGGATCTGATGTGATTTCAACTCACATTTCAAATGCAATCAGCACTTTAAGAGGGAACAAACAAAATGTTCTCCTCCAGCCTCAGGTCCCACCAGAGACACTTTGCTCCAACCCATTCTCCTCTGCCAGGTTTGTGGCTGCAGCCACTGCTCTGTGTTTCCCCAGGAAACATCTGGTGGCCTCAAAACACGATGTAATGCAAAAGCTAAGCTTCAGGATGGGGGAAAAAATAAATAAATCTTCTCCCTGTATCTTAGTAAGAGGCTAAAGTGGCTTATAATTAGTTCATACTTAGCACTGATGAAGGAAAATCCTTAAACAACAAGATTGAATTTTAAATGAATTAATGTGATAGGAATTATCTGAATTTACTTGTCCTATAGATTAGTTTGCTGACTACTTCTTTTTATTTTTTTTTTCCTGGAGGGCCTTTTAATTACATGTAGAAAACTCCTCAAATACAGAAGAAGAAGGTCAGAACAATTAGGATAAAACAAACACTTCAGCACAATGCACCCTGATTATTTTTGCAACAACCACTTAGCAAACTCCAGGAACAGTTGATGCATTTCAAACTCAAGTCATCACCACCTTTTCCAAATAATCCAACACCAATTCAGCAAATCTCCAAGCTAAGCCCCCTGTCCAGGCCCTGTTCTTTTAACAAGCTCTCCCTGGAGTGTCAGATTTGTTTCACACACTGACCCCAGGGACTGAAACAGCAACGTGGCACAAACCATGCCCAGAAAGGAGATAGAGAAGGATAAAGTAAATTATTCTGAATGTACAGATACAGTCTACAGGTGCTGCCATTCCCCAGTACTTATGAGCTCTCTCAAGTCCATAAAATTAACTTTTTCATGCTTTTGTCCCATTGCAGCATTCACACAAAGCTGGCAAGGCTCTGGTCCAGGAGTGCTGGGAGGTTGGTGGGTGCACAGGGGTCAGTGAAGAAGAAGGAAGAAAACTTGTCAGGAAGGTGACGTCCCCTGAAATAACTGGGGTTGGAAGGTTCCCCCAGCCCAACCCCCCTGCAGTATCAGGGACACCCTCACCTAGATCAGGTTGCTCAGAGCCTCCTCAAGCCTCACCTTGAATATCTCCAGGGATGAGACCTCAACCCCCTCCCTGGGCACCCTGGGCCATTGTGCCACTGCCCTCATGGGAACCTTTCCCAGGTGGAAGTTCAGTCTCCCACATTACACCTGCCAGGACACCACCAGCCAGGGAACAACCAGATTTTTATGCACACCAAGAACACTTCAGGCACAACCCAGCTACCCAGCCTGACAGGGACTCTGACCCTGCTGAGAACTCGTTGCTTTTTCCCTTAAAACATTCCATGGTGGGAAATCTCCCCTGGCCAACATCTGGCAGGAGCACAGCCCCTCAGGGTGAGCAGTTCCTTGCTCAGGTGTAGCCACAAAGCACACACACTGCACTGGAGAGGAGGTGGACACAAAACCCAGCAAAGACCCAATATCCCTGCTATGGGAGGAGCCATCACCACCACCTAGAGCTGGGAACCTCAACACTCTGCCCATTGCTTCAGAAGATGAATTTTATAGCCAGGCTGACTGGGTTAATGCCTGGATCATGTTTTCTTAGATTCTTGGCATGGTTTTTGTCTCCAGGTCTAAGCCATCTCATTGCTTTGCCTGTTATTTTTGAAATATAATAAAGAGAACTCTGAAAGGCAAGGAGAGCAGAGGATGCTGATGGTTACTGAACTGTTCACTGAGGAAGTGATCAATCCAGGTTTGGTCCACTTAATTTTCAGCCCACATAACGAGTACATTTGTTGTGCTGCTCTTTTAAGCTTTGTTGTCAAGGCTACAATGATACCCTCCATGTCAGAAGATGAATCTGTTGTGAAGAACTCCTTTCCATTAGCATTTACTCAATCAAATTTGACTTGAAGGCAGCATCTGTCCAATAATTTTTGCTTAAAGTAAAGCCATTATTTATAATATCCAGCTCAACAGCAAAGCCCATACATCTTTCTGAAAGCAAGCTCCAGCCACTGGGAATGCTGCTGCTGCTGCTTTTTCACCTGAGAGATGTCAGGGGGAAAGGCTCTGCCGTGGTCATGCACTGAAATAGTCTCTTATGATTGAGGTGAAGGGTTCAAAAGCAGCACAGACAACAAGGGAGAGAATAACTTTGATGATTTATATGCACAGGGCCTCAAAAAATGTGGCTACTGAAGCTCAGAGCCCAGAGAGCCATCCCAAGACCTCCCTCCCACAACCTGCACATCCAAGCCCAGCACCCTCATTCCACCAGCTACATCCTCTGACGGGGTAGGTGACACAGCCCCTTCCCAAACTTCTGTGTAATTGCAAGGTGTTCCTGCTTCATGAACACCCAGCCCCTCCCAGGAGCTCTGCCCAGCAGGATGTGCTCAAACAGCTCAGCCAGGCACCCAGCAGAGCTGCTGCATCTCTCCATCCTTCCCTGCCCACTGGCTTGAAAATGGAAATATTAGGCTTTCCCTCCCCTTTGCTCTCTTTTGAAGCAGAAATGGGGAGGTCAGATGAGGTTTTTATGGCTAAGATGAGGCTTGGGCAGCATTTAACCCTCTTGCTCCCACGGGTGATGGCACAAGGAGGCTGAGACAACTTTTTTCCCCAAAAAAACCCCATGTCATGCTTTTTGAGAGTCTCTCCACTTCAGGAATGATCGAGATCTTTTCATTCCTAAGCAGTTCAAAAAAGCACTGACAGTAGAATTTATCAAAAAGATATCTTGCTAGCCAAACCTGATTGTTTTTTTTTTAATAGACTTATCAAAGAAAAATTCAAGGAATCTGAATTACACCTGGAGTGAAGTGGCAGATACAGTCTCAGAGAAATTCTCCCTTGAAAACTAATTAAATAGGCTTAGATAGAAGCACTTTCATGTGGGCTGGAAATTAATTGAAAGGCAGCGTAGAAAAGGTAATGATGAATATTAATGTGCCAAGTTGGTGGCAGTATCTAACTGGGTGAGATTTTTATCTTCTGTGGCCAGGGCAATATTACAGGAAGACATTGCAACCCTTGTGGTTTCAATTAAGAAAAAACCCAGGTTAAAGCACACATGGGCTTGGAAGGAAACACATTCAGCTGGGAGTGTGAACTTTTAAGGTGAGTGGAGATAAACTCAGCACAAGCAGGATGCAGAGTGAGCACCCATGGCTCTGCTCTTCCCTTCATTCCTGGCCATGTACTGCCACAGTGCTGAAAGCAAAGCTGCTGGGAAGAGCTTCCACAGCATCACAGCATTTAGAATCCTAGAATGGGCTGGGCTGGAAGGGACCTCAGAGCTCATCAAGTCCAACCCTTGCTCCACTCCCCCCGTGGTTCCCAGCCCATGGCACTGAGTGCCACATCCAGGCTCTTTTGAAATATCTCCAGGGATGGAGAATCCACCCCTTCCCTGGGCAGCCCATTCCAATGGCTGAGCACCCTCTCCAGAAAGAAATTCTTTCTAATGTCCAACCTAAACCTCCCCTGGCACAACTTAAGACCGTGCCCTTGGAGGTTGGAAAAGATCTCCAAGATCATCAAGTCCAACCCTAACCTAACACTGACAGGAATTTCCCTAAGCACTGTGTCCATCCCACTCTGAAACCCCTCCAGGGATGACGGGGACTCCTGGACAGTGCCTGAGATCCCTTCCAGTGATGAAATTCTTCCTGACATCCAATCTAAACCTCCCTGCTGTAACTTGGGCCCATTATCACTGTCACGTCACTGAACAGACCCCACCTCTTTACACCCTCCTTTAAGTGATGAGCTCTCCGCTCTCCTCCAGCCTGAACACCCCCAGCTCCCTCAGATCTGAGCTCCAAAACTTCCCCAGCCTCTGGTGGGTGCTGGGCACCCTGTGGGCTCTGTGTCCATGCTGGGAGCCATGTGAATACCTGGTGGAATTCCAGCCTGCAGTGCCAGGGTTCCCTCCCTCCCCTTCTCCTATAGGATGCAGCTGGTTATGCCCCACAAATGGTCAATATCTCTATAGAGAGATGTGCTTCAGGACAGGAGCTGCAGTCAAGGATTTCCCTGTCTTCAGAAGCTCTCAAAGAAAAACACAAGACTGAAATCACTGTTCTCACTCAAGAGTTTTTTCCATCTACTCAACTCCAGATTGTCACAAGAACCTACATGGGCTGCCATAAAATAAATTCCAGAACATTTAAAAATTAGAAGTTTTTTTTTACTCTTTTGCATGAGAGGTATATTCACAGTCAAAAATAAAAGCCAGTCCTCAGGCAGGCAGCTGGGGGAAGTGCTGGCTTTCTAGACACAGTTTTGAAAACAAGGATGTTATTTTTCAGAAGCAAACAAACAAAAAAAAATTACTTGGTTTTTGTCTGAGCCCAAAGCTGACCTGGGTTTGCTGGAATTCCTCATCCTGGGTGGACAAGGTCTTCAGGTGAGAGGTGGAAATGCAGCAGCACTTTCCTGGCATGTGGTGGGGAAAAAAACACTGCAGATGGGGAAGGGGAAGCAGGAGGCTCCTGAGCAGCTCCAGGATGCTCAGCCTGAGCAGGTTTGCTGCCAAGAGCTGTTTGCTGGATAAGGCACTTAAAAATCTGGTGGTTTGTATTCCTCCATTTGCTAATTACCCCCAGAAAGGTATTGCAGCCTGCCAGGGCACACCTCTGGTGTTTAATGTCTTTAAATATTGACAGATGGCTCCTGGTGCCCTGGCAGGGAGTGGAAGGTGGGAACACAACACTGAGCTGATTAAAAGCAAGGGGATCACCAGCTAAATCCATTCCTTCTTGACTTCTGGATGTGGAAGCAACTTCTCATTGCTGAAAGGGGTATTTTTTCTGATAGATCTGGCTTCTGAACTAGCAGTACAAACACTAGATGCTTCCTTCTTGTTCTGCTCAGAGTTTCCCCCTCCTTTCCTGCTGTGCAAAAGGAGCAGTTTTGTCTCACCCTGCAAAGGAATCAATTTTGTTCTTTCATTGAGAAAAGAAGAAAAGGAGAATAACAGACAAAGGCTGCTACTTAAAAGGAAAACTGTTTAGCACCTCAAGGTCCAAACTTAGAGCAAACCATGGTGTCCAAAGCTCTGCCTCTGCCCAGCCCAGCTATTGATCTGAAGAGACAAAAAGGAAACACAGAGAAATAAAGAGGCTGCTTGAGCCTCACCCAGCAGGTGAGGGGCAGAGCCAGGAGCAGTCTGGGCTACAGCCTCTGAAATGTCACCCCTCCTTCCCTGGGCTGCAGCAAAAGGACATTTAATCCAGCTTTTTAGAAGTCCTTCTCTTGAGGTCTCAGAAACCACTGATCAGCTGTTGGGTTGTGAGCCTACAAGAGCCACTGAAACAGCCTCGTGACCCCAGAACAGGAGGTGCAAAGGGAAAAACTGGGAGAGATTCCTTTTCTTCTCCTGTTCACATGGCAGCCCTGAGATTCTGCTGCAGCCAAATGCACTCTGAGTGTCCATGAATCTTCAGCTGGAAATCTCTGCTGGGCCAAAGTGCTGAGCTTGCTGAGTGCTCCTGACCACTCTCACCCTGGGCTCCCTGAGCAAACACCTCTCACAAGCATCACTATGGCCCTAACTGCTCACAGGGTTATTGACCCAAGAGAAATTATCAAACAGAAGTTTCCACTTCTTTTTAAATTGGAGGCTTAAAGGGTGCAGGTAAATGAAGATGGAAAACAAGTCAAGGGAAACCAAAATTAACATCACTCTCCCAAGAAGGTGCAGGCATGAATATGGATGATGCATTAGGGATCTGACTGATGAATGACCCATAACTCATCAGAAGTAATGGCTTACACTGAAGAATGGAGGTTCCTCTTTCAAGATGAAACATGAGTCACTTAAACGCCTTCCACGTCACCCTGCAAAAAACCTTTTTGCTATTTAACTGAAGTACTGTTTTCTTTAGAAAAAAAATCAGAAAAGCTGCCTCTGGTTTCAATATGATGAGGCATTAGTCAAAATAAAGAATCCAGCTCCTGTTTCCTTGCATCATCACTGGCTTCACTCACGTTGCTTTGTCAGCATTTGGCAGTTGTCTCTCCAAAGGAATGGGCAAAGGTCCCATTCCCAAGAAATAGGAGATCCCAAACACAGCTCCTCCCCATGGGCAGAGCTGCAGAATGAGCTCAGCCAAAGGAGTGAGGACATTGCTAAGACCCCCCTGACACTGAGTGAATTGCCCTGCTTAGTCAGATGCTCCAGGTGCTGGTTGGTTCCACAAATCAGAGAACCACAGACTCAGTCATTTTGGTTGGGAAAAAACCTTCAAGATCAAGTCCAATCCTTCCCCCAGCAGTGCCCAGGCCACCCCTGCCCCATGTCCCTCATCCCCACATCTCCAGGGCTCTGAAACCCCTCCAGGGATGATGGGGACTCCAGCCCTGCCCTGGGCAGCCTGGGACAGGCCCTGACAACCCTTTCCAGGGAGAAATTGTTCCCAGTTTCCAATCTAAACCTCCTTTGGACAACTTGCAGCCATTCCTCTCGTCCCATCACTTGTTCCTTGGGAGAAGAGACTGACACCCATCTCCCTACAACACTTTATCTCCATTTCTTCCAAACCCTGCACACAGATCATTCTCTCTTCCTCAGCTTGTAGACCACACACCTTTCCCATCTCTGAGCTTTCCAGGGAGAAAATGTTCCTAATAACCAACCTAAATCTCCCCTGGCACAACTTGAGGCTCTTTCCTCTTGTCCCATCCCTTGTTCCCTGGCTCCAACCTCCTCTCAGGGGCTTGCAGAGAGCCAGAAGGTCTCCCCTCAGCCTCCTCTGCTCCAGGATCAACACCCCCAGGGCCCTCAGCTGCTCCTCCCAAGGATGCTCCCAGAGGATGCTCCCAGAGGATGCAGGACCAGCAGCAGTGCCCATTGCACTGAGCCTTTCCAGGCTGTTTCACAGCCCCATTTTGTGTTTCTGCAGAGCTCAGCAGAGGGAGGACAGCAGAGCTGTGCAGGGATCAGGCACTCAGCACAGGATCTGGTTCCTCCAGCCTTCTTCAGCATTGGCAATTGGTTCCAATCCAAACTCTTTTTAAAAATATATTAAACAAGTATATAGGAATGTTCTCCATGCAAAACCTTAATGAAATGTGATGCTTTTCCCCCTCTATCTGCTCAGGAAAGCAACAAATCTTCCCCACATATTTTTTGTAAGCAACCCAAGTTCTCACCAATTCATTGTTTCTCTGCCACAATGCTACCCACATCCCCACAGCCACCTCCTGCCCAACATCCCCTCTCCTCCAAAGCCACTGTCACCCTCCCCTTCAGCTTCAGAGGAGGAAAACACAGCAAGAGCTGAGGTGTTTCCTGCCTCCTCCATGCTCCTCAGCACCTCATGAATCCCAGAATGTCAGGGTGGAAAGGACCTCAAGCATCATCTGGTCCAAACCTTCTAATATTTGAGCTGTCTCAGAATCCTCCCCTCCCAAACTATTCTGACTAAATCAGAAGATACTAAAAAGCCACTGTGTCATCTCTGCCAATCATTAAGTAAAATTGACTGTGTAAAGGTAATTTTGTTCAGGTAATATTTTAAAAATTGAAGATACCATCTGATCACACCACTCTCTCCACTCAGGTTTACAAAGCAGTGCTGGAAAACCAACCCCCTCATGTTTTCTGCTGCACTGTACTGCATTTGCTATTTGATGGCCTGGTAACACTGTAATGGTCTTGAATGAGCATTTAATTTAAATTTAATAGGGCAGCTTCTCTGTTGTAATTAAATATCAATTGATTGTTAAAAGAGCACTTGCTAGATTTAATATATAAGAGATAAACTTGGTTTGCTACATAATTAACTGAAAACACAATAAAAGTGCAATTAAATTCCTAGAGCACAGAACTCGTAAAAAAAGTTGATCAAGTTGGTGGACATGAGAGGAATTAAACAGGAATTATGTTAAAAATTGTGTTTAATAATGATACTGAGAGCCATTAATTACTTTGGTTAACTATTGATGACTTTGACCTTTGATGCAGAGGTTCCTTTGAGATGGAAATCAAACAATGGAAGTGACTGTGAGTGTTCCCCGGGGTGGGCAGGTGTCAGGAGAGAGTTTTCTTCAAACGGGTAGAGAAAAAATGTCAGGCATCTGATGGAATTTTAATGGTTTTTTTTTTCCTGCATTTGTAGCTGGTGTTAATCGTGTCTACACATTAAGCATTCAGCCTTTTAAATATGTAACTTCACTGTAATTTACAAATAGGAAAAGTAAATGGGATTAATTACCCACTTTGGTAATTAATCCCCATTTTGCCTTTTGTAATTCTTTTGGAGATGTTTTTATAACAGGGTCAGTCTCTTAAAAATGGAGCCATAAAAAAAAAACCCCAAAAAACCCCAACCAAACCCAGGCAGAGCAATGGCTTTGGGTGCCAACCATGAGAAGCCAAGAGCATTAATCCCACCTCAGGCTCAGCCTCCCCCAAGCAAGCTGAAGGAAACAACAACAGAAATGATGCAAGCATCCCAGAAATTCATCCCAAAGCCCATAGAGACACACTTGGCATTGCTCTGAACTTCCTTCACTTATTGAAGTCCCCTCGGTACTAAATTAAGAGACTTTCTGATTACAAGACATCACCAAGGCTCTTTTTTTCCACTCCACCTTGTCTCACACTCTGCCTGTCCAGCCCTGCCCATGCCAGCCCCACACTTTCCTCCCCCCAGCACAAGCTGCACACAAACCCCAAACAGCAGCACAGCAGAATATCAAAATCCTGGGTTCTGCCCAGGCTCCCTGGCTCAGACATCCCAACCTGCTGCCTACCAGGCTCCTTCAGTCATTTTTCTTCCATTCCAATTTAAGGAGAAAAAGCTTTGTTTGGTTTCTTTGGGTTTTTTTAATTATTGTACAAGAATTCAGCCCGTGACCCCGTGCTGGGATGTTCCCCATGAAGTTGCTGTGGGTTTGAGGGGGGGTCAGGACACCAGAGCAAAATCTGTGTCACTCCCCATCACCATCCCAGATGGGACTTGCTTGTCCCAAAAGCTGCCAGGTGCCATGAGGACATATCCCAGACTTATCCAGACTCCATGGGCTTAAGCATATTTGTTTATTTATTTATTTACTTTGGGATGGGACTGCTTTTTTTTCATTTTCCCTGCAATGAACCTGTCAAAGCCATTCTCAGTGTTCAACATAAAATAAAGAGTGAAACCAGGAGTGGTTTTTTTTTTAAGTCAACTCTTTGCCAAAATAAAGCCTGAGAAGGGTGTCTTTTATGCAATAGAAATAGAATTGCTATGAGCAGAGAAATCTTTTTTTTGGGGGGGTTGGTGCATTGTGGCAGAGCTAAAAGGAAGCAGAGATGGATGCTGAGACCAGTGTGCTGGGCAAGCAGGGCATTAATGATGCTCAGCCTGGAGCTGAGGAAGAAGTTCTTCAGGAGGAGGGTGCTGAGCCTCTGGAACAGATTGCCCAGAGAAGCTGTGGCTGCCCCCTCCCTGGAGGTGTTCAAGGCCAGGTTGGATGAGGCTTGGAGCAACCTGGGCTGGATGAGAGGTGTCCCTGGGCATGGCAGGAGCTTGGAGGAGAGGAGCTCTCAGCTCCCTCCCAACATCACCCATTCTGGGGTTCTGTGACCAAACCACAAAACCTTAAACCATTCCTGTTCATTCCCATGTTCACAGCCACCAGGGAGATGAGATTTACAGAGATCCCTTTTATTCAGCCAAACTACCCAGGACTAAAGAGGTTTTGGACTTCCTGAGACACAGATGGCCACAGCATCCCTGTGAAATCTGTGCTTGTCCCACCAACCCCCCCACTCTCAGGAGAGGACCTGCTCTCACTTCCACACCTCCTGACATGGTGTAGCCTGACCTGGACCAAGGCTCGAAACTGTGCCCTAAAATAAACACTGAGTAATAAAGTGAAAACACAACATTAAGGCCAAAGATTTCCTATCATTACTCAACACAGACAAAGGCAGATGGGAGAAATGTCCCTCCAAGAGGGAAGGTGACAACTCATTGCTAAAACTCAAGAGAAGCAACCACAAAATGACAGAGAGGCAGCTGCTGGGACAGGCACTTGTTCTGCTTACAGGGACAGGCTGGTGCCCCACATCCCTTTTTAGTCTCAATTCCAGGATGCAAAAACCAAAATGAAACAAACCCCATGCTGGAATTATTTTTAGCACAACAGCAGAGAAATGCTTGGATGTTTCTGTTTGATTTTGAGGTCTGACTTGCAAAACTTCTCCCCAGTACATTTGTGGAAAATGAGCACCAAGCCTCTGTTACTCACAGGACACAATTTAGGAATATGGAAATTGTATTTTCACGTAGCCCAAAACTAGCAAAGCTTAAGGGCTTTGCAGCTGAGAACCAAACTGATCCAAGCTCTTTGGGGAATTAATGCAAAAATTCCTCATTGCCTTCTCCTGGCATTAAAACAGACCCTCAACTGACTTTATAATCTACAAAGGGAAAATAATTGAGATTTCCAGAAAATTGGCTCTACATTATTTTAACAGTAGAAAGGTGGGAAACAGGAGACACTGGATCTTTTTCTGCCAATCCAGAGATAAAGCCATTCTCATAAAAATCCTTTGTTAAAATGCTTTTTGGAGAAGGTCCCATGCTAGGAAGGTGGGTTTGCTGAGGAGATGTCACGAGTGACTCCCTCATTTGCTGTCACCTCATTTCCAGCAGAGTGGTAATTGCTCAGATCATGACTTTCTAAGTAGGCACAAACTTCCTTTCTTCTTCCTTCCCTCCTGCCAGAAGCTTTCCCACTTCTGACTTTATAGCCACTTCTCTTCCCCCTCACCCTCTTATTAGAGCAGGGAAGTAATTAACACCCAAACATTTCCAGCATCAGCACAACAGGAAGGAAACAGATCCTGAAGACAGCATCCAGAAATTCTCCAAATGAAGGCTGGAACTTACCCACTGCTCCTTCTTCCCCAGGAACCAACCAAGGCTGTAGGCAGGAGCTTCAGCCTCTCCTCCAAAGGAGCTGTGCAGGCACAGGGGATGGATGGGGCTCTCATCCTCCTGGAAGGAAACACCCAGCAATTTGTTAAAATGTCACACCTGGATTGTCAAGTTGGGATTTTAAAAGACAGGCAAAAATTTTAATTTGCATAACACAGGCAGGCAACACGACTGCTCTGCCTTCACACCAAGCTGCTGCTCATTTACTTTTTTTTTTTTTTTTGCATCAGCTTTTCCTTGGTTTCTGTGTTTTTCAATAAAGACAGACCATGATAACCAGAACTTCTGATGACCAAACTCCCTCTCCCTCACCATCTCTATTAAAAAAAAGAGTAACTTTCTGTAAAAATGGGCAATTTCCTCATTTGAACACTTCCATTTTCATACAGATTCCCATTGGACACCAGAGGAAAATGTTTCCCCATGAGGACAGTCAGAGCTTGGAATGGTCTCCCAGGGGAAGGGGGGGATTCCCCCACTCTGGAAAGGTTGAAGTCTCAGCTCCAGGGGGTGCTGAGACATCTCAGAGAAACAAGAATCTGAGAAGGGTTGGAGCAGATGGGCCTTGGGGGCCCTTCCCACCTGACACTCTGGGGTTCTGGGATTTTGATCCAGTGACACATCCTTGCTCCAGCATAACCCCAAACCTGCTGCCTTTTCTCTTTCCCAGTAAAGATCCAGGAGTGCCCAAGATCAGAAGATCAGAGTTATACAAACCAGTCATGACCAGACACCCCTGCTCCTGCTCAGATTTCCTCCCTCACCTTCTCCTCTCTTTAGAGCCCTGGAAAAATTTTATTTAAGAGGAGAGCTTGGCTGCAGCCTCACCTCCAACAAGCTCCTTCATTAGCATTCACTTTACAGCAGCAGAAATAAAGTTCCCTTTTTCTTCCCCCCCTTGCAGAAAGAACAAACAAAAGCTTTATTATTCCCTGCACTGTCTGCAGAAGTCAGACAACTCCTTGGCTTCCATGAAGATCAAATATTAATGCCATATTCCAAGCAGGATTTTTTAAGCTCTCAGCATCTCACCATGTTGAGAATGATGGCTGGAGACAAAAAAGTCCTTTAAAACCTGGGATGCTCCCAGATGAAAAACAGGAGGTTGGTGAATTTTGGATGAAACTGAGGGAAGCTACAGGGGAATTCCCTGGCAAAAAAACCAAAACAAAACAATGTGGAAAGCAAGGGAGGCAAGGATTCACCTCCAGGAATGGATCTGCAGGGGGAGGGCTGGGGATTGCCTGGCCCCAAGGGGTGGGAGCTGGAGCTTCAGCCTCATCCCATCCCACCATCCCATCTCATCCCAAGCCACCAGCTTGAGGCAGAGATGTGACCCAAATGACAACATCAGCAGCTCAACAAAAACCAGCCCTGCCAATCTGTCAGCTTCAGGCACTGCCAGGATCCCCAGGAAATAACCATTCCTTCTCTCTTTCCTCTCCTTATTTACATTTTGCCACCTCCTCATCCCTGTGGGGAGAGGCAGATACTTCACTCATGTTCCCACCAAGCCCTGTGACACAAGGAACTGGGCAACAAGAAGGAAGGAAGGATGAAGACCACAAGAGTGGGATGGTCTCCCAGCCTCAGGGAGATGGAGGGCAATCTCCTGGAGGAGCAGGAGCATTCCCAAGCTTTTGCCTGAATGGTTTTTGGTGCTTCACTCCTGACCTCTCTTTAGCATCAGTGCCCCCTTAGGCCAGCCAGGTGCTGCCTCTCATGGTATAAGCTCCAGAAGAAATCTCTGCTGGAGCCCTACAAATCCCCCCCAAAGCTGACAGCCTTGCAGACCCCCCCAGGTGCTGAGAGAAGGGGGAAAACTTCATTTCTGGGGAAGGTTTGGTTCCCATCTCCTCCCAGAACTGCTGGAGGAGACCCTGGGGTGGGTGGCCATGGCCCAGTTGGTGACAGCATCTGGTCTGGTCACACAATATTCCAAAGGGATGAGGAACAACCTTCCCTCTGAACTGGAGAGTTTGGGACTGCAGCAGGGACAGAGCCTCAGCCTTTGATCTTCACAGAGCCATCAGTTGGAAGGGACCTCTGGAGATCATCCAGTCCAACTTCTCTTGTACCAACTATGTCAAATGGAAAATATTGACTTATTTCAGAGATCACAGGGAGGTTTCTGTTTGCTTAAAAAAAATCCAGCAATACTCAATAAAGATTCCAACTGGATTTTTCTACTTGTATCAAGATGTGAGAGCTGCTATCGTGAGCATCTGCCTGGATTTCCAGGAGCTTGGGTGTTTAAACACCTGACAACTCTTTTTTTTTTCTAGTGTCATCATCTAGTTAAATTTCCTGTCTAAATCCATTTGCACAGGAAAGTCAGAATTTATGCTGTTCAAATTAATTGCTAATCAGGAAACAATCCCATCCTGGTTTGGGTGTGCAGGGACCTTAAAGCTCCTCCATTGCCACCCCTGCCATGGTCAGGGACACCTCCCACCAGCCCAGGTTGCTCCAAGCCCCATCCAACCTGGGCTGAGACACTGCCAGGGATGGGGCAGCCACAGCTTCTCTGGGAATCTGGGACAGAGCCACGGGCAGGGGACACCTCTCACCAGCCCAGGTTGCTCAAACTCCTCATCCTTAAAATCTTCTCCAGGGTGTTCACCACCCCATCTCCCTCCCCAGCCTTCCCACATCAGCTCCTGCAGAGCCTTAGGAAACATTATCTCAGGGGAAGCAGAACACAAGAACCCCCTTAGCTGGGTGAAACCAAAGGTCCTTTCAGGCTGAACTGTCCCAAAACATTGGCCATGGCCGAGCCAGCTTCTACCTTAGAGATGTGCTGAGCAGGAGGTGAAGCAAAAGCCACTGCACATGTCACAAATCCTGTTTAAGGGCCACGAGGCTCCCTGAACAACTGGGGGAAAGAATAATAAAGACTTTTTAAACTCTCTGAAGAACAGGGTTACAGTTTACAACACAAGCACCCACAAAATCTTTCAAGAGGGGACCACGAACACAACATCCACTCCCCCTCACTGGCAGACTCCGTGCATTTTGTTTCCAAAGAGGAAGCTGCCACCGGGCTGGCTGCTGATTAAAAGGGGGTTTAGTTTGTTTTGGGGTTTATTTTACACTGCTGGCTTTACAAGCAGCTTGCTTCCTCCTACAGCATTCCCCCTGCAGCACAAAGAAACCACCCCGCGCTCTTTCAGAGCCCCTTCACCATTCCTTTGCAGCTCCGCAACACCCGAGATCAGAGGGAAACGCGAGGGAAGTGGGAACCCAGCGTGAGCATCACCCGGAGCCCACGCTGCGGTTCGGCGTCCGCGGGGGAGCAGCCGCTGCGCAAGGGTTCTGCTGCTCCCCATCGGTGAGCTCGGCTACTGCAGACCCCGCGGAGCCGGCACCTGCGATCCAGCATCCCAGGATCCAGCATCGCCACGGCTCCATCCCCACGATCCACCATCCCCACACTTCAGCATCCCCACTCTCTAGCATTCTCATGGCTGCATCCCTACTCTCCAGCATCCCCACAGCTCCATCCCCACGATCCAGCATCCTCACAGCTCCATCCCCACTCTCCAGCATCCCCAGGGCTGCTGGGTCCCCATTCCTTCTGATTTTTCTTCTCCTGTCTCCAAGAACGGAGCAGTGGGATGCAGAGATGTTGTCGGGGCAGAGCTTAGGGGGAGCAGGAGGCATTAACCCTTCAGTGACCACACCTGCACCAAGCTCTGCTCTGCCCTTCACAACAGGCACTCAGCATTTTGCACTCCCCTGGCTGCTCTTCTGTTCCCAGGGCACGGGCACTGCTGGAGAAGCCACAGCTTCACCTGACTGAGGGAAAAACTCGTTGTCCAATTTCCATTCCCAACCAGAATCAGGGAATCATTTTGGTTGGAAAACACTTTTAAGATCACAGAATCCCAGACTGGTTTGGGTTGGGAGGGACCTTAAAGCTCCTCCATTGCCACCCCCTGCCATGGTCAGGGACACCTCCCACCAGCCCAGGTTGCTCCAAGCCCCATCCAACCTGGGCTGAGACACTGCCAGGGATGGGGCAGGGGCTGTGCTGCTGGTGGGGCTGCCACCATCTAGGGAAAAGCTGGATCTGCACAGCTCAGGTTCCAAACATGCACTGGTGTGCAGGGAACCAAAGGGAATGACGGGGACTGAGACCTCCCTGCAACTGCCCCTCTGCAGTTTGGTATCTGTGATTGATGCTCATGGATTGAAAAGCACCCACAGGGACACCTTGGGCACTCAGAGCCTCCTAAAAACACCTTGGTTGGAAAAGACCTTCAAGAGCATCACTGGGAGCTACAAAGATGGAGACTCCCTATGGACAAGGAGTCCCATGGACAAGACAAGGGGCAATGGGCACAAGTTGCTCCTGGGCAGATTCCCATTGGACACCAGAGGAAAATGTTTCCCCATGAGGACAGTCAGAGCTTGGAATGGTCTCCCAGGGGAAGGGGGGGATTCCCCCACTCTGGAAAGGTTGAAGTCTCAGCTCCAGGGGGTGCTGAGACATCTCAGAGAAACAAGAATCTGAGAAGGGTTGGAGCAGATGGGCCTTGGGGGCCCTTCCCACCTGATCAAGCCCAACCCTAACCTAACACTGACAAGAATTTCCCTAAACCCCATCCCCAAGCACTGTGTCCATCCCACTCTTCAATCCCTCCAGGGATGATGGGGACTCCAACCCTGCCCTGGGCAGCCTGGGCAGTGTCTGAGAACCCTTCCAGAGAAGAAAATCTCCAGAGATCCAGACAGACCCAGCCAGAGCCGACGAAAAATGATGGGAGGGAAGAGCAGCCCTCCAGGACATGGACATTTGGGAAGAAGCTGTGGCTGCCCCCTCCCTGGAGGTGTTCAAGGCCAGGTTGGATGAGGCTTGGAGCAACCTGGGCTGGATGAGAGGTGTCCCTGGGCATGGCAGGAGCTTGGAGGAGAGGAGCTCTCAGCTCCATCACCCATTCTGGGGTTCTACCTCACCCTTTCACAAAGCATAAAAAGCATTTATATAAAACATTTACATTTATGTATAAATGTATTAAAAAAGTAGAACTATAAATATAATTTAAGAACATCTGTAAATACATCTGTCCAGGGAGGGAGAGAGAAGCAGAAGGAAGAAGAGGAAGCCATTCCAAAACTCAGGAACCAGCCCAGAGCCACATGAAGCAGGTACCTCTCATGCCCACTCCTGTGCCAGCCTGGCACTAATATTAAGCAAGAAAAAAACAGCCCTTAGCTGCATGCATGGGTGCTTCAGTCACCTGGAGATGACATTATTTTGTTGCAGCATCTTCAGGTAGATTTCAATTATTCCAGATTTTATTTTTTTTTTTTTTACTACCAGTGGGGAAAACACAGAAGCCTGTCAGCATTGGCTGATTGGCAATGTGATGTAATTATCATCAAGCCTTAGTAAAGGATTTTAAATTAAAGATAACTTGGTCTGTAAATACTTTGTGTCTGGATTATTGTTCCCTTTTTCTAATGGCTTTTGGCATAGGCCCTGTCAGTGGTTTATTGTACAACCCTTTGGCTGTGACAATGTCTTCTATGAATAAATCATACACTTCACTAAGCACCAGACGATGGCAAAATGCACCAGCAGATGAAAGAAGCAATAAAGAACCATTACAGCTGCCTGTTCTCCTCTGCAAGTTTACATCACCAGCTGATTTAATTTCCTATTTGTAAAGGCACAGCTCCCCACAATGCCATTATGAAATAAAATCAGAGGTGTTCACACGGGCACAAATGAGAAGTGAGTCACCTGCCTGGTTACAAGGAATATACTCAGACATGTTCTGCAGCATCTGATTTGTAAGCTCAGGTCAGAAAGATGCCAGAGCATTTACAGGGAATGAAATATCTCAGGCACAGCACTGCCACAAGTGCTGAACCCCTGAGTACACCTGCTTCAGATCTGCTTTTACCATGGAAATGGGTTACAAGTAGGGAACAACCTTATCCTGATGTCTCAGGACTTCAAGGGGGGTCCAGAGCAGCTGGAGACTCCCTATGGACAAGGAGTCCCATGGACAAGACAAGGGGCAATGGGCACAAGTTGCTCCTGGGCAGATTCCCATTGGACACCAGAGGAAAATGTTTCCCCATGAGGACAGTCAGAGCTTGGAATGGTCTCCCAGGGGAAGGGGGGGATTCCCCCACTCTGGAAAGGTTGAAGTCTCAGCTCCAGGGGGTGCTGAGACATCTCAGAGAAACAAGAATCTGAGAAGGGTTGGAGCAGATGGGCCTTGGGGGCCCTTCCCAAGTCTGGGATTCTCTACAAGTAGCAAGGGGAGAGGATAAAGGCCACACCTGCACTTCTGCACTCACTGACCAGGAACTTACCCAAGACTGGAGCTGGAGAGCACCAGTGGTTGCTCTGCCCAAGGCAGGACCTCAGGGTGCTGCACCACTGAGCATCAGAGGGGAGCAGAGAGGATGCTCTGCCCAGGGAGCCCTGCACACTGAAACTGGAAATGCTGCAAAGGTGCTCAAAGCCTCCCCATGTCAATTACAGCACTTTTGGCATCAAACCTTTTAGAAAACTTTTCCACAGGGGAAATATTTCCAATTGGAAGTGACAGTGCAGTGGGAGGGCAAAGGCAGATCCTTCTGTGGCCACATTTGGAACACAGATGAATATTTTGAGGTTTAACTTTCTGGTTCTCTTGCCCTTCTCTCGTGTTTCCAGAGCCACAAACAAAATTCTCCCACTGCTGCAGTCGAGAGCAGACCACAAAGAGGCAGCTGGAAACAGGGGAAGTGCTTGGAGCCAACCTTTAAATTATTCCAAACTTAGAGTAAATTCTGCTGCTGCTCCAGCAGTTGTAAAACAACCACAAAGAAAACAAGAACTTGCAACAGCCCTTAATGCATTTTCTATTCTGGGTGGCAGAGCAGGGATGGGAGTCAGTGGCTTCTGCTCCAGGAGACTGTGGCTTTTCTAACATGCACTTCCACGTTTTTAAGAGCATCCCTCATAGCTCTGAAAGAGCCAACACAGAAAGTGCATTAGGCAGCAGCCTATGAACATCAGTGAGATGGTAAGGATGAGAAAAGCTGCCCCTGGTTTAGTGCCTGCTGTTAACCCCAAAAGCTTTAAGTGCTTAAAGAGGTCAGCTATGCTGGATAAATGTTTGGTTGCCTTCTCAGTAACAAATTATAATATTAAATGTCCTTTAAGGTGTCAGGATCTGGGGACAGAAGGGAATGTTTAGTTGGAAAATGAGTATCTTACATACAGTGACATAAAACAAAGCTGCAGCTTCATTAAAGGCTTTGCCTCTCACTACAGTCCCATAGTTACAGGTAAAAAACCCCTTTTGGGGCAGTCCTCAGAGCCACCAGAATGGGTGAATCCATAACTTTCCTCTGATTTTATGTGATTTTAATTTCAAAAACATGACAACTGTATCACAAGGCTTCTCTCTAAAGTCTCATCCTCTCAGATGCTGGGTTTCTCCTGCTCAAAGAACTCTGGACCTGTACCTCTTCCCCTGCCTCCCATCCTCTCTGTAACCTTGCTCACTCAGAGCTCCCTCTTCATATCCCTAGGTCCCTTCCAACCCCAACCATTCCATACCTGAACTCCTCTTCTTCCCTCTCCACCAACTGCTGGACACAGATTTTTTTCAGAAATCTCTCTCTGCATCTTTAGGTACCTAATGTCCCTCCCAAAGCCCCCACAGTCACTTTATGCTCCTATTTCCCAGGGAGAGCCCTTTCTATTGTATTTTTTTTCACCTTGAAGTGATGGAAGGGTCTCAGATAGCCAAGTTTCCCAGGAGTTCAGGCTGGAATAACTCCCTCAGATACTGCCAGACCCCATTACACCTCACACAGCTTTGGCTTCCACATCACCAAACATCCCCAGCCCGCTCTTACCAAGGACAAATGTTTCCTAATAAAGCCAATTAGAGGGCTTTATCACCACCATTCGGAGATGCTGGGCTCACTCTCAGGCCCCCTTCCTTGCTATTAATAATAATAAAGTAGAGTGACCAGCTTTGAAGCACACATGGATTCATAAATCCTGCTCAGCTGCTGGATATCCAAATGTCTGATTCACAAACTGCTTTTTTTTAAATCAAGGAGAGAGGAAAACCTCTAGTTTAAGGTCTGAAAAACCTCTAAAGCTGCACCAATTTTTGGATGCTTTTTTTTTTTTTTTTTTTTTTTTCCAGGCAGCTGAGGCTTTCCAAGAGCATTGCTTTGCTGTCTGGCACCACCTGCAATTGCAGCTCTCCCAGAGCTCCAGCCAGTGTCACCAGCACAATCTGTCACCTCCCAGACCCTCAGCCTGAACACACAGGGAGCCTTCCCTGCTGCCCAGACTGACACCTATCACCAGCTTTTGGAATGGGGCTGCATTATTTGGTCGAGCATTTGGCTAAGGATTTCCTCAAATTCCCCTAAGCAAACACTCAAGCCATTCATTTTTTTTTTTACAAGACAAACCTTTAGCTCTGCCAAGCCCCTGGTGCAAATTTCAAGGCTATTTTACCTTCCCATTCAGCCTGTTCATTAACACGTTGAACCCCAAGGTTCCCAGGGAAGGGCTGGGGAGTTTCAGAAGGCACAGAAACTGTAAAAGCTGTTTTCATTTCCCATTCGAGAGCTGCTTGCAAAAAGATGGACATTTTCCTTCTGGTTTTTTGGGGTTTTTTCTACCTGCTAGAGCTGCAGCAGAGAAAACTGCATGAAGCTGGCTGTATGGGTGGCTTCCTAAGTGCTACCCCCATAATGGATTTGCCCTCAAAAAACACAGAATTGTTTTGGCTGGAAAAAAACAAAAGACCTTTGAGATGTCAGGGGTTGGAAGGGTCCTCTGGAGATCCCTGAGTCCAAGCCCTGCCAAAGCAGGCTCACCCAGGTGATCAGCAAGTCAAACTATAAACCCAGCCCAGCCCAGGCCACCATTAAACCCTGTCCCTCACTGTCACCTCACCTCTGAATGCAGGAAAAAAATGATCCTTGGCATCAGGTGGCTTTTCCATCACTACAAGGAGGCTCTCCCTGGGAGCAGGTACACACAGCCAGTGGTCAGGAGATGGCTCTTGCTGCATGAACATCCCCATCCAAACACAACAGAGGAGTGCAAGACCCCCAGCCAAGCACATTGCTGCCTGGTAGGGGGGTTCTTTGGGCCCCCAACTCACCTGGGGGTGAGCCCACAAAGTCTCAGTGCACAGACTTGAATCCTCCTGCAAGCAGATGCTGATCTCAGGGATCATTTTGCACCATTTCTCATGCTTGAGCCTCCTCTTGTACAGAGGACCTGCAAAATTGTGTCCCCAGGAAGGTTTTTTCCATGAACCTTACTGGTTATTGTGGGATGCCCAGGCAGAACCTGCTGGGTGGGTGCAAAATTAACAAAGATGTCACACAATTCCCTTCATTCAGACTTACACAGGCACTCAGGGCATCATTTGCATTATTGCTAACACATACAATTTAGAGGCATGTTTGGATATGAATCTAACATGATAGCTTTAGTATGTTAATTAGATAATTGCTAAACATACTAATTGATTTTTAATTACAGAGAATGAGGCTTGCAGCAGAGCCAAGACTGGCAGATTTCTCTGTCATTAGAGAACAAAAGGAACTTCAGTTCTGCCTCAGCATCCCCAGGCTCAGACTCATCCTCTTTTCTCTACCTTTCCACTAAAGTCAGATAACAGTAGAAGGTGAGATGTGGTGGCTCTGGGGGTGTCCTGGAGGCCCAAAGCTTTGGTGTCTGGGTTTCCCAGAGGTGTTCCAGGCAGCTCTTTTCCAGCCCAGGAAACCACCTGAGAACACACCTAACTTCCTCTTACAAAAAAGTGGTGTTTCTGGACTCGTTTGTGCTAATCCAAGAGGGATTATGGCACTTGGCTACTGAAAACAGAAAAGATTTTGGGAGGCCTGATCACTGCAGACATCTGAGGCTTGGAAGGCAGCTGAGGACTCAGCACTCCAGTACTGCAACCACAGCCAAGAAAGCAGATTTCTAGCAGTCTATTGGCAGTCTATTTCCTTCATGCTCTTGCATGCTTCCAAAAATCATGTTTTCAGAGGAAGCTCTGAAGTGCAAAAATCCAATATTCATGTTCCAGGAACACATTTTCTCATTCTCACACAAAAAGATTTCTCTCCAACAAGATTTCTCCCCGCTAAGTGCTTCAGAGGAATATCCCCTGGAAATACAAGGGATGGGTTCTCCAGTGATGCTTTGCCTCTCCCCCTGAGCTCCCTGTTCCCCCTGCACCTACCCAAACCCCCCCTCTGTGTATGCTCCAGACCAGTGAGATCCAGTTCAGAACCAGTGCACAGGTGTTGGATCTCTCCTATCAGCCACCAAAACTGTCCCCAGATGAAATGCCCCCCCCGATGAACCCAGCACCTTGGAAGGGGAGAGATGAACTTAACTGGTGAATTTACAGCTCAGTGCTGCCCTCCTCTTCTGAAAGGTTCAGGTAAGCTGCAGACCTTGGAGCTTTATTCTTTTATTCTGCCTCCCTCCAGTCTCCATCCACACCACCATTTTTCCTGGTGCTCACTACCCCAGACTACCACAGCCCAGGCACTCCCCTTCCCCTCCTTGGGTCACTGATGAATATTTGTATTTATGGAACTATAAACCCCGTATGAAAACAAATCTTTACTTGTAAACAAAGCAGATTACATCTGCAGAGACTGAAATGCTGCATTTTAGCTCGAGTTATGGGATCAGTCAGCAGGCAGCAGGACAGAAAATGATGCTGCAGACTGCTCCGTGGTGCTGCTGGAACCCTCGAGACTCATTGCACAGCTGGGTACCAAAAACCCACACTCATATTTCACCCTCCTCCTTCCACCTGTTCAGCAAACACATATTTACTAACAGCTCATGTTTAGAATCATGGAATCATTTTGGTTGGAAAAAATCTTTAATGTCATCCAGCCCAACCCTTCCCTCAGCACTGCCCAGGTGTCCTGGTTTGGGCCAGGATAAAGGTGATTTTCTGTCTTGTACTTTTGCTTTTAGCTAAGTCTCTTGTAAGTAGTTGCACTTGCTGAAATGAACAGCAAGTTTCTCAGACAGTGTGTGTTTCTAGGACTGATAACACTTGATGTTTATAGTTACTGCTGTGCAGAGCCAAGGACACTGCTCAGCTCTGAGGAAAACATAAAGAGGTCCCACCTGCATCCCTCCTTTGGGGAGGAATGGACAAGACAGATGCCAGAATTGACCAAACAGAGTATTCCATCCCATATACCTCATCCTCAGTATAAATTTGAGGGATCACGAGGGCCAAGCCAGATTTCCTGCTTCCGGCTGCCTGCCCTTCCTGCTTCCCTTTCCTTCACCCCGGCATCCTGGAAGGATCCCGTCCGTTCCTCTGCCTGTGCTCCTGATCCATCCCAGCCCTTATCTGTGTGTTCCTGCCTCCAGCTCCCAACTGCTGCTGACCCCAGGATTCCAGCCTGGACTTTCCCAGAGCTGCCCTGCAGCCTCGGTGGTGACGTGAGAGCTATTGGGGGAAAGGAGGGAGGAATGTGGTATCCCTTTTCTTGTATATTTGTATATATTTAGTAATTTTTCCTATTTATCATTACTGTTTCATTAAAGTTGTGTAGTGTAGTTCCCAACCCATCAGTCTCTCTCCCTTATTCTCTCTCCTTTCTTATCAGGGAGGAGAGAGAGATTAACAGAGAGCCTCTGGTACCCGGTTTAATTGCCGGGCCAGTGTTAAACCCTGACACCAGGCCCCCCCTGCCCCATGTCCCTCCTCCCCACATCCCCAGGCGTTTCTTTGAAACCCCTCCAGGGATGATGGGGACTCCAGCCCTGCCCTGGGCAGCCTGGGCCAGGCCCTGACAACCCTTTCCAGGGATAAATTGTTCCCAGTTTCCAATCTAAACCTCCTTTGGACAACTTGCAGCCATTCCTCTTGTCCCATCCCTTGTTCCTTGGGAGAAGAGACTGACTCCCACCTCCCTACAACACTTTATCTCCATTTCTTCCACACCCTGCACACAGATCATTCTCTCTTCCTCAGCTTGTAGATCACAAACCTTTCCCATCTCTGAGCTGAGCCCCCTCCAGGTGAGCAGCAAGCCCTGAGCCCATCTGCAGCATCCCCTGGAGCTGGGATGGGCTGTGCCACCCAGGCCTGGCCACCCCCCAGCCACGGATGCTCTGCATGGGGGAAGCTGCTTTGCAGAAAGTCACAGGTAAAAATAGCAAAGCAGGTTGCAGGTAGGAACCCAGAAAGCAGTTCTTGGGACTTGACATGCAAACAAACAATTCATGGCACTGCCTGGTGCAACCAAGGTGACTCCTTCCAACTCCCCTTCCACAGGAACACACTGGGACTGGCCAGCAAAAATCTCAGCCAGGAAAGGTGGCTGGGTATGGCTCTTTGTCACTCTGCATGAGGAGTTGTACAGCTAGATGTTGATTTTTAAAAAAAAAAAAAGCTGTAGTCGACTAAAAATAAGCATTCATACCTCAAGTAGCCCAGGGGCAGTTGACTGATGGAAGCACAGGGGGCAGCAGCAGTGAGTTCATGTAGCTGGGGTCTCCTACAGCTTTGCTGCAGGAAACAAGAAGTGTGTGACAGAATCACAGATTGGTCTGAGTGGGAAGGGACCTTGAGGATCACAGAATTGCCATGGTTGGAAAAAAAATCTCTGAGATGATGACATCCAACAATCAGCACTCTCCCCTCCGCCCCTCAAGTCAATTATTATATATATTTATCTCACCATGCCCACAGGACCATGTCCTGAAGTGCCTCATCTACACAGCTTTTAAGTATCTCCAGGGATGGTGACTCCACCACCTCCCTGGGCAGCCTGCACTGCTCTCTCAGGAAAGAAATTCTTATTGACATTTAGTCAGGATCATCCATTGCCACCCCCTGCCATGGTCAGGGACACCTCCCACCAGCCCAGGTTGCTCCAAGCCCCATCCAACCTGGGCTGAGACACTGCCAGGGATGGGGCAGCCACAGCTTCTCTGGGAAACCTGGCACAGGGGCTCAGCACCCTCACACCAAACTGTTTCTCCCTCCCATCTCCTCTCCATCTCCCCTCTCCCAGCTGCAAACCCCTCCCCCTGATCCCATCCCTCCCTGCCCTTGTCCCCAGTCCCTCCCCAGCTTTCCTGGAGCCCCTTCAGGCACGGGAAGGTGCTCTGAGGTCTCCCCAGAAGGACACCAAATAACAAACCCACTCTTCTGTGTCTCACACCCTGCCAGGAAAGGCACCAGAACAGATCAGAGCTTCACTTCAGGCACAGAGCTCAGGCAGTGCCCCAGCTGCAGGGGAAGGAAGGGTTTTTAAACACAGCAAAAGGAGGTGATGTGGGTGCTCCCTGCAAGGCTGGAACCTGCCCCCAAAATGACTGAGCAAAGAAAAGTTGTTCAAAAAGAAGAGAAGTGTCAAGTCCAAAAAAAACCCAACTAAAGAGCAGAACAGTAGCTGGCTTTGCATCTTGCTTTCTCCACATCCAACTTCTCCAAGAGGCTGAAAAATTAACACTCTTTGGTATTTGTTGACATATTAGGCTTGCAAAGGTCACAGCCTGGAGCTGGGAAGGCTTTTGTTTTACCTCTTTAATGCTCATTTTTCATATTTTTTTTTCCTCTGCAGCTCTACCTAACAGTATCTGGGAGGAAAGGGGCCTGCTGGTCACCAGTCCTCATCTGTCAGAGGTGCCCAGGAGGATGGGCAGGCAATGGGAGAGCCCAGGGCTACCAAAGTGCTCCTCTGAAGGGTGACTTTGACCCCAGTGAAGGAAAGGGGTAAGTCCAGGAGATAAGCACAGTGATAGAAACTTAAGCAAGCCTCAGGAACTGGGTGATCTGGGCTATGCTCACCACTGGATGTGCTGAAATAGCTGAGGAAAAAAAAATAGAGTTTTCTCCCTGTATAGCTGAGAATTCAATACTGACTGTAAGTCTTGTGCTTTCGTTTCTTAAAAATTTCTGAAAAAATTGGTGTGGAAAAGAACTACAGAACTTACTCGAGGACTGGGAAAAATGCCAGGGGCTGAGAGCTGGATTGGAGAGGAGATGACATGGGATAAGTACCTCTGGGGAGAGAAAACCACCTGGTACAGGAGGACTCCCAACCTTCTAGGGAAGGCAGAACAGGTAAATTGAAATGGGAAAGCATCCTGAATGTCTTAGAAGAGCTGGGAGCTGAGCATGAGGGGAAAGGAGAGGGGAAAGGAGAGGGGAAAGGAGAGGGGAAAAGAGAGGGGAAAAGAGAGGGGAAAAGAGAGGGGAAAAGAGAGGGGAAAAGAGAGGGGAAAAGAGAGGGGAAAAGAGAGGGGAAAAGAGAGGGGAAAAGAGAGGGGAAAGGAGAGGGGAAAGGAGAGGGGAAAGGAGAGGGGAAAGGAGAGGGGAAAGGAGAGGGGAAAGGAGAGGGGAAAGGAGAGGGGAAAGGAGAGGGGAAAGGAGAGGGGAAAGGAGAGGGGAAAGGGTAAAAAAAAAAAAAGAAAGGAAAAAGGGGGGAAAGTAAAAAAAGGAAAGAGGAAAGATGAAAAAGAGGGGGAGGAAGAAGGGGGAGGAAGGAGGGAACATAGAACAACAAAACAAAACAAAAAAAGAACAAAAATAAAATCTGTTTTTCTTTGCCTTCTCCCTGGCCATCCCCTCCCTGTCACACCCAGGTGGGAACCTCAGGGCTCTCCCTGTCACCACCACCCAGGCCAAAGCCCTCCCCAGACTGCAGTGACAACTTCTGAGTAGATCAGATCTTTTCAGTACCTTTTCTACATGGTTTTTCTTCTTCTGCATCTAAAGGCCCAAAGGGCAGAGCCTGCAGGATGCTTGGCTGTCTGCAGCCCCCAGTGGGGCCTTTCCAGCTCGCAGGAGGAACCCAACCAAGTCACCAAGGTGCCTTTTTACCCTGGATTTTTGGTGGCACTCCCCAGCAGAATGCATGTGGGTGGCCAAAGGCCCTTAACAAATGTGAGCTGAGTGCCAACTCAGTGTGCCCAGCCTCATATGCAGTCACAGACACAACTTTTAATGGGTGAATAACCTTGCTGGGCTTTTACCCCTTTTACTCTTCGATTTTCCTTAAGATTTATTTGTCAACATCCCCAAAACATACTAAATTATTCATCCCTGAGAAAAGACCATGAAATATGAAAATCTTGCTCCCAGTACATGATGCAGAAACAGAAAGCAAGGTTATTTATAGGGGTCATCCTCAACTTCTCAGTTTCCAGGACTCAAAGCTCCAGCAGAGCTGCAGCTCTCAGTTTCCAGCATCAGTAATTGGACTCTCCTGTTCCCAAGGAGGCTCTGGTGCTGTGAGGTGTTCAGTGTGCAAACTTACAGATTTGGGAGGAGAAACAGGATAAGAACCTAGCATTTATACCTATATAAAATTAATAGCATTACTGATCTAAAAAAGTGCCTGAGACAGTGCAAACCCAACCTCTTCTTGCTGTTTGGTTGAGCTCCTTGAAATATCTGGCTGGCTGCTGAGGTAGGAAAAGTGCTCAGGAGGTCAAGGTTGGACAGAGTGGTTTGAGGTTGGCCTGGATGATCTTCCAGGGCTTTTCCAACCTGAACAAAAGGATTCCAGGATTCTATGACTCAAGGTGGAAGCCCCTCTGCAGCAGTGCCCATGCCCTGTGGTCACCTGTGCCTGGCTCCCTGGGGAATTATTTGTAAAAAAATAAAAAGGGCTTCTGCAGTGACTGCTCAGCCACTCTGAAGGGTAGAGAAGCACTAGGGAGCAACAAGAAAAATGAAAATAATTTATCATGGAAGGTTTTTATTAGGGTTACAAGATAAACTCCACTGGAAACACTATCACAGCCAGCAAGAAGAGCCCTGAGCTTGCTCATGAGCATCAGCAGGACCTACACCAGCAACACTGGAAACATCCCCATGTCCTCAGGCTGCTGCCACTGACGGGGATGAACATTAGAAAATCCTAAATGCAAATTCATGCAAGAAGAAGAGTGCTGCAATATTATTTAAAGTGCTTTGACTTAAAGCCCACAGCTCTGTTCTGCTACACTACAAGAGCAAGGAGTTGGCTTCAGCATGACCACGACAGCCCAACAGAGATCAACACCTTCTGCCAGAGACCAGCACTGAGCAGGGAACACCTCAGAACCACAGAACCACTTCAGCTGGAAAAGCCCTTTCAGAGCATCCATTCCAACCCTTCCCCCAGCACTGCCCATCCCACCCCTGCCCCTCAGCACCACATCTCCAGGGCTCTGAAACCCCTCCAGGATTTGGGACACAGATGTTTCCCAAAGCAGGAGCCAAGAAGGACACATTTCCCAGGAAAAGCCAAGCTGGAAGTTTTACAGTGTCCAACTCAGATTTTGAAGTGGAAGAAGTGAGAAAATAATAATTAAAAAAAATAATGCTTTCTCTTTTTCTTCTGGTTAAAGGTTTGGATTCATTAACCTTGACAGACTCTTACCCCCTCTCTCTCTCTCACACCAATGTCACGCTGTAAATTAGGCAATTTTTCACCCTTCTGGCTAATCTAATACCAAAGCTTTGCTGCTGTCTGGAACACCCTTCCAAGGGGCTGGCTCTCCTTCTCCTCTTTACAAAATGGATTCACTGGAAATATTTTCATCTTGACAACTGAGTTCTGATGTCTGAGCCTCAGGGTTAATTTTTAATTGGTGTAATTTTTCCCATTTGCTAGCGATACCTACTCTAAGTGTTTGTAAAATCCATTAATTTGTCAAGGGAAAAATAATGCCCTAATGCAGCTCTCTCATTAAAGTCCCATCATGCTAGTTGGGCTTCTTCATAGAGAAACTACATACAGCCACCTCCTGCATTTTGGATTTCAACCAAAACAAAAATAAAAACCTAGAGAAGTGTCCACATTCCCACACCAAATTCTGCATAACTTTGCAGTTTTGAAAAGGGACCCTTGCAAAAAGCTTTTAAACACAGCATCGTGCTCATAATCTGTCCATCCAAGGAACTTAAAGTAAAAATCAGGGCTGCTGAGAAATAAATTCTTCAGTTAACCTCAATAAAACAACTTGCCATTCAGGAACAGTTTCCTTCTAAATCCTGATAGTTATCAAGTAGCTCATTCAGTGGCACTTGGGGTTAATAAGCCTTCAGAAACTGGGTTTAAACATCATCATTTCTTTTAATCCTGCTAAATTCTTAACCTCCTGCAGCAGCCACTCACATAATCCAACCTGATTCTCTCTGCAGCACTGAGTAAACATCTCTGGTTCCTCATTTTGTAGCCAGGGCTGATATATTTGCAGCAGCCTTGGGGGGGCCTTTTCCCCCCCTTCCTTCCATACAACATTTGAGGTCGTGGTGCCAAGATCATTAATTCTGGAGCCTTTGCTTTGTGCAGCCAGGGGGTGTCCAGATAAAGACATCCTTCCCAACCAGCAGGTTTATATCTGTGTATATATGTGTAAAATTATTTGTGGAGGTTTAACAAGCCCTCCCAATGCACAGCTACCCCAAGCCTCACTCAAGTAATATCTTAAAATCCAGTACTTTTTTTTCTTCTGCTAAAACAGCCAAAAAAACCAACTAAAATCCATTGGGTTTAAAAACAAACAGACAAAAACAAAACAAAAAAACCCAAAAAACCCCCAAAACTGACCAACAAACTGAAAAAAAAGCTATCCTGTCAATCTCATAGCTACAATTCTTCTTAGCCTAGGTTTGCTGCAGTCTGTTCAGGTGAAAAAGCACACAGAATATCTAACAAAGAGGAGTGTTGTAACTGCCCCTGGCATTATTGTCTCTTCTGAATGCACTGGGATGATGAATTTCACTATATTTAGAAGCTCTGTTTATCACAGGACATGCAGAATTTCTTCCCTGATGCAAAGGGTAACTGTGCCTTATGATCTAAGGGAGCTGTACCTGACTGCATCCAGTGACACAACACCAGTTTACAAGCATTTAAAAATACCTTTAGACTTCCAGAGTTTTAAGACATAGTATTTTTAAGACATAAAGTATTCTAATATCACATACTCACTAAAGAATCTCTGATGTCCAGACACTGCTTCTCCCCCAAATAAAAAATATCTCTGCTCTTCCTTGGAATAATATTTTGTAAAACACTCTCAAAACCAAATTTTACAGACTGGTGTGTGACTTTGCCACAGAGACTGGCAAAAGAATTCCTGACCCACTTTGAACCCAGAACAGACCATGGGATCTCAGCCTGACCTCTCCTGTAGCACAAGTCCCTGAGCTCCATCCTGCTGCTCCTGGACACAGCCCGAGCAGCTCTGACTGCAGCTCCTGTCCATGGTGTCTGACAGGAATATCATTCTTTTGGCCATATATTTCATCATCATTTTTGCATTATTTTAGATACTTTTTTGGACCCACACTTGTCCCTTTTGTTCATTAGGATGTTAAACCTTGATCAGACTTTCAAAATTTCTTGTGTTGTGGGCTTTTACCTACTGGCTCACCAGTTAATAAATTGGTCCATGAAGGAAAAAAAAAAAAAACCAAAATAAAACCCAAACCCTTAAATCAACTGTTTCAGGTCACCTGGGGGCAACATAACCAGCCCTGATGACTTAAAACCATTTTTTTTTGTAGGGATGGTGTGGCACTCGTGGCACTGCAAAGGCCACTCACTTCCCACTGAATCAGTGCAGCTGCTGCTCCCCAGGCAACACCCAGCAGCAGTTCATAAATATCAGTATTAATAACCTTTCCGTTTCTGTCTGGAAACAAAGCAACCCCGCTCTCAGGATTTGGTTTGTTGTGATAAAGAGGAAGCCAAAGGCACTTGGTTGAGGCCAGCAGAAGGGATGACATTTAACAGAGATGCTAGCAGGGCTACAGCAGGGAACATGTAAGATGGAAGGGCTGGAGAAGCCTAAAAGCTATGAAAGCTCACTCAGTGGCCTGAGATACAAGGACACAAAAAAATGTACTCTGAAAAGATGGCCCTGTTGGCAAAAGCTTCCAATGCAAGGGGCAACAATCATCACCCACTGGCAAGGGCAGAGCTTTGGTGTGTCATGGTCTGCACCTCCCCCTGAAAGAGGAGCCGGGCATCCAGAGGGGCTGATCCAAAATTAAGAGTGATAGTAATACCTAATGAACATTTTTCTTATAGGGACTTCATATATTTATGAAATTTAGATCCAGCTTTTATTGTGCACATCTGGACTAAATCATCTCTAGAGGTTCTTTCAAATTCTGCTAGTTCTGTGATTTTGCTGGTGTTTTCTGTAATAAAATTTCATTTCTCAAACCTCTATTTCCAGTAAGCATTCCTTCCCCTGCTCTCTTTACAAACTAAAAAGGATTTCACAGCAGCAGTCCTGACTGTCAAAAGCCACCCACAAGCAGATGTTAGACTAAATATTACACTAAGCCACCTAACACCAGAATGATCAGCACCCCCCCCCTCCCCTTTGTAGAACACCCTGCTCACCCCTCTCTGCTCACTGTACAGACATTAAAAGCAGTAAGAAGGCTCCTGAAACACCCTGCCAGCCCCACACTGCTCCTTCCCCTCCATTCACTCAAACAGCCTCAGGGCCACAAAATTCTCCCTTTACCTCAAGGAAGGAAACATTGATTTACTGTGCAGTCCCTCTGGTGCCTCCCTGCCCTGCAGCAAAGGGCTGAAAAATGTTATTTATTCTGCTAAGTAAACCAAAGTCGTGGCAGGATAGCAATGGAAGATTTACAGGGTTTTCAAGCCTCTTTTGTTGTCCCCTGGTGCTCTGCAGCTCCTGGGCTTTCTGGCTGGGGAGGGCAAATGCCTCTTTATTCCACACAGAGTCTCCCCTACCCCATTTCATGTTGAAACTGTTGCTCAGTTGGAGATTTTTGGGACCTGCAAACATTCCTTTGAACAACTTATACACAAGGATGCAACAAAATATTTTTTGCCTTAAAAAAGAACTTCCTAAGAAGTTGAAATGAAAGCCAGGCAAAAATCACTAATTTTCTGAAGCTTCAAGAACAGTCATGGGCTGTAAGATCAGAAGTATCCCAGTGAGTACAGCACAGTGCATATGGGAACAGGGAAGTGTGGAAGGAAGAGGAGAGCAGAAGCAACCTGAAAAACCATCAGTGTCAGTGCAAGAAAAGCCCCAAGTGGAATTATGCTGCCAAACCTGAGAAAACATGAAGAATCAGAATCCCAGAATTGTTTGGGTTGGGAGGGACCTTAAAGCTCCCCCATCCCCACCCCCTGCCATGGTCAGGGACACCTCCCACCAGCCCAGGTTGCTCCAAGCCCCATCCAACCTGGGCTGAGACACTGCCAGGGATGGGGCAGCCACAGCTTCTCTGGGAAACCTGGCACAGGGGCTCAGCACCCTCACAACAAACTATTTCTCCCTCCCATATCCCCTCTTGCAGCTGGAAACTCTTCCTCTCATCCCATCCCATGAAGTGTAGGAACCAGGAGGCTGCTGATGCTGCCTCTGGCACCAAGAGCTTAGAGAGGAACATGGGTGCAATGGGGGGGATACTGAGCATTAGCTCCCCGTGTCTTGTTACAGAAAAAAAAAAGATATCTTAATATTCCTCTGAGGTGGTAGGCACCAGCTTCAGCACTTTGAGCTCTGAAATTCTCCTCCAGCCTACTCAGTGGACTCATAAAACATTGCAGTAACATCCTCTGGTTCTAATGAATGCAGCAGCAGCTCCATCAATGTTTCTGCAGCTCAGGCTTCATCCCCACCAATGCTACCAGAGGCAACAGTTTTAACAAAAGCCATGAAACAAACTCCACAAAATAAAAATAATGCCAGTGATAGTGATATTAGAGGTCATGAACACAAATTCATTCCTTGGAAAGGATTATGACCCTGAAACAGATTATTCCTTCCAAGAGGATTTAGGTAATAAATTTAACCTCCTGGATTTGGAATTCTCTTCATGCAAAGTGGATATCACAAAACCAGGGAATAATTTCTGTTGGAAGGGACCTCTGGGGCCTGCAGTCCATCTGCTCAGAGAGACAGACACAGTTTGGCCAGCACTTTCATCCTATTATTTTATATTTTATTCTTGATCTCTGCCCTTCAATCTTGTCTCCACTGAAAACCTCCAAAGTTTCCAAAGAGCTAACTGGGAGGAACCCCTGACTTTCAAGAAATGTTTGATCTTTATATCCTGGACCCTAAAGCACCCATCCCTCTGAGCTTTGAGCTGGAAACTCTGTGAGCTCCATTTGTCTTTACAATTGATAAATTGCCCCCTTTTTTTAATTGCCACTCCTTCCTGCTCCTTGGCTGGGGGCACTTCCCCAGGCTTAGAAGCAGAAAACATTTGAATTAGAGGGAGGGGTTCTGATACTTTCTTCAGCCACTTTCCTATTAATCTTTGCCAACCTCCCCCACTCAAATATCGTGGTGTTGCAGGTACTGGACAGCCTGACCTTTCCAAGTACCCATTATTGACCCAAATATAACATTTCCACGAGACTCTCTTGTTTGAGAGAGGGGAAAATCTCTGTAGTTGATGGTGAAGAAACCGTTCAGCGGGAGGAACTGGCAGGGGGTGCCTCTGCCAGAGATGCTATTAGGAAACACTAATTCCTTTGCTAAAGAGTAAGAGAATTATAATTTATGAAGGTAGCCTTCTAGTTGTAATGATGAAGTATTGTGTGCACAGCTCAGCTGAGGAGATGCCTGGAGGAGCTCTTCCAATTATGAAGAGATTACGAGTGCAGCGTTGGGGCAGCGCCGGGAGCAGTGAAAGATCAAATAAAGGCTCTGGGAGCCTGGCAGACACCAAGCACCCAGGCTTGGGGTATTAACAGGGGATAATTAGCAAGAGATCTCAGTTGGAACTGTAATTATGAGCTGCTAATATAAAAACAAGAGGAATTTATAAAGGTTGAAAGGGAAGTGGCACAACCGCTCTGCTTTAGAATGTTTGGGTGCAGCTCAAACCTGGGTGCTCCCACCCGTCTGCTGACAGCCAGGGACAGCACCTGGGGACCCCCAGGGATCAGGAGCAGAGACAATCCTCCTTCTCACCTTCCCGAGTGCCTTTTTACTCTGAGGGTGCCCAAGCTATGGCAGAAGTTGCCCAGCATATTCCCACCCTCCCCTGGGAAAGTTTGCAGAGTAAATTTCAGAATAACAGAGCAGAAACTCTTCCCCAGTTCTGGGTCTCTGTTTGGCAAGGTGCCACCACAATATGGGTGGGACCCCTCACAGGGGGAAAGTCAGGAGCTGTGATGAGACACATGGTGAGATGGAGTCCAGAGGAAGGGTTTGTGAACAGCCCATAACCAGCACCAAGGTATCAGCCAGGTGGTGGCCCTGGTGGGGACATGGGGTGGGAATATTAAATTAGAGAAGAGCAGCTTTAGGTTGGATGTGAGGAACAAGCTGTGTCCCATGAGGGCAGTGGCACAATGGCCCAGGGTGCCCAGGGAGGGGGTTGAGGTCTCATCCCTGGAGATATTCAAGGTGAGGCTTGAGGAGGCTCTGAGCAACCTGATCTAGGTGAGGGTGTCCCTGATACTGCAGGGGGGTTGGGCTGGGGGACCTGCAGAGGGCCCTGACAACCCCAATTATTTTGGGATTCTAAGATGACCCCTTTGCACTCAGGGGTTGTCTCATAAGCTCTCCCAAATTCCGTGCAGTCTCTTTGGAAGTTCACACAGATTTCTCTGAGGGCTTCGTGCCAAGTGGAAAGAGCCCAGGGAAATGGTTATGGCTGGGAATATCAATGCCCACATCATCTCAGCATTCCCAGCCCACCCTGGCTCCCAGGCACACTGATGGGACTGAAACCAAGAGCTCCAAGGTTAAGAACCAGGCAGGTGAGCCAGCAACTAAAAATAGCAAGTAAAGAAGTGTTAGGAGTTAGGAAATGCAGTGGGAATGCCAATGGATGCAGAGAAGGGACAAGAAGAAGAAAGAGCAAGTTTTGAAAGCTAAACTCAGATTTCTCCTGGCATTGGCTCATAGGGTTCCATCTCCCTGGTAAATCCACAGGGCCAGGGATACATTTTCCAAGTCCTGCTTGAGGATTTTTCCATTATTCCTGTCAGCATCACAGCTACATCCCTGCACACCATCCCAGGACTGACACCAGAGGAGCCAGGGAGTGACAAACCAGTTGCAAGATGCATCCAAGAGGCAGGAAAAGATGAGAGTTACCAAATGCCATCCCTGAGTCAGGACCCAAAACACTTTCCATGGAAGTCAGATGCAAAAATATCAACAGGAAGATGTTTCTGAAGAGGTTTTTTGGAATTTGTACACTGAGGTCAGTGAGAAGCTGCTAGGAACAAGATAACTGAGGGCAGAATTGAGGCATCCACCAAGAGCTCTGCTCCTGAGCCCAGGATCCCACTCCAGAACCTCAGGCAGAGCAGCCATGAAACTAAAATTGTTCTTAGGTTTTCTCTTTTTTAAAAAAAACCTGACAGAAAATGTGACAGTGATGTTTTCTCAACATGTAGCATATCCTTCCTGTAGAAGTTCAAGAGCCAACACTGTCACCTCACTTTTCAACTTAAAACATTATTAGAAATATTCTTGTTTCTAAAGCATAAAAGAATTGAGTTCACAGTAATATTTCACCTTTGTTTAAAGTCTAGCAGACATCTGAAAATTGCTTTTCTAATCATTACCAATTTCTTTTTATTTAATTCTCAATTGTTTTTCAAACTCTCATAAAACTAGAAAGTCTCCCTTAAAAATAATTTTTTAAAAGTTGCTCCAAGTTTTTGTTTTCTCAAACACATTTTCCACTGAAACAAAGGAGATTTGGTGATGTCATCTGCACTGCAATGTCACAACAAGAATTAGCAAAGAGTGATACAGGAGGGGGGGAAGGTAAGAACAATTGAGAGAAAGTTAATTAGACCTGAAAAAGTAAATGAGAAGTTGTGTATAATACGTGAAAAAAAACAAATGTTTCCATAAGTGTAAGAGACATTTCAGCAAAGATTTTCCTGCTTACTTATTATAAGGTAATTAAAATGATGTTCATATGAAGACCCTATCTGGAGGAGAAAACAATAGGACACAGAGATGGATAAGTGGGTAAGAGCTTAAAGCAGAGGCATTAATCAGAAAGTTAGAGTAACAGATCCCCCCAGTTCTAATTAATTTTAGCTAATTGCAGTGCCAGTTTCTGCATTAGGAGGAAATGTTGAACTCTGCTGGTGTTGGGGAGGTTCATCTGGTAGAAATTACACTCTGAAACAGCTGCAGCTACAGGGAGGAAAAACCACAAAAAATAGATTGGGTTGAACAGCTGAAATCTACCCATTTTTTGCCAGGAAAAAAAAAAGAATAAAATACACGAAATTTTGAGGAATAAAAAAAAGAGAAATTTGGAAGAGTTGTTAGACCACAGGGAGGATGGGGAGCAGCTGACAGGGACCATGACAAAATATTGCTGCTGGAGGTCCAGGAGGTTTGGAGGGAACAGCCCCAGCCCCAGGAGGTTTGGAGGGAACAGCCACAGCCCCAGGAGGCTTGGAGGGAACAGCCCCAGCCCCTGGTGACATCCTCACCCCTGCATGGTGATCACGCCAGGAGCTGCTCAGGGCTCTGCCAGGACAGAATTCCCTCTATCCTGGGGTACTTCAGCCCCTTGTTGGAGCAGCCTTCAGTTCCCAGCGGGTCACTCATCCTCATCTGGAGCATCTCCAGGGGCACAAAAAGCTGAGCACCCACTGGGACCTTGAAACTGGAGGAGAGAAAGCCAACCCAGGAGAGTAGGGGGAGGGACAGGAAAACTCAAGCACACAAAAGATTTGCAGAGAGAACATACTTCCCTCTGCCTGGATAAGCTCCTTAAAGACAAAACCATGTTTAAGTGGGCACAAAGCACATCTAGCATCATCATCTCTGCAGCAAACCAAATGTTCAGTCTGTCATATAAGGTGAAAATGCAGAAAATGCAGATCTCCTAAACCCAAAAGCTATTGATGTGATGAAAGGTGCTCCCCAGCCCTACACCTGGACAGACAGTGGTCAACAACCCCATGGGGAGCTCCAGGCTGGGCACAGAGTGGCAGAAAGGGAGCTGGGAGTCTGGATTGCCAGGAAGCTGAACAGGAGCCAGCAGTGTGCCCAGGTAGCCAAGAAGGCCAATGGCATCCTGGGCTGGCTCAGGAACAGCGTGGCCAGCAGGTCCAGGGAAGGGATTCTGCCCCTGTGCTCAGCCCTGGGGAGGCCACAGCTTGAGTCCTGTGTCCAGTTCTGGGCCCCTCAGCTCAGGAAGGAGATTGAGGTGCTGGAGCAGGTCCAGAGAAGAGCAAGGAGGCTGTGAAGGGATCCAGCACAAGTCCTGTGAGGAAGGGCTGAGGGAGCTGGGGGTGTTGAGGCTGAAGAAGAGGAGGCTCAGGGGAGACCTCATCACTCTCTCCAACTCCCTGAAAGGAGGTTGGAGCCAGGGGGGGGTTGGGCTCTTTTCCCAGGCAACTCTCAGCAAGACAAGAGGGCACAAGAGGTCTCAAGTTGTGCCAGGGGAGGTTTAGGTTGGACATTAGAAAGAATTTCTTTCTGGAGAGGGTGCTCAGCCATTGGAATGGGCTGCCCAGGGAAGGGGTGGATTCTCCATCCCTGGAGATATTTCCAAAGAGCCTGGATGTGGCACTCAGTGCCATGGGCTGGGAACCACGGGGGGAGTGGAGCAAGGGTTGGACTTGATGAGCTCTGAGGTCCCTTCCAACCCAGCCAGTTCTATGATTCTATGATTCATTCCAGCTGCTTTCCAGAGGCAAGGTGGCTTTGGCAGAGGAAGGGTGAAGGTGAAGATGCCTCCTGTGAGGCTGTGAGCTCTGCTGTCTGCCAAAGGAGTGAAAGGGCTGGGATCAGCAGGATGTGGCCAGGACAGAGAGCAGAGGATGGCTCAGGGATGGACCTCAAGCAACCACTCTGGTGAAGGAATGTTTCATCATCCAGAAAGACAGATCTATGGTTTTTTCCTGATTAAACCCAAGTTTTTCTTTTAAGGGAAGAATAATTCAAACATATTATAAGTTAAAGGGAAGAATTATTGCCAGATGACAGTAGCAGGAGAAATCAGCAGCAGATGAAACTGATTTATGTTGAGGTGTGCTACACAGAGCAATTTCCTCTACCTGCCTTGCAGTATTTCAAATGTCTTTAAAATGAGCTCAGTGAAGCAAGAAGAAAATAAGGGCATAAACATGGAGTTTCCCTGAGGCACCTTGTGGGGTTCCTGCCTGGCTGGCTGGAGAGATGAGCTGCTCCCCACCCAGCCCACAGCAGGATGCTTATTGCCCCAAACCTACACAGAACATCTTCATGGGGTGGTGGTACCATGGAGCAGCTAAAGGTCCAACTGTTTTGTTTTACTGGGAAAGGTTTGCCTCTACCTCCTGCCTGTTAAAACCCTGCCACGACATTCTTACCAAGGCAGAAAGAAACTGAATAATTCTCTGGCAAAAACCATAGAGTATCAGGGTGGGAGGGACCTGAAGGATCATCTGGTCCAACATTCCTTAGCAAAAGGGTGGTAAGAAATGTGAGCCAAGACCCTGCCTAGCTGAATCTTATGTGTCCAGTGTTGGAGAATATTAGAAAAAAAATACATGGCAGAGGAAATATATACATAGAAAAGAGCAAAACAAATATTGCTCCCATGAAACTGCTCAAAACCATAAAAACATTTTACTCTGTCAAAAGCTGAAAACCTTTGGAGGAAAGGTTCTAGTAATACAATCTTATTTACCCAACAATTCATTTGAGGAGGTCATTCAATTGACCCTCTCTGCTTCTTTTCTTATGAAGAACCTGAAATACAGATCACAGATCAAAGCAGCCTCCAGCCTGGCCCTGCCAGCTCCCTGTGTGTCCAGCCTCCCACCTCTCCCCACTGCCCTGGGGTAAGGATGGCTCCTCACTTGCCACCAAACCAGAGGAAAAAAAAAAAACCAAACCACATTCTGCAAAGAGCCAGGCAACTGAGGGACCACAAACCACAGATGTTTCCCTGGTGCTTCCCCTCCCAGAGGTCCCGTTGGAAGCCACGGGTTGGGTTTTCCTTGCTTTGAGCATAAGGAAAGAGAACATGAACCCAACTGATGATGCTCTGGGAAGCACAGCCTTCCCTGCAAGGCTGAAGAGAGGAACCTGGCTCCAAACTCCATTCCAGGAGTAAGCAGAGTCATCAGCATCACATTCCACCCCACAAGCTGCCTGGAGCCAGCTCCTCCCCCCCTTTGTACATTGCCCCCAGTAACCCCCTGGGTACTGACTGGGCAGCTCCTCACCCGAGGGCACCCAACTGGTCCCCAGCCCTGGCACTGCCACAGCATCATGGGGAGATCAAAGGGTGGCAGGGGCCTGACCTGCACTGGAGCCATCTTGGGAGAGCCACTTCCACCTTTTCCATCTCTTCAGGACCTCTGTCTGGCTCTTCCAGCTGGTGTGGGATATCCAGGCTGCACTGACCTCCTTCTCTCTGGAAAATAAAGAAAGAAAGAAAATCTTTCTGAACCTTAGCTCAACTTTTTGTATCCAGCTTCTAAATTCCCATGTGCAAACACAGTTCTGCCTTTTATTTCTTGGCACTGGAGAATTCCCTAGCACACTGCAGTCACACACCACAGTCCTGGAAAAGCACAGAGCTTCCCACTGCACCCCAAAGGCCTCAATGCACCACGTAGTGAACACAGAGAAAATGACAGTGTGGTTGGGGTTTTTTATCTTCTAAATTGTCCCTAACGTCTTTCAGGCATTTATTTATTAATGCCAGTTATGAGCACATGGATAATACACAAGCCCAGCATTCCTCTAGATTTTATACAACAGGAAAAAAAAAATAAAAGGGCATTACAGAAGCAGCTGCCATTAATTCTGCTTAAAGGGGAAGCCCAAATGTCTGGCAGCTCTGGTAAGCCCATGACAACCTGAACAGAGGTCCATGGTGCTGCTGCCAAGCTGTCAGACTCCTCCTTGGACCAGGCACACTCTTTTTTGCTTAATAAGAGGATAATGAGAAATATTTGGCTTCGTAACTTTGTTCAGTCACTCTGACACTTTTCCACGAGTTTCTAGAACTTGTCAGCTCCTGCTTTTTCTCACCTAAGCAGCCCTCTTGCTTCTCAGGGTACTGATTTACACCAAAATCCAGTAGTTCAGGGTTCACTCTTCCCTTCTGCAGGAGACTGAGCACAATTCATCCTTTTTATACATTCCCATTCTTTCCCAGAGTTTCACCCCCAGCATAAGTATGGAACTGATGCTATTAAACTGGACAAGGTACCAGTAATGCTCAGAGCAGAGCCTGCTCTCACCTTCACCAGTCCTTCTCTCTTTCTGGCTCATCCACTGGTCTTGTTTTTAATCCCTGATGCCCCTTTGCAGGAGAGAGCCTCAGGCTTTCTCCTCCAAGGTTTTTGCTCCAGGCAAAAACCTCCTTGGATGAGGAGCAGGAGCTCTGAGGACCAGGAGAGATGCTTGTGCATTTCACCCACCTCCAGAAACTACAAGAGGCCAAGACCAGGGGCCAGGTGCTGGTCTCTGGAGGTCGCTTCACAGATACCTGACTTCTGGGTTTGGTGGAAAATAAGAGGCAAAACCACACGTGGAGGCCCTGAACAAGCTGAGGAAAGCAAGGAAGCTGATAGAGCCCAGAGGGGTAATGGAGATATGGGGATGTTGGTAAGGGAGCTGCACTGTGCCAGGAATCCTGAGGGCTGCAAGCAGGGAAGTCAAGGAGATTTATTTAAAAAGCAAGGGAAGACAATGGGAAGGAAGGAGGAAAATAGAAGGCAGATGGAGCAAGGGAGCATGAAATGGCAAAGAAAATGCAGAGGAAAGGAGAAGCTGGAAGGGAAAGGGGAAAAAACACAGAACAAATTGGAGAGAGAGGAGCAGCAGAAGAGGGGAGGGATGGTGGCCATGGTGGTGGGGATGAGTGGGGGGATGAAGAAGGGGCACTGGAGTGTGTGGAGAGAGAAACCTGGATTTGCAGTGGTCAGGGAGGTTGACAAATGTACTCTAAAAGTACATTTTTACTCTAAAAGTACATTTTTACTCTAAAAGTAGCCAGAAGGGGTGTGTAGAGCTAGTGGGGACCATCAAAAGGGTCAGGCAACCATAGTGAGCAGATGGGCAGCAAACGTGTGGGGAGAGGATGGAAGTGGCCAGGCTTTGGGTGCAGGAAGGAATGATGTTGACTTGGTGATATCACCTGAGGGCAAAATACATCAATAATCCTACAAACACACTGCTTGCTGGGATTTTGGGAAGCATGTGTACCTCAGGATCAAGCAGCTTCCTTGTTGGTTTCAAGGCTGACAAGTTTCTCAGACATATCTCTGTTGCTGCCTGGAGCACTGAGCCAGAAACTTAGGACTCAGCAGGTCTGTTTCTGATCCTATTCCCCATCCTGCTCCCTGATTTCTTTTGAACCTTTTCCCAGCTGTACCCTCCATTGTCACATCTTCACTGCCACCCTTTGAACTCTCCAGGACCAGGCAGCTTCTCTGCTCCTGGGTTCTTTTCTCTCCTTTCAGCGCCTTCAAAGTACAAAAAATTAACTGAGACGGGCAAAACTTGACTTGAAAAAGACCCCTATTTCATAAGAAAACCAGAATAAAAGTTCTCTTGCCATTTGTTTTTAGTAGATAGGCATTAGCACTGGGCAGAACGCCAGAATTACTGAAATGTTTTGAGACAGTCAAACCTTTTTCCCTTTTCATGTGACTCACAGTTCTGAGTTTTAGGTCTTAGAAATCACTGGCAGACATTAAATCATTTTCAACACCACAATTAAAAACAGATTAATATTCACTCAAGATGAGCCTCCTATCAATGAGCAAAACAACCAAGGGAACACCAGAAGGACCAGAATAAAAACAGAGTTGCAGAGAGCACAGCAAAACACTGAAATTCATCTTCTGCATGGAGCCATTCAGCTCCTGGGACAGACTGGAGCAATCAAATGACCACACATGGAAAACAAAATAAAGCCCAGTGGCTTAGTGTTCACTCTAGGAGATTAAAATTATTAACAACCCCAGAATTCTGTCAAAGAACAGTTTGGGTGGGAAGGGACCTTTCCAGGCCATGTACTCCAACCCCTCTGCTGCAAGCAGGGACATCCTCAACTGGAGCAGGTTGCTCAGAGCCCCATCCAGCCTGGAACACTTACAAACCACTAAAAAACTTGCTGAAAACAACTAAGCCACATTCCTTAACACAAAACACACTTTGGGTAACTGAGCTGTAGGTGCATCAGTGCTTAGGGGTCAGTACCATACGACGGGGTCTTGGCCATTCTTGCAAACACCACTGGGGTTCCTGCACTATGTAAATTATTTTCTATGAGAGTAACAACAGCAAGAGAAGCATATGAGAAGGACTGAGGCCTGATTTTCTGTTCATCAGTCTAAAAAATATTATCAACTTATTCCAATGATCACCAAGAAAATCTCTCTGCCTTTTTCTTCCCTACCTGGAGGCTAAAGTTAATTAATGCAGCCTGGCAAGAGAAAGTCATGATGAATGATGGGGCTTTTCTGCACCAACCCTGCTTTTCCCTGGCTCAGTCAGAGATTCAAAAACTGCTCAGAAATGTCCACAGGCCAACCTGAGTTGGAGGAAAGGATGAAGCTGTCAGAGAGGTGAAAGATGATCTGTGCTTAACACAACCCAAGTTGAAATGAGAAGAGCTGAGCAATAGGTGGGTGACAGGTGTCAGCAGGGAAATGGGGGCTGGCTGTTCCCAGGAAAGCACCAAAGAGGTAAAAAACCACCAAAGAGCTCATTAACATCTTGTTAACTGAGCTCCACCTCTGAGGGATGCTGCTCTCCTGCTGCTCTCACCTAACACCCAAACCTCTCAGCCCCACGAGCTGCTGCACCCTGCTCTGCAGGGCCTGAAACCTGCCCTGGGCTTGGGGAAAGAAGTGCTGGGGTTTTCAGACTGCAAAGAGGAGTGCAAACTCTACCCCCAAGCACAGAGGGACATTATTTGACCCCAATCATCCCTACAGAGGAGACAGGATGCACGTTTCAGGTGTCGAGGGTGCTGGGTTCAAATTCTGCTCTAATTTACATTGTGGGAACTCCCCCCCAACTCCAAGAAGAAGAGAATTTCTTCTCTAGATTTGAAATTAAGAACTCTAGGGGGGTTTAAATTATTGAACTTGACAACATCCTTCCAGAAGCCCAGTGTATCACCCCCCAACACTCCTGCACCACCACCCCTCCAGTTAGCTGCTGTCATTACCAGGCAGATAATGGTGTCAGAGTCTGAATTCCTATCACCTGAGCTGCCTCCTGTAGCCCCGGGAGCAACATGGCACACAGCTGCTTAAAAATAGATGTGAGAATGGTCTGATGTGACCTGAGATCCAGCATCAGCCTCTCCTTTGATTAAGGATCAAGTTTAAATCAATCCCCATCCTAGAGAACAAGAAAGTTTGACCAGTTTCTCTCTCAGCTGGGGAAGGTAGAAAAGCATCTGCAAAAGCAAAAGTAATTCAGTTACTGAATTTCCTAATTGAATTAGTAACTAGGTTATGAGATTACAAACAGATTTACCGAAAGAAAAAAAAAAAAGCCTGAACCTTTTGAGTCTGAAAACCTGATAAAAAGGAATATGAGTAGAAACAAGATGGGGCAGTTGAGATACTGGTGTAGGCACCAGCTCTCCAGCCCAAGCACTTTCCTCTGTGCATATCTGGGGATTTTTTCCCCCCAGCAGAAACCCTACATCTGCATTTCTCTGCCCCTTCTCAGGGTGCATGCACTGTTGCTCCCAACCCCAAATGCTCACCCCCCCCCCCTCTCTCTGTTTTGGTTGTTTTGGTTTTATTTTTTTCATAAAGGAGACCTTGTAAGATTATTTGTAAGTAAATCTTCTAAATCCCCACAACACTAAATCCCCACAATCACTTCCAACACATCTGCTTCAAATTTCACTCCTCCTGACCTTCCAGGTCTCCAGGAAAATTCCCCCCTTCCTTCTGGCTCATTCCATGTAAATCAACCTTGAGCAGCAGCCCCATTCTCACTTCTGGTCCCAACAAACAGTTCCCAGGAAGATCAATGCAGACCTCTTAGGCAGATGAACCAAAAGTAATGTTTCATCTTTCAAAAGACAGCGTGTTATATAATTAATTTAATATTAATGAACCTTAATGCATGCGGAGTTCTTTGCAGGGTTTTCTGTTTGGTAACTGTGTTAGGGTTCTGGAACCTCCCTGAAAAATAAAGCCTCCAAATTAAGAAAAGCTTTGATAGAATTTGCAACTGGAACTCAATTACAGCAAGTTATTTTTTATGCTTTGCAGACTAAGCTGATACTTTGCTGCCATTGGCTTAAGAAAATAAATCCTTAACTCTACAAAAATCATTAAAATATATGCCATTCCAATCCTCAAGACAGCACTAAAGAAAAATAGAGCAGGAAACAGAACTGTAATTATGTGACTTTTTTTTCTGTCCCCAAACCCCAGATACTGCATTTTTTTCACTTTTATCTCCAGTTTATGAGGCAGAGCTGCTCATCCCAGGGCAAACAGGTATTGGCCCTCCCAACAATCACAACTCTAATCCAGGAAATGAAGTTTTGGATCAAACTTGTGGAGTCCAGCTCCATTCATCCACACCCTTGTCCTTGTCAAGCTTTTCATGCCTTTTCCCTTTAAATTAAGTTCTAAACCACCCCCTAACAACTATGAGATTGTGTGGGGTTTGTAAGGGCTTCTTCACTTTCAGAAAGAGGCCGTAAATCATAATACCTAATAAATACTTAATTTCATTTATTGCCTGGGGTATCCTGGGGCTGTCCCATGTTTTCCTGTGTCTTACCACTAATTGCAATGATGGAAACACATGCACGGGGACACTCATGTGAATCCCACAGACCAAGGAAGAAAATCCTGTGTCTCCTTCTGTCCTGCTTGCCCCAGCATGGTATCCAGGAGTTCCCAACAAACCTGAGCCAACCTCGTAGAACACATAGGGTACAAAAAGAAATTAAAGCAAAGATGATTCAAGACGTGTTTTATTTGCAGTCAAACAATTCCAAGCCTGACACCTCCATTAGTTGTGCAATGAATTCAAAAGTAGCCTTAGAATCCATGAAACCCTCAAAGTCCCTGCTTAATTAGGCAGCTGACCTGATGAGATGGTGATGCTGCCTGCATAACCAGAGTTTTCTTCCCTGTTATTTTTAAACAGTGCTCAGCCAGGCTCTCAAAAAACATAACTACATAAATTATGAGCCTTGTAGTTAAACAAGGGCCCAGACTGCTGCAAAAGCAGAACAAGAGCCTGCAGCACTCAGAGTGCAGGGGGAGGCTCAGCAGGACAGGGCTGCTGGAGCCCAAATACTCCCTGGATGCCTTCTTCAGGAGGTCTGAAGCTCTCCATGGGACAGGGGCACCTCTGCTCAGCTCCTGTGCCCAGCTGATGGAGACACAAGCTGAGTCAGCTCACACCCCAAAACCTCTCTATACCCACATCATGGAGGAGTTGGCCCCCCCAGAGGTGTCAGTTGGGTAAAACCGAATCTTCCTCCTCAGGTGGAACCTGCCTGGTGCCACAGTGTCCATCCAAGAATCACAGACTGGTTTGGGTTGGAAGGGACCTTCAGAACCATCCAGTCCAAGCCCTGCAGTGAGCAGGGACATCCTCAACCAGATCAGGTTGTTCAACCAGATCAAGGCCATCCCACCCGGCCTTGAATGGGGATGGGGTGGGGCTTCCACCACCTCTCCAGGCAACCTGGCCCAGGGTCTCATCACCCTCAGCAGGAAAAGTTTTTCCTTCTATCCAGTCTGAATCTTCCCTCCCTCAGTTTAAAACAATCCTCCTCCTCCTATTGCAGCCTGACCAAAACTTTGTCCCCACCTTTCCTGTAGCCCCCTGCCTGACTTGGCCACAAGGTCCAGAAGAAGCCACCCTGCTGTTGGGTGTTCTTGGGGGAGCTGAGGGGAGGGCAACCCCAGGTTTAGCTGTCAGGGTTATTTCCCTTTTTTTATTTTTCCAAAATAAAAAAGCCTTTTCTCTTAAAAGCCTCTTCCATCAGCTCTGGCCCTACAGGGACAACTCTTCCACCTGGGAACTGTGAGACACCAAGCTACAGCTCCTGCCAGCACCCTCAGCCCTCCTGCAAGGAAGAGAGGCAAAACTGTGTGAAAATCCAAGTACCATGAACCCATGGAGATCATCACAAAGTTCTGCACTGTGCCAACACTGAGAAGCCAAGCATAAGAGCTGACAGCTGGAGAAACAAGGAGCAGAGCTGCTAACAACAGGGCAGAAGCTGAGAAGTGACACTAAACATGTCCAGCTGGGTTCTAGTCAGTAACCATGCATCTGACTGTAAGGAAAGAGTCACCCATCTTACAGAGGAGCTTCACCCACAAACTCGAAGCCCTCTGCCATGGGAAGGCTTCTCTGCACATCCCACATCACCCTCGTGACCTTCAGAGGGCTCTGCTTCAGCCCTCACTCAAAGCAAGGATGACTTTGAAGTTGGATCTAATTTGAAAATTAGGTCAGGTTGCTCAGGACCTGGTCCAGTTGAGTTCTGATCTCTGAGGCTGGAGATCAAACATCAGCTCTGAGCCCCTGTTTAAGCCTGTCTGCTGCCAGGGTAGATTTTATCCTCCTAAATATCTGATTAGCCCTTCCCTTTCTGAAACTTGTGTCCCCTGCACCTCATCCAGTCACCGGGCAGCTCAGAATTTGCCCAGCAGGACCCCCAGGTCCTTCTCTCCACTGGGCACCCCCCAGTCCATACTGGTGCCTGGGGCTGTCCCTCCCCAAGGGCAGGACCTTGCCTTTACCTTTGTTAGAACCTCCCAGGGTTCCTGGCAGCCCATTTCTCCAGCACCTCCTGGCTCCTCTGAGAGGCAGCACTGACTCTACATTTTAGGAAATCCTAAAATATTTCCCACAGTCACCCACCCCTGTATTTTTTTTCCTTTCTCTTCTTCCCTCGTTTAGTTCTGTGTAAGGTCCAACACCACCACCAAGATCCAACCTGGGGGACACCTCCCACCAGGACCAGGTTGAGCCAAGCCCCATCCAATGGATGAGAGAAGCACCTGCACATCAAAGAGCTAAGTCCCCCAAACCTGGGGGCAAAATAAATTAACTTCTCCATGCAGAAAGAGAGCTTTATAAATCCCTTATTGCTTGGGAAGGCCACCTACATCTTGCCTGACCAAGCAACTCAGCTGGGCTATGAGAATCACAGAATTGCTCAGGCTGGAAAAGACCTTCAAGTTCAATCCCAGCCTTGTCCTAACCCTGTTACTGATGAGCCACCACTAAACCATGTCCCCAAGCCCCACATCCAGGTGATTTTTAAACACATTCAGGGATGGAGACTCCTGGGAACCACCTCCCTGGGAACCTGTTCCAGTGCTTGGACATTAGTCTGCAACTATTAGTTGCAACTCCAAAAATATCCTTTATTCCTCATCAATTTCTTGCCTTAAACAGAATACAAAGGGAAATGGTTGTAATTAAAAAGTTCTCTTTGCTGTTCTAGCAGTCTGCACACAATGAGATGTGACCACTGCAGCCAGGGACCTCGGAACCTTTGAACTCAACTCTTCTGGGAACAAAAATATTCCTCAGTGTCTCTCCCCACCACATCCTGGGCTTGCTCTGGCAATCTACAGACTACAGTAAAGCAAAGAGAAGAGAGAAAAGAATAGCAAAGCAGTTACAATAATGATCCTTTCTGCAGTTAATGCTTTCCCACAATTACTCTTGGAGGCAACATTCATAAAACCTGAGCCACCCCAGGAGCTGATTCCTGGCTCACATCGAGGTGTTCAGTGCTGCTTGGGGTCCCTCAGTCCATCAGAACCCCCGTGGGATCCATCCCACAGCCTGGAGCCCAGGCAGGGCAGCTCCAGGAGATGCTGCTGGCCAGGCAGCCTGGCTCTGGGGCACACTCCTTTCTTTTCAGTCTCTGAGCTGTATCCTTTACCCAACTTGCACTCTCTTTTCTTGTACAGTGTTCTTTTTACAGCTGGACAAATGCTCAGCGTGTATCTTATTCTCATTTTATCCATGTTTTTATAGTCTCCTCATTAAACTCTGGACTGGGTTTGGTTTCCAAGGTGAAGGAGCAGCCACCCCCTCCTTCAGTTCTTGTCCCTTCCAGGTCAGCACCAACAGGGACAGCTCTCATATAATCCTCTCTTTTTCCTCACTACTGAATTTTATTACTGTAACATCTTATACTGCACAGCAAACCCAATTTTAAAAGAAAATCTGAGTTATATGCCCTGAAGTACTTTTTCTGTACTAGAAGAACACCCCACCCCAGCCTCTTTATAATCTTCACACTGTCACTCAAGGCCGTGTTTCAATGATGCTCAAAGGATGTCTGTACAGCACTTCTAGGCCATGTTTGCTCAGTGATGAGAATCTCCCAACCTCACTGCTGTACAGACAGGAGATAGAGTTGCTGCAGAGCACCAGAGCAAATCACTGAGCAGAAAACAGAGATAAGAGAGCCCAGGGAGGTGATAGGATGCAGGCAGCACAACGTTGCTGAACCCAGAGTCAGCCTGAGTGAGCACATTTTTTTTGCCAAGCAAAGCCTGGTGGCAATGAGCCTGGTGGCCAGAGGAGGAGACATTTCATTTCAGAGAGAGTTCTGACACTTCTACTCAGGACAGCAACTCCATCCCCATTCCCCAAAGTACTGGGGGAAAAGGCCCTGTCAGCACTGTTAAAGCAGCAGAGCTAGGGGAGGAGATGTGTATGATCCTGGTTTTTATCATTCTGTTCATTGCTTTCCTTAATGAGCTAGATGAAAAGAATAAAAAAGGACACCTGCAAAATCATGGAAGACAAGCAAGCAGGAAATATCCCAACCACCTTGGGAGATCAGGGACAAAATTTCAGTTGTGCTGGCAGCTGAGAGAGAGCATCGAAAAAAAAATAACCAAAAAAACAAACCAAACCCCAAAACCAGTGATGGGGTGAAATTCAACAAGTACACACACTCTTCATTTGAGTAAAACTAAAATATGCAGAAGAACAAAGATTGAGAACCTTTAGCTGACCACATTGCCAGAGATCACTGGGAGAGGGATGGAAAAGCAATATCACACCAAGCATTATTTATTGGGCAGCCAGATGGCAGACCCTGGAGGCAATTCCCTGGTTCTGTGCAGCCCTGGTGAGCTCTGGAGCTTCCTTACAAAGCACCTGAACTAACTGGGAAATGTCAAGCAGAGGAAAGGCAACAAATTTGGCAAATGTGACTTCTGAGGCAAGCCTGGAAAAGGCAACAGGAGAGCACTGAAGGGAAAGAGACTCCCAATAGGTAAAACACCCAGGCCAAAGGAAGGGTCAGCAGCTCTTTTCCATGCTCCCTAACGTGCAGACTAAAATTGGAAAAAGATTTATCCAAGATTCAGAGGCAATCCTGGCAAGAAGTTTCTAACTACAAGGTAGTAAGATGCTGGAACAGCCACCCTGGGACAATGTGCTGCCCCATTAGAGGATTTGCTGTCACTTCAGCAGCTCAGGAAGGTCTGAGTCCCATTAGCAGCTGCCTCCAAGGATGCCTGATCCTCTGCTTTCACTATCCCAGGAGCTGTGCTGAAGTTAGGGGGGTAGAAAAACTCAAAGTTCAGAGTTTTTCTTTCTTCTTAACCAGCAGCAAACCTCCCCCTGCACCATGGTTTGGGTGGCTGAAGCCTCCTGACAATCCCAGAGTAAACCTTTCAGTCCCATCACATTTTTGGAAAGATTGCCACCAGGAAGGACAGAGGGGATAAACTGCTTCTAAATGTGCATCCATACATCTGCAATCACATCTGTAAGGGTTACACCTTTTACATGAATCATCAGGTGAAGAGGGAAGCAGGAAGAGAGATTCCTTCTGCTTTGAAACGCTAAATAAAAGTCTCACCATGCAAAATGTTAACACTTCTAAAAAAGGTTACTAAGAGAACTTTTCATATATGTAGTTCTGCACTAAGACTACAGCCAGGGAACAGACTGTATTTGGTTTTACCTGTTCTAATTGTGCATACATGAGAAACTCCTTTACTAAATTCAGGCACATGGAAAACCAATACTGCAGCGAAGCCTTTCCAATACACATCAATTATTCAAGAAAATAGCAGTGAAATATTAAAAAATTATGAGGTTTACTTCTCCTTGCTCTTCTGACAATTACATGTTAAAATTATATTACATTTGTAGTATTGATTTCACTGCTGCCTATGCAGTAACACAAAACAAATTAGTTGCACATTAAGGCAGCAGAGCTGAGGAGCTGTGTGTATGGATTGTGAAACAATCCATGAGCTTCTCCAATACAGTAACAAACAAAACCAAACAACAAAACCAAGCCAAAAAGCAGCAAAATGCAAGGCTCCAATGATTTTGAAACTTGAATCTATTACTGAAAACACAGAAGAAATTAAAAAACGAGTGGTAGGGCTGCTCTGTTCCAGGCACTGCTGGTTCATTGCAGCAAGGACAGGGATGATGTCCCTGGAGGAACAGTGGAAACTTCTCCTCCCCTGGAGGTTCAGTCCTGAGGGGCTGATGAGTGCTAAGTGACATTCTCCAGAGTCCATTGGGACAGTTCAGTTCCCTGCTGAAGTGATTCCCTTTTCCAGGCATTCAGATCTTTGCCTGCATAACAAGTTTCACCAGCTTAGGGAGGTAACTTTTTAAAATAGATTTCTTCCCAACACCCCAAACCAATCCATCCTCTGCAATGGTTGGCTCAGTTCCCACCTGAGCAAAATAATCCAATATCATTATTGATTGCAGTGATTCCCTTCCAGAGTGCTGCAGCCCCTCAGCTGAACCCACCCAAACCTTGAGAAGCAGAGCAGTTGCAGAGAGGACAAGCAAGGAGCCACAATCCCACCCTCCCCTCCTCTTCCCTGTTAAATCCATGCCACTGCCCCTTGGACACTTTTGGGTGATCCCTCTGAAAAGAGGTTGGGATGATCCCAAAGGAGCTGAGCTGGTTTGTAATGCTGGAGAGGAGGCTCCAGGCCATGCCCAGTGCCCAGCACATTAATATAACCTCAGCTCTGTGCACCAGGACTAACAAACCATTTAAATGCCTCATGTTTCTGCCTTAATCCTCTAAAACTGAAACACACAATCATCTTGGGGAAAAGGGACACAGTGACCTTTCAGACACCAGGGAAAAAAAATCCTAATCTAAATAAGGAAGAAAGGTTGTACCTACAATCTCCTAAGTGGGATGGAGACAAGCAGATAAATCCAGCTGGGCAAGGAGAGGCAATTAGAGTGATGGATTACAGCCAGTTCTAGGGAGATGTGAAACAAAGACAAAGCTCAAATACAAATTATTACACAAAATTACCCTCAGCCCACTCAAACTTTTCAGAAAATCAGTCATTCACATCACCAGCCTGCTTGGACCATGTGCCTGTTTATGGGGTTTTTTTCCCCATCCTAACATGAGCTGAGCACCACAGCATTGTTATGCAGCTGGCATCCAACAAGGGCTTCTCCAGGTTCTGCACTCCCTATCCTCATTTGTATAATTCTCATCAGACTTAGGACAGTTTTTATTTTCTCTAACTTTTGTATGGGATACTAAAACTTCCAATATGACTTTTATTCTCAGCTACAAAGAGAAATGTTTATTCAAGCATCTCTGCAACACTTGGTGTGCAGAACACTTTTGTTCTCTCTGAACAAGAGATTGTTGAGGAAAAAAAAAAAAAAAGAAAAAAAAAATAGAATACATTTGATTAAGTGGGGAAATGCCTTCAAAGGAATCCAAACTATTGGATCTCAAAAGGTTCTACAACCCAGGAGAGAAAGCTGACCAGAAGAGAGGTTTTTCAGAGCACCAAGCCAGAGAAACCCATGCTATGCAAAGGATGCATTACTTCTAAGAATTCTACTAAAAAGAGCCCTTTCAGCCAAAATAAAAGTATCCAGGTTGAACAAGTGAAAAGAGCAGCCGAGCAGAAGTGTTTTTGGGAAAAGCCAGTTTTTCTCTCTCTCAGCTGTGCCTTGGCCAAGCCCAGGCTCTGGGTTGTGTCACAACATGACATTTTTCAGGAGTCACATTAGGTGATTTAATTTGCCCCTTCTGACTTCACACCTGATTTATTTCACAGCCTCTCACACCCAGGAGACAGCAATTTCATTAAAAAATCTTGTAGTTTAGGACAGTAAACAAGAGGTAGCAAGAAAAATAAAAGCCAAGCATAACATAAGGAAAAATTTAAAAGTATCCAAGTGAAACCCATGGCCTGTCAGCAGGTAAGGCTGGAATGTCTTAATTTATATTTACCTAGGAAAGCTTTTCTGGTGAGTAGAAGCATTCACTGGCTTTAACCAGGTGCCTAGAGACAAAGCACTGAGAAAAACAATAAAATCAATAACGAAACAGTTACAGTGGTGTTACTATTACTACTAGTTTTAGATGAAATTAAAAGATTCATTAAATTTGAGCTTAGACTATCTTGAAACAAACCTGAAATGAACTCTGCAGTGCTACATTGCACCTAATTCCAAAATAATAGAATGGTTTTGCTTTGAAAGGCCTGAAATGGAGACCTTATGGCTTTCAAAGCAAGCCATTTCCCTGTTCAGACCAGAGCAATTTGATTAAATCCATCCAAAACCTAAGAAGTTCTGTTCCAGACAGAACAATACAAGATGCAGAACTGGCTCCACGTGATGCTGATCACCACTCAAGGGATGCTGAGGAGCTGGTGCAAGCAGGAAGGCTGAAAGCTGCTTAATTACAGGGAGAATATTTGCCCCTGCACCTCCAGAACTTCCTTCTCCCCAAGGGACAAGAATTTTCCTGTAATCTTCACCCAGGCTTAGCAATAGGTGGCCCAGGAAAACCTCCTGAGGGTTTAATCCTGTATTTTGCTGCAAATGACATAACCTAAATAAAAAATTGATCCTCAAAGAGCAGTTCTGAAGCCTGGGATTGATACCAAGGAGAGAGAGAGGCTGCCCCAGAGAGGGATTGAGATGTTCTCCTAAAGCCCAGATCAGGCTGGGATGGAGCAGCTCTGGCTGGGTGCTTCCAGGTCCCTGCATCCTCCCAGTGCTTTCCATGTCCTCTCATAGTGTTGGCTTTGCACCCAGGAAAATAAGCACTTAAACTTTAAAAAAAACATCCAAGCTTTAGAAACTGGTTTTTATTTTTCTTTGCAAAGAAAAAAAAAAAAAAAAAAGGAGCAAATCAACAGGGTGGTGGGAATAGAATTATCTCTACCCAAGCAAACTGACCATAAACAGAAATCAGCCTGGGAAGCAGACTGCCTTCTCCCACTGCCTCCTGCCTGCCTGGAGAAACCCTTTGGCTTCCATATCCCAAATTCCTGAGTTATCCTACAGCTTAACACCAGGTTCTCTCTGACTTCTGGCAAGTTTTACCCCCTTTTGTTTTTCTCCAGCATTATGGAAACATCTCTGCAATGTCATTCCTAACAGAGGAATGAAACAGAGTTCCATGTTTGGAGCAGGATTTCTCCACTCTTTGGTTTCCAGGCCCACACACTACAAATAAGGGAACCAGAGTGTCAGGCTCCAAGACAGGCTGCTGGGTATTCAGTGTACTCCACAGGTTGGGATTTCAGCCATTTTCCTGATTTTTCCACACAGGATAACTCCTCTTCCTCCACTGAACATCACCACCCCCCATGGGGAGGTTAAAGCTCAATGGGAGGAAAACTGCTGTCCCAAAATCCATGTTGCACCCCTGCAAGAGGGATCTGGGGAAGAAAGCAACAGGCTGAGCCTCAGAACCACCTGAGGTGTCACAGTTGCCTTATGCAATTTTGAAATAAGGAAAATTGACCCCATCAGTGGTTACAAACTTCAAGCAACCCCCCCTTTTTAATAACATCCCCAATATCCTACTGAATGCACTCACTAACCTCAGTTTATTACTTATTTACACTTAGGTTTTAGCATTTTTTATTCTCCATCATTACCAGTATTAAAAATTTTACCCTTTAACTCCACTATTATACCCTCATAAATTTCTGAGTTATTCTAAGCTATTAAATTATATATTTAGGCAGTCCTGCCTCCTCAGTTTAACAGAGCTTTTTGCTTTTCTCATACAACCCTTATCCTGGAAATCCACCTGTTGTTTTCTGTAGCCTTTACATACCTTCCACGTTTTTGTGGCTTGTTGTTTTGGGTTGTTTTCTTTTGTTTTGTTTGCTAAGGTCTTTATTTTGTGCACTCCAAACACAGTGAGGACACACGACTAGAAACAGGGGGAGGAAATTTAATACATTCATTTGTGCCATGCCCAGACAAAAGCCAGTGCTCATATTTCCATCTGAATTCCCAGCAAGCAGAGCATGGCCTATTGGCATGTACTAACCCATTAAATGAGCTTCTGCAAATGACTTTTGATATCATTAGACAAGATCTGGAAAGAGGGGGGAAGAGAGGGAGCTGAGAAGGTTGCAGGGAATTTATTCAACATAATCAAATTGCTGCTGCTTGTGAAGACTTGAAGGGCAATAAAATGGTGGATGAAATTCAGAAGCTGTCATTAGAAAATAATGCAGCCAAGGACTAAAAGGCTGTTCCCTCTGTACACAGGGAGAGATGTCCCATTTGCCATGGCTCCAGCCCAGAGTCTGCAGAGGAAAAGGGGTTCAAAGCCATCAGCTCAAAACCCAGCAGCAGACAAAAAGACAGCAAGAATGTAAGAAAAAAGGACAAAAGAACAAATAAGTGAAGAACTAATGAAATTGCACACCCATACCCTGAGCTCCTCCTTCAGGACCATTCACCCGGGGCAGTGCAGGATGCTCCAAGAGGATGGGAGATTGAGCAGAGCCCTTGGCTGGAGCACCTGGGTCCTCCTGCTGCCAAACAGCAACTCGGAGTGGGCACTGACAGCAATGCAGATATAAAACTGCTAGTAAAGGAAATCAGAAAGAGTATTTTTTGGAGATTATAGAGGTTCATGACTATTATAGAGCCATTGATAATATGATCAGAACCCAGAAATGTTAGATTCTTCTCAGCAGGGCAGCTAAGGAACACTGAACAGGTTGGATGCAAGGCTCAGATATCAAATCCCCAAAGTGCTGCTGAGCACCAGCTCAGTTTTCAGCCAGCCCCATACACACAGCTATGTGTGTGGAGTATGACTGGTATGGAGTGGTATGGAGTGTGAGTGGAGATGACTGGGGGGGCCCTGTCCAGTTGTCCAGTCTCCAGCTCTGCTCTGTAAGGACAGAGGTGAGATCCTTCACCTTCCATCCCCTCAGCCCAGCCAAGTGTCTCAGACAGCCCCAGCTTCCCTACAGGAGCCACCACATGCCACCTCCCAAGGCAGGACCACTCCATTCTCTCTTACACTTCAAGATTTTCCTCAAGCAATTGCCCTTGCCTGCTGCTGGAAACAATGCAGGTGAGTAGGGAAGATTGTTGAAGCCTAATTTAATGTTTTCTTCTGTAAGAAATATTTTCTTCAAGGTGAAAAACTGAGCATGCCAAAATACCCACATAATTTATAGCAGACTGATGACTTTTTTAACATGACTTCTATTATATTTGATAATAGAAATACTCAGTGACCTCTCAGCCATTTCCATTAAAATAATGTTTTACTAAAAGCTTAATGGGTATGAAATTCAACAGTTTCCTGAGAGACTAAATGTGAGATACAAAAGTTCACACCACAAACCCCTTCAGATGTATTTCTGACAGTCCCAGTGCCCTGCCCACCACAGCTTCAGCTCACCTGGGGCTGCAGAGCCTTCCTTGTGCTCACAGCTTCACCCATAATCCAGATTAACCCAATCCCAATCAGACCAAACCCATCCAATCCAAATTAACCCAATCCCATCCCACCACCAGGACTCTGAACCCTCCCATGCAGACAGAACAAGCCTTTCACACACTATAAATATTATTTTTGGCTTGCATGTTCCCTAACAAAGCAACTGAGCTGCATTTCCAGGAGGTCAGCAAGGCCCAGTTTAAGCACCCCTGTGTTTCTCTCTTCTCTCCCTTCTTGCTTTCGTCCTCTGCAGCATCTTTTCCACCTCTCCCCTGTACCCTGAATCACAGCCTGAAGCCCTCACACCACTGCCTGCAACCCAGGGCTCCATTTGGAGTGCCAGGCCAGGCCACAGCTGTTGGCTAAGTTACCACAGCTGATTTTAACCCACTTTAAAGACCTCTACAGGAAAACATTTGAGTACACCATGCCAAACCAGTTCTGATCTTAATCACTTCATGCCTGAGCATGGCAGGCAGCAGGGACAGCCACATGAAGTGGCAATAAAAACCATTTGATATTCACAGCAGAACGTTTCCAGCACTATAATGCTTAATAGAGATTTTTAATTTATTGTAAATAAATGACTCATGAAATACCTTTTATGCCCCAAACACTCGATGTAAATTTGCATGGGTAAAAAACCCAATCTGATTTCACTTCTACTGAACAGCTACTTAGTATTTTAAGCCCCACGTGCATCATTAAGCAACATCAATGCTCCCTCTCACACCAATTCATGGCTCCTGAGATGCCAGTTCCCTTCCCCACCCCATGCTGCACACAGCCAGGTCTCCAGCCTGGCTTTGGGGCTGGCCGTGCCTTTAACTTGAAATTCTGGAGATTAAAACAATCTGACCCAAACTTCAACACACAGCAGGTGCCTGCTAACAGCTCTGCACAGCAAAGCCCAAAGACATCTGCTGTCCCCTCCTCCTCTGAGGTTTTATTTAAAAGAAGGAACAACACAGGGAAAAGGGAATTTTAGCTACCAGGCTCTGGGCCAGCTCTGAGGATCCCAGGACACAGGTTCTGCTGGGAACAAGGCTGGGAACTGGGAGCAGCTGGAGGAGGAGATGTCCTCTTATCTCAAAGCCCCCTTTGCCCAAAGAGCACCAGGAGCTGATAGGAGCAGAGGTTAATCCCCAACCCACCAGCTGGATTTAGTCACCCATTCCTAAAATGGGGCTGGAGACTCCATTATCCCAATGCTCCCATGACCAGTGGCTGATTCCAAGATCTCCAGCTCTGCTCTAAACCCCAGCGTGCTCCTTCCAGCTCCCAAGCCCCAGCCAGGGCTCCGTGCCTCTGTCAGAAGGGGAAATTCCATCCCTGGAGAAAAAGCAATCCAAGGAGCCAGTCTGAGAAGGTCCCAGACAGAAAGGAAAATCTCTGCCCACTCAGAGAGTTCAGCAATCAGCTATGGAGTCCAGGCCTAAGGAGACTCCCACCAACCCCAGAAATCCAGCCCTCCTTGGGGAGGTGACCTCTGGGTTGAAAAGAAAGATTTCCTATAGAGGGATCACCTGTAGATACCTTAAGAACACTACAAACCAGTTCCAGACCCATCACATCTCTTTCTAGAGCAAAGATGGATCTCTGTGCTTGTCACCACCTGATGGGACACGTGTTTGGTCAATCAGAGACACATCACAGTGCAGCTCATTCCCAAGAAGGTGAGCACCTGGGTTATAATCCTGCTCACAGCTCTGCCTGCACAAAACTCTCCAGGCTTTCATCTCAGACTTCTTTGTTTTTTTATAAAGCAAGGGCTGGAAGGGACCTTAAAGCTCCTCCATCCCCACCCCTGCCATGGTCAGGGACACCTCCCACCAGCCCAGGTTGCTCCAAGCCCCATCCAACCTGGGCTGAGACACTGCCAGGGATGGGGCAGCCACAGCTTCTCTGGGAAACCTGGCACAGGGGCTCAGCACCCTGACACCAAACAGTTTCTTCCTCACATCCAACCTCAATCTGCTCTCTCCAAGCTTTAAGCCATTCTCTGTGCAGGGCCACCAGCCCTCACTGTGTGTGTTTGCCTAAAAAGCTCAGCTCACCTCTGGCTGCCTCCTGCCTGCCCCAGAAACCCATCCCCCAGACCAAAGCCCTTGGAGCAGAGCTCTTTATCCTCCCAGGAGTGAGACCTTTGTGCCAGTGCTAACGAGTGGGTCAGAGCTGGGTAAAAAGCATCTGAAGGCACAAGAGGTGGCACTGGTGCTGGGGACAGGGTCTGGGTCAGGCCATGCAGCTCACAGCCTGACCATGCCTCTCCCTAATAACCAAGTCTGATCAACAACTGGGAATGCTGGAAACCAGGAGGAAACTGATGTAGAGAGGAAAACCAAACCAAAGCAAAATGAACAAAACCTCACAAGGCTTCATTTTTACCAGAAAAAGTCTTTGTCAAGAAATCAGTTTTTACGGGAAGAGTGTAGGAAACCAGTTAAGACAAGATGAAAAGTGCCCCCTGAGCTGGGCAGAGCAGGGGGGAGGCACTGCTGCTGGCACAGCTGTACCCCTGCTTGTCACCATCAGACATGGCACATGGGCAACATCTGCTGTGGCCTCAGGAGGTCCCCACCATGTCCCCACCATGGGACGAAGGACAGGCTGGGGAGGCACGGGCAGGAGCAGGGGGGGGTTGTTACAGGCTGGGATTTAGCCAGAGGGGTTTGTTAATTGTCCTGGGGGTCACTGCCCTTCTGGGGTTAAAAGGGATGCAGAAAAAGGCTGAAAAACTTCTCCCTGGGCCTGGCTGGATGGTAGGTGTGAGCAGCTCCTCCAGAGAGAGCACAAGATGCCAGGAACAGTGACTGATCAGTCACTCAGCTGCAGAGATTTCATTCTTAACACAAGTCAAACAGCAAGGTTGGTGGCTTTGCCCTTTGTGAGCAGCTGGGGCCAGCAGCAAGCATCCAAATCGGGTTTCAGAAGTGGTGTTTCTTCTTCATTAACTTTCCAAACATAAGCAGATTGTGGGATAATTGCTGCACGCTGGAAATCGTGACTGAACTGAGTAATTCAGCCTCCCAGCAGGCAGAGCACAGGCTGAGCTCTGGGCTCAGCACCTGGGGGCTCTTCCAGGACTGAACCCTCCAAATCCATCCAGCAGCAAAGGGCCAGCACAACACCAGTCCCTGGCCTGGCCCAACTTCTCCTCTTTTTCTCCTGAGGGAGACAAACACTCCAAAAAGATCTAAAAATGGAAAGAGCCAAAGCCAGAGCCCAGCCCAGCTGGGCCTCACAGGATGGCACAAGGACACTGTCAATCAAAGCTCCTTCTTAAATTCTTGCACAATAATTTCCCTGATCCCCTTCAGTCTCACCTCAGGGTTTTGTCATTCCCAAGTGCCTCTTGGACACTTCTGCCATCAAATGGTCCCATCCATTCCCTTGCTTCCCATCTCTACACCAGCTGGAGCATCCCTTGAAGGCTGCTCTTTGAAGCCTTTTTTCTACTCATCCTAACTTCCTCTTTACATCTCACCTCCTGTGACTGACAGGCTCCTCACCTCCCTGCAACTTTGAAATGAAATAAAACTCAGAAACTTTCAAAATAAAAACCCATTTCCCTGCCACTTCCCACGGCACAAACCCATCAGTAAGAGGAGAGCAGTAGCAACACAACAATGCCCAAGTGCAAGACATACTTTTTTCTCCAAATATTATTTGTCATCCTTCTTCCTTACCCATAGAGCTTGCTAACAGCATCCTTCTGCATACTGTTCAGTCTGAGCCAACAAAACATATGCCCGAGGAGAGCATAAACCCTTTAAAGAGCTCCTTCAGTAGTGCAGAGATTGTTTCCATGGGCTTGGGAAGAGGGTCCCTGTGTTACCCCTTCCCTGTTACTCTGTGCTGCTCTACTGCTTGGAGAGAGCTGTGCTCATCATTCCCAACAAGAACCCCAGAATGGGTGAGGTTGTGAGGGAGCCGAGAGCTCCTCTCCTCCAAGCTCCTGCCATGCCCAGGGACACCTCTCATCCAGCCCAGGTTGCTCCAAGCCTCATCCAACCTGGCCTTGAACACCTCCAGGGAGGGGGCAGCCACAGCTTCTCTGGGCAATCTGTTCCAGAGGCTCAGCACCCTCCTCCTGAAGAACTTCTTCCTCAGCTCCAGCCTGAACCTCTTCTCCTGCACTTTCAATCCCTTTCCCCTTCTCCTATCCCTGGACACTGAGGAAAAGTCCCTCTGCAGCCTTCCTGGAGGTTCCCTTCAGGTACTGGAAGGCAGCTCTAAGGTCCCCCTGGAGTCTTCTCTTCTCCAGGCTGAACAATCCCAGCTCCTCAGCCTCTCCTCCTGCCAGAGCTGCTCCAGCCCCTGGATCAGCTTTGTGGCCTCCTCTGGCCTCATCCCAACAGATCTGTGTCCTTCCTGTGCTGGGGACACCAGAACTGGGAGCAGGATTTGGGGTGGGGACTCAGTTGCCTCTCACCAGAACTTCATTACAAACCAACTGCTTTGGAGCTTGACTCAAGCAAATGAAACCATAAAGTGAAATTTCTGGGTAGTGTCCATCCAAAAGAAGGAGCTGAGAGAAGGAAGAATCAATGCCACTTTGAAGGTGTTAGAATGAAGTATTGACATTTTAAGTCTACATTAACACTAATGGCAAAACTATAAATCATGGACAGGCTTAATAAAAAGGATCCTGTCTAGTGACTGCTCAGAAGTGGTCTGTGATTGATTTTTGGCATCAGTCAGGTAATTCTGAGATCAATAGGACAGAAAATCCACCTATTTGCTTGTTAGCAGCAGAATTAGATTTTGTAAAGCAGATAGACTCAGTGCTTACAAAGCCTCTTCCCTCTCTAAGAAATGTGCAGCTGCTAGCTATGGAATTGGGCTTACTTAATACAAGTTGTTTGACATAATTAAGTTTAAATTAGAGGCCTCTTAAACTTACAGGCTGATCCTTCAACTCAAGCCAATGAATGAACCCAACAGAGAGGTAAACAGAAAATTGAAAAACTTTACAGAAATTAATGCAGAGCTATAATCATCCCTCTTGGGGCTCCCCAAATGCAGCCCAGCCCAACCCAAGCTGTTCTGCCAGGTTAATGCTGCTCTGACTTTGGCTGCTGACCTTTACAACACTCACGTTGCTTTGGAAAGCTCCTACAGGCTGGAGCAAACCCTCAAAGGATTTGAAAGTTGACCTGGAAGAAAGTACATGGCAATAAAAATGAGGAGCAATTCAGCAAACATCCCTTGGGATACCACCTAAGCAAGGGTGAGGTTTGTCCAACGTGGTCTGAATATCTTCCAGAAAGCACCTTGAGACATGCAGGACCCAGTGCTGGATCCCCTACCCCAGCTCAAGGAGCTCAGAGCATGGGGACAACAGAATTTTGGGCCAAAGTCCCTGAAGTATAATTATTATACTTATAATTAAATATATATATTATATATATTATACTATAATATATATAATATATATTTATATATATAATATATATTTATATAATTATTACAGGACAGAAAGCTACAAAGACCTCAATTTTTGATTTTTTTTTTAAAGGCAAGATGGGTTGGGTCTCTCCTGAGGCACACCAGCCCCAAAGCCAGAGTTCTTCCTTCTGATGAGCAATGAGGACCTGGGGAGTTTAGGACAGGCTGGGAAAGTTCAGCCCTTGCTCACAGTTCCTGTACCACATTCCTGTCCAAGGAGCACAAGGTGGCACATACTGACCATGTCCAAGCTCTCCTCACCTGTCCCTCAGAGTACAGAAAGAGGAGGTTTCTGCCTAATTTTTGGAACTCAAACACCTGAATTTCCTCAGTGAGCAGAAGACATTTTTTCCCATAGAAATTGTTTAACATTTCTTGTTCAGAATACAGGAGAAGAAACAAATTCCCACAATTTAAAAAGAACCAAGAGAAAAGCACACAAAAGCACTATGCTAGCACTAGGTTATCCAAATTTCCAGCAGTGTCCATATGGAGATGCCCTGACCATGGCTGAGACACAGAAATTACTCAGAATGTTCCTGGGAAGCAGAGAGGAGCTGGAAACTTGTAGGGACTTAGGGAGCTGGAGAGCAGCTCTGGTGTTGGGAGTTTCACAGAGAATCCCCCACACCGCTGGGGTCAGCCTTGTCTAGGGATCCCAGCCACTACTTTTACTCTGAAAGAGCAAGAAAATGGACAATTTCCAAGCTACAATAAATTGTCTCACACAACCCCTGGTTTTATCCTCTGCTCCAAGCCACACACACAAATCTCTCTTGCCCTCATTTTTGCCAGATTTATGCAACCCATCTGTTCTGCTAAACTGTTTCTAGCTTTTAAAGCCAAAGTAATTGGGCTTTTTTCTTCCATGTGCTTTATGCATATTTATGATAATTTTACTTTTTCCAGCCAAACAGCCTGTTTGCTGCAGAAAAAGTCAGTGCTGCTCAGCATGTCTGAGTTGCATGAAGCAGCCTGAAGACCTCTGCTGGTCAGAACATCTCCTTTCAAGCAAGCTGCCATGCACAGGTCTAGAGAATAACCCAAAATCCTGGGCACCTGATGATTTAATGTCCTTATGGAGTTGGTCTGACTGCGTGCGAGCAAAGCTGCTGAAGAATTTGTCCCAAACTCTCAGCAGAGCCTAATTAATTACCCTCATTCCCAATGCAAGAGGAGAACTGGAGGTACTGGGAGGAAGATAACAGCAGAAGATGCTGGGTTGGATATGGTGGTGCCTCCAGGGTTCATGTGGATGAAAATAAAGGTGATGGCTGTATTTGAAGGTTCCTAAGGAACCCTGATGAAGGCTGGAGAAAGGAGAGGTTCCTTCACCCTGGGAAATCTAACTTCCCAGTTTCCTATTTCCAGTAAGACTTTCCTGAGCTGGGGTGGGTGATGTAACCTGCTCCTCAGCAGCAGCCCCAGTGTGCCAGTGAGGAAAAAATGCCTTGGTTTCCTCTCCTGGCAACACAAGTCACCTTCTGAAAGTTGTGGGATTTTATTCCAGTGACTTTTCAGCCTATGGACAGACCAACCACAGAGCACAGAGTTCCAACACATTTTGAGATCATCAGATCATGGAATGGTTTGGGTTGGAAGGAACCTTAAAGCTCCTCCATTCCCCCCCTGCCATGGTCAGGGACACCTCCCACCAGCCCAGGTTGCTCCAAGCCCCATCCAACCTGGGCTGAGACACTGCCAGGGATGGGGCAGCCACAGCTTCTCTGGGAAACCTGGCACAGGGGCTCAGCACCCTCACAACAAACTATTTCTCCCTAATACCCAATAATAGCTATTTGTGACTGCTGAGCAGAGAGAACACAGAAGAAAACAATAAATTATGACCCCGAGGTAGGGATCAAGGAAGCCAAGATGAGGTCAGGTCCAGGAGAATCTGTGGCTCCATTGCCCAATCTGGGGTCATCCTGCACAGTAACAAACACTACAGAAAATACTTCTCCTCAGTATCTGAGCTATTTCTGTCCTGCTGATACCCAACTCAGTTACATCTGTGAGGAAGCCAAGGAGAGCATTTAGGGAACAGTCAAGAAATCTATTAACCATATCCAAAGTTTACTGACATTTCCAGCCCCACAAGTATTTCAGCAAATATCAAGACACAACTTTGGGGATTCCTGTGCAGTAACGTGGCAATAAAGAGAGGCACTTCATGTCAGATTCTCATCCCCACAGGCAGATTGCATTTAGTAAGTGCTCAGACAGGAAATTCCCCAACGTTTCCCAGTGTTTCCATGTTTCAATAATTGCCTCCCATAAGCACCACTCCTGAACTCCCAACTTCCAGACAGGTTCTGCCCAGAGGCAATGGCAGAGAAACCCAAGCCCTGCTGGAGAACAAAACCCTGGGCTTTGCTACAGCCTCAGAGTGATGCAGAAGAAAATTCTCTGCCAGTCTCACTGCCCTGCTCCTCACAGCAGGAAAAACCCACTGGGTTAAAGCAGTGAGTGCTGCAAATCACTGCCAGGTTTAGCACAGAATGCCAGCTTGGAAGGGGCCTCCAGGATCAGCTGGTCCAACCTCTCCAGGTAAAAATAAAGTTTTAACAAGGTGGCCAAGCACCCTGTCAAGCTAAGCTTTAAAAGTGTCCAATGTAGAGGAATCCACTGCTTCCTCTGGGAGACCATTACAGTGTCTGGTTCTTCTCAAGGTGAGAATTTTTCTTTTAGAGTCCAATCAGAACCTCCCCAGGAGCAACTTGTGCCCATTGCCCCCTGGCTTCTCCACATGACTCTGGCAACAGAGAGGCTCCATGCTCCTGGTAGCCACCCTTTGTGTACTGGTACCTGGTTATAAGGTCTCCCCTCAGCTTTCTCAGGCTGAAGAATTCCAGACTGTGAGGAGCACTTGGTCCTTTAGCCAGGAAGCAGCTGGTTTCCCATGGCTGTCCTCTGTTCCTCAGAGGACACCATCTCCCAGAGCACTTGAGTCCCTTTCTGTCACATGCATTTAAAAAACTTGTTGCTATGGATAATAATAATATTATTAATAATGTCATAGCTAATCCAATAAAAAAGATTATAAAACATTCTATAATCCATGCCTTGCCTGGGAACGTTTACCTAGCAGCAGCTGAAAGCATCTGCCTATTTATTATCATCTTAAGCAGTTTTGAAATCTTTTGACTGCAGAAAGATGATAAATAGGTACTTAGATGTTGTTTGCTGAAATGCTGCAGGACACACTCTGCAGCAACCAGGAGAAACGGATGAAAACTTTTTAGGAAATTGAATACTACAGGGAGCGTGTTCCTCGCTTTTAAACATTACAGCTCAAATTGGAAAGCATTATGTGGTACATGAGGTACAGGAAGAGTGACTTATAGCTGTCATTTAATTAAAAGACTCTCCTCTGCAGTCACAGTGATTTATAGTTGTAGAACCCTGCCACGGAGAAAAGAAAATCTGGAGTTTTTCCTGCTTGAGCTGCTAATGAGCACCAGGTTCTGCTACACACGAGGCCACCGGTGGCCACTGGAATGCTTGGATGAGGTTCCAGCCCATGAAAGTGGAAAACAATCAGATTAAGACTGAAGAACACATATTTCTGAATTTTCAGATGGCTCAGCACTGAAGGCAGGAATGGTTTCTCAACCAGTGAAGTCTTACAGGTCCCCCAGCCCCACAGGGAACTTGGGCTCCATGCAGAAAGAGCTCACAGAAGCAGCTTCCTCTTTCCTCTCCCACAGCTGAAATTTTTAAGACACCATGGGAGGGAAGCAGAGTGATGAGATAAAAACAAAGACAACTCTGTTAAAGTTTAGAAAGAAAAATCCAGCAGCATCAGGTTTTGTTCTTATTTGATTCCCTCCTCTCGCACGCTGCCATCAACCTGGGAAAAGCCAAATGCTAAAAAATAGAACTGAAAGATGAAGCTGTACAGATCTTTGCTGCCCAGGCTCGTTCCCCACACAGGAATATGTAAATGGTGAACAGATTCCCTCCCAAATCTCTGCTTTAACAAATCATTTCAGCTGAGCCTCTCAACACAAGGTAGGGTTTTTTTATTCTTTCATATAAAAATTTCAGTGAGTTCTGTGGCTCCTTTATGAGCTTTCTGTAGGTTATTTTCTTAAAGTTTTTGCACCATTCTAGGACCCTTCTTTGCTACCTGTACTGCTGCAGAAAAGCCTGTGTTACCAGCCAAGAGAAGGACACAGAGAAGGCCTGGATCAGAATTTCAAAATATCTTGAAATTAAATTAAGGAAAGGAATTATCCAGACTTAGCACATGATGTGGAATTAATGACATGATTGCATTAAGTCTTAATCAAGCCATTAGGAAAATTTGCTCATTGAAGAGCAAGAAAAGGAAAGTGGAGAGAACAGAATGGAAGGAGCAGAATCGTTTCTACTGGTAGGGGCTGCATCCTCAGAAATATTTGACACAGGTGGTTAGGAGAACCACAGTTGGAGACAATATCATAGAATCCCAGACTGGTTTGGGTTGGAAGGGACCTTAAAGCTCCTCCATTCCCCCCCCTGCCATGGTCAGGGACACCTCCCACCAGCCCAGGGTGCTCCAAGCCCCATCCAACCTGGGCTGAGACACTGCCAGGGATGGGGCAGCCACAGCTTCTCTGGGAAACCTGGCACAGGGGCTCAGCACTCAGCACCCTCACAACAAACATTTTTTCCTCATGTCCAACCTCAATCTCCCCTCTTCAAGTTTTAAACATTTCCCCTTGTCCTCTCCCTACCCCCCTGTGTCTGCTCCATCACCTTGCCAGGCACAGAGCTGGCACTGACTGGCCTGGAGTGCCCTGGGTCTTCTTTTTCTCTTCATCATCATCATCTGTTCTTTCCTCTCTAAATACACATTTAGAAAAAAAAATAGAATAAGGGCTTCCTAGAAGGTGAATGCAGAATTTCTCACCCATCATTGTACATTCTGGAGGGGGATGTTCCTCTGTTGAAGTGCCCAGCAGAGTGTGCTGATCATCAACGAGGAGGAATGGGATTTGCTCTCAGGGCCAAGCCTTCAGTGCCATCCCATGACAACTTAATGCCTGTACTTTTTGATATGAAATACTGCAATCCCTCTATTCCAGATGAAAGACTTCAAAAGAGACATTGAGCACATAGGGAACACAACAAAAGTAAAAGATTCCAAACAAACCCTATGAGGGGATACAAATTTCTTTCCTCCAATTGGAACCATCTCTTCAAGTTATTAATCCACAAAGTGTGGCTAATTATACAGATACCAACTAATGGCAGGTAACCAATCTCCAGTGCAGTAAATGAAGTATAAATAAGTGTAATCAATACTAATCTGAATCTGATGGAAGTGGAGTTCATAAATTTGGGTTGGAAAAGCAAAACTGTGCAACACTCCTCCTCTAAACACCTTACTGAGAGGTTCCAAGCCCAGGATACCCAAGAGCAGAGATGGATCAGAGGCATCAGAAGTCCTCAGCAAGCATTTAACAGAGCAGTCTGGCTTTTGGTCTGAAACAAAGACCAAAAGCAAAGTCCTCAACCTGTGAAAAACACACTCCTATCTCCTTAACTTCTAATTTGTACTGGTACTGGAGCAGAGACCTCTGCTCTTGAAGCCATCCAGGCCTGGAGATGGAAAAGAAGCACATGTCCACCAGCTGTCCCCTCTGGAGGAGGACAGGAGGTAAGGTGTATATATACAAAACAATGATAAAGATCTTAGAAATCAGACTAAAAAGTTGTAAATCAGATTATCTGAGTGTTAGGATATTAGGGTAGCAAACAAGGTGTCAGGATGACAAACAACAAGGTATGAACAATAAAATATGCAGATAATCACTTCTCTGGATAAATGTTCCCCTAGGCTAATTGTCTGAGTACTTGCAAATTACTTCTCAGTAGGTTTTACACCACGTCTAGAACAATGATTAAAATAATAATACCTCTAGGCAGTCAGTAATACAAGTGCAGTTTTTGAAAGGATCCTGAAGTGTTAAGGTTAAGAATTCATATCTAGGGATTTGATACCTCTTACCCTTCAATGGCTACAGCTGGGAGGGTACCTCCTCATCAGGAGGAATCACTCAAGCAGGTGTCCCTGCTGGAAGGAGAAGGGCCAACACACCTAAGGGAAGTGCACAGGATCCTCACCAACCAAAAGCTGGGACCAACCTTCTATAGAATCAAGTCATTGATGATGGCAATTAACTGCTTTGCCAGACCTCCAAAATCCTCTATGGAGGACAGAAGGGAAACAAAGGAAAAGCCAAAAAAGCCTTCTCCTGCATTATGCAAATTCATAGAATCAGGGAATAATTGGGGTTGTCAGGGCCCTCTGCAGGTCCCCCAGCCCAACCCCCCTGCAGTATCAGGGACACCCTCACCTAGATCAGGTTGCTCAGAGCCTCCTCAAGCCTCACCTTGAATATCTCCAGGGATGAGACCTCAACCCCCTCCCTGGGCACCCTGGGCCATTGTGCCACTGCCCTCGTGGGACACAACTTGTTCCTCACATCCAACCTAAAGCTGCTCTTCTCTAATTTAAACCCATTTTCCCTCATCCTGTCCCTCCAGGACATCACAAACAATTGTTACCAACTTGGTCTTCTGTGGGTACCTTTTAAGATTCTGACCAGTTCATCTGCTCTGCCCTTTGCTTTCTGTGGAAACTCCAACCCCAGGCTAAGGGCAGTGAAGCTGAGACAAAGAGCAATTGAATCACAAAGGGAAACTGAGGCAGGCTACACCACCCCCCAGGGAAAAGGCAAACGTGCCCAGAGACAGAGCAGACATTTAACAGCAGTGAGCAGCACATGGGGCACAAGGAAGAGGAGAGCTCAGGCAAGAATGAAAGAAAAGCCTCATAAAAAGGTGTGTGCACCTGTCTACAGGATGGGCCAAGCTCAACGGGTGTGCCACGAGAGTGGAAAAGTGCTGAGAATTAAATACTGTGCCATCTGGGCTGAGAAGGTGATCAGGAACAGGAGCAGCACAGTTCTTACTTCCACACAAAGCACACCAAGGTGATGTGGTGACTTGCCAGGAATACTCACACATTCACCAGAAGTCACAACCAGCTGCAAGTCAATCACAAAGAGTAAGTCCTCTCAGAAAGAGCCCTCAGAACATTCTGCTTGCTCCAGCATCCTTGGTGGCAGCAGTAAATGCCACCAGAAATGCCAAGCCAGGTGGTGGCAGGGCAGCCCCAGCAGGAGGCACCTGGGACTTCACACCAACTGTGCCAGAGATTTTGTTAGCACATGTCTGGTAAATTAACCCATGGATCTGCTTCTCCTGAGCCTCTCTCTACAACAAATCTAGGTATCAGATTGATGACAGATGCAGTGACCCTTGAGGTAGCTTTAAATGAAGCCCCAACAGAGGATGGGAGAGATCACCTGTGTTTGAGGAATGAACAGGAGCACTCTGCAAACTGGAATGGATTTTTAACCTCTTGTTTGGGCAGTAAGAAATGGGAGAGCATCCAGTTGGGGTTGTGTCCATCCACCCTGCCCAGCCTGGGGGGCTTGGGGCAGCTCAGGTGTCTCTAACTCAGCCCCCAGCCTGGAGAAGAGGCCCTCAGACAGTGCCATCTGGGATTGGACTCTTCAGTTACCCAACTCCAAAGCAAAACATCCCCCAGCACCTCCCCTCCCAGGGATGCTCTGAGCATTGCTCTGCACATTTGCAGAACACAAAGTCTTCTCCACACTCAAGCCATCAAAATCAATAAATCTGCCACCTTATGTCTATCACGCTTCACTAGGAATCCCTTAATTAGTTTCTTCTAGGAGTACATGGGTCATTTAGGTAATTAAATCCAATCCTCTCTCATCCAAGGACACTATGTCATTAAATTCCATTTATAAACTCATAGTGCTCCATCTTACAACCACCACAGGTTTCAGCTTTTTACCCTGGTGCTCTCACCAAGAAGCTGTTCTGGGACTTCACTCTCATAGCTAAAAAATCCCATTCATGCTCAGATTTCCACCAGAGAAGGGCCTAAGACTGCTAAGAAACATCATTTTTGAATTTTCTACTTAAATGGCTGTTACAACATAAAATTAATATGGGTGAAGGACACACAGAGAGCCTCATAACATCTGGAGGTCTAAAACACACCCCAGATCTTCACAGTACTCCCCTAAGTCACCAGCAAGGACATTTTTCAAAATCACCACTGGAAGCACATTAGAAAGGTCACAAAATATTTCCAGGTACAACCTGGCACAGGTGGTACCACCAGAGGCAAGTAAGTACCTATGGAGGGCAACCAAGCTGGGAGCAGAGGAGCCACAGCCCAGGGACTCTATAGACAGTCAGGACACCCAAATCCAGGGACAAAAAGCCCTGTGCCAGTGGCGTGGCCTTTCCATTCCTGCAGGCAGGAGCTGAGGGACAGGAGCTCAGAGCTACCTTGGCACCTCCTGCTGCAAAACCCTTAAAAGCACCAACCAAGTGCAGCACAGAGGGCTGCAGCTCTGAAAGCAAATAAAGCCAGAACTTGGTGATTAGCATTTCCCAATTTAAGGCTGTTTCATGGCTTTTTAGATTTGACTCAGGAGTTTGTGAGTGCCTGGAGCTGGCTACACTGTAGTTGTGGAGAAATCAATACCAAACCCCAGCTCCTCCAGATTCTTTAGAGCATCACTCGATGCTTGCTTTGCCCCACAGATTATCAAAGTGAGCAGGTGGCCCTTAGGAAATCCACATTTGCTCCATGCTAAAACCCATGGAGAAGCACAGCAGCTGCCTCTGTGCTCCCACATAGCCCCTGATCCAAGGGCATGGGGCAGCAGAAAGATTTTGAAGCCAACTTCTGGTACTCTGTGCTGGTTCCAGCTTCAGCACTGCAGAACCACTGCTCTGAACACACCCAGCAGGACAGGGATGGGTTTGGTATCCCAAGTCATTTTCTGAGGTTTATTCATTTAATGAAATACAGTTGATAACCCATCTGCTGCAAACAGCTCAGCAAGTTTGAGAATATATGATTAGATTGTAGAGTCAGACAACTACATCCAGGATGAAATTACAGCTCATCCTTCTTCATGTCTCACAGAAGGGAATTAATCCCTTCCACAGTGGGAAATGTTAATTAACATCAATAAGCTTTGTACCAGAGTCAAGAGAAACCAGGAGAAGTATTTGGGAGAGAAAAGCCTGGCAGGGGCACCTCTTCTGAGCATCCCAGTCATGTTGGAGCCTTGGGAATGGAACTCAGGAAGAGGTGATGGACAATCCCACAGCCACCTTACTGGGGGTGTTCCTAAAGACCAAGGCTTGGCATCCCCAGCCCAAGGCTTTCCACAAACCCTGACAGCCTCCAGCCTCCTCTTGAGAATCTCAGCAGCAGCAGCTCAGAGCAACCCTGACCTGGGAGGCATCAGGAGGAGCATGGGCAGCAGAGCAAGAGAGGGGCTTCTGCCCCTTTGCTCTGCTCTTGTGAGTCCCCACCCCAAATCCTGCTCCCAGTTCTGGTGTCCCCAGCACAGGAAGGACACAGATCTGTTGGGATGAGGCCAGAGGAGGCCACAAAGCTGATCCAGGGGCTGGAGCAGCTCTGGCAGGAGGAGAGGCTGAGGAGCTGGGATTGTTCAGCCTGGAGAAGAGAAGACTCCAGGGGGACCTTAGAGCTGCCTTCCAGTACCTGAAGGGAACCTCCAGGAAGGCTGCAGAGGGACTTTTCCTCAGTGTCCAGGGATAGGAGAAGGGGAAAGGGATTGAAAGTGCAGGAGAAGAGGTTCAGGCTGGAGCTGAGGAAGAAGTTCTTCAGGAGGAGGGTGCTGAGCCTCTGGAACAGATTGCCCAGAGAAGCTGTGGCTGCCCCCTCCCTGGAGGTGTTCAAGGCCAGGTTGGATGAGGCTTGGAGCAACCTGGGCTGGATGAGAGGTGTCCCTGGGCATGGCAGGAGCTTGGAGGAGAGGAGCTCTCAGCTCCCTCACCCATTCTGGGGTTCTATGAGTCTCTGACACCACACCTACTGATGCATTTGGGATTTGAGAGACAAACCTGGGCTGTTCCAGACCCAGCAAGGCCCTAAACACCCCCAGATCAACTCCCCTACTCCTCTACCTCCTTTTTCTTTAGTGCAGAAACAATGTTAGATGGATTCTTGTTCTGGGACACGGGGGATATTTTGTCTGCTTGGAATAAAATACAGATTACCAGCAAAATGTCCCTGCTCTTTAATGTCAGGCCCATGTCAAGCATTCCCTCTGCTCTGGTGTACAAGTCCAACAAACAGAAAATGCTTGAGAAACATTGCTGAGAAATCTTTGACATTTTCTGCTCACTTTTATTTGCAGCAACTTTTCCATTTTATTGAAATTGTCCACCCACAAGAAAGCCCAGAGAGCGTGAGATATGAAAGCCAAGCTTCTTCACTTTGAACTCACCCTTAATATCACCAGGAAGGGAACATCTCAATAAATTGGCCATTCTTAATTTTTCCCCTTAAAAGTGCATCAGAAGATGCTCTACTTCACAGATGTGCCAACATGCAAGGAAGATATTTTTACTACACATAAATTACAAGATGGGAGATCTTCATACCACAAATTAAATGAAGCTGTATTTTAGCAGAGCTCTTTAACAAAAATGTTGCTAATGTGATTTTTCTTCCCTCAAGTCAGTTTTAACTAAATGAACCTCTCCTCAAGCAACCTGACTCACAGGAAGCAGAGCTCCCAGTCAGCTTGTACTTTCTTTGAGAAGCCATGAAACAGTATTCTGTTTCTATTTGGCTTTCCCAGTAAATAAAAGTGCTAATTTGCTCTTCTCCCAGTACTGAAGGAAAGCAAAATATTTCAGAAATAATTCTTGACACAGCAGCTCAGCATCACTGCTGCCCAAATGTCAGTGAGGTAAAAGCAGATGCAGTCATTGCAGAGGCTTCCAGAGTTCAGGCTTTCTGTAGCAATTCAGAGGCTGGATTTGTCTTCTTTTAATCTGGTTTTTAAAAAGAAAAAAACCCAAACCCTGTCTCTCCAGGCTCTGTCCCAACTCCCAGAGGAATTTCTTGGGCAGGAACATGCTCTGTGTGGTCTCCAGACACTTTTCTGCAGCTCCAGCTGTGGGACCCCAACCAGCTTGCTGCAAAAGGGGCTCCTCAGACCTCTCCAGTTCCCTCAGCACAAAGACAAGGTGGAAATTTTCCCTGTTAGACATTATGATGACACCAGAATCCACCCAGCGTCCATCACCTGCTACCCAGGCTTGGTGAGACCGTGGTGTCCAAGCAGGAGGGGAGGAGGAAAGACCCCCAGGGCTGGACATGCTCCCAGCCATGGCCAGGGTGAGGCCCTGGAGGGGACAAAGCCCCAGGGCCATCACCTGCAATAAAAGCTCCTCACCCAGCAGAGCACTGGTGCCCCAGTGGCAGGGCCAGACACAGCTTTTGTGCCACAGGAAAAGCAATTTATCAACAATTTGTCCTTGCAGGCACAAATCCTGCAATCACACAAGACAGGTGCTTTGCTCATCAGATTTTTAAAAATTGCTGCAATTATCAAAAATAATTCTAAGCCAAGAGCTCAATAATGGTTAAGGGACTCAGACACAAGATCCAGCCTGGTCAAGCCTGGAAGCTCTTCAGGCTGCCACAGGCTTCAGCAGAAGCTGAACTATTCTGTGATAAGAATGATGTGATGGGGCAGTGATGGGGCATGGAGCCACCTGAGGTCCCACAGGGTGAGGTGACTGTGCCACCTAGCTGCAACCACTCTGGCTCAGGATGCCATCTGCTCTGCCTCCCAGATACAAATCACCCCCTTTTCTTCTGCCCGTGCCATGCTGGATATTAATGTATGCAAAGGAGGTTATGTTAACCAAGTAGTAAATTATTCCTGAGAAGAATCAATCAAGCACAGAGTTGATAGGAATCTGTATTTTCCTTTTATTTACAGCTTTCTTCTATTACAAGCTTAGTTAGCGTGAAGATTGCTGGTTTCTGCTGCTTGTTTCTGCACAGGTTTATGTCTGCTCATTTAAATTCTCCTCTTGCTAAAATATATCATCCCCCTCCATCTCTCTGCTCCTCTCTCCCATGCTCAGCAGCCCCAGCCACACAGGGACTGATTTTACAGGAGGGTACCAGGGCTCAACTCCAGGGTTCCAGCAGCCCTCAGACCAGAGGCTCCAAAGCACAGGGGTTTGATTCATCTGCACTGAGGATTATTTTAATGATGCAGAAACAAACTAAATATATTTTTAATTTCGTATTTTAATTTGTCGAGAGGATCTCATAGTGGCTTTTAAATGAGATCTAAAAGTGCATTTTATTCCGCCAGGAATAAATGCAGTCGCTGGCTAAAATTAGATTAGTGGCTCCAGTGCCTAATTAGCAAGAGGTTTGGAGGCTGCATTTTGGAACATTCCGGGCCACATCTCATTAACCCATCTTTAAGTAACTTGTGCTGATGCACAATTTATAGATAAAGGGGAGGATTGAGGAATAAGACAAAGACAGGAGACGTTTACTCAGTCCAGAACCGGAAAGGCTCCATGCCCAGTGCTGGGGGCTGGAGCAGGGTCCCTGCTTCAGCTCATGCTGCTGCTCCCCAACTGGGAAAACACAAAATGAAGTCATTGTTCACCCACTGCTTCTGCTCTGCAGCCCGGGGTGGTTGTAAGAGGTCCAGACATGGACAGGAAGGATGGTGAGAGGCTACCAAGAGCCCCTGGCTGAGGAGAGCTGAGATCAGGGAATAGATGAGATGAAGCCTACAGAAAGCCCAACAAACATTCCCAAAGCCCAACCCAGCCCAGTTTCCCCACACCCTGGAGGTGTTCTCTGGGGACACCCCCTCCTCATGTTGCTCCACAAGGAAGAGCCATGGCATGGGCAGCAGAGCCACAGGGGCAGTGTCACAGACAGGATGAGCTGTGGACCCCAGTGCCACACACAGCAGCAGACACTGCCCCGTCCCAGTGGGGACAAGGCACAGGAACAGAGGAACAAACAGCACTCTGCTTGGTGACCAGTCCAAACCAACCCAGTCCTATTTCATTACCAAACCCTACAATGCCTGGGAAGCCCTCTTAGTGACAGCCAGGAACTCATTTCCCCCAGGCAGATCAGCCACTGACACCACAGAGCTTAGGCCAGGCAAAGAGGACACCAGAGCCTTAGCACACATCTGGTTAAAACATCAGCCCTGACCACCTTCAGGAGTCATCCTCAGGTAGGCACCAGGTGTGCTGGCAGGGGACACTTCAGGTGACCAGATGACACAGGGTTAGAGCTGGGTACTGCCACGTGCTCTTCCTTCCCAAGCTCCAGAGTAACAGTGGGCATTCCTACTAAAGCATGAAAGCTCAAGAGATCCTGCACCTAAACCTTGCTTGGGTGCCAAACATTGATCCAGGTGTCTGAGAACAGAATCATTAAGGCTGGAAAAGCCCTTCAAGATCATAGGGTCCAACCAGAACCATGGCTCCTCCCCAGCCATTTGAGGACAGGGCAACTGCTGCGTTCAAACCTTCCCCTGAGGCCACCTCCAGAGTCCCAGAGGGACAGGCTGTGTGCCCAGCAGCAATGCCATTCCAAGTGGGATGTCCCTCTGGAATCCTGGCACACCACAGGAGCTGTGTCCTTCAGGCAGTTCCCCCCAGATGCTGCCAGGAGCAGAAGAGCCTCCAGCCCCTCTCCTCACTCATCACCAAGAGCAGCCCAGCCAACACAGCCTCCCCTCAAACCCCCCAGGAGAGCTCAGCTTCCAGGAGATGTTTCTGACTGATGGAACTTTTCCTGCCTGGCAGGAACACCCAGGAACAGAAGACCTGAGAGCAGTTGCTGGATGCTGAGTTCATGCCATGGCACAGCAGCAGCTCAAAGCCAGGAGGCATCTGGTGCCATCCTTGCTATGCAGTGAGTTCATCATCCAACCTCTGAGCTCATTTTCCCTCATGTTTTCATACTACAAAGCTTTTTTTTTTTTTTTTCCTTCTCATTTGTGGTTTTATTCTTCATTGCACAACAATTTGCAAAATTAAATTCATTCAGACTTTTTCCTGCCCTCATCTCCCCACTGCCTGTATGGTTCTCATTCCCAGGACTGCACTGCCTTGAGCTGATATTTCACCCCAAAGCATTTTATGGGATCTCATGATTTTTTCTTCCTCACTAACAGATACACAATCACCACTTGACAGTAATCCAAACTATTTTTTTTTTCCTAAGCCTGTACTGAAAAACAAACAAACAAACAACCCTTTTTTGTGTGTTTGTTTTTGGATTTTTTTGGCAAAAGTTACTTAATCCTCTGTCTCCTGATGGCTGGGTGAACTTGGCAAGAAAAGCATAACAGCCATCTGTCCTCTGCTTCCTTATCCTCTTCACTGTATCACACTCAACACTGGAGTTCATATTTTTCCCAAACCCAAATGCTTTTTCTTCCTGGGTTTCCTGACAAAGCTGCTGAGTTCAGCACAGAGGGAGCTTTGCTTTAGTGCTGACATCAGGTGAGACAAATGAAATGATGACAACTCTCTCAAGGATTTCAGTACTACATGCTGGGTTTTGCTGCTCTCCCTGGCAGAACACAGAAACTGAGCTAAAAACACGTATCCAAAAAGCAGATCTGTGTGTTTGTGTAAAGACAAAACAAAGAGAAATTTAAAAAAGCAAAACAAATCCAAATCCAAATGCCTTAAAAAAAAAAAAAAAAAGTGCAGCCTCATAAAGAACAAAGTTTCCAGGTCAAACCAAGTCCCACTTTTGTTTTCTCACTAAAGCCAAGTTCATGGCACCTCTGAACCAGGGCCCCAGAATCAACCCTTCCCATCCTGAGCCTCCTTTCCCTGGGTTCTGCCACGGAGATGTCCCCAGCTCCTTCCCTGCATTCCCCCTGCACTGCTGCTCCTCACCAGCTCCTGTGTCCCTGCCCATCAGCTGAAGGACACCAGCACCCAACCTCCTAAAACCCTTGACTCCAGACAGGAGTCCAACCACTAAATTAATGACTATAAGGCTCCCCACTCTAAAAGCTTTTAAACTACCCAGAATCCAGCAGCCTTTTAAATATACCTGTAAACTCTCATGGAAAGTCATTACAAGAGCCATTTCCTAAGGGTTTTCTATCATCACAGCAATTTCCCTCTGAAGTGTTTTCTATAAAACAACTGCAGCAGCACAGTGCAATTAGTTGAAAGAAGAACAAGAGGAAAAAAAAACCCAAACAAACAACAAAGCAGCTTTGCAAAACACAGTTTCCCTCTCCTGCCCAACATCACCACTGTCTGGGGTGAAATCAGGGCTGAAACCCAACATTTAGGGTCAGCAGTTGGTTCAGTCTGTGTTCAGTGTGGCCATGCTGGCACTTTCAGGTGCAGGAGCTGCCACCTCGTTGCTGTCTGATGGGGATGGGCATTAACATCTCCTGAGCTCCCTGGGTTCAGCCTCCTCCCAAATCCATCTCCCACTGCTCTGCCCATTGGACTCCCATCTGAGGCCACTGCACACCAGCTTGGCCCAGGACACATCATTAGCTGCTGCACTGAAACCCTTCCCTTGGCCATTATCAGCTTTGGAAGGAAGTCAATCAAATAATGCTGAAAATCAAGCTGTTTGTTATAAATCTTGATGCCTTAAAACCCCATGAGGAAGGATCCTGCTCCTAACCTCATCACTGCCATGGTTCTCCAACCCTCCTGTAGAACATCTCCAAGTTTCTGGTGCTGCTCCAGCCCAAGTGAATGATTTATCCCACATGAAACTGTTGGACTCCTCTCCTTCAGCCCCCCTTGAGGACCTCAGTAAGGATGGGTACTCAGGCCATAGCCAGGAGCTGCACATGCACAGCACTGCTGAGAGAATTTTTGGAAACAAGTGAACAAAACTTTAACCTCAGCTGGAAAAATTATGTGAATTTTTTTTTTTTTTTCATCTTTACTCAAGCTCCTTCCATTGCCCACAGGTCAGACCCTCACAGTGGTGATTCCCACCTCCTAAAACTCCCCCCCAGCCCCTCCCAAAGGCTGCTACAGAGGAGGGGGCTGAAGATCCCTGTTAGCTTGCACTAATGGGACCATTAATTAGTCACAGGGAGATGGGTATGTCAGGCAAGCAGAAGATCAGCAAGGTGAGAAGGCCTTTCAGTCAAGAAGTTTTCTAAAATCCAACCTAAACCTCCCCTGGCTCAACTTGAGGCCAAACCCAATACCCAAACATTGTGTATCTGAATGCTGCTGTGCTGCTCCTCTGAGCAGCAGCCCCTGTTGGCACAAAGCAGCTTGAAGCTCTAAGCCAATCATACAAAAATCAAGAGAGCTTAGGGAGTAACTTTTCTTTTCCTTGTTCCAAGGAATTAACAGCATCACACCAGGAGTGAAGCAGCAGCTGTGAGCACAAATCACAGCAAGGGCTGAGGCAGACCCAGTGCTGCCCTCCCTGCTGCACAGACACAGCTGGGACCCCTGCACAGAGCCCCCCATCCCTCTGCACATCCCATCCAAAAACATAACCAGAGAAGCTCTACAGCTTGGTCTGCTCCCTCCCCTGAAGGAGGTCATTTCCAAAAGGAGTTGGGTCAGTTCATAGTTAGGGTTTCATTCCCAACAAAAAGAAGGGGTAAAATTCCTCAGGGCTCTCTGTGTTCTGCAATAACAACCCCAAGGAAGCTTTAACAAGCTGCATCCTTTGGCAGCTCAAGGTGTTTGGATGAGGTGTAATGAAGAGCTGACAGTGTTTTGGCACACAGAGCACTCAGGCTCCGAGGGAGAACTGGAACCTCCACAAAGAGAAAAGAAAAAAAATTAAAAAAAAAAAAAAAAAAAAAAAAAAAATCAACTTAACTTTAATTGAGAAATTCTTTTGAAAACAAGTCACTTCCTTCCAGCAAATGTCAGGTTTCAGTACAAAGACAGCATTCAATTAATTTATGGCCAGATGGACAAGTGGAAGCTGCTTCTCCATCAGCTGTGAGGAGGAGCTTTCCCTGACCCAACCTTTGCAATCCCATCTTCACCTCCCAATCCATCTCTGGGCACAAGAGCAGCAGAACAGGGACCTGGGCAAAGACACAAACCAGAGCTCAGACCCAGCTGGGGCTTTCCCATCAAGGTTGATGCCAGACCTGCATTTCTTACCCCTTGTGCAATAGCAAGAACTTGCAGCAGCTGTTGAGGAACTTCTGAGGACACCTCACAAAACCAACCCAAAGCACAAAGTTATTCATCTCCCCCCCACTCCCCAGCCTGGATGGACACCTCTTCCAGGGTACCAGGATCACACTGCCAAACCCCTTCCCCCTGAAGGGGACCCTATAACCACCCAGCCAGTGTCTCTGGTACCCTGAAGAGGACCCTATAACCACCCAGCCAGTGTCTCTGGTACCCACCACCAGTGACAGATGAGCTGATGCTCCCTGCATCCTCGTCCCATCTTCCCACATCCGTATCCTGACTGCCCCAACAACTCTGTGCTGCTGGGCCTGCTTTTCCAAGCATGCTTCAGCATTTTAACTGCCTTACAAGAGAAACTTTGTGCACAGATATTTATCTTTCTGTAATAAAAGTATACCTGGACTACTACCAAGTCTTGCATCAAGCTGTTAAGATTTTGATTATACTAACAAAATTTTTTGCTTTATATTAATATGACGCATTTCCTGGAGATGGGGTATAACCAGTTTATAAAATTCACCTAAAAGGGCCTTAGAAATACACAGCATTGTTCCAGCAAGTGATCCAAGCAGCCCAAACCCCAAGGCTGTCAAGCAATAAAATTTGTACATCCCATCCACCCCATTTTAAAAGACCAAGAAACAGAAGGGCCAAGGGGTGATTGTCCCTCAGGGAGGGTGAGGAGCTACAAAATGAACATTATTTCACAGTGCAACTGGACTTCTGGAGAAATTGAGGATTTGGAGGTTCAGAAATTCACTTTTTCAAGCCAGAAAAAGGCCCAATTGACTTGTGTGTCCTCAGTAAGTAACCCAGCAGCAGCTTGAGATCTGGGCATGGCAGCTGCACCCCTCCATCTGCCTTCAGCCCTTTTCTTCCTCTTGTCTCTTAATACATATGGGACACTTTTGGTCCATTAGTTGAAAGAAACTTGTGATACATTCAACCAGGATTAAAAAAAAAAATACAAGATGCCATAACCTCAAAAGACATGGCAATATTACCTTGAATTCCAGCAAAACTCCTTGTCCTTCATTCAGGGAATACACTCAAGACATCCTTTAAACTTAGAGAACAGCAACAGCTTCAGCTTGGTTTCAGCAATCTTCTGAGTCCACATGTACATTCATGATCAATACATTAGAGGGACTGTCCAGCCAAGCTTGGAAATCTCATCTTAAAATAAAAATAAATTAAAAAATAAAATCAGACATTTAGGCTGGAGAAGGCTCTGAACACCAAACCTCCCCACTAATGGCATTGCCCTGAGGAAAGGCCACTACACACCACTCCAAAAAGCAGCAGTTCCTTCAAATGTAAGTTTTTTTTAAAAAAAGGAAAAATTAAAAAAAGCACAAAAACCCCACGAACAAGCAACAAAAGCACTCAGCCAGCCATGACCTGGGTACCACAGGGCCAAGCTCAGCCTAGAGCTGGTGGGTGATGAGAGGGAACCCAAGGACCTCCAGCACCAGGGAGGTTTGTGGGGGTATTTGGGAGCCCTTTGCTCTGCTCTGGGGGCACAGCTCAGCACAGGCAGCAGGAGGTGGGGATAACACATGGTCAAACAGCACATTTTTGGGATGTGTTGCTACAGGTATTAAGTCAGATTTACCAAATGACTGATGTAACTTTAATTAGCAGAGCTGATGATCCTATATTCTCCTGAAAGCACTCAGCATATGGATGCTGGAAAGGCAATAGAGTTTTTCATCATTTCTTTTCATTTTAGTCCAAACTGAACACCCTCAAACCCTTTGAAACACAACTTTGAGAGGAGGCTTCATTCATTTTGAAGCCAGAGCACCCATCTGGCTCACACAACAGCTCTCCTGGTTTGCACTGCTGATGATCTGAATGTATTGTACCAAGTACTTGGTTGTTTTTTTTTTCCCCCCCCTTTGTGGATCTGCTTTTCTTTTAGCAAAACAGCTCTCCTCAGCACTTCTGATTATTAATTACCTGTGCAACCTAGCTAGATACAAACCTGAAAAGGGGAAAACAAAAGATTAACTCCAAGTGCTCTTTCACGTATAAATGATTGTGAGATAAGGGAGAATAAAGCTTGGATTTTAAAAGGTCAAGCCTGGAGAGATTGTTGATTTTGGGCCAGGCACCACAAGCTCCTGCTCAGACAGGCTGGGGGAGAAGGTACCTTGGTACTTCTTGAAGAAGTTGAATAAAGTTCACTACCATTTCTAAAGAGCAAAAGGAGGCAGGAGTTTGCTGAAGCCTCCTGCTCTTTATACTTTATTATTGACTTCCTGACACAAAATGGAAGGTTCTTAGCTAATGTCAATACTGATTTTCCTGCACCGAATGGTCCTTTGCCTTTTTCATCAATTCACAGCTTAGTCTTATTTCCCCTTTCTCTCCCAAAACCCCTTCCCAGCAGCACCTGCTACAGGTTCCCATTGCAAACCTTGGGTTTGTCCCAGTCTGGAAAGGCAATTTTAGAAAGAAAACCAGGATTGTTTTCCATGGTTTCCCTTGGCTGCATGGGAAATGAGGAGCAGGCCAGCAAGACTGAAAAACCAAACCAGGCTCAGTGGCAGCCACAGCAAGAAGATTGGAGCAGGACTGGAGCACCTCTACATGAGGAGAGGTTGGGAAAACTGGGTCTGTTCAGCCTGGAGAAGGCTGAGGGGAGAGCTCCTGCCCATGATCCAGGACTTCAAGGGGGGTCCAGAGCAGCTGGAGACTCCCTATGGACAAGGAGTCCCATGGACAAGACAAGGGGCAATGGGCACAAGTTGCTCCTGGGCAGATTCCCATTGGACACCAGAGGAAAATGTTTCCCCATGAGGACAGTCAGAGCTTGGAATGGTCTCCCAGGGGAAGGGGGGGATTCCCCCACTCTGGAAAGTTTGAAGTCTCAGCTCCAGGGGGTGCTGAGACATCTCAGAGAAACAAGAATCTGAGAAGGGTTGGAGCAGATGGGCCTTGGGGGCCCTTCCCACCTGGCAGTCTGATGTTTGCCCAATCCTCACCCGTTTAAGCCTCCCAAACAGCCACACAGTGATGTTGCTGCCTTCTCCAGAGGGTTCAAACTGGATGGAGGGGATCTTTTCCAGTAACCACTGCAGTTCAGCTGGCCATGGCCATGCCCCCGTGGCAGGATGGGTGACCAGGACCCTGACTCCAGGAGGAGAAGCCCCAGAGCCACCTCCAGCTCTGCCAAAGCCTCTGCAGACCTGGCACAGCAACAGGGACTCAAACCCTGAAGGGAAATACAAAACAGAATTCCTCCTGCACAAAAAGGGACTGGAAAACATTTCCCTTCATACCTCTTCCAGCTCCATCTTCTCCAAAATCATCAGCCACTTTATCAAGTTAACTCCCTTCCCCACTTCTGTCCTGCAGACTGTGGATACAAAAAGCCACAGGCTCCAGGCTTGGCTTAGTTGGAAGCCCTTCCCATAGTTTCTGGATAGAAAAACTCTAGAGCTACAGTGAATTTCTTCACTACAAAGCCATAAAACCTGGAGTTTCCGCACAGTTTTCCAATCCAACATACAGTGAGACTATTTGCCAACATCTCCTATTGATACTTCAAAATTCCAGATATGCAGCTGGGAGAAAAGTCTACAAAACATTTGGGAAAGCAACTGAAAACTGGGAAAGGCAGTGAAAGAGTCAGAGCAGGGCATGGTGATGCCAGGAGCAGCAACCCAGGGCTGGGGCTGCCAGGTCAGACCAACACATCTGGAGTGCTCAGAACAGACTGGATGGAACTTGGTTACTGACTCCACTTTTGCTTGTCATTAATTACTATCAGATTGAATTCCCTCATATTACACTGTTGTTAACATATTATGAAAAGGTATAATTTTGTAGGCTCTTTCCCATCAGGTAAAAATATAATTATCCCTTATCTTTCAACACAGCCAAGCCCAGTAAATACAATTACAAAAAATTTATGTTCACTGGAGTGTGAAAAAAGTCATAAAATTAATATTGTATTTATCCTCTTCCTTTTAGCAGTTATTAAAATGCACCAGTGATTCCTTGCCTAGTCCTTTCTAGGGCAGCTTTTGGCTGGAATTAATTTTGACTTTGTAAACAAGCAGAAAACCAAAGTTTTTCACGTTTCTCAGAATTACAGGGGCTCCCAGCCATAACCAAGAGCTTTCTCCTCCCCTGAATAATAAAATCAGCTTGCATCAGACATTCAAGAACTGTTTGCTGTTACAGAAGATGGGAAAAGCAATCACTTCCCTTCAGCTGCTGTAGGGTATGTTCTCTCCATCCCCCAGCCAGACACCTTTAACACTCCTGTACCAGCAAGAAAATCAACACTTCCCTCCTGGTGCCTTGCAGAGGTCCCTGCCCTGGGGATCCCTCTCAGCCTGAACGTTTTTCCCAGGTCTTTCCACCCAAAGACCCCTCCATGACTGGGGGATCCTTCCCAAAGCTACGGGACCCATCCCAAGGAGCTGTGTCCTGCAGCCAGGCCCCCTGGGCTTTGCTGCTCCTGATAAACTGCACCAAATCAGGGCCCCCAAATATCCCAGGGACATTTCCTCCCCAAAACACCTCTCCATGGATCTCAGTCATGCACCTGGCTCCAGTCTTTGGGAGCAGCTATGTTCGCAGAGGAACATTTTCAAGCTGATAGTGCTCCTTTATGAAGTTGTTAAGTGTTACCCAGTTAGTCAAGTATTAAACAAATGCCTCCATTTCCTCTCTCTTTACAGAACAAACTCCAGCAGAATGGCATTTTTCAAGCTGTCAGGTTTGACTCGAAGAAAAGCACCAGGTAATGGCACCCAGGCAGAGCCTGCACTGCACTTCCCTCTTTTTTCTCTCATTTCCCAGTGCAAAAATGGAAAAAAAAAAAAAAATGGAAAAAAAATGTTTTAATATTCCTGGTTTGAATGGAGCAGGATAAAAACTACCTGTGGTTCTATTGACCTGAGACCACCTGGGACCCAGCAGCAGGTTGTGCAGTTGCCAGGCTGTAGCATTTACAAGGGGGAGCAGCAACTCCTCCCTTACAACAGGGAGAAGAGGATGGGCTCCATATTTATGTATTTGTATAAAGTTGTAATTCACCATTATATAATCAGTTTAAATTGAATTATTTATTTATATTCATTGATATTTGATTTCTATTTAACCACCATAATAATTGATAATTATCATTAATACTACTTCATTAGAACTCTTCTAGTGGGGCTTTTTTTCCAACCCCAAGTGTCTCTCCCTCATTCTCCTTTCTGCCTGTCCCAGTGTCACCATCAGCTCACCCACACGGTCACAGCTTTTGGCCAACTGGAGCTGCTGCACAGAAACCACCTCAGAGCATCCATAGATGTGGTTACAAGCCCGTGGCCTGGGGACCTCAGTGTGACCCCAGCTGCAGCACTGCTGCCCTCCCCAGCACCTTTTGTGCCTTTTTACCCCCAAATATTCATCAGCCCCTCTGAACTTTAACACCTATTTAGGCCAAGTTTTTTAATTTATATCAGAATTCTGTTATTTCAAGGAAAAAAATAGCACTACTGGCACCAAAACTATCAAAAAAGCTCTATTTTTAAAATTTTTTTTACCTCCACTTTCTGGAGAAATCCAGTCTGATGTGGCTGCCATGAATGTCACCCCCTTGCCACCCTCACCCTGGCTCCCAAGGACATCCCTTGCTCTTCTGACTCCAGCACATCCTGATCCCAGCAGGGCACTGGGCCAGGGATGGATTCCCTGACTAAAGCAGCCCTTCCAGACATGCTCTCATTTTTCCAGAAAATTCTTATGGACAAAGCATCAAGACAAACCCCAATGAGAAGACTGATTTGAGAAGCTGAGGTGCCACCATCACATCAAATCCATTACTGTTATTTAAAAAAAAACCTCTTAATTGATTTCTCTATAAGTCCATCCATTTCCCTCCTGCTTCCTGCAGCCCAAGGATCTACTTGTGTCAGTGTGACACATTTCTATGATTGCCACAGTACCCAGCTTTCCCTTTATTCTTGCTCCCAAACCCTATCCCAGATCCATCTTTTAATTATTTAATTATAAGCAAGAAACTTCCCATAAGGGCAGTCAACAACACTACTGGTCCTCACTTGGAAGCAGATCTTTATTGCCAGCAAACCAGCAAATGACCACACAGTTACTGATGCCCTTTCCTAATTAAATCAGCTGTTGACAGAGCCACACACATCCTGCCCAGCAGCAGCCCAGGCTCTGCAGGTTCCTTCCCTCATCCCAAGGAGTGGATTTCAGGATGTTCCCAGGGGCAGGAGGACTCTGCAATTCCTGTGAGCTCAGCAAACCCCCAGGAACTGCTGCCAGGGAGGGTGCCTGGGGCTGGGCAGCCTGACTGGGGGGAAATCTGACACAGCTTGGTCCAGGCAAGATTCTTTATCTATAATTACTATAATTACACTTTCCCAACAGACCAGTATAAAATCCAGCTTAATCATGCCAGGTGTAATTGTAACAATGCCTTTTCTTGCCCCCTCTGAAATGAAGATACCAAACTCACAGCTCCAGCCCTGGGAAAACATCCAAAGAGTTTCTGAGGAAAAAAAAAACCCACAAAGCACCTCCTGAGTTTATTACTGATGTGCAAGTTCCTTCAGAAATTCAGTGAGGAGATGACCAAACTCTCCAAGAAGACACCCATGAAATTCCTTTTTATTTGCTTTCACTCTGTTATCCTTACAAGAGCAGCAATTTCTCTCTCAGTTTATAACTGACTGCTAGAACTGCCAAGAATTTTTTTATTAATCTTGTCTGGCTTCCCATAAGCAGACTGCACAGCAGCTAGGCAGGTAGACTAAAAGTGATCTTAAGCCATAAAGCTAAAGTACCACTGGTAAATATTGCTTTTAAAGAAGTCATTTACAAGCCAGACACTACCCAGCAATGCCTTAAATAAAACAAAGCACCTCATTGTATGGAGTGAGCTTGAAGGGGGGATAGAAACAAGTAAGTATGCCTCTGAAATTCAAAGCAAATGCTTCCAGGCTCCAGCTCAGCCACATCTCCATCTCCATCCCCAGGAGACTGGCTGGGACAGGGGTGGTGATGGGCAGGAGCAGGACCAGCACTGCCATCCCAGCACATCAGCACAGAAAGCAGATTCTGCAGTCCCCCCTCTTTGGGTTTGTGCTGCAGAACCATCCCCAGAGAACCTCTGCAATTAGGACCCATCGTGCACTTTGTTCCTCTCAAGTTCCACGAGGTCTGAATGGAAGGAATTTCTGTTCAAACATTCCCACTTCCTCCACAAAAGGCTTTGTGTGCTGCAATAGTTTTTATTTTTCTTAAGCAACTCTTAAATAGAGCCTTGAAATATAAGAGACCTTAAAGACAACAGAGTCTCCCCATTTTAGTTGTCCTTAGAGAGGGCTTTCTCAGCTTTGAGATTCCTGAAACTGTTATTGGTAGATAAGCAATTAATTCCCCAATTAATATAAATATTTTATATGCAATTGGGTTCTTGTTGGAATAAGCAATTATGTTCAGGTCATTTGATTCCAAATTAGTACAAAACCCAGCCTGGCAATTCCAGAAGGTTTTGTTCAGACATGATCTATCCCTGGGGGCAGAAGAGGAACACAGACACATTACAGACCTCACAGGAGGGTTTCAAGAAATCCCTGAAGAGGGGAGATATCTCCCCCTTCCCTTGAAAGCTCTGGAAAGGCTCCAGCTAGATGAGCCCCTCCAGGAGAGCAAGGGCCAGCACCTTGGGGACACAGTCACAGAGAGCTTTTCAACACTCAAAAGCCACCATGGTCAAATATCTGTCATCTTGTAAGAGAATTTGGATGAAAGAACCCACAGGTACACCCTTGCAGTCCAGAAAAAGGCTGCCCAGGATGGTTTCTATAATTTATAGGGAAGCAAGTGTCCAGATCATGCAGCAAGGATGTGATGTCTGGGCTCAGCAGCAGGCAAGAAGAGCATTGCTCTGAGAAGGGGCTGACAAGGGCAATGATCTAAACCAGACTTTCACCAATAACCCCACTTGATCCCCCCAGGGCCCATCCTGCCCCATCAGGGGTTCCCCCAGCTCCATCTCCCTTATCCCAGCTTCCTTCAGGGACCCCCCTGGGGCTCCTTCACCCAGAGCTCAGCCTCAGCCTCTTCTCCCCAGAGCTGGGGAGGAACCAACCTCATCCCAACCCCAAACATCCTCCCCTGGGGCCAGGCCAGAGTCACAGCTCCCAGCACAGCTGGGCTCCAACAGCTCCTTGGCTTTATCCCCCTGAACTCCTTCCTTCTCCCTGCACATTCCCAGGGAACTGAAGCTCCCTCAGCCCTAAGAACCCAAACCCATCACCACCAGCACCCTGGGGACCCAGCTGGGAGCTCCCCAGGTGACTGCCAGCTCCTGATGGGGTCAGGTCTGAGCATCCCAGAGCCCCAGGAGGGACAGGGGCTGTTCTGCAGACCCAGCTGGGTCTGGTTAGGAACAAATTGGGGTTTCAGCACTCCCTGCACTGCCTCCAAATCACCAAGAACACCTGAGCTGTTTGCAAAAGCAGGACATGAGAAGAGGCAAGTTCCCAGCTTGGTAGGTGACAGCCCTGCTCTTACCAAGATGCTGACCCCACAAGGGGCTTCTGTGGCCAAGCTGCTCCTCAAAGGAAAAGCAAACAACTGCTACCTTCTTCTGAATCACAGCCTGCCTGCCTGCCTACCTCCCCTGCTGCAACATCATTTCCAGTAAAGCCAAATCTAAATTCTGAGCACCAAAACTCAGCATTTCACCCCAAGCTCAGTGCCCAGCCCATCATCTCCAGACACAAAGTCCCAAACCCCAGGGAGATGGCAGGGCCACCCCTTGGAGACACTCACTCCTAAAAAAAAATCTTCCCCCATCTTCACAACATAGTTTCATTCTGACTGATTAAATGAAAAGACATTTTTCATTCTACTGAAATTATTATTAGAAGGAGATTTATCTCATGAAGGGAGCAGCCAGTCCCAGGGCTGCTGTATGCCACAGGCTCATCTGATTAACATTTTGAGATCTACATTAAGAAAAAAACAAAGCACTAAGTATAACATTCCTCAGTACCTCTCTTTAATTCCAGAGAAAGAGCTGCAATACCCAACTGGTGTTTAATGGGGCACTAAAATCCTCCCCACAGAATACCTGCCCCAGCACAAAGCCACTTCAGGGGGAGCTCAGCCTCCCCTCATCACATCCAACCACTCATCCCTCCCTAGTACAGAGACACCCAGGGAAACCTGAAACACCAGAAAAACACACAAGCCTAAAGCAGAAGAAAAGAATATTTCAAAATAGAAAAAAAAATATAAAGAAATGCACAAAGCACAAGCCAGCACTTACCAGCTCCAGCCCAGCAGAGGTGCAGGACAGGACTGTGCCCAGGCCACATGTGCCTCTCCCCCTCCCAGCCCTGCTTATGTGGGTCCTTGGGTGAGAATTGGGAACACCTGGGTTTAATTCTCAGCCCAATTTGGGTGCAATCACAGCACACCTGCCCAGCCCTTGCTGCTGCTGAGCAGCCTCAGCTGAGCACCCTGGGGATTGCTCCCACCAGGCAGCTGTGGGGGGCTCAGCACCCTCCTGGCACCCACACCTCCCATGGGGTGTCCAGTGCACCCAGTTTGCTGGTAAACAGCTCGGAGTATTTTACTGGTCTTGTATGCACCCACTCCAGGGGTGGTTTTTTGTTTCACATTGTGCTCTCAGAACACTTTTCCCTTCTTAGGATGAAAATTCTTGTGGGTCACCAGGAACCCCTGCAAGAGGTATGGCCTGACTGGCACTCAGAGAAAGCCACCTCTAAAATCAGGTTATCATGATTTAGCAGGAGGGGAAATAAAGCTAGAGGGAAGATTACCCAGATTCCTTGTTCCTCCTGTTGGTTAGGAGGGAATGGAACACACCTCACAGGCTCCCCTCCCAGCATCACACCCCAGCAAACACATTCTTATTTTAAGAATAAAAACCTCACTGCTACGAGGAAAGTTTTGTGCTCCTTAGCCAGCTCCCAAGCCACAGCTAAATCTCTGCTTCTGTTCCTTAAATGTCTCAATTTGCATAAAATTGTCTGTGAACAATTAAAGTTAATTAAGATAATTTATCACTTGCAAGTGAAGCATCTTATCAGCAGGTATCAGCCTGGAAAGCAAACAAAAAATTAGTTGTAGGGAGACAGTGGGGGCCTTATTACCCTGTTAGACAGGGACTGACAAACAAGAATTTCTTTATTATACTTCATTTGGTCTGGGTGCTATGTTTTCAAAGTAATTAACTGCAATTAGCTAATCATCCTCTATAGTAACTCCATTTGTGATGCTAGGCTGTAGTATTGACTCATTTACACATTGGCAGGCTTCCCACTTGGAAACCGTGATAAAAAAGTTTTGATAACAGCCCAAAGTTTGTCTCTGTGAGCAGAGAGAGGATGCTGGAAAGAGCTTTGGTTGCACAGACAGTGGTCCTGGTTCTGAGAGGTGGAAAAGAGGAAGCAAAATGTTATAATCCCTGTGAGGAGCTGGGCTGTGTCCTCTGCCAGGAGCCATCTCTGGGTCACAGCAGAGCCTGGAGGGGCAAGGCAGTGCCATGAAGAACGACCCTCATCCTGCTTGGACTCCATCATCTCCAAGGTCTCTCCCAACCTCAACATTTCTGTGACTCTATGATTCTGTAACCAGTCCCAGAGCCCAGTCTCAGTGCCTGAGATCAGCAGCACCCAGGAGCAAACCCAACGTGGTGACCCAGGCAGGGAGGGATGGGATCAGGGTAAGGGTTTCCAGCTGGGAGAGGGGAGATGGAGAGGAGATGGGAGGGAGAAATAGTTTGTTGTGAGGGTGCTGAGCCCCTGTGCCAGGTTTCCCAGAGAAGCTGTGGCTGCCCCATCCCTGGCAGTGTCTCAGCCCAGGTTGGATGGGGCTTGGAGCAACCTGGGCTGGTGGGAGGTGTCCCTGGGCATGGCAGGGGTGGGGATGGAGGAGCTTTAAGGCCCCTCCCAACCCAAACCAGGCTGGGATTCGATGTCAGTCGGATTAATGAGTGGCTTTTAACAAAGACAAAAATAAACCTGAGGCTGCAAGTGGGTAAAAATATTTTTTCACTCTTCCTTCCAAAAAATGCTCCCTTGCTCTCTTGGTTCCCTGGTTCAGCTGTACTGCCCAGGGACCAGCAGGTTCACCCAGGTCACTGAGGCAACTCAGCTTCAGGTCTCTGCTGTGGCTTAGGATTGCCCATCCAGCTGGTCTGAATCATCATTGGGATATGCACACACCACCCCCTTTTTCCATTTAATTTAAAAGCAGACAACATTAAAGTCCCAGATTTTATGTTAAAAGACAGCCTGCAGTTCCAGCTCTTGAGAAACACAGTTGTTTTGTTTACTTTTTAACTGGGGCCACCACCTTCTCTGCTGTTGTTTCAAGGCTGACAGTGATTTAAACTCAGTGCATTTTTCACAATCTGTTCCTAATCCAGGGGATAAATCATTTGGAAGGACATTTATTCCTGCTTGTCATTTCCCAGGAAGATGCCATGAAAGCTCCTCTGGCACGATGTGCAATTCAGAAATTTGTTGCTGATGACTTCCCCCCCATGTTATATTTTCATTACCTGCAGCAGGAGGAACCCCAGCCCAGCCCAGCCCAGGGGATTGCTTTCCCTTATTCAAGAGCCTGGCACTGGGTTATTGGGGTTTTTTTCTTCATTAATAAAAGGACACCTGAGTTTTAACCCCACCCCAATTTTTTAAATAGAGATGAGCAGTTTGGGCTGAGTGGAGAGGAGAAAGGGCAGAGCTATGGCTCTGCTTTCCCCCATTACCTCCTCCAGGTCCCCAGGGTTTCAGAGACTCTCACCTAAGCTGAGGTTTTCATAGAATCAATCATTTCACAGAACCCCAGAATGGGTGATGTTGGGAGGGAGCTGAGAGCTCCTCTCCTCCAAGCTCCTGCCATGCCCAGGGACACCTCTCATCCAGCCCAGGTTGCTCCAAGCCTCATCCAACCTGGCCTTGAACACCTCCAGGGAGGGGGCAGCCACAGCTTCTCTGGGCAATCTGTTCCAGAGGCTCAGCACCCTCCTCCTGAAGAACTTCTTCCTCAGCTCCAGCCTGAACCTCTTCTCCTGCAGTTTCAGTCCATTTCCCCTTCTTCTATGGCTGGACCATCCTTGTTCCTTTTCCACTTGCCCCAGAGGGGAGGTGATGAGGGCTGGAACAAACCTTTCTCCCTGATTCCCAACCCTTGTCAGATCACCCAGATCATCACCCCCCAGCTCCTGCCTCATTCTCCTCACTTTTAAACACCCAAGTACATCAGACTCAAGTGGATTTCAGTAACTCCACCTTCACATCCTTCAGCACAGGCACTTGTGCCACGAGCGTCTTCTCAGGACAATTTTGTCATCATCTTTTATATCTTAGTGGAGACTTGTTCTGGAGACATTCTCCAGAGAATAATAATAATAATAATAATAATAATAATAATAATAATAATAACAACAGTAACAGCACTGAAGAAAGCAAAAGCCAATGATTTTAGTTAATCAGGAGGCTGGTGCTGCATTGCCTGCTGTACTGCAGACCCAGCAGCTCCAGGGCAGCTCCTCATGTGGCCCTCAGCAGACACCCTTGACATGCCTAAATCAATGAAATTAACACCAATGGGAGGATTTCTTACATTATTTTTAAGAGCACAAAGCAAGAGCTCCTTGTACAAATGCCATTAATAACCACTTTGAAACTAGAGCCTGCAAAGCCCATTAAATCTCAAAAGATATATTTAAGGCAAAAACTAAAAACTATTTGAACTTTGCAGTGTCTGAGAGAACACTGTAATTGAAAAGCAAACAGAGCATCTCTAATCCAGCCCAGATGAGAAAAGAGAGAGAGAAAAGGAGACACACTGAAAAGAAAAGGAAAATAGCCAGCAGAAACAACACAGTGTTAGGGACCCAAGAGGGAAGGATGGGGTTTGCTGAGCTGGAAACTCCAGCACAAGATCAGTCAGATCACAGCCAGGTGGGCAGACTTGAGGCTGCTTTGAAATGGTTTTCCCAACTTCCAAAGGTCTTGGTGGCTGCACCACAGCCACCCCATCACTGCTGGCATCCCCAAGCTCTGCGGCCATGGCTGAGCACCATTAGGTTACCCAGAGAGGTGACAGAAGCCCCATCCCTGGAAACATTGAAGGTTGAAGATGTCCCTGCTGACTGCAGGGGGATTGGGATGACTTTTGAAGGTCCCTTCCAACCCCCATCCTAAGGTTTGATGGGGACATGGTACCACCCCCCAGCCCTCCTCATGCTGCTGGGCTCCATCACTGGCAGCTCACCTCCAGTGGTATTGTCTTTTGAAAGAGACCACTAAAAATCCCCAATCAACTCTTACCCAAACCACAGTTATTCTCCCTTTGTTGTTTTTCTCCTGGCCATTCCAAGAGCTGGAGCACCCTGGAGAAATAATGATTCTTTCTTTCCCTGCTGGCAGCTCTGCAAATGCTGAGTGGCACCACTTAATAAAATTACAGCGGGTTAAAACCTGAATGAGAGGAGAAACAGAGCATGGTAACTGTTCTTCTGCAAAGGAAGAGGGCTCTGGAGCACAGACAAATAATAGTTAGGCTCTGATGTGTCTGTGTGAACAGGCTGGCTCAGAGTTGGGATGCTTTGTAAGCAGAAGGCCCTCAGCACTGAGGCTGTAATGAAGGTGGCTGGGCTGATCCTGGATGGGTGAGTCCAGAAGTTGCCTCTTCAGACAGACAGACAGACAGACAGTGTCACCAGACAGACAGTGTCACCAGACAGACAGTGCCACCAGACAGACAGTGCCACCAGACAGACAGACAGACAGTGCCACCAGACAGACAGTGACATCAAAACAGCACTCGAGGGACAATGCCTAATATCCTCACTGCTGACTAAATGAAGGAAGGAAAGAGCCAGTGCCCTGCTCCTGGCTGAGCTGCAGCCTCTCCAAGAGGCACCTGACCCAGAGGAGGGAGAACACTGACAAAGTTATGGTTGGGCTCGATGATCCTCAAGGTCTTTTCCTACCAAGATGATTCTGTGATGAAGGAACAGGTCCCAGGGATGACACACATATCAGGGATGAGCACATTCCCATCCAGGAGCTGGATATCCCTGCTCTGCTGACTGAGCATCCTGCTGGCCTGCAGTCAGAATTACAGCAACAATATCTGGGTTTCCCTTCTCTAGGGTGATATGGCTGAGCCAAATTTATGAAGATTATTTAGTTATATTTTCCAGATGAGAGGACAAAAAGTGGGGACACCATTCTGCAACACTCCCCCAGCTCAATAGCAGGGGTTTAGGCAGACAAGGTTTTGCAGGGTTCTAAGGTTTTTTTTGTGAAAGGAGTGGTGGGTTCTTCCCCCATCAGAGTTCCTCAGGAACAGCCCTGAGCATCCATCTCCACTGCAGGGCTGCTCCTAGAGAGCTGCCTCGGATGGGAAATTGCTGAGCTCAACAGCAATCCCCCTCTATTCTCCATTGCCACTCTCACCAGAGCTGTGGGGCTCTGAAATACAAACTCAGAAGGTCCTGGGAGAGTAGATGTGAAAAGCTCATCCCATGGCTGGTATTGCTCTGTGTCTGTACTCCTGGAATCACTCCAGTAGGGTCCTACAGGAAGGCTGGGGATGGACTGTGTGCAAGGGGCTGGGGGACAGATATAGATAATATAGATATAGATGTAGATATAGATATAAATGTAGATATAGATATAGATATAAAGATATAGAGATCTAATAGTGACCTCCCAGTACCTGCAGGGTCCTACAGGAAAGCTGGAGAGGGACTGAGAGTGCAAGGGGCTGGAGGGATGGGATGAGGGAAAATGGGTTTAAATTAGAGAAGATCAGCTTTTGGTTGGATGTGAGGAACAAGTTGTGTCCCATGAGGGCAGTGGCACAATGGCCCAGGGTGCCCAGGGAGGGGGTTGAGGTCTCATCCCTGGAGATATTCAAGGTGAGGCTTGAGGAGGCTCTGAGCAACCTGATCTAGGTGAGGGTGTCCCTGATACTGCAGGGGGGTTGGGACCTCCAGAGGTCACTTCCAACCCAAATTATTCTCTGGTTCTGTGCCAAGCCTTGGCATGAGCAGCTCCATTCAGAGCACATGTTGGGTCCTTACCCCAAACACAACTTTGCCACCCAGCTGCTGGCAGCACCACTGACAAGTTCTTCCTGCAGCCCATTTCCACCACAGCTTTATTTCAAGAGCTGACAGTGAAGCCATCCATCAAACCACTAATGCTGCTCTGCTGCCTAATGAATCCTTGAGATCCACTTGCTCTGCTCCATATGTAATTTTAAGTAAGGACTATGCTAAACTTTCCCAGCATTAAGTGTGCTATGGAGACAGCTACAGCAAATGATCCTCTGGGTAGTGCTGGAAGTACTTGCTGGGTTGTCCCTGCTGTAAACTTCTTTTGAAAGTCTGAAGACTTTGGGGAAAATCATTAAAACCCCGCATTTGGTTAACAACTTCCAAAGTGGATTCATTTCCAGTTCCCCAAACAAGAAAAAAGCCTCTTGAGCCTACTGAACAATGACAGCTGATGGGCTCTGCACAGCCTTTGTAATTAAGTGCAAATGTCAGTGCAGAGCAGAAAATAAAAACGGACAAAGGAGATGAGAATCTGGTAGTGTGTGACTGCCCCAGCACTCAGAGGCTTCCAGGTGGAAAGAGGGGGGGTTAGAGAAAGACACAGACCTTCTGCTGACATTCTGGGAAAGTCACTGGAGGTGCAAAGCAGAAAGAAAAGAAGTGGTACAGCTTAAATTATTTATGAAAATTATGAGCACGTGTCCATAAAAGAGAGATCCATCAGAATAATGCTAACAACATTAGTGCAATTAGACTTGCTTAGGAGTAAATATCACTAAAGGTAAAATAAAGCTTTTAAAAGATACAGAGACCAGCTGATAACCAGCTGATAACCCTGTCCCCTGCCCTGCTGGCTGCATCCCCCTGGCAGCAGGAGCAGGGTAGCACTGAGACACAGGAGGGGAGAGCATGGCCCAGGGCTGGAGTGATTTACAGACCTCATAGAGTCATGGAATGGTTTGGGAGGGACCTTTCCAGGCCATCAGCCCAACCCCTGCACTGAGCAGGGACATCTCCAACCAGAGCAGGGTGCTCAGAGCCCCATCCAACCTCACCTGGAATGATCCCAGGGATGGGGCATCTGCCAATCTCTGTTCAGGACAAGGAATAATGGGGTGAAGGGAGAACAGAGGAAGTTCCAGCTGAAGCTGAGGAGAAACTTCTCTGCTGGGAGGCTGAGGGAGCCCTGGCCCAGGCTGCCCAGAGAGGTTGTGGAGTCTCCTTCTCTGGAGCCTTTCCAACCCCCCCTGGATGTGTTCTGTGTGTCCTGCCCTGGGGGATCCTGCTGGGGCAGGGCTGGCACTGGAGCAGCTCCACAGCTCCCTCCCAACCCCTGACATTTCATGATTCCATGATTCCCACAAGCTGAGGGAAGGATCAGCCATTGCTGGAGGTGAAACCACATGGATGGGGTGAAACCACAGTGCCCGGTGCTGGGGACACCAGGCAGTGGCAAACTGAGTAAATTGCCAGAGCCAAGAAATGCAGATGGGAAGTGAGGATTCTGAGAAATGCAGGAAAACCTTTCAGCCATCACCTCTGAAACCCACGGGTGCCCCAGGTTCCATCATCTGACCCTGAAGGATGAGCACAACCACCACCCCCTGCCCCCAGCTCCTGCCCTGCAGACACCCACAGTCAGCCTGGCACAGGATTTGTGCACCCCAAGCATTACAGCTGAGGAGATAAATGTGAGATGAATAACAACCTGGTACTGCCAGCTGCAGGGGCATCAACTGAAGGATTGACATCCCCACTGCTAATGCAGAGTAAAGGAAACCCAGTAATGAGCACTGAGAATCCCACCAAAGGCTGAGGAGCCCAGAGCCTCACTTTGCTCTCCTGCCAGTTCAGAACTGGCAGAGGAGAAGGGGGCTTGGGGGGTTCAGGTATTTCCCCACACCTTGTGCCCTGCAGCAGGTCAGCACCCAGAGGGCTGAGCATTTCCTAACTAAACCCCTTCCATTTAGCCAGACTCAAAGGAAAAAAAGATCCAAATGGATGGGAGGGCAGAGGATCTCAGATGAAAACTCCAGCTGCAAAGAACCGGAGCTGAAGAAGGAGGAGAGATGAAAGCTTCTATTCAGCCCTGCACCCTCCAGGAGAAATTCACTGCAATTCATGGAAGCAGCCACAGATATTTTCATTGCAGCCCATTTAAAACCAGCCTACCTCACAGCTTGGATGTGAACCTCTATGTTCTGAAAAAGAGTGGGGAGGGGAAGGAAAAGAACAAGAAAAACAAGTTCTGTGCCATGAGGGCAGTGGCACAATGGCACAGGGTGCCCAGGGAGGGGGTTGAGGTCTCATCCCTGGAGATATTCAAGGTGAGGCTTGAGGAGGCTCTGAGCAACCTGATCTAGGTGAGGGTGTCCCTGATACTGCAGGGGGGTTGGGCTGGGGACCTGCAGAGGGCCCTGACAACCCAAACCATTCTATGATTCTCTGAAAATCAAGAAAAACTTCTTTAAGGGAAGTTGGCAATACATTTTCAAGCCCCCTGCATGTTTCTCACTCAGCTGGAAAATAGAAAAAAAGGGCCACTTGGAGTCTAGGCTGTAGTCCAGTTCAGAAGTGATGTATTATTTGTTTTTCTTCTCATTCTTCTCCTTTACATCTCCTCTCCTGTGGCTGTAACAGATGCAGAGAGTCCTTCTGACACAGGTAGCACCAGATGGCATTAATTTATTGCAAAACTGTTTGCTTTGCTGGAGAGACTTTGTTGGTGTCCCTCACAACTTCAGTCAAGTTGCCTTCATTAAATCAGCTCTGTGTATTCAAATCTGGTCTCTGGACACCACAGCCCCCCACAAGGATCTGTTGGATTCAGAAGCTTCCTGGCAATGATTAAACACAGGCAGGTGCTGGACCTGCAGCACCACCTTCCCCAGCATGAGGCAGGACTGTGCTGGCTGGCAATCTGTCTCAGGTCAGACAGAAAACTTCTTTTCCTTGGCAGAGAGTTTCTCCATCACCCAAAGGGGAAAATGTGCTTTTTTCCACTGCCTTTTCCTGGGCAGCATCCTCTGCCCTGTGGTACAGGTTCAGTGCTGAGCCAGGGAAGGTTTCCATCACCCTCAGGCAGGGTTATTTATGAGAAGATCAGGGTCTGCACGTCTCCAAAAAACACTAACAGCAAAATTCACACACATGGTCCTCAACTGAGAAGAGCAAATAGGCCAAGAGCGTCAGAGAAGAAACCTTGAGGAAGATCCTGAGCCCAGAGAATGAGCTGAAAACAGGGGGATGAGCTGTCCCAGGAGAGCTTTGGAGCTGAGGCTGCAGCTTCAGAACCCATTTTTGTGCTGCAGATGGAACAGGAATGACACAGTGAGGGTACCGACAATGAGAAACAACAGGAATGGTCTTAGTGAACTAAACTGTACATACTGAGAAAGATGAGTGAAGAGATGTACAGTCACCTGGTGAAAAATTGTAAGAAAAATTATGTGAACCTTTTGATTAACATTTTTTTTCCCACCACATTTAATGTCAGATAAATTTAATTTAATAGGGCTTGAGTTTTAACTGAGGTGAGGAAAGGGGACACTGCCATGTCTCATCACCAAATGTCTCCCTCCAGTATCTTCTTGGGCTCTTTCTAGCAGAGGGGGCAGGAACTGGCTGAGGGTTCCCTCACTGCACCTCATCCAGCACTCAGTCCAAATGCTGATTCAGGTTCTCCAGAACCTGGTACCAACCAGCAGGAGCCTGGCACAGACACAGGATTAGTAAGACTTACGTTCTCCCAGCACCACCAGAAGCATTGTCCATCCCATAAAATGGGATTGTCCATCCCATAAAATGTCTCAGTCCAGTTGCTGCAGCAAGTCCAGCCCAGCTCATCACAGCACCAAGTCCTGCTGATGCTGGATGTGACACCTACACCCAGCTTCTGGGAATTCCAGACTGGTTTGGGTTGGGAGGGACCTTAAATCTCCTCCATTGCCACCCCCTGCCATGGTCAGGGACACCTCCCACCAGCCCAGGTTGCTCCAAGCCCCATCCAACCTGGGCTGAGACACTGCCAGGGATGGGGCAGCCCCAACTTGCCAGGCTGAGGTTTCCATCCCTGGTGAATGCTCCTCTGGTTCTGTGCTGGGGTGTGGAATGCAAAAGCAGAGGAAGTGCTGGAGGTGTCACCACGCTCTGAGGGACCACACCAGGTGATGAAAGATGCTCAGTCAGGGAAAAGTAAATAACAAAATCCTGGAGGTGCAGGTGCCCAGCAGCCAGCCTGAGAATGGAAACATCACCCTAAACTTGTGTGTCTCCTCCTCTGAGCCCTCTGGGGATGGGGACGTGAGGTGGGAAAGTTTCAACAGGTTCACAACTGAAGCACTGCCAAGCCACCACTCTGTAGTTATTCATCTCTAAATAGGCCTTAAAATTCTGCTGGAATTTGCAGTGCAGCAAGATCCAAGCTGCAGACTCAGCTCCAGAGGAGAGCCCCCAGCCCCCAGCCCCCAGCCCCCAGCCAGCACAGAGCAATTATCACCTCCAGAAATAGAAGGCAGAAAGGATGCTGCCAGCTGAGAGACCACAAACCCTGAGCTGGAGCCTTCCAGATCCAAATGACTCCTGCAGCACGTTGCAATACACTTTGAAGCCAACTGGAAGATTACCCCTGGCTTATAAAAACTCATTGAAATACACCCCTTGTTAATTTGTTGGCAAAATATTGCAAACTTGACAAGTACCATGGGGCAAAAGTCAAACGTTGCACACCATGTGATTTTTGTTAAGATATTAAATTTGCAAGAGAACAGCCTTTCCCATAACCTTAGAGACTAAAAAGATGGTGAATATTTTTCTATAATTGGTCTTACTCCTATTTGTACTGCATTCATGAATAATATTAATTCACACACAATTTAAGTTGGAAAGAAAATTAAAAAGTTACAAAGAGAAAATTCGCTGTTGGTAAGTTTTGCATAGCTGGGAAATTTTTTTGTAAGGTTTCAAGTTATAAATCTTTCTGAGCTTTAAATAAAAACAATTTTTTTTTTTTTTTTTTTTTAAGTCAGGAAACGAATTCTTCACTGTCCTGACACAAGAATAGCCATAGGGGTTTGAGTATCTACAAGGATGGAGATTCCAAAAACTCTGGAAAGCCTGTGCCAGTCTTTGACACAGGAAAATAGTGTTTTCTTCTTCTTTTTGAACTGAATTGTCATGGCTTTAACATGTGCCCAGGGCCTCTTGTCCTGCCAGTGGGCACCAGATGATGCCTGGCTCCTCCTCCATCATTCCCAACCACCAGGCATTTATCCACACGGATAAAACCTCTGGGAGTGCTCATAAGAATTCATAACATTATAAGAATTATCATAAGAATTATTCATAAGAACTATGACTTCTAAAAAAAAAAGAAAAACAAATAAAAGAAAAACATGCCCAAAAAAAAAAGGTTACTTAGGGGCAAAGCAGGTGTTTATAAGTAACATTTCCAAATCATTCTCTCATCTCTCAGCAAAGACCTTTCAGATCCATACAACATCTGACTGTATCCTCCATCCCTGGAGGTTTTTAAGAAGAGCCTGGATGTGGCACTGAGTGCCATGGGCTGGGAACCACGGGGGGAGTGGATCAGGGGTTGGACTTGAGGATCTCAGAGCTCCTTTCCAACCCAAATGATTCTGTGACAGTCCTGAGCACCCTGTACTTCCATGGCCTGACTCCTTCTTTACCAAATCTCTACCAAAGGGTCCTTGCAGGGGTTAAACTGAATCACAGAATTGGTATGGTTGGAAAAGACCTTCAAAAATCATCAAGCCCAGCCAAGCAGTGCCATGGCCACCACCAACCCACATCACTGAAATGGACTGGCTGGGGTTTGTCCTGCAGCAGGACCACACCAGCCCACTGAAGGTGGATGGGACAGCATCAGCAGCATCAGTTCATCTGCTGCTGGAGGAACTGGGGCACCTCTCCCAGTGAAACCTCCCAGTGGGTGCCCAGGGAGCTTCAGCTGGAAGTCTGCCTGTCCTGTCCTCTGTACTGCTCCCCAGGGGAGCAGCTGTGCCAGGATCTGCTGCTCCCTACGGCTCCTTAAGGGAAATTTCCTCTCGCTGTTGTCATCTACTGTGTAACATGAAGTGCACTCAAAAGGGCATTTTGGAAACAGCCCCGACCACATTTCAGAGAACTCAATTCTCTTTGTGTTCCCTTAAGCTGAATTAAATGAGGCTGCAGTGGTTTGGAAGTTCTCAAGCAGCACAATTAACACCCTCACAACTCAGCAGTTTGCAATATTGACTTGGCAACTGAAATGGAATTGGGGTTTCTGGAGGCCTAGTGGGAATTTGGGGAGAGGGGAGGTGTTTAGCAGAGACGTATGCTTTTTGGAGCTTCTCCCTCATTTGTAAATATTGCAAGGTATTATTCCACAGGTGGGGTGCCCAGCTGGGTTTCCTGTACAGCAAAGCTGCTCATGGCCCTGGCCGTGACTTTGCTTTCTCTCTGCCTGCTGCTTAAAAGCTCCAAAAGGTTTAATAATAGATGACAACTCATGTAGCATCAGCGTGATTAAATGATGAAAAGATCACCCAAGTTTAAATGACCAGAGATCTAAATTCAGAAGGAATAACTCCAACTCCTGGAGCTCATCAGACTGACTTTTCCATGTGTCTGTTTGGTCTCTCACCCCAGGGCCCGCTTCTGTCTCAAGGATTCATTCTGTTTTTCCTCCATCTGCCATAAAACTCACCCAGCCAGACTCCAGCCCCTCCCCACAGCACAAGTTACTGTACAGAACTGCTCAGGAGTCCTAAGGGAGAGCAAAGCACCTGCTCCTGGTGACTTCTCAAGTGTCCCATGCTGGAAGGGTTCCTGGTTCTTAGGTACAGGGAGCAGCAGCTGCTTGACCTTCCATCCCTGCTTCCTGCCATGAGCTGCCTGCTGGGCTGCTTCATCTTCATCTGTCCCTCCCAACCTCATCCTCAGCTTTTGGGATGCTTTACTCAGGTGGGGACCTCTGATGGGTCCCTCCCAGAAATGTCTCCTGAAGGGAGTGGGATTCACAGGAGCAGGGGCAGCTGCACACTGATGGAGCCAAAGTCTTCTAAATCCCTCACTTTTGATGTCACTACCAAAAGTGTTGGAACAAGGGTGAGGAGAAATGATGAACAGGAAAGGAGCTGACCTCTTCCCAGATGCTGAGGATGAAGATCATTAGTGAACTCATTACCCCTTTCCTGAACACAGAGGTGTCTCCTGGTATTCCTCTCCCTTGGTACAAAACAGAACTTTTGTGTAAACCAAAATGTCAGTGAATTCAGGATACAGCAGGGGAGAAGTCCCTTCACACACCCCAAGCAATTCCTGACACCCCACCCCTCACAGCTGCTCCTCTGCTTTGGTGTTTTAGGCACAGGTTATTTCCAGCCCGTTCCTACATAATTCCCAGTTCTCTGACCACATTTCAGGACAACATAATCCCCACCTGCCAGGAGAGAGGCTTTGTCCTGCTGTGGAGTTCTGGCTGTGGGGAGAGGGGGCTGGCAGAACTCACAGGCTCCAGCTGAAGGGGGTATTGAACATAACACTAGGAAACCAAAATCCCCATGGCAAATCCCTGCAAATTATCCTGGTTACAAAGTAAATGTCAGATTGTACTTGCCAGGAGCTTTGTCAGTGTAACCAAACCTTTCAAGGCCAGGTGGGCTGACCTGATCCTGCCCTGAGAGCCCCAGCCTTGCATCAGTCACAAGAAGAACCTTCTGCTTTTCAGCCTGTCAGGATGAGCAAAGAGAAGACAAAGGTGGCTTTTGCTTTGTGTTTTTTGATTCATTAGAAGGAGCAGCTGCAAATCTTTGCCAGAATGAACCAACCCCCATTCACACAGACCCAGCAACAGGACCAAAATAACACTATGATGATGAGACCAACCTAGCTCTGTCCTACCTCAAAACCCATGAACAAGGAATTCTCAAGCTCTTGGTGCTTTCCTCTGGCCAGCCAGGCTGCAACTGGTGTCCTCCATCTCCTCCTCCCCTTCCCAGAAGCCCAAGGATACCACCATTTGCAGACCAAGCTGGAACCCATCATTGGCTCTCAGTTCAGCCCCATGGGGAGAACGTGTCCAGCACAGCAAAGTCACAGCCTTTCAGTTCAGAACCACTATACTCTCCCCTGGTGAAAAGCAGGTCAGGAAAAGTAGCTCTTCCCCTTGGAAACCAGACTGACAGCAGGAACACAACAACCAGCACACTGCAGGACACCTTTCTCACCAGTGATGGCACGGGTCAGAAGAATCTTATACAGGTATTATGAAATTATTAAACATATAACATCACCACCCAGTTCTGGGGTGACTTTTTTTGAGCTATGTTGGTGATTTTCTTGCCTGAACCCCCTGGGCACAGGTTGGAGTGGAGGCAGAATTCTGCCATGTGCTGCTTCTACATCTCAGCCACGACGTGCCCTAAAGACTTCTGCAAACCTGAGCAGTACAGTCCCTGCAGGCTGTGTCCACACAGGAAAAACTGAACAACCCCCAAACACGTGTGCAGGAACTGCCCCTGGGTTGTCCCTGGGGGACAGAGGTTGAGTGCAGCCCCCAGAGAGGGCTTTCCAACCCTTCCCAGGGAGGTGACAAGGCAAACTGGGGCTGGTCACTGCCAGGTCAGTGTCACCACAACTGTTTAGAAGCACAAACAAGCTCTTTGTGACCCAGCCAGGTAAGGCACATCTGGAGCTTTCTGCCCTGAACCTGGTGGTTCAGCACTGCCCCTGGGGGCTGATTACTTTCACCTCAATGCAAGAGAAACCAAACCACAAAATCATGAATGCATTGAGGTTCCCAAAGCCTGTTTTGGAATTCACCTTTTCAGTGATTTCTCCTTCAACTGAGATGCTTATTTTTATTTTTATTTTAAACTTTTATATTAGGAGTAGAGTTAGAAATGGAGCACACTTATTTTGGAGTCTCTGCAGTGAGAGACTTTGTGTCTTTTTGTCACACCTCCTATAAAAACTAGAGAATTGGCAAATCTTTTTTATCAATTTCAATAAAATTACTACATGGAGACACAAGTGAAACAATTTCCTGCATTTCTGCTGGTATGAAGGTGTTGGTCTCTGTGTTTCAAAAACTCAGTTCAATATGGACCCAAAAGGGAACCACTCATCCCATGAGCCTAATGATTCTCCTGGGGAGGTGAGGACTCCCTTAAAGAGCTCTGCCCAGAGCTGTCAACACAGGGTAACTGCATTTCACAGCCTGCAATTAGAATGGGAAGTGGAAAAAAAGGTGTCAAGAAAAGTAATGAATAGGGCAATTCCTTTCTCTTTCTTCTATCCCTGCCTCCCCTGCTTGCATTCCTTCACAAGCCATTCCTTCTTGTGATATGTCATTTTAACAACTGCTCACACTTTTAAAGAACATTTCCAGTGAAAAGAAACCCATGAAAAAATGCTGCTGCCTTTAACAGCTGCAGTAGAAAATGGAATATATGTTACATTTCCCATGGACTTCAATGGTTGGGTTTTTTTCCTGTTTCTTAGGCTGTGAGAGTTGTTTTGCCTTTATCAGTACCTGCCCACCAGATTATCTCTGGTATTAAATAACTCTTGGAATTAAATAACTTTGGTATTAAATAATTAAACACATTGAATTATTGAGGCTTCAGACAGATCATGACTGGCAGGGTTTCTTCACAGGGAGGTGAAGTCAATCCCCCATTCATCCCTGTATCTAGGGTGCAGGACTGGACATGGGCAAATGAGGCTTTGAGGTTAAAGAAGGGCAATTCTGCTGTCACTCATAAACTCTGCATTAAGGTTCAAGCAACCACCATCCAACTGCTACTTTTGCTGGAGAAACACATACAAATATTTCATATTTTGCAGCTGAATAACACGGGGCACTTGTCCCGCAGCACACGACAGGAGGCTGAGGAAATGTACCCTCAATACGTGGGGTACAGAACTTTTAGATATTGAAGTTTTCCATCAATTTAATATCTCAACAGGCTTTATCAAGTATTCAGTTGAAAAATCACATATTGGGAAAGAGGAACATTATCATGCCAGGCTTAGCTATGCTGTACCACACCGCCAGCTTGAAACATTACTGATTACTTAATTTTTTGCTCAGTAAAACTACATAAAGCTGCACAACAGTAGGTCAGATGATTCAAATTAGATGTTAAAAATGCTGTTCTCCTAGGCAGTTGAAGGCAGTGGAGTGTAAAACAAGACTGTATTTGTTTGAAGGGGCTAAGAGGGAACTGTGTGACTTTCCATCCGGGTGCATCCCTGCAGACAGAGCTGCTGTCTGCCCCAGCATCCTCACACACTTTGTCTTCCCCGTGCTCCAGCTCCTGACAACTCTCAAGAACTTCCACAGATCAGGTTTTTAAATTTTCATGCATGAAGTAACAAAGCTCCAAAGCATTTATTTCTCACCTGCCAGTTAGGCTACATTACATACAACTGCAATGATGATTTTGGACTGGAGATACCAATACATTAATATTTGTTCTTGTCTGTTCCCAGGGGAAGCACTGGGAGCTGGCAGTGCCAAACTGGGACTTTCCTGATCTTCTTTAGTGCTCTGACAAATTAAATGACCTTGAAGTTTCCTCCTATTGGCCACGAATGCCATAAATCTTCTGTTATACTTTTAAGACTGAAAGACAAATGGAGTGGTGCCTTGTTTCTTTCACACTCCTTACATCACCTATGATAAGGGGAGTGCAAACTGACTTGGAGATCTTGGTTATTTAGAACAACCCCTTGCAGGCTGTTTCCTGAACACAGAGGGAGCTGCTTCTATGGCAACTTTTCCCAACTCTTGCAGACCAAGTGAAGGTCTCCCACCAACCACCCCTATTTCCCATTTATCTGTTTTGTTGTCACTCATTCAAAAACCTCAAGTAATCTCCCAAGTCTTCAGGGGCCCAGGATTGCAGAATTCAGAGCAAAGCAGGAAAATGGAAAGGATCAATACATTGGCAAAATGTGTAGCCCTGGTGCCAGGGGCTGCAAGGCTGTCCCAGCTCCAACCTTCCTCCTGGCACCAGGGATCCAAGGGCTGGAGGCTGGTGAGCAGCCAGAAGAGGTTTGGGGGAAATGTGTGTATGGAAGTGAAGGAAGAAAGAGTGGGGAGAGAACTCCAAAGGAAAGCTGCAGGGCTGTCAGGGGGAGCTCACTGCTAAGCAGTGACCAAACCAGGGACTCCCAAAGGGAGAAACTGAGGAACCACCCTACAAAGTGCAGCAGGGACCTGGGGAAGTTCAAGGGTGAGTAAAGAAGAGTAAGCAAAAGCCAGGAGGGATGGGTCAAGAGTCAGTGAGCTGCAAGGGGCAAGTGAGAAGGGAAGAGGCAAGTGGGGCAGGGATGGGAGCCAGGAGGTGCAGAGTGACCTTAGGTTTGATGCAGGGAGGGTGACAGGAGCTGAAGAGATGGGGCAGTAACTGATGGGGAACAAACCATGCCAGAAGCTCCCTGAGGGTGGTCAGTGTTTGTCCTACCTGTGCTAAGCTGTGCTCTGCTCATAAGATAAATGTCTCATTTTTGTCATTCCTCTGGAGATGCAGCTCTCAAACTGTCAGTTTTGCATCCCAAATGATTGAGCTCCAAGTGATTTGGCAGCTCTGGGGTTCAGTTACCTGGGAAGTCACAGTAGCTGACAATAAACCACACCAAGAAGGAAAGCCTTGGGAATGGGGTGTCAGAGTAAAAATACATCCCCCAGTGGCTGGGCCATGGCACTATTCTGCCCCAGCCTGCACCAAAAGCACTGCCAGACCCCAGGGGGGATCACACTGCACCTCAGAGCCTGTCCAAGTCACCACTGCCTTCACAGAACACTTTTGGTGTAATTTGTCGAACACAGGGCAAAGCCAATAATTAGCTTAGCATGTAATTATTTCTTTCAGTAAGTCTGCAGTTCATATTCTTTGAGGAATTTATTTCCTGAAGGGTTTCTGAGGGTTTTGCAACTACAGAATGAAATTTGTTAACTGCTAATAACTACTGAATTAGCTAATTCATTAAGAGTTAAAAATAACCCCTCCATGTCAACCATCATGAACAACTTAGCTGTAAATTCAAAACCAGCAAAGCAATTACACCTCTTTCTCTGGTCCAAGGCAGACAGTGAAGAGGAGGACCAGAGATGTCAAAGGACATCGTGGTGTCACTGCTCCTCAATGTATGGACCCAGAAAGGCTGCTGAGCTCTTTGGCTGCAAACACCCCATGAACCCCATGCCTTTCCTGCCCTGCCTGGTACCACCTGCTCTGAGATGGAACATCCTCCTGTTTCTGAGGTCTCAAACCCTTCCTCCTAACCTCTCGTGTATTCCAGCTGATCCCTCACAGCCCTGTTCCCCCAGAGAGGACAAACCATTTCACCATTCCCACTGTCTGGACATGTCTACCACAGAGGGCAAAGCACAGCTCTTGGTGTACACCAGGGTTACTCCTGTCCCCTCAGGGACTGCTCACCAGTCCGTTCTGGTTTGGCCTTTCCTTGTTTCTGAGCATTGCATGAAGAATTGTTACAGAGTTCAGCTCTTTCCCTCACACAGAATGACAGGATTGAGTGATGCTCATAAACTCCCTGGTGAATGATGACACAAGATGATGCCAGAAGCTAAGCAGAAATAAACATGCAACTGCTGTGCTGATTGGTCTCATTTATAATACATTTGCAGATCTTATGGGTTCCAGAAAGAAAGGCCTTGCTGTGAGCTGGTTCTCTTCCCCTCTACAAATACCATTTCCTTCTGCTTGCTGATGACCACTGCACCTTTCCTGTGCAGAAATATTTTACCTTGAAAAGTGCTTTCCCTGTCCCCTGTGTGGCACAGTGAGGCATCTGAGCAGCATCTCACCGAGGGTCACATCTCTCAGAGATGGAAAAGAAGATGATGTTCCCTTGGAGAAATAAGGAAAGCAAATTGACTTTAGGGGAAATCTCTGAGCATTGGAATTCTCCTGGATTTATCCCCAAACAGAGCCTGAGGAGCCTCGGGAGGCTGCACAGTCACCGCAGGACTCCCTGCACCAGCCCAACCCCTCCAACCTCCACTGCCTCATAAAAGCTCAGACTCTCCAGAAACCTCCAGGAATGTGTGAAGGAGAAGTCTATAAAAGAAAAGAGGAGCCCTAGCCCTGGATGCAGCACGTGTTCCAGAGGAGTTTCCAGGCTCTGCAGCTGCCTGGAACTTCATTATGCAGCACAACCTCCCCTCGGCACCCCACGCCTGGGCTGAACCGGGAGCGTTATCTCTGAATGCAGCCAACACAAAGCACCCTGATAAGAGCAAAGGATTTGTTTACCTCTAATGGATTTCTGCCACTGGAAAGAGAAATAAATGTCCTGTCAATTTTAAATATATATACACCTGCATTATCAACGGTATTCATCTGAGGAAGCAAAAGCTGTCTAATAAGAAGCTCTAAAATTTATTTAAACTTCACAACATCCTCAATGACAAAGAGGTGTGTGAATATGCACTGCCTTCGAGGGGGTTGTAATCAACTCTATTATTTTAAAATATTATTTGAGGACTTTTGTTATCTCCTGGGATCAAAACATAGTGTCCCACAACACTGGCACATACTGTAACTACAGTAGTTGGAAAAAAAGCAGAAGGTTACAGACTCTGTGAAGTTTTAACCTTGGGAAAGGAGACGCCAGGACTTCTCCCCAGGCAGCATCCAGCAGGACCATCACCTCTTATCTGAGAACACAGTTCTAAAAGCACCCAAATCAGCAGCAAGACACCTTTAATGATAAATCTTTGCCAATTATCTGAGTTGAGAGTTACCCACAGAGAGACTTGACAGGGGCTAATCTGCTACCTGGAGACCTCTAAGAATGGATGACCTGAAAATCTGTCACCTCCGAGATTGCTTTGCTAAACTCAGGGAAGAAATGGCTGCATGGAACAGGAGAAGGAACTGCTACTAAAGGTAAAGGTTCAGAGAAGGGAGAGCAGAGACAAACTGGCTGCTGATGGTGGGAAATCCAAAAAGCAGAGTGAAAGGAGCTTCCTGTGGACCACAGCTCAGGGGACTTCCTGCACCTGAGACTGGTAAAGGAAGGAGGGCCTGGGACTCAAATCTGCTTTCACCAAGACAAAACTCTGCAGAACTTTGCTAAAGGTATCCTGGACTGTACCAAAAGCACCGTGACCAGCAGGTCAAGGGAAGGGATTTCACCCTCTACTCCACTCTCCTGAGATCCCACCTGAAGTTTGGTGTCCAGCTCTGGGGTCCCCAGCAGCAGAAGGACCTGGAGCTGTGGGAGTGAGTCCAGAGGAGGCCCTGGAGCTGCTGGGAGGGCTGGAGCAGCTCTGGAGCCAGGGAGAGAGTTGGGGGTGTTGAGGCTGGAGAAGAGAAGGATCCCATGGGGAGACCTCAGAGCACCTTCCAGTGCCTGAAGGGGCTCCAGGAAAGCTGGGGAGGGACTTGGGACAAGGGCCTGGAGGGATGGGATGAGGGGGAAGGGTTTCCAGCTGGGAGAGGGGAGATGGAGAGGAGATGGGAGGGAGAAATAGTTTGGTGTGAGGGTGCTGAGCCCCTGTGCCAGGTTTCCCAGAGAAGCTGTGGCTGCCCCATCCCTGGCAGTGTTGAAGTTGGATGGGGTTGGAGCAACCTGGGCTCTGGGGAACAAAGTGTCAGGAGGCTGCCAGGCACCGTATTCTCCAGACCCTGTTGCCATGACTGGACACATTCCCAACATTGTGCACTTTTAAGATCAGCTGGACAGGGTGCTGGGTTATCTTGTCAGAGTTTGATCGTAGTTTTGCAAAGAAAGGTTGGAGCAGATGGTCCTTGAGGTGCCTTCCAACCTGGTGTCCCCTTATTCTGTGATGATTTCCCTTTTGGGTCTGTCACTCCCTAACAAGGTGGCTGCAGGATGCACAGCACCATTGCATCTGGGTTATTCTTTTCCTAAAAATATTATCACTGTATCAACACAACCACATCTCCCCGAGTCAGGGGTCAGTCAGGCTTTGCCAACAGAATAATTCATGTGAATTTTAAACATTTTCCAAAAAAAAAAAAAAAACTGGGGAGGAGGAAGAGATGAGGCAGCAGGGTAGATCCTGGCTGGGGTGGTCTCTGGTGGGCACTGACTCAGGAAGCACTTTGTGTCTTGGTGAGACCCTGGCACAGGGAGGTGGTGGAATCCCCATCCCTGAAATTTTTTAAGGCCAGGCTGGATGGGGCTCTGAGAGACCTGGTGTGGTGGGAGGTGTCCCTGCCCATGGCAGGGGGCTGGGACTGGATAAGCTTAAAGGTCCCTTCCAACTCTGACAATTCTATAATTCTAAGCATATGTGATCCCTCTTTATCTGTCTTCCAGCACCTTTCCGAGGGACAACTTGACATTTTGGAGCTTCTGCCCCTCCCTGTGACACCCTTCAGTGGCAACTGTCACATAAAGGGATTCTAGTTAAAATGCAGGTTTAGTAATTGAGTCATGTTGAGAAAACCACGGGGTGCCTGGGGGATTTAAATTCGGGAAAGCCATCACTGTCAGCCCATCAAACTGTTTACAACAAAAACAGTTCTACCTCAAATGGCAAATGAATTGGTTTATCTCCTTTGTCAGGGGCTTGCTGCATATAATTTAACACGACAAAGCACAGCACTGGACCGGGAGAATAAAACCAGATGGAGCACTTTCTCATTCCTGTGACCTTTTTCATTCCTTGACTTGAGTCAGGCAGTAAATTAGCTGCACTAAGTAACTCCTGCTCCCTGCACACAGCTGCTCACTGCCTCAGCACCCCCAAACCTTTCCTGCCAGGCTCTGGAGTTTAATGGTTTCTCTGACATCAGCCAGATGTGACTCGGTGCTGATGGTCCCACACAAACCACGCTAATGGCACCTCAGAGCAACCTTGAAAAACAAAAAGCAACCTTTAACATCAAGCTGACAAATAAAAAGCTGGCTCTAGCTGTCAGGATTGCAAAGGCAGCTTTGAAACCACGAGTAGGGTGATGCTGGGCAAACCCCTTCCTCTCTTGGTCTCAGTTCTTGACTGACAAAACAGTTGATGTGGGGAAGGGTGGGATATGAGAAGAGCTGGTGGCTTGGATGTGAAGGTGATGATGAAAATTCTGCTTCCTGAGGGAGATTTGCCATTTGTTACCATCTGCCACAAACCTGGACCTTTCCAGTGTCCTCAAGACCCACAGCTGTGACCAGTGCCAGCACTTCATTCTGACAAGACTGAAACAGCCTCACTCAGACTGAGAACTCATCTCAGTCCATTTTGCTGTTTTTGGAGCAGGGGGGAATCTTCTGGCAGTCCCGGAGAATTCTCAGAAACTGCTTCCATTTACAGTCACCACACTTCCTAACAGGATCCCCTCCCAAACTTTAGCCCAAAGAGCCAGAGCTCAGAGCTCCCCAGGCACTACACAAAAGTTCTGCAAGGCTTTGACACTTCCACCCACCCAGGCACCTCTCTCTTCAACTTTTTAATGGGTGCCCTTTTAGGAAACTCAACTTTGATATCTCCTTCCTCATTAGCTGTGGAAGAGAGATCTTTTGTCTTGGCTCAGTTTGGTTCCTTTGTGTGTGATGTGTCTGAGAGGGAGCAGCAGGCCATGGCTCCCCAATTACCTCATCCAATTAAAGCTGTCCAATTACCACATTGTATTCCTCTGCTCCTTGTCAGGGACCTCATGACTTCTTCACACCAGATGAAAGACACCCTTTAAACCTTTGCACAAAGTACTTTGCATACTGATGTTGCCTGGATCTCTCTGCCTGTGCACCTTTACACTCAGGATTCTCAGAAGGGTGAAAGAAGGTGTGGGAAGGAGCTGTGCTGCCCCACTCCAGCTCTGCTACAGCCCAGGCTGCTGTCAATAAGGGATATACAGCACTGGGGGGGGAAAAAAAGCATCTCTGTTTTGGTTTGAACTGAAAGGAAACAGTATTGAGGCCATCAGATTACAGCAGCAAAGCACCCAGGATTACTGTTCCCAAATTCTGCAGAGCAAACTCAGCCTGCTAAACCAGCAGGGACCAAAGCATCACTGAGACCCAAGGAACAAAAGAGGAGCCTCTGCCAGCAAAGACACAGGATGATCCACCAGCTATGGGAACACCACCAGGAGATGAGAAAAGCAGTTCTCTGACAGAACACCCAAAGGAGCTGACACCAAAATACCACCAAGAGAACCATACACAGAATCACAGAGTCACCTTAGTTGGAAAAGACCTTCATGATCACCAAACCCAACCATAACCTAACACTGACAAGACCTTGCCTAAGCCATGACCCTAATCACTATGTTATACAATTTTCTAGAACTTTTCTATGTCTATATGATTCTCTGGAAGAAGGAACCCAACCCCCATGTCCCACCTGCTCTGCTCCAATGTCCCCTCACGCCCAAAGCTCTGAAGCTGCAGAGGTTCCTCACTGAGTCCTCAGGCAGAGCCCAGTCCATGGCCACCTCACCAACTGGGGCAGCCCAAGCCCAGGAGATGCCCGACCATCCAACGGGACCATCCCATCAGGAGAGGGATGGGAGCTCTGCTTTATTCTGATTTTTCTGGTGGATGGGTCAGGCACTGGAGCACAGCTTGAAACACGACAGCCTTTCTTTGGGTGGCTGTTAAAGATTTAAAGGTTATTGCAACAATTTTGGTAAAGCTGCTGTGAGACACAGAATTCATTGGGGACCAGTAAAGCTCAGAATTGCCTGATTAACATTTGTTGATTACAATATAACATGATTACAGCTTCTGTACAACACCCTGACATATTCCACATAACAGTGGGAGCCTGTAACTGCACCCTTGCTCCTCAGCAAGGCAATTCCACAGCAATAAAAGCTCTGCAGCTGGGGTCTGATCCAAAGTTACAGGAACCAAGGGAGATGATGCTTTTGTTTCCTCTGAGCCTGGGACAAGGTTACCATTACCTTGGAGCACCAGGAGTTAAATCATGTGGAGGGTTAAATCACAAATTTTTGTAACCTCATAGAAGTTAAATCATAGAAAGGTTGGACCAGATGATCCTTGAGGTCCCTTCCAACCTGACATTCTATCATTCTGCATCCATTTCATGCTGTTCTTTATCAGAGGTTTGCTTCATTTAGAACTCAGATTCCGACAGCACAAATAACAGTCATTCATAACAACACAAATGGTTTGCCAGTGCTGGAGGCATTTTGATGAATTTTAAATGTTTAAAACAACATCTCTGGGTTTGTATCAATTACAGTAGCAAATCGATTTGCCCTGATTCTGGGTATCCATTTATTTGGTTTCTTCTAATAAAAGGAACACCCGATACTTATTAGGCCAACAGTTTATTTACACCACTTTTCACAGAGGTATAAACAGTCTGAAAGCCAAGCCTGCTCCCCGGAGATGAAATTCAGTTCAGGACTCTATGACAGACCCATGATAAAACCAACACAGGAATCTTTGGACTGAGTCCAGAGAAGGCTCAAGTGTCCCACGGATTGCAGCCTCCTGCCTGGAACAGACTCGTAGAATCCCAGACTGGTTTGGGCTGGGAGGAACCTTAAAGCTCACCCATTCCCACCCCCTGCCAAGGGTCAGAGTCTGCCTGATCTGTTACTTGATGATTTGACTTGTAAGAGATGAGGTATATTTATTGGATTCATCATTAAAAATACACACCTGGCAAAGCCCCTTTCAAAGCTGCCGTTTTGTCCCACTTTGCACACAAGTGCCTTGGAGTGTCGTGGCAGTGAGATGCAAAGGCAGTGAGAGTTTCATTTCCAAAGCAGGAAGCATTCTAAAGCAATAGCTGAGATATTTCTTCAGAGCTCTTGGCTTCTGAATGTAAAAATTGGTCTAAATCAATTCAGAGTACTAAAAGGATCTTCCTGATGAGCCCACAGCCCCTAGCTGTTCATCCTGGATCACACCCATTAATCACAGATAATTCAGTTTATCTCTAATCTTGGGTGGTTAAGCCACTGTTGTGCTGGTGATTTGTGCACAAACCATCCAGGCTCCCAGGACCTCTCCCAGTACCATTTCCTTAGGATACAGCAACACATTACATGAATCATCATGGACAGCTGGGAAGACTCAAAACAATCCTGACCTGAAAGAGGTGGCAAAGAAACCCAGCACTCCTCTTGTCACTGAAACACAGCCCCAAGCACACAAACTCTTTTTATTCCTGTGGTCTGTCTTGCAGAGATTTATTATTTCAGGCAATGTTGTCCTTAATCTAGAATAAATGCAATTTTAGCCCCACGCATCTGTTTGCTCTGTGAGTAATGAAAAGTCATGAAGGAACCTTAAGCTGTTTTTGAGATGATCCATTAAAAGTTGACTCAAGGGATCAAGGGCCTAAGAAAACGAAGAATATCACATGATGAAGTGTGATAGTATTTCTAGGGTCATCTGTTTCAAAGTTCTGTGAAGTGGAAAAAAAGCTACTCCTGCAAAAAAGGACCCATTTTTTCTCTGCAGCAAGTGGTGCCAGGCTGCCACAGCCCTCACCAACTGCTCCTCTTTGTCCTGCCATGCTCAGAGCCTTCCAGCTGCACAGGGGCCAAGATCATGCTGGAAACTCTCAACATGAAAAGGAAAATTAAACAAAAATGACCCAAACAAAACAGCTTGATTTGGTCTGATTGTCTCTGCTGTCCCCTGTTGGATCCTCCCCATCTGGTCCACTTCTCTTCTGCCCATGCAGTGTCCAAACTGGGCAGACTGGTGCTCCTCAGAGCCAGCAGGGACACATCTGTTCATATGAAATGAGGGGCCTGGCCATCACTTCAGGGGGGAAAAATCCCACACCCCAGAGTCCATGGAAGACAAATGTGCAATGCACTGTGCTGCTGCAAGGCTGTCCTGGGCCAGAGACTCTTCTCCTTTCCCTTGAATTGCTCCCCTTAGAATAAAGCAACACCAAGAACCAGAGCAAAGATGCCTTGAAAGGTCCCTTCCCCCCCAAACCACTCTGTTTTGTGTGAAAACGAGCTTGTCCTCTTCAATTGTGTGGAAAGCAACAGGAGTTTTACCCAGCCCAGCCCATGCTGAAGCACATCAAGGAGCTCTCACAGCCACCATGGTGACTCCAGGAGCCACCTGAGCTGCTCACAAAGCCCAGCCCAGCTCAGTCCATAATAAAAATCATCTCCAGACTGAGTAAAGCTGCTCCCTGAGGGTTTACATTCCCCAAGCTGACACAAATTCCTCTTTTTGGCAGACTCTTCACTTGGTAACACTGAGTGCTTGCAGAGGACCTTGAGGTGCTCAGTGTTTGGCAGACCCCAGCTCTTTTCAGGCAAGTTCATTTTCACCTTTCCCTCTGTGCTGAGATGACACAGATGTCCACATTTCACTTCTTGAACTTTTCTAACAATCACAAAGAGTGGCAGAGCTGTGACACAGCTTCAGAGGATCCATGTTCTGTTCTTTTTATCACCCACAGGCAATCTCAAAAGACATTTCTTCCCCTGACATGTATCAATAAATTAGTCATTTCCACCAGGACAAAAGCAAAATTCCTGTCTCTCCAGGACCACCAGTCAAAGTTTCGCCCTCCCCAGTTATTAGCTAGACAATTCTTATTCTTGGAGCTTTTCTAGGATAACTAAAATTTTCTTTGCTTCTGCTGGAGATTGCTCTAATCAGGACCACAGCTCCAACACCTCTCTGCCCTTTTCCATCAGCAGAAAGATCAAACACAGAATTGTACTCCTGACCTTCAGCACACCAGACATCTGTGTGCCTGAGGTCCAACACTGCAGAATTTCAGCTCTCACCTTCCTTTTAGTGTTTACAAGAAAAGGACCAACCTTGAGCCTGGCAATCAAGAAAGCTCTTTCTAGGGATGCTTCCCAATTAGTCACTGTTCCTCTGGTTCCTTCCCAGAAGGACCCTACCCCACTGCCCCCAGCTGATGAACCTCACATGATTTCAGTCTCACTATCACAGACATTTCTTGTAGAAAGACAGAATCTCCAAAGCAACTTTGGACACTGCAGGACTTTGATCTAGAGGCACAGTTTGGTGTTGCTGTGGCTCTGGAGTTCATCCAGACCACCCTGTCCCAGCACCACTGCAATCTGCAAGCCAGACTTTTATTTTAAAACAGGGGGGATCTTATCCACATGGATAAATCCTTGATGGGAGGGGATGGGGGTGGCAGAGCTGGGCTCCCCTCAGGATGCTCACTGCTAGGAAAAGAGGCATAAAATTAAAAATTTGGCCCCTTCCAGCCCCAGATCTCCTATGATTCTGTAATTTGGTTTGTGTGCACTCCAGGCACAGGACCTGCTCCAGCCTGCATACAGTTTCTAAAGAAAAGATAGAACAAGGCTGGAGGAAAGAGCCACAAGAAGTCAGGGAATGGTCACACTGAAATACTCACTGGCCCTGTGGGCAGTGGCTGGCAGAAGGGACGGGGGCTTTCTTTATTTAACATTAAACAAACAAATTCCTTTCCCTCTGCCCTTCAGGTCACAGATTCATTTTAGTATTCTCATCCCCCTGCATCCACAGGGGAGAATAACTGACTCACAGAGGGAGGGGATGGACTGCCTAAGCATAGAAATTTGTTAATTTTTAGGTCATTATCTGCTGGTGAATACAGGAGTGAGCTGGAGCCTGCAGACGAGAGAAAATTCCAAAGGAAAACATTTCCTAAAGGAAGCTCTTAAATGATTAACTTAAAAACACAACTTTAAGCCACTAATTAAAATAATGCAAAACACTGGGGAAAACATCCTTGGGTTTTGCAGTTTGCTGGGTGTAGAATTCCTGCTTGCTGTTGCTCAGGTGCTAAATAAAAGCCAGGAGACAGGCAGAGTTCATCTGGGTTCAGAGCTGAGGGTGGTGGCAGGGCACTGCTTCCTTGTGCTGAGTGGCTGCAAGGAGCATTTGCAGTCATTTGAAGAACAAAAAATATCAGTACAGGAAATCGAGTTGACAGTGAAATTTAGATATAGAAATGCAGCTGCTGAAGCATTTCAAATAAAATGATAGCTTGGGTTAGAAGGTGCTCTTTAATACTGAACTTCAGATGACTTCACTCTGAAGGAGGTTATTAACTCCTACTTTAATTTGTAACTGGAAACTCGTGTTCCCTCAGCATTGTCCCTGATAGCACAAGAATTATGATGGGAATCCACAGTCCCACCACACTTCTCAGCCCCTACAAGAGGCTCTGATGGCTCCAGGGCAGCTGGGAGCTGCAAGCTGATCCACAGCACTGGCTCAGGAAGTCAAAGCATCAGTCAAAGCACCAGAACTCAGTGCTACCCCTCAAGGGAGGGATGGAGAATGCTTTGGACCCAACCCCAGCAGAACCCATTGCAATTCTGTGCTGTGAGGGTGCTGAGCCCCTGTGCCAGGTTTCCCAGAGAAGCTGTGGCTGCCCCATCCCTGGCAGTGTCTCAGCCCAGGTTGGATGGGGCTTGGAGCAACCTGGGCTGGTGGGAGGTGTCCCTGCCCATGGCAGGGGGTGGCAATGGAGGAGCTTTAAGGTCCCTCCCAACCCAAACCAGACTGGGATTCTAAGTGGTGTCCCTGGGACATTTGGTTGCCTTTTCCATGAATCTGGGACACGACCCTGTCCTCATTCCCCTCCTGCCCTCAGCTTGTGCCATGGATGTGTTTCCCCACTCCTCCCAGAAGCTCATGCCCAGGTCTGCCCTGTCCTCTGCTTTTGTCCTGCTCCCTCTGGTGCCATCTGCCCAGCCCCTTCCTCAGCTCCCCCCATCCCCTCCCAGGCTGCCACACTCTGCTCACAGTCACTGCCCAAAGCTTCCCCCCCAGCCCCCAGCCCAGGCTGCTCCCTGCAGCTCAGCACTCGGAGCCAGACAGCCTCTCATTCCCTCCTGATTTTTTTTTTTTTTTTTTTGCTTTTTTTTCTCTTGAATAATCTACACCACAGCTCTTCACACCCAGCCAGGTGAGACACAGCAGGGTTCTCATCTTGATCATTGCAAGATCCCTCTTGGGACCCTGGAAATGCAAACTCAACCTGTTAAGAAACTGCAGCCAAGTCCATCTTTCCTGGCTCCCCCATCCATGCCATCTCCCTGGCTGTGCTCTGCTCTCCATCACAAGCATCACTGGAGCAGAGCTGAACTTCCAAGACTTGACAAATCCTCCCCTAGCTCAGCAGTTCTGCCACTGTAGATGTGTGTGAATACATATAAATGCCTCAAGCTTCACACCAAGAGCAAGAAGCAAGCAGCAAAGCTGCAGAGCCATGCCCTGAGGTGTCACAGGAGAGGATGAGCTGGCTGAGAAAGTCCAGGAGCTTGGAGGTGGAATTCCTCAGGAGACAGCCCCATCACTGTCCCCATGGACACCACAGCTCTGCCTGAGGGTGTCCTGACACCACTCAGCACCTCACATGGACAGGAGATGCCCCAGGAGGTTTTGGTGATGAACCCTGTCAGAACTGAAGCTGCTTTGACCTTGGGCAGCAGTGAATTTCTCTGAAATCCATGGAGCTGCCCCATCCATGAGGAACTGCCCTTGCCTTGAGGAATCCAGGGCTGGATGATGGGGCTGGGGACAGGTCCCTCAGGGCCACTTGGGGTTCAGTTTGGGTTTCCCCATGGTATGTTACAAAGCAATGCTGCAGCCAGCACCTGGCTTCTGCTCCTTTCATGAGATGCCCTGGAGCGTGTCTCAGATGAAAATCAAATGACACCTTGGATTCTTTTTCAAAACTTTTCTGTAGTTCTTGATCTTTAGATGCTTAGCAGAGCACATCACAAATTATTAATAAGTGAATTACATTTCCCCGTGCCCTTTCATTAGGCTGCTCATCACAGCCAAGCTTTCAAAGTCCAGAAAATGCAATGATTGAAAAGAGAGAGGTTATATATAGCTCCATAAATCTTGCCATTAATGAGGGTTCACAGGCAGCCAGTGTACACACAGATAATCTCTCAGACACAGCTACAAGTAGCCCAGACAAAGCAATAGTGCCTCTAAATATGGAATGAAACAAATGATTCATGAAACTGCTGTTAAACCCAAAGGAGAAACAAAATGTTCACCTTCTGCTGAGCCACGCACCAAGCAGAGGAGAGCAAAGCCTGAGTGATAACCCCCTAACACCTGGGGATGCTCTGGACCAGGCAAGTGACCCAGAGAGAACAGGGTGGGAGAGTGCTGCCCTCTGCTCCCTCTCCCAAAGCCAGGATGGGAAGATGTCACCTGCCTTTCAGCAGCATCATCCCCAGCTGGAATTCCCAGGAGAACAAACTCTCCTGTCCTTTGCACTGCAAAGCACTGGATTAAGGAAACCTTGTTCATCCTTCAAATCCACACCAGCCTGGCCATGGTAATTATCCCTGCTTTTCACCTCTCCTGTAACAACTCTCTTCATGCAAATGACAAACAAGAGGTGCCCACAGTGAAATCCACCAAACCCTGCCCAGCCCCACCAGCTGCTTGCCTTTCATTTGCTTCTGAGTAGGAGATGCACATGTTCATAGCTTTGGAGAGCAATTTATGGAGAGTAACAGACTGCTTAATCCAACAGCAAAGCTGAAATGTAAGCCTTGAACCTTCACAACACTTCTGTGGTAGGAGGAGAGAAAATGAAAGATTCATTATTACAGAGAAAGTGGTGACAAGCTGAGGGTTCCTGGAGTCATTGATGGCCCCACCACTGATAAACAACCAGGGGATGGAAACGTTTGCACCAAAGTGGGCCCAGGGCTGGGAAACCCCCAGGCAGAGCTCAGTAAGATCCAAAAGGGATCAGCAGGGACAGGCTGGGTTTCCTGGCTGTTAATCACCTCCCCATTGGAAAATGCCACGTTTATCTCTGGAAATGCCACTGCAAGAAGGCAAACCATCATTCTACAAGCTTGTTTTTCCCTCGAGTCTTACAGAAAAGCTGCAGGCATGAACAGCAGTGTTTACAGACCCTGTCTGAATACAAATGTGCCACTTGGGATTGTCATGGCCACACGTAATTAAAACCTCTAGATTTGTCAGGGCTTTCCCCATCCACAGCAAACCCTGAAATACAAACTGCTCCTTTCTGCCAACAGCAGTCAGCTCCCCTGCACACCAGAAGTTTTGTTTCATCACAGGTTCCTTCTTTTTGACTTGTTGGCAGATTTTTAGGTTCAAATCTAGTGAACATCTCAGCATGGAACCATAGAATCCTCATGGTTGGAAAGGACCTTCAGGGTCATCGAGTCCTACACCCCCTCAACCCCTGACTCATCTCCTGAAGCACCACATCTTGGTATTTTTTGAACACCCCTGGGCTGGTGACTCCACCACCTCCCTGGGCAGCCTCTTCCAATGCTTCCCCACTCTTTTGGTGCAGAAATTTTTCCTGATGTCCAATCTGCTCCCATCCCCTCTTGTCCTGTCCCAGTCACTGGGGAGCAGAGCCCAAGCCCAGCTCCCTGCAGGCTCCTTGCAGGGAGTTGTAGAGGACAAGAAGGTTTCCCCTCAACCTCCTCTTCTCCAGGCTGGACACCCCCAGCTCCCTCAGCCTCTCCTCCTCAGCCTCTTCTCCAGACCCCTCAGCACTTTGGTTTTTCCCCTCTCTGCACCCTCTCCAGCACCTCCATGGCCTCCCCACCCTGGGGCACCCACAGCTGCCCCCAGGACTGGAGGGGCAGCCTCACTGAGGCTGAGCACAGGGGTAAGGTCACCTACAGGACAGGACATGCCTGAGGGGATGGGGCTTGGAGTAAAACAAGGATGGATTCTGGGAATAACCTCAAGTGCCAGCCTGGCACCCCCCAGTCCCACCCGGAGGCCCTGCCCAGGGAGCACACAGCTTGCTTCCACCCAAGGGTTAGCCTTTGGGGACCACACATCACACCAGCATCTCCTTCTCCCACTACTTCTCAGTGAAAATTTCCCAACACACTTCCCCAGGTTTGCAGTTTCCATTCCCTGATTTCCAGCATCCCGTTCCTGTATCCATTACTTCTGATTTTTCAAAACCCATTTGATTTTCAAACCCAGAAACTGAATTTTTGACTCACAAAATGCCAAACCCAATTGTTGATTACACATATTTTTTCAAAGCAGCTTTTTCAGATGAAACACATCCCTGAGGGGGGTTGATCAGCTCCACATGCCACTCGTGTCCATCCCAGCAGGTCCCTCCAGGCCACCACTCACACTGTCACTTTTATTTCCTCAATTTGTAAATATAAAAAATGGAACATGATGATGGAGCAGGATGCCACGTTTTATACTTAACAGCAGCATTTTACTCCCAGGTTTTTATTGAACTTTCTTTGACACACTTACCAACCTCCTCTCCAAAGAAGGTTCCTCTGCTCACTTTCTGTTCCTCCAGCAATGTTCAGCCTTTCACTCTTCTGTCCACAACCCAAACCTCTGCTGGGCACCGAGGGGGGGGAGGATTCAGGACTTCTGTCCATCATCTCCTGTGAGCAAAAGAAAAACCAGTGACAAAACCATTTACCTCTTCACAGCATCCTGCTTTTTCTCTGTGTTCAGTCAGGAGCTTAAAGAGCCATCCAGGAGCTGCAGTCTTACCCTGATGTGCACACCTACACCTCACCCCCTGTCTCATGTCCAAGCTTTGCTCCTTCATGTCACACACCAAGTGTTTATGCTCTTTTTGCTAAGGATTAAATTAACCCCATGTTGAGTGGGGCAGAGGAGGGGATTGTGCCACAGAGGAGGGAAGGCCACAGCTTCATGTGATGGGGACAGGGCATTGCAGAGAGCAAATACAATTAGAATCCCAGTCTGGTTTGGGTTGGGAGGGACCTTAAAGCTCCTCCAGTGCCACCCCCTGCCATGGTCAGGGACACCTCCCACCAGCCCAGGTTGCTCCAAGCCCCATCCAACCTGGGCTGAGACACTGCCAGGGATGGGGCAGCCACAGCTTCTCTGGGAAACCTGGCACAGGGGCTCAGCACCCTCACACCAAACTATTTCTTCCTCATGTCCAACCTCAATCTCTCCTCTTCCAGTTTAACCCATCTCCCCTTGTCCCATCACTCCAGGCAGCCCTGGGGGCAGAGGGGTCTCTGGCTGCAGCATCTCCCCTGGTACCCAATGCTGTGCCTGCCCTTCCTGGGCTGATTCCCATCCTCTGATGGAAGGACCACCCTGACTTCTGCAAGGTGAAACCATGGTGATGGCCACAATCATCCCAAATGCCACGGATTTTTTTATTTTATTCTGGCATAACAGCCATCCTGACATTTCAATCCCTGCTCAGGCACAACTTAAATTGAAGCTGGAGGCCATTCAGGGCTTCTTTTGAATCCTTGCAATGCTTCCCACCTGTTACATCTGCAAACAGTGTAGATGCTGTAAAACAGAAGTACGTTTCCAAGGAATGATGTCACTAATGTCACTAATGAAACTAATGATTAATTCCATTAGATTAAAATTATGATCTACACACAGAGATTGTAAGGTTACTTGTATTTGATGAGTAGGCTTCCTCTGCAGGCAGGGGGGGGTGTGCACTGCCAGCAACACTCATGACTGATCATGGATAAAATCAATATCTTTCTGGAGTTCAAATTCTGAATACAGTTGGTTTATTAAATGCTTTTTACATCCATTTGTGTAGCAAGCATCCAACATGGGCTCAGCAGACTACAAAGGTTGTATTTTATAGTAAGATGGTGAATTTTAATATCATTCTAGAGAATACTGTAAATCTACAAGCAAGAAGAAGCAGGTTCATGCTTACAGAAGGGGTATAAGTAGTGAGATACCACTGAAAACATGAGGTCAGACCCTTGAGTATCCAGAGGGATGAGGCCATCTGGGGGGATGAGTCCAACACCCACTGTCAGCAGCTCGAAGCCACTTGTCCCCTGGGTGATGGCAACAGCTGCCTAGACAAGCTGGCTCTGAAAAGGTGGTCAAACTGATAACAATTTATCCAGTCAGAGCAATGGTATCATTTGGGAAATCTTATTTTTCTCCAGTTTTGCATTACCATGGGCACCAGCAGGTTTGTGCTGCTGTGGATGAGCAGTCAGGGGGAGCTGAGCAGGGAGGTCCAGACAGCCCCATCAGCTCCACAGAAATACAAATCTACCAACCCTGAAACCTAGAGAACAAAAGCACTGCACCATAAACCTTCAAAGCAGCTGCTAGATCAAGCTGATTGCTGCCTGGAGAGATGGAAAGCAAATTTAACTCTATTTGTGAAGACAAAAAAGAGAGTTTGTGGTCCACAACCCCCCTTACATTTTGCAGGTTCAGTCCCCTCTACCTACTTTTTATCACTATTTTAACATCATAATCAATGTGAAGCAGCTGCCTTAGCAATGCATTGTCTTAAAGAACAGAAAGCAAGAATTTACTAAAGGAGGTCCCTGACACATCCCTAATGCCACCAATGATCCTGCAAAGCAAAAAAAGAAGGTCTGAATCCAGAGTGGTGGCAGGACTGCCCCTGACAGCAGAAAAAGGGAAAAGCCAAAAACCTGAAATTCAGCTCCCTGACCTCCATCTGGCCAACAGACTCTCTGTAACAGCAGGTGTAAAAGCTCTGCACAGAAACAGGGTTTTAGAGGGGTCTGGTTAGATGAAAAAATAATTGATGCTGACAGCCCTGGCGGGGCGATGCAGAACCTCCACTTGGAGAGGTGCTGCTGCTGCTCCAGGACAGATATAAAAACTGAAAAATATCCACTGTGGGGAAGAGGCAGTGATCCAGCACTGCCAAATGATCCAGACTATAACGTTATGATGACAGATAGGCACTGAGAGCTACCAGAAAAGTCACCCCTGTTCAAAAACTATGGTTTGAAGTAGAATTTAGAGGAAGAAGTGAATTTAGGGCACAGGAGTCAACCCCTCCCGTGGTTTGGGAGAGAGGGGGAGAGAGGAAAATCATGCTCCTGGGTTAAAACATCAACAGGTTATAACTCCATGGCAGTTCATCTATTCCAGGCTCCCAGGCAAGGCAGCTCCAGCCCTGCCTGCTCCTCCCCTGCTCAGCATTCCCGGGAGCCCGAGGTGAGGAGGTTTCCACACCACCTCTCCTTGCCAGAGCAGACACATCCACATCCCATGGATGGATCCATCCATCTGGCACCTCCAGGCTCCCCAGAGGTAGGTGCAGCTCAGGATGTGCTCTGGATGTGCCAGCACACCCGGGGACACTCCAAAAACACCCAGAAAGGAATGGTGGGAAGGGGGGAGGCTGTCCCAGCATGGAGCACACAGAGCTGCACAGTGCAGCTTGGCAGGGAGAAAAGGTCTGGGGCAGGGGGGGAAGAGAAGCCCAAAATGGAACTAAAACCTCAAAATACTTAATTCTGAATTTTCTTCTGAACAGGCACAGAGCTGTTCCCACAAAGTCACCACTTAATCTTCCAAGTGAGATGCAATGTCCTGCTCCTGCTGCAGGTTGGATTTGTTGCTGGATCTTGTTTGTAGAGACCAAGACAGATGGGAACAGAGCAGCCCCAGGGGTTACTCCCTGGTAACCCAACTAAACAAAAAGAGGCAGATTCAGGCTGCCTTTTTTACACTGAGGGTGGTGAGACCAGGCTGCCCAGAGAGGCAGGAGATGCCCAATCCCTAGAAATATTCCAGGTGAGGTTCTGGGCAACCTGATCTGGTTGGAGATGTCCCTGCTCACTGCAGGGGATTGGACTGGAAAGGTCCCTTCCCACCCAAACCAGTCTGTGATCCTCTGATCCTGTTACCCCAACTCCAGCAGCCCAGCCCTGGGTTATCCCAAGTGGAGCCCAATGGGAAGGGCTGGAGATGCCAGCAGGATGCAGCTGGAGATGCCAGCAGGATGCAGCTGGTGGCTGCAGAGGGATAAACCCTCAGGTATGACCAGAGCCAACAGAAACTGCTTTTCCAGAGTACCCGACCAGGACCCTTCAGACCATCCAGTCCCACCACAACCCAGCAGTGCCAAGGCCACCCCTGCCCCATGTCCCTCATCCCCACATCTCCAGGGCTCTGAAACCCCTTCAGGGACGATGGGGACTCCAGCCCTGCCCTGGGCAGCCTGGGACAGGCCCTGACAACCCTTTCCAGGGAGAAATTCTTCCCCAGCTCCAACCTAAACCTCCCCTGGCACAACTTGAGGCTCTTGTCCCATCCCTTGTTCCTTGGGAGCAGATCCCAAAGCAGTCTGTACACACACTGCTGCTCCCAGGAGGAGAAGCCCAGAGCCTCCTGAATTCTATGAATCTATGATTCTATGACCCTGCAGCACCCCAGGAGCTGGGTGAAGCACTGGGACAGAGCAGTCCCCAGCTCTGCACCACTGGGACCTCCTGCTCAGGCTGGTACCAGATTTGTGACTCGGAACAAGTCAAAGCTACAGACTGATAACAGAATGAAAAAAAACTTTACAGTTGTACTTGAGTGTCCTTCCCTCCATCCACAGGGCTTTTGATTAGCTATTAGATTAATTTCTTCATTCCACTCTAACTACAGTGCATGGAGATTAATTTATTAGAGGTTTTGTATTAGTCAAAGAATCTTAAAAAACACTGATGAAAAAGCAAAAAAAAAGACTTTGAGACCAGTACCTAATGAGAGCTTGTGCCATCTCTAAACTTCTGTTAACTTCCAGATCCCCTTTGAAGAAGGAAAGTTTTTTTAAAAGTTTCCTAAGGTGACATAAAACTTTTTACAATAAATGGTATTTTTCTGCTGAACCCATGTAGAGATCTGAAACTATCAAGCAACAAGTCTGCCCATTAAAGCCCCTGACTTCTGTGGATATTTCACCTCCATTAACTGGGAAATTGCTCGGCCCCATTGTCAATCAGATAAATGTCTTTTCCCTGGAAAACCTTGGCAGATGTTAACAGCAGATTCCACCTTCTTGTTTCTTTCTAGATGTACCACAATGCTCTCTGCTTTGAAGCTCCTCAGCTTGCTTTATCCTTTCTTCTTTAAGGAGCAATTTCTTGTTATTTCTTCTGCTGGAATAACCTGTCTGGAGCAGAGAAGTCTGAAAGCACAAAGACTCCAAGTCTCCAGCCTTGCAGAGCTGGGAGCATCTGCCTCATCCCAACGTCTGCAGCTTGTCAGGAACAGTGAATCCATGGGACTGCCTTTGAGTCTCCCTGGATCGTCAGAGCCTGGTGAAACCTGGGCTGGGAATGACAGCCTGGATTTGCATTGGGCCCAAGCCCAGGAGGACTCAGTCCTCTGGATGCAAAGAATCTGGAGCTGCACACACCATCTGCCAGTGCTGAGGGGCTTTGAGCAGCTGCTGGGAAGCAGAAACCAGCTCCAGCTCTATCCAAAAGGCAAATCTGAGAAGTTCACCTTTTCTACAGCAGGAATACAACCTTTCCACAAAAGCTGTTGTGCTACCACTTTGTAGTGAGAAGATCCCCCAGACCTGGGTGTCTGTCCAGCCAGGGCTGCTGGCTGCTTCCCCAGCCTGGCTGTCCTCCTGGGAGCCCCAGAGAACAACCCACCCACAGGGCATCAGGGGAAGAGAGCTCAGGTCTGCAGAGGAAAGGGCTGTCCAGCCCCAGGACCTCCTCCAGACCCACAAACCAGAGCAGAGCCATTGTGCAGTGTGCTAAGATGGGCACCCCCAGGCAGCTTTGGGAAGCTATCTGAGGAGCCTGAGTCAGAAACATGGATTTTCTCAGCACCTTGCTCTAAACCATGGGAAAATACAGATACCTGACCCACCTCCAACAACAGCCTCCTCCAGGGTGGCCTCCAGCTCCCCACTGCCAGAAGAGGGACCCTCCCTCATCCTGGGGGGCTTTCCTCAGCACCTTCCATTTTCATCATCCCTCCCAGACCCAGGATTTTCCTCTTTCTTCACTCAGCACTAACACACAGCCCTTGCTTGGGATGCCTGACCTTGCTGATGGTTCCTCTGCTGCTCAGGGACAGCCTCTGCTCGGGTGACCCAAGGTCCCACACAGCAGCTGAGGTTTCATACCCTTCTATTCACCAGAAACACTGCACACTCACTTGTCTGCAGAAGTGGCAGGAGGGTTACAGAACTGCTGTGCCACTATTAGCTACTAATGCCAGTAGTAAGAGAACATAACTTTTTTTTCCCCCCTATAAAATATTTAGGCTAGAACACATACATATTTATCACTTTTAATCAAACGGAATGAAAAAGTTCTTCTTGCTTTAGCTTTGGAAAACAAAACAAGTCTGATCTGACAACTGCTCCCTGCATTCTCTCCAGAAAGGCAACAAAAAAGGTTTGGGGAAGAATAAATGTTCCACAGGACATGGTTTGGGAGCTGCTACCAGAGAGGGGCTCAGTGTCAGCACCCCAGGCAGAAGGTGGCACGGTGCTGGGCAGCCTCCTGCACTACATCTGCTCAAGAGATCCTCAACAGTTCTGCCAGAAAGGAAACTGAGGGACTGAAATGAGAAGGTGGCCTGGGTAGCTCCTGGGCAGGAGTGTTCTGTGGGCTGCAGGGCAGAGCTGTGCCTGTCAGGACAGAGCTGGGTGCATCTGGTACCTCTGCAGGACCTCACTCAGGGTCAGACATGGTACAGGGATATCTGACTCTTTTTGTACCCACTTCCCAAAATAAACCCTGCCTGCCAAGAGCTTCAGCTCCCTGCCAGTGAGAACTCTGGCCCTCCACAGTAGAACCCATTCAGCTGGGCTGTGCCCTCCTTGCTCAGGGCCATGCTCCACACCAGAAGGTCTGATCTCTTCACCTTTGCAGTACTCCTGTGCAGCATTTGTGCCCTGAGCTGTTTCATCATGGACACATGAGCTGCATTTTCTGCTTGGACCCTACAATTTCCCCCTTTAAAGCAGGCAATGCACTGGACCTGGTACTGCAGCCCAGTGACCTGGCTGAGGGCAAAGAGAACCTGACCCATGTGGGAATAAGATCAGGGAATTTTACTTCCTGCAAGAACAGCAACAAGGTTATTTATTCATAAAAACCCAAAAGGCTCTTCTCAAACTGTGTGAAAGGACAGAGTCTGGATCCCTGCTCCTAAGACATTAATCAAACCCAGACTCAAGTTAATGATGCCAACAGTCATCCTGGGCTTCTGCTGAAGTTATTTAATCTCAGGCTTTTTGTTTACTTTCCAGCAGTAGTTTGGAGAGTCTAAAAAGTCTGAGGAGCTTCATGTTCTGAGCAGGGAAGGAATCTTAGGACTGATACCACTGTTTCTTACTTTTTTTCTACTCAGTCAAACTTAAATTACCTGCACAAAACTTCAGGATGGCATGAGGCACACCAATGCCCAAAGTCAGTATTTTGATCAGTCACAGAAGACAGCAAACAGGAGCTTGGCCATACAAGGAGCCAAGGTGCTGACAGAGTCTTGCTGAAATAATGCTAAAAAATAATGAAGTCGAATTTATGAATGAAGTTTGTGTCGAGGTAAGGCAGCATTCCCTTCAGCATTATAAACAGGCCTTTGATGAAACTTTCATAAATGGTTTAATTTTTCTCTTTTATCTTCTCCCACACTCTCTCCAGCCCATCTTTCTTCAGCATCTGCAGGGGAACTGATGGTTCAGGAGCTGGGGGATCCCTCCCAAAGATGACAAGCCAAGGTTTCTCACTGCCTTGTTGGAGGAAAGCTCAGTTACAGGTTTCAGATATGATCCAAGGGACAACCAGCCTTGTTCTGGAACATGGACACTCCCAGGGAGGTCCCTGGGATACAAACAGCATCTGCATGCAGACAGAAAGGGCTTAGCAGAGGCCACGGGGCAGCCTCTGGTGGAACCCTCAGCTCTGTAGGAAGGGCTGGGGATGCACTGAGGGGTAACCCAGGAGAGGAAAAACACCTTCTGAAATGGAAATGATGACACCAAACTTCAGAAGGAGGACAGAGGGATTGCAGCCACTCTCTGCTTATGTTTATTTCCAGGAGATGAAGAGCTTGCCCAGCTCCAGGAACCCTCCAGCCCTGGGGCTCAAGGGCACACATTGCACAACCTCCCAAAGTTGTCACCTCCTGGTGATCCCCAGCTCCTGCAAAGCTGCTCTGGTGCAGGGAAGGGTTTTTTAAACCTTTTAAACCTAGCTGAGGTGCACAGGTTCAGTTCTGATCAGGGAAGTGCTAGCTGATTCCTAGCAAGACAACACAGCAGTTACTGCAGGAATACACACTCCTTTTTTGGTTGGGTTTTTTTTCCTTTTTCCCTTTTTATTTTTTAATGTACCCCCAGAAACATTCTGGTTTTATTTTAAATCTCCTGCTGAGCAAAATGTGATATTGTCCATTAGGAAAGAAGGGAGGGGGAAGGAGTGAATAGCTTTACTGCTCTGAAAACTTCCAGATGCCTCTTCAAAACATTTTTTGGGAAGTATTTGCTGATGGAGAATCTCCTGCAGTGTTTCCTCAGGTGTGCTGTAAGATTTGCACCTGCTTCTCAGATGAGAGTGAATTTCACATCTCTTCTTTCCAACCAGAGTAATGTGGCTGGGAATGGGCTTGGCTGAGACATCTCTTCCTGCAGTACTCAGCTCCAATGAATCACAGAATCCTAGAATCATAGAATGGGCTGGGTTGGAAGGGACCTCAGAGCTCATCAAGTCCAACCCTTGCTCCACTCCCCCCGTGGTTCCCAGCCCATGGCACTGAGTGCCACATCCAGGCTCTTTTGAAATATCTCCAGGGATGGAGAATCCACCCCTTCCCTGGGCAGCCCATTCCAATGCCTGATCACCCTCTCAGTAAATGGAAGCAAAGGCAGGGATGATGTGGATGCTGCACTCCAGAAACCAAAATCAATTCACCAGGAGACTCCTCTTTGGCTTTTCTTGCCCTTCCCATGGCTCTACCAGCACCCAGCACAGTAACACATGCACAGGGAAAAAATTCCACTGGTGTCCTGCTGCATCCAGGCACTGGGCAGAGCTGGCATGGCCAAGGGCAGGAGGAGAGGAAAAACCAGACCAGTCAGAAATCCTGGCTGCTCCTCTGCTGCCAGCAACACATTATTCATGTTGGAAAGATTAGTAATGTAAAAAACACCTGTATTAGTAAATCTTTTCTGGGAGGTATGTGAGAGTTCAAAAGAATCATTTAAATAGGGATGGGCCTAAGCTGAAGATGGTTTTTTGGTTCAGGTGAATTTCTCTAATGGTTGGATGCTGCCTGCTCCAGCAAACACTGTGGTCTGCTCAGTGTGCAGTTCTGGTCACTGTAACTGAACAATTACTGTTTCCATGGGAAATGGGAAAAAATACTACTTGCCAGCCATTTTAGTCATGAGTTTGGAGTGGATCAAACCCCTCAACAAAGGCTGGAAGTAGCTGGGTGCATTTCAGCCCTGCAGCCATCTGCCCAGCTCTGCTCTGCCAGAGCCCCCACCTCCTGCTCCCCTTCCCAAACCACTCAGCAATGCAAGGACAGGCACTGCCTGTCACACCAAAACAGTCTGAAAACAATTCTAACAGTAATCATGTCCTTTATATCACATCCACCACCTGTTGGCATTAACATTTGCAAATAATATTGAAGACTTTTGTCCCTCTTTTGCATAAGCGGTTTTAATTACAGCATCGCTCATTAATACCAGTGCTAATAGTGTCATCATTACTCTACGATTCCTTAATCATGTATCAAGCTCACTGCAGAGCCAACACCATCTTCATTCTGGATGTCAATTGGATCTAAAGATGACCACTGAACAGAGTTATGCAGATTTATGCAAACACCAAAACAAACTCATCCCCATCCTCAGGCTGCAGGTCCCACAGCAAGGGCTGCTCAGCTGAGCTGACACCACTGCAAACCACGACCACCAGCCCAGGGCAGTCCAAGGCTTCATTTGTTGTGTGTAGGTTTGAGATGCCATCAAATAACAACTGCTAATTACTGGAATCAGAGAATCATAGAATGGTTTGGGTTGTCAGGGCCCTCTGCAGGTCCCCAGCCCAACCCCCCTGCAGTATCAGGGACACCCTCACCTAGATCAGGTTGCTCAGAGCCTCCTCAAGCCTCACCTTGAATATCTCCAGGGATGAGACCTCAACCCCCTCCCTGGGCACCCTGGGCCATTGTGCCACTGCCCTCATGGGACACAACTTGTTCCTCACATCCAACCTAAAGCTGCTCTTCTCTAATTTAAACCCATTTTCCTTCATCCTCTCCCTCCAGCCCCTTGCACACAGTCCCTCTCCAGCCTTCCTGTAGCCCCTCAGATACTGGAAGGTGAAGATGGAGAGGTCACCCAACCCATCCCTGAGCCCCAGGACAGACTCAGCCAGCCCTAACCCCAGCCCCAGCCCATGTTCAGGTGGCCCTTGAGATCCATCTTGCTGCAGCCTCTGCACAGCACCAGTGTACCTGGGGCAGGTTAAACACAAAGCACTGCAGCCCAGCTGGCATCATGGCTGGGTCCTCCTCAGCCCAACACTGAGCTTTGTTGCCTTTGACTCTCCATGTCCCTGATGTCTTGTCCAGACACACAAACACTCAGCAGTTTCTGTCACATCAGAGCAAAAGCCAGAAGGGTGCTGAGCCCCTGTGCCAGGTTTCCCAGAGAAGCTGTGGCTGCCCCATCCCTGGCAGTGTCTCAGCCCAGGTTGGATGGGGCTTGGAGCAACCTGGGCTGGTGGGAGGTGTCCCTGGGCATGGCAGGGGTGGCAATGGAGGAGCTTTAAGGTCCCTCCCAACCCAAACCATTCCATGATTTGATGATCTCAAAATGTGTTGGAACTCTGTGCTCTGTGACAGGGGGTGGATTGGCTGATTTTTAAGGGCCCTCCCAACCCACCCCAGCCTGGGATTCTGTGCCCCTATGGATACCTGTTTGCTCTCTGCAAGGCCTGCAGCCTGCACAGAACACTGCTTTGTTCTCCATTAGCTGGATAAATAAATAATGCACTCCTGTGCTTCTCTGTGCTTTATTACTTTTTTCTTTTTTTTTTTTTTTTTTGTAATTTTGATATGAAAAGTTGAAAAATTAAAAAGTTTTACACCTAACCCTAACTGGATATTTAATCCTCTTTGCAAGCTTGTGTATAGGTTTCATACCTTAAGGTTCTGGTGCATAATTAACATGCCCTGCTCCCATCATGGTTTTCTGTTAGAAAAGATTCTGGATGTTATCAGAAAACACCTTCTCTAATTTTAGTATGCAAAATCCTAATTACAGCATGAATTTTTTATTTCTTAATTCTTTACCATTTTTATTCACCCTCTGGGTACTGCAATATAATTAATTCTGCTTTACTTTTTCTAATAGATTTGTGTGTATTACCATATATATTAAATTTTCAGTCCTGTAACTTTTTTTCATTTTTATTGCTTCCCACACTGACAATGTTCACTTCATTAAAAACATGTAATCCCTGAGCCACGATCAGGGCACAATTGCAAGGTTTGTGTGAGAATAACACACGTGGTCTTATTTCAGAAGTAAAGCCCCTTTTGTGCTCAGACAGTGTAGGGTAACCCACTAAACTGGAAGGGGATTCCAGGTGCCAGGGGCACCAGTGGGATCACCCTGCATGCAGCAAGGATGGTCATGCTCAGAGAAAAGAGGAAAATGCAGCTTTCCCTCCCCTCCATTCCCTGCACCCATCTGTAAGGATTGGACCTTAGAGGTGGTGATCAGGTTGATCTGGTGCTGAAGTCCTTCAGGTCCCTAATCACAAGCTCCTCAAAATTATATTCCCTTTTTGTCTTTTTGAGAAAATCTCCAGTTCAAAGAGATTTTTTCCCGGTTCAGAATAGTTTTTTGTTCAAAGCTCAAGGCAATTGAAACCACAAAGAAAAACTGAAATGGCAAAAAAAAAGAAGGAAACAAATTAATTGATCTTCACCATTACCTCAGCATCTCAATTGCCTGATAGGAGCTAAAACACTGACCTCTCAGCTGGGAACAGGGAAGCATTTTAGTTTATTTACATACTGACTGGGACTCAGCTTTGCTGAGGTGGTAACATTTTCTGATCTCAGAACCCAACTTTCCCAGTCAGTGTTTAGACTCTGAGCCCCTTGGTTCAGGTACCACTGCACTCTGCTTCATCCACTTCTGATTTCACTGCTGAAACTTTATTATGCACATCACTACTGCCCTCCTTTCAGCCTCTGCTCATGCTTTTTGTAGCACTTAAGAATTAGAAAAAAAAATATCCTCTTTTATTGCACAGAGAGAGAACAAAGGCAAAAGTATTTTAGCAACTGATCTAAAGCTGGAGGACGTGACCCCAGAGAGGGAGGACAAAGGATGCTGGAGATGCTGCTCGATGGCTTTTCTCTTTGCATTTCCCAATATGAAGACTGTTACCTGCTTTGTTATGACTCAAATTAGATGCTAGTGGAGGATTAGAAATAGCCAGGTTCTTGCCCAGGCTTTTAGCATTTTGTTCCTAGGGATGACGATGTACAACAAAAAGTTGTTAGTGACAACCCCTGCTTGGAATAAACTGTCAGAAAAAAAAATAAAAGAGGAGGTGTCCCTGCTCATGGCAGGGGGTGGGACTGGATGAGCTTTAAGGTCTCTTCCAGCCCAAACCAGTCTGGGATTTGATGATTCTGTTTCCAGACGTACACATCTCTACCTCCTCAGTGCAGGCTGCTGTATAGCCCTGATTTTATTTTGTTTTTCTGTGTGGTTTTCTGCTCACATTCTGCCCAGGGAGCAGAGCTCAACCCCAAACAAGCAGGGCCTGACCTGACCTCCAAAAGACACACAACAGCACCCACACCTGGGCCAGCACCCACCCCACAGCACAGTCACACTTGCTGGTGCCATTCAGGGAGATGACAGTATTTTTTTTTTTTTAATCTGACTAATTTAATCTGTGTTCCTAAGAGGCCCAGAGCCCCCATGTGCTGGTAGAGCAACAGCAGCAGCTCCTCAAGGTGTTTGCTTAGAGAATCCCTGAAATCACCAAGCCAGTTGCATAAATCCACAACCAGCAAGCCCAGTTTAGGGACAAAAGAGAGAGTTTTGGGGACAAAACCAGGTTACATGGCTCTCTTCAGGTGCAAAAGCTCCTCTGCTCCACCCAGTTCCTTCTGTCCCTACCTCTGGAATCTGGAGAAAAGCTGCACTGTGGCTTTTCCCGTGGTTCAAATGATGATTAAAGGGAAGAGACATCAAGATAGAGACTGACCTTGCTCTAGGAACTCTCCTGGTATTAAGCTGCAAGTCTGCAGTGGGGTCCCCAGAGGGGACCCAGCACCTCACCCCAGCCCTGCTGGGACAGAAACCAGCACATCTGAACCCCCAAAACCAGAACTGAAAATACAGACCAGAGTAACACCTCGGCACAGACATCTGAGGGCACCTTAGCTTTACAGACACCACGAGGAGGCTACCTGGTCAGGAAAGAGCAGATAAATTCAGGTTTTCCATATGAAAAAGGACAGGAGAAACCCTTATCTTTTAATGCTAAGATAAGATGATCGTGTCCACAAAGTTATGGCTTTTTCAGAATAATTTTTAAGTTTAAAAGAGAGGCTGCATGCTGTTCAGCATCCCCAGAGCTGCTGCTGGGCTGGGCAGGTTTCTCCCCCCCAGGCAGCTCCCCTAGCAATGTTTTGGAAGGATCTCCAGTGCTGATCTCTTTATGTATTTATTTTCCTTCTTTCAGATTTGTTTCTATTTTCATTCTGCACTCACATAATCATTATGTCCATGCATTTCATTTCAGCATAACATCTGAATTGTATCTATTCTGCATTATTATTATTATTATCATATTTTCTGATGGAATTGCTAAGTAAAATAATTTCCATCTTCTGGGTTGGTTTTTTTTTTTTGCAAGAGCAAAAGCTCCATCTCTTTGGGATGCCTCCCTGGGGCTCCTGGGGTTTCCAGGTCCTGGCTACGGGGCAACCCCCTCCCCTGGAGCACACCCGGGGGCTGCACCCACTGTAGTGGGGACAAATGTCACTGCAGAGTGATCCCACAGCCTTTCCTCACCTCTTTTGCCCACTGGCAAGTGATGGTTTTGCCAACACCTCCCTCCAGCAGAGCACACCCGGGGTGGCTGGAGGAGAGCCCAGAGCCCTGCAGCTCACACCCCTGCCTGCCCAGGAGGGATTTCTGAGCAGCCTGGCTTCTCACCTGAGCCCCTCAACCTCCAGCACCTTTTGACCTGACGATGACAATCCTGGTGGAGCTTTTGCTGCCCAAGCCTGACCACTGGTGATGTTATCCCCCCAAAGGTGTCTCGGGGGATGGGATTTATCACATACTTCAGCAGAAAGAGCTTGTTACATCTAAGGGTTGAAGTGTTATTAATAAATAAAGCACTATGGGATTCAGCAGACTCTCCACCACAACCAGCCAGCCTGCTGGGAGTATCCAACACCCCAGTCTATCAGCAGAGCCCCCCTCACAGGACACCCAGGGAGCAGTGTGCCAGCAGGATGCCAGCTCACCTGGGTTTGGGATGATCCAGCCCAGTAAACACAAGACAGAGAGCACAGAGAGCCCCCTGGGTAATAACTTGGAACAGATAAAGCCTGTACAAGTCATCAGCCCCCCTGCTACCAGGAGGAGCATGAACTGAATGTGTCTGCAAGTTCCCTGCCCTGGAGATCACAAAGCAACTTAACCCCTTCCCACCTGTGCCTCTCCCAACCTTCACCAACTTGTGTCCCTCCTGCTGGACATTCCTCAGGGATGCCTTCCCACCACTGCCAGAGGCTGGAGCAGAGGACACAGATATGTTGATGGCTTGCACCACACACAGGTGTTGGTGGGACACAGGGACTCTGTCCTCCCCTTGTCCCTCTCCTGGCCAGTGGAGCCTCCAGGGATGAGCACTGCAGCCTGGGACACAGAATTCACAAAGTACATAAAACCAGGGAGCTCTTGGTGACTGAGAAACATTTTGTGACCCTAAAAGATAAAACCAAGCAAACAAAAGCTAGTGATATTTCTGTAATTAACTGCTTCCTATTCAGAATATCATTTGGGGGTTAAATGGCCCTACTACTTTAGAACAACATTTTATCAAAGTGTGGTGTGGGTTCACACATCCCACAGCCACACAGAGAATAAAATATCAGAATAAACTCACAGCACAAATTTAACTGGTACACAGTCCCTCTGGGTCCATTTTTAATCTCTTGTGCTAACTACAGAGATTTATTGTTGACACCATCATTTTAGGAAGCCTTGTGATGGCAGCAGCACCTACAGCTGAATTTATGGTACCTGGAGGTGCTGCTGTGCTCAGCCCCTGAGCTTTGCTGAGCAGGACCTGCCCAGGCTGAGCTTTTGTCTCTGTGCTCCTTTCACCCACACCAGGATGTCCCCTCCTGCCTGGGCAAGCTGGGTTTGGAGCTGCTTGCTCAGAGTCCACTGGCCCAGGCAGAAGGGGAGGAGCAGACCCAGCCCAGCCCTGGGTACCTTTGTGACATTAAATGGGCATAAGAGTAACACACCTACCCAGAAAAAGCCACGGCTTAAATCTGGGGTTTACAAGCCTTGATTTAATTCTGCCCATTTATTTCTGTTTATCCCTGCTAGAATTAATTTGATGTCATTCTGGGTCTTTTAAGCTTGAATTTTGCAGTACCATTAATGCACTTGGAATGCAGCTTTGGGCAGGCCCAGTACCACACCAGACCTAATTCCCATTAATAACACTCACAGAAGAATACAAATTCTTCTGTATCCACTGCAAGCAGCCCAAAAATCTGATGGACTTGTGCAAAGCAGTGCAGGCAACTGGGTGAGTCCCAAGGGGTGTGCTCCACACTGCAGGGTGGGCTGCTGAGCTCCAGAAATTCATGGAGTTGGGAGGGAGCAATCCATAAGACCCGAGTGACAGAGCAAGAAACACCTTATTTATTAACAGAATCCATCCTGAAGTGGAGGCCAGCATGCTGATGGAGAGCTTCATTAAAAAATAGTGTCAGTCCTACATTCTCTAAATTACACTTAGATCCATGCTTAATTGCATTGGATTAGCCTAAACAGGAGTCCCCTCTCAGGAAATAATGAGCCTCATCCCTGACACCGGAAGAGATGGGGATGAATCCAAGAGTGCTCTGACTCTTAATCAGGCAATTACATTTCCCTCTTGCTCCTAAATTAAAGGAGAAAATAGCTACAGCTTTAACACCCTTTTACAATGAAACCAGACTGGTGGGGCTGTGCCAACAGCACCCAGTGTGTCTGGGAGCCCTCTGAGCCTGAGCAGCTCTGGGGAGCCTCCCTCCCCCAGGCAGAGGGCTGGGAAAGCTGCCCCAGGTCCTGCTGCCTGGGATGGGACCCTTCAAAAAAAGGGTCCCAGAAAAGCTGCTGGGTGCCGGCCCTGGGTCATGGGGAGGGAGTGTGGGAAGCAGCAGATCCCTCTGCCTTGGGACAGGGAATTCTAGGAGAAGGGTTTTAGCTTTCCTTCTGACACGGGGGTCAGGCTGGGAACGAGACAGCAAAGACCTCACTGCTAAGTGCTGCTGGTGAGGGGACACCAGTGTCCTGCATGGCACATGGACCCTGTGCAGGGCACAACAGGGATCTGGCATCTTCAGCCAGATCAGGGTGCTCAGAGCCCCATCAAGTCTGACCTTGAATGTCATGGGGGCACTGATGGAGGATGTGGCCTCCACCACCTCCCTGGGCACCTTGGGCCAGTGTTACCTTCATAGTAACATGGACAAGACAAGGGGCAATGGGCACAAGTTGCTCCTGGGCAGATTCCCATTGGACACCAGAGGAAAATGTTTCCCCATGAGGACAGTCAGAGCTTGGAATGGTCTCCCAGGGGAAGGGGGGGATTCCCCCACTCTGGAAAGTTTGAAGTCTCAGCTCCAGGGGGTGCTGAGACATCTCAGAGAAACAAGAATCTGAGAAGGGTTGGAGCAGATGGGCCTTGGGGGCCCTTCCCACCTGACACTCTGGGATTCTCTGATAGTAAATAACTTCTTCCTAATGCCTCAGCTAAACCTACCATAAAATGTGCCATTCCCAGCCCCCTGTGTGTGTGCTCTGAGAGCTCAGCCACTGGCACCACCACCCATGGGAAGTGGGATTTGGTCTCAGTTATTCACTGCTGGTCCCTGGGCACAGCTGTGTGGCAGTGCCTGGCAGCAGCTCCTCATCTCTCTGCAAAGCAGAAATGTGGACAGGAATGTTCCTCTCGGAGTGACACACAGGGCTTGGCCAGAATGGCTTAGGTGGGTAAGAGCAGCCTGGAGTTAGGTTAATTAAGGGAAATGAGATTATTTCCCATACATTGACAAAACCATTTTGGCAGCTCCTGGTGAACGGGAGCTGATAACAGACCCAGAGCCACCACTGCTCTGGTCCCTTAACAAGCCAGCTCCTTGTAGTCCCTCCTGAGACTGGACTTAGAGGTGGAACAACTCATTTCAGTTTCATTTGGGGAACAGGGGTGCCAAGGATTTGCAGGACAAACCTGGGTGCTGCTCCCCTGATGCCCCTCAGGCAGCAGCAGCCCAGGGGAGGCAGGGAGGAAACATTTGTTGGGTGCTCAGGAGTCCTGAGGGGCTGCCAGGAGCTCTGGATCTGCACGTGTGCTGGGGGAGAGATGACCCATTAGCAAACTTCCCAATACAGAGAGCCTCCCAGGAGACAGGCATGTACATTATTCACAGAAATAACCCTGATGGCACCAAGATTTGTAGAGCATTTCAATTGCCCTGAGATAATTAAGAATTTGTTCAGTGAACAAAACTGGAAACCTAAAAATCGCAGCAGCTGAACAAATTATTCCAAAATCTGCCTCGTTTATTTCATGGTGATACAGATTTGTAGAAAATTAACATAAGATGCAACTACAGGAGTTTATGGTAAGCTGGGAAATACGAGACAGCACAGAGCCATCCCAGGGATCTCCTGGAGCTGCTTTGCAAAGGGGAACTCAGCACCTCCCCTCCCAGGTTCTGCTCTAACACAGCCCTGGATGGAGCTCTGCCCAATTTCTGTCCCAGGTCTGGATAACAACCCAGCCCAGCAGAGCTTTGGTAGTAACAGCAGTCAGTGTGCATTCAGTCTGCAGTTCTCATTCCCAGGCTCTGTGCTGGACGACTGTAGCACCCAAATCCTTCTGGTTAAAAGCTGGCTAAAGGGATCACTCCCTCTTAAAGCAGATCTCAGATCTGCCACCCCCCCCAGAACATCCTTTGCCAGAGGGAATATTATCCAAGGCCGAGTGCCACATTTCCAGGTGGCTGACACAAGACTACAGCCCTACCACTGTATCCCCAAAAGATAAGGGCTCAGTGATGCAGCCAGTGCCCCTGAATTGCACAGCTGTCCTTTTAACCAGCAGAGCAGCTTCACTTCATGGCTTTTAACTTCATACAACACGTTCAGACTTCAGAACAATCCCCAAGATCTCTGCTCTATCTGTTTTCTTTTACGTCTGCTCTTATATTTTTCTGGGAAAGCAGAACGTACATATTTTTGCAAGAGGTGGCTGTTTTCTTTATAAAAAGGCAGCTGATGTTTCAGTTTGATGAACTGAGCACTGCCTCGTGCATCTGGCATCCTGACAGCAGATCAAAAGCAAACTGCTGCTGCTTCCAGCCACCTCCACACTGGAGAAGGGAAAGGAAGACCCAGGAATGAAATTCAGGCAGCAACCCAGAATACAAACCAGCCATCCATGGGCAGTGCTGGCAGGAGCACTGGGGCTGTCACCCACACGCTTCAGTTTGCACTTGGGTTTGGTGGCTTTTTTTTTTGCAAAAGAGCTTTTTCAAACACCCTATAGAGGAAGATTCCCTGACTCCCTGACAAATGATGCTTTGGCATTAAACCAGTGGTGGCAGCACTTTTAGGCTGTCATCTACCAGCTCACCTTCTTGAGGTGTTGTCCACCCCATGGTGGCCATGAAAGCCTCAGGAGCTGTGATTCCCCCTGGGACATGGCAGGGCTGGTGGCATCTCCAGCCTCAGTGCTGCTGCTGCACTGAGCTTTGTGTCTGCTGCCAGCTGGGGAACAAGCTCCAGGAAATCTTGTCAGGAGTAGTGGAGAAGTCATGGAACATCCTGCCTCAGCATCCTCAGCTCCTTTGAGAAGCCTTTTGACAATGCAAAACAAACATCCAAACAAAAAAGACATAGAGGAGATGATGTTCTTGTTGGCCTGTTAAACCCACACAATGCTGCTGGGAAAAAAGGGCAGAACAAAATGGTGTTTGAGCTTCCTCCTTTAATGTAAGTAAATAAGTTAATGACTGAATCTCATTTCACAGAGCAGAAATCCCTGGGGTTTTCAGGCATCAATTAAACTCTACAAAGAGTCACAATGACCGACTGAATTCTTGAGGCAAGTAAATCCCTGGGATATTCAACAGTTATTGAACAGAGCCCTTAGAAACAAGCACTTGATACTGGAGAAAATTAAATCAGACATCAAAATTCATTGGAAGTGCCTAAGTGAGGGTGAGGACATCTCCTTCACTCCTTTACTGGTTACACATTCAGCTGGAAACCTCAGCCTGCCCTTTAAGCCTCTCCTTTCTTTCTCTCCACCCACTTGAGCAGAAGCTTTGGTTGGTTCCCACAAGTGGAGGTAGCTATTGGGGAAGGAATCATGCCTGGATCCACCTCTCCTTAAGAAGTGCTCCAGCAGAGCCTTCAGGAGATTTTAGTCATTCATTAAGAAAAAAAACCCACAAAACCCAAAGAAGAAGACACCAAGTTATCTCAGCTAACCCTCTGAGGACCTCTCCAGCATACAAAGCAAGTTAGTGCTGGGACAGGGTAGGGCTTGGAACTCCACTCATTTCCCCTGTAATAATCAAATGTGAAGCTCTGTCAGGTAGAAGACTTCATATTAAAAAGATGAAAACTAATTTCAGGCCTGTATTTTCATTATAAAAATATAATATCCCAGCAATATTCAGAAGAGATGATGCATAATTTCTAGCAGAAGAGCCTGAGACAGAGCAGGTTGGCATTATAAATAGATTATTAGGGCTGGGAAAGCTTCTTGCCAGCTCATGAGAGGCACCACACTGCTAAGCTGGTTACTTCAGCCCTGGTCAAACCATGCCTGGGTAGCTGTGAGAACAGCACCTGGGGTATCAGTCCAGCACCAAAATGACCCAATGCAGAGGTGAAGGCATGAGAAAAAAGGGAAGTGAGGGGTTGGTAGTGCTGGAACTCTGCACAAGTCCCTGGGTGGTGAAGGGCTTCACGTGGAGCTGCTCTGAGGGCTGATGGGGACAACTCCAGGAGCATCTGCTCACCCAGAGCCCTTTCTGCTCTGTGCCCTACACAAAGAGGCTCTTCCCAGCCTCAAAACAAAGCCTCAGCCCAAGTCGAGCCCCTTCCCTTCCTGTGCACTGCAGACCTGGCCAGAGGATTGTTCTGGTTTCCAAAATTCTTCCCCTGTCACTGGGGGGGATCAGCAGACCCAGGGAGTTCCTCAGCCCACACACAGCTGGGCAGGAGCTGCAGCCTTCCACCTGGATGGGTTGCACCATGATTACTTTTATATTTCAGAGGAACTCAGACACATTCCCTACATCTCTGCTGCACAGAAGGGGCCACAGAGCTCCCCTGCTCAGGGGCACGGTGCTGGGGTACAGGGGGATGATGGTCCCTGGGGAGAGGTTGGGCAAGGGGCTGCAGAGGGGTCAGGGATCCAGGGATCAGGGACAGTCCCACTGCTGACTCCAGAGCCAAGAGGAGCCCCAGGCCAACAATTCCCAAAGGGCTCTTGCACCAAGGTGGCTCAGCCAGGGTTTTTCTGAAGTATATGGCAATGCCCAGAGAGCAGCTGTGCCTGCCACTTCCCAGCTCTTCAAGAGGAAGGTCCAGGGAAGCAGGACAGAGTTTTATCCATCTGGGAGGGGGGTGAACCCATTCCCCGGGGACAGGCCCTCCAGGCTGGGAGGTGCTGCTCTCAGAGGAGGAGCTCCTGGGACTCACCCTCCAGGATAAATGGGATGTCAGAGCTTCAGCAGGGCAGGAACCATCCTTTGAAGAGAAGATGTAAATATTGCTTGGAGCAGTTTCAAACACCTGATGAGAGCTGCTGCACAGACAACGCTGACATCACATTTTCAGAAGCATTCTCATGGTTTAGGTAAATCTAAGCTCTCAGAAAGTAAGCACACTTCTGGCAGCACCAAGAAGGGTGAGGGCTCTGTCCCCACACTCACAGGGCTGAGCAGTTTGTGCCATTGCTCCACTGCCTCTAAGGAGGAGGATTTGTTGCCACACGTTTTCTAGGATTCAATCTGTTCCCTCCACTTCCCATGGCAGACAAGAAACCAATTAATGCCAAACAAAGTGGTGAAAGTTATCTCGAGTTTTTCTTTGATGCCAAACCACTGAATCTGAAGACTGAAACAACGTGGCTCCAGCTCCCTTGCCTCACCTCGGAAGGGCAGGATGGAAGGGAATTATTCATTCCATCTCCTACTGCTTCCAGCACTTCAGGAGGTTATTCCCAGCAAGAAGCACTACATTTTAAATCTGCTTCCAAAAAGTCTTCAGCTGTCAAGTTCCTCAGAAAGTTGTGCTAGGAAGAAAAACTTCCCAGGGAAGCAAGTGAAACCTTTTCAGTGAAGAGACAGAATATATTTATTTTTCATTAGTAAAGCCCTAAAAGAATGACAAAAGCCACAAGGGTCAGGATAAAGCCAGTGTTCCTCCATTAAAGAGAGCAATGTTTCTTCTTTGATGTCTCTAAAGATGCAGTTAGTCAGGCATCCCTCTTCCCAGGCAATTCTTTGCAATGAATTTTTTAATCACTCACTGAAATCCCAGGCAGAAGCAGCAACTGACCCTTTGGATGTACAGTGATTTGAAAAGCAAAATGGCTAAGTCCACATCTATCAGTATTCATTCACAGCACAGATCAAAAAAAGGCTGCTGACTGTAAAGCTGTTTCTGTAGGAACTCCAAGGGAAATAAACAAGGGGAATTTGCAGTGGAAGAGGACATTTATTTTCCCAGTAGAGATTATTTCCCTTCCTTTAATGTGTTTCCTACCAGCAGCAGACAGATGAAGGGATGAACCACTTGGCATACAACTGCTCTTCCTTCCATCAGCCAAATGACCCTCCTGACCAACCTCTCCAACAACCCCAGAGGATTAAAGCCCTTTAATGCAGGGGGAGGAGATCCCCAGTAACTCCACCTGCCCTTTGGGCTACAGCTTTGGAAATCCCTGCCCAGGGACCAGAGACCCTCCCCAGTCCCACCACAACCCCAGAGCCAGTTTCAGCAAGCCCTGGGGCTCAGGACTGTCCCCTGCCAGCTGAGAAGGAAAATCAAGTCAAGTCACCAGCACTGGAGAGCTGTGAGACTCATCCTGACAAGGTGCTGAGCCTCACATCTGAACAGTGCTCCTGCCAAGACAGGTTGGATCAGGTGATCCTTGAGGTCTTTCCAACCTGGCATCCTGTGATTCTCTGGTTCCTGGAGATCCTCCTGCCCAATCATCTCGTGCTGGCAGTGAGGAAGAAATCCAGCAGCCTGCAATGGTTCATTTATTAACCTGGTTTCCCCTGGGAGCAGATATGAAACCACTCCTGGCTTCAGTCATTTGGCCTCTTCCTATCAGTGCACCAACACGCAGGGAAATATTTCAGGTAATGTGACAAAGTGACAGTAATGACCTGGCAGCAGGCTGCTGGCAATCTGTCCTGTCCAGCCACCCCGAGGCCACAGCCCATCAGGGACCCAGGGAAATCATCCTCTGCCAGACAACTCTGCAGCTGCACTGCTGAGAAGAGGGGAATCCAGAGAGGAGCCTCTGCCTGGCCTCAGTTTAAAGAAAAGAAGCAGAGACTGCAAGGGAATTCCCAGCAGGGATGACTGAGCAGAGTGCAGAAGATCAAGACCTCTCCAGCCATGAGTATTTTCTCTCTGAGTAGCCCCATGTCCTGGGCAACGAGCTGACAGCTGCCTTTCTCTCTTTGGTTTCTTCAAACCAAGAGGACAAGATCTGATCTTGAGAGCATTTTGTCCCCACTGCAGCCCCTGATGGCCCAGCAAAGGTTTGGGACTTCTGCTCCAACCTGCCACCTCCAGGTGCCATTTCTGCTCTGTTCTTAAACCAGAGCAGCCCATCAGTACCACCCAGGGACACTGATGGTTCAAGAAGATGTCTCAGCAGCCTGGTTAAAAATCTGCTGTCCTGACCTGCTCTATCACCTCCTGGCAATCCATTCACTCTCATGCCAAGGCACTGTCACTGTGGCTTACATCCAAAAGAACCTGCAAAATTAAAATCTCCATGTCAGGACCTCCCCACCGTACAGAGCAGGTGGAGGAGCTCCAAATTCTTGGGCCTTCTTTGTTGTAACTCAAGGAAAGATCTTGAGAGTTTGTTCTCACCCAGCTGTAATTATAACTTGAATTTTAACTCCAGCAATTAAACAAAACCATTGAAACACACAAAGAGGAGCTGTGAAATCCAGGCTCTCCTACTCCTCTTTCAAATCTCATTACTTTCTGGATATTCAGAAGTTTAGGATATCACAGAAGGCGTTTGTCATGGGTTTCTTTTAAAGTGTGGGATCAAAACATAAAAAGAAGCCCTCAGGTTACAGAGCCCCCGTGCCAGCCGAGCTGCCCAGCATCTCCCCCAGCCTGAAACAAGGAGAAGCAAGAAGTGATTGACAGGAGACTACAGACAACAGAGAAAAAAAATCTTCATACATTATGATTCATTTTCCCTCTGCTGACTCCAGTTTGCTGTCAATCACCGACAGCTTTTCTTTATTTCAGGGAGGGAAAAGGTTGCTGTCTCCTTCCTCCCTACCAAGCTCTGTTTTCTTGCCTGAGCCTTCTACCCAAGGTATTTAAATGTTCTCATCTTGTACTTAACAGAAATATATAATAAAACTCCCAATTACCTGCTACCCTTTTAAATGTCAAACCAATCAAAAGGTTGCAAGGGAAAATGAAAGCCTATTTCCAGAGTACACTTCCTGATGTAGCACTGCCCTTCAGGAGCACAGTCACCTGATGCAGCTTCTTCCCGTGGTACCCTGCCTGCCAGCCTGCAGGAGGAACCCTCACCTGGGGGCCCTGGAAAAAGGATGGCTCGAAAACATCATCAGATGTCACCTAATTACCCACCTCAAACCTTGGTATCAAGTTCTGCCTGGGACTACCTGCAAGCTTATTGTGCCTGGGAGGAGCAAAGGAAGCTGAGCAACAGGTTCCCCATAGGAGAGCTGAGCAGGGGGTCACAGAATCCCAGGATGATCAGAGCTGGAAGCACAGGAATGCACATGGAAGGTGAGATAGGTGTCTCCTGACCTCAAGTGAAGTTTGGGGGGAACAGAAATGTTCCTCTTCCTGCTTTCCTTGCTGTGTCAGCAGACACTGAGCAGATGTAGGGCACTTGGAAGTCCCCAAGGACTCCTTTAGAGTTAATTTAAGCACTAAATACCTCAGAGCTCAGGAGCAATGGACATTTTTGCAAATCCACCTGGATCTCCTCTGAGGGGATCTGATGCACTCCTTGGGCACCACCTTGATGCCTCCAGGGGCTTTCAACAACCTCTCTGCCCCTGGAGCAGCTGAAGGCTGGGGGGATGCCTGAGAGCATCCCTGCCTGACAGAGCACCCAGCACATCCCTCTTGTCATCCTCTTGGCCAAACTAAGCTGGGGGTGGGACACAGTCTCTCTGTACAGGGTGCTTTACACAAGTGACAGGGAGGTTTTTAATCCCTGCTGATTTCTCGTGAAGCAGAAAGCATCGGAACAGCTCCTGTGGAGAAATGGATTATTTCCCCAAATCTCTCCTGCCCTTCAGTTAAATCTTTTTCTGAAGAGGAAAAAAAATATAAAATAAAAAGAAAAAAATAGGAAGACAAAATCACTCAGGCTTTTTTTCTGAGAGAAGGAAACATTTCAACCCACAAAGCTTTGGAAGTTTCTTTGTCAGATCCTTTCCTGAAGTGAAGCTGTTGACTCATCCCTTCCTGGCTGCCTGGGAAGGAGAAGGAGAGGACTGGATCTGTCCAGCCCTGCTGAGAGCCCAGCTGGGAGGGGACAGGGTGACCTGCAAAGCCAGGCCACAGCAGGCTGGGCACAGGACTGGGAACAGCCACCTCACCCCAGCCCTGCCACAAGACCTTGGTCTTTCCATCCTTTGTGCCTCAGTTTCCCCATCCATCAGCACACCTGATGAGCCTCTCTCCTTTCCTTTCCTGTGGATGATCTGCAGCAGGAGGAAGGGGTTTCCTCTTGCACCCAAATGGGGTGGGTTTCCTCATAGCAAAGGAGATGCCAGACTGCAAGGCTGAGCAGTGCCCGGCACCCCAGCCTCAGGATGCTCTCCTGGTGTCCTCTACAAGGACAACCCAATGCCATGGGGCACACACAAAAGGCAGAGAAGTCACAACTTGTATTTCTCAGCAATAAAAGCCTTCAACAACTAGAACCATGCAGTAAAACACAAGAAAAGCCTGGGGTTTCTTAAGGGATCATCCTTTGGTATTTAAGCCAATTTTGTTTAAACTCGTCAATTACCATTTAAAAAATAAAAATCAGAGAAAGCAAAACCTAACTTTAATGGCAAATCCTAAAATCTTCTCAAAATGCTCAAGCAATATTTATCTGTTCAGAAGAATATTGGTAATGATTATGCTAATAAAATCAATTTGTGACAGTTACTTAACTTCTCCCATCCTTGGAATAAAACTTATATGTTCTTCTAAATCAAGAAATTGATCCTCACATGAATGAGAATTATACCAGCTCACAAAATGCACAGACTAATTGAATAGTTAACCAAGGGTTCAATAAACTTCACACCTTCCTATCTTCCCCGTTCAAACTGCTTAATCAGATTTTGCTCCTTGCATAAATAGCTGTAAACGGAGGCCACTTAGTTTCACTTTCATTTAACTGTGCTCTCAAAGCACATTAACAAAATAACTAAGTGCTTATCAGATTTCTTTACGTTTTTCACAATATAGTGCTGATTGCAACAGCTGAGAGATGATAAAATATTTTTAAGCCCTTATCAATCAGCTCAGCTGCAGCCAAAGCCTCCCAGAGCCTGGAGCTGCTCAGCCCAAGCTCCCCACAGCCTCAGGACCTGGGGTGCCTCTGTTTCCATGCCCACCCCTGGCCCATCTCCAGGAGATCTTATTCCCCTCTTTTCTTTGGTTTTCCCTTCAGCCGTGTTTGGGCTGGACCTGGGGTGTCCCAGGAGGCAGCAGGAGCAGCTGTTTGGGCTCTGCCAGCTTGGGCAGGTGGGTTCCCATCAGACACTCCTTGACCTCAGGACTGGAAATCTACCTTGGAAGCCACGAATTGTAGCAGCAACACAGACTGTGCCATCATTCCCTCGGAGCCTGGCTGTTATATTTCCCTTTTCCCTCCCCAGGATTTTCCTCCTGACCTTCTGGCCTCTCCCCTCACCACCGGGTGACAGTGGAACAGGCAGCAGGACGAGCTGAGGGACCACCCAACACTGCAACCTGGCACTCACAGTGAAGGTACCACAGGAGCCCACCCCAGCAGCAGATCAGCCAACCAGTAAACCAAGCTCTTCACCAGTCTGACCAGTATGAAACCTCCTCAGCCCTTCTTGGAAGTTGCCCCAGGATGCTCAAGCAAGAGCCACCAACCCAGCAGCTCCAGGGTCTGCATTCCCTGCCCCTCAGATGTCCAGGAGGACTTCACAGGAACACTGGGCAACAGCTCAGGTGTGGGGCAGACACAGACACTGCTGAGGGACAGCACTGCCTGCATCTGGAGAGGCTCAGCCACGGGGCTGTCACTGCCTCGGGGCAGACAAAGAGCAATCCATCCTCTGGAGAACCACTGCAAGGTCCACAGTGACCCACGGGCCACCAGCTCTCCAGGACCCCAGTTTGGGCGCAGGGGTGTCCACACTTCTCCCCAAGCTCAGCCCTCCCAAAGTGCTCCCACCAGCCCAGCAGCTCCCCAGCCTGGCACATCCCTCCCCAGGCACCACCAGCCCTACCCAGCCCAACCAACCAACAAACCTACAAACCTCCTCCCAGGCTTGGGCTGCTCACCCCACACCACAGCCCCTCTGCAAGGGCTGCCCCAGGGACCCCCTGACCCCACACACTTGGGAAAATGACCCCAGGTCCCAAAGCACAACAGCATCCCCATGAACACCTCCTCTCCAGCATCCCCATGAACACCTCCTCTCCAGCATCCCCATGAACACCTCCTCTCCAGACATCACTCTGAACACCTCCTCTCCAGCATCCCCATGAACACCTCCTCTCCAGATATTCCCATGAACACCTCCTCTCCAGATATTCCCATGAACACCTCCTCTCCAGATATTCCCATGAACACCTCCTCTCCAGCATCCCCATGAACACCTCCTCTCCAGCATCCCCATGAACACCTCCTCTCCAGATATTCCCATGAACACCTCCTCTCCAGACATCCCTCTGAACACCTCCTCTCCAGATATTCCCATGAACACCTCCTCTCCAGCATCCCCATGAACTCCTCCTCTCCAGTCAGATGAGGCAGAAGGCAACAAGTGATGAGTGCCCCAAGCCCCTCCTGTGGCCCCACTGGGAAGGAAGCACAAAACCAGTGATGGTCCCAGCTCCTCCCTGCTAAAGGCTTTGTCAGCTGTTTGTTGTGATTTTTTCACATGTTTATTATTAATTCCTACCTTCCTCTTGGATTTTTGACATTCACCCCTGGGGTAACTGGTGTGGCAGCCCCAAAGCCATCAGCTCTTCAGGGAGACTTCCACGTTCACTTCCCTCATAACATCTTGTAGACATTGCTCATGTTAGGTATAAACATTTTATGGACTGTACTGAAGTTGGTGCACACAGCAGCAGTTTTTTAAACATAAACATCTTGGACACTTTAAAGATTCCTTCTAAAGACTGAGCAGCATTTGGTCCCACTAAGAACTGCATGCCAGGAACATACACATCTGAATGAAGTTTAAACAAAGAATCAAGAACAGCTCTGAAATAGTTTTTGAAATCAAACAGCTATTGATTTTTTCAGCCTATACAAAAATTCATTATGCAAACAACGTGCTGGCAGCATAATTAATATTGCATCTTTCAAGAATATTGAAATTACAGCTTCAGAGGCAGGATTTGGTAAGGAAGGATGAGTGGGCTCCACTGAGGCACTGGGAGCTGCAGGCATACAGAAACATTTTAGTGCTCTGTGTCCATGTGTAGCTTAATCCTCTGAATCTGTATTTGAACAGTTTATCTTCTTATTTTCTCATGTCTTCTGTGCTCCTATTCGCTTTCAAGAAGGACTTTGCAGAGCTGCTCAGGCTTGGTCATTACAAAATCTTGCACGCAAGAATCCTCAGAGCTCAGCAGCAATGTCAGCAGAGCCCAACAGGATTTTTTATGACAAGCTATGGCTCTGAATAAGGATGTCAGATGGACACATCCTCTCCCCTCACCAAACCCAGCTCTTCCTTCCCCTCTAGCTCCAAACTTTTCATTTGGGATGGTGAATTCACCAGTGCCCCAGACAAAGGCTTCACCAGGCACCATGTTACTGCTTTGGGGGAGTCATTGGCCAGATTTCAATAAACTTCTCTTTTTCTTTCAGAGCAGAATGAAAAATGTTCTACACTGGCCATGGAACTCACTTTGAAAAACAAAACAAACAAACAAATCTTTTGTCAGCTCTACATTACTTAAAATCACACATTTCCTCCCTGTAAAACCACTGCTTCACACTTACATCATGGGCATCCACAGGCAGACAAACCCACACCAGGGAGCAGAGAGGCAGGGAAAGGGTCTGTAACTGTTCCTTTCCCTGCAGCTGAAGTTTCACATTAACATTCCTAAAACTCTCCCAGTTCCCTCCAAAATCTGAAATTCTGATCAGCTGCAATGGAGGGAACTGTTAAACTTTGCCCTGCACATCACCTCCTCCTGATGCCTGAGTGTCCTTCCTCAAACTGGTGATGTCATGAAAAGGAAAAAGAAGGGGAAGTTAAATGTGCAGGGGGTTCCCACTCCCAGCTGGAGAGGGGAACATGCTGAGCCCTGGAAGCTTTCCTCTCCCAGGGAGAAGGCTCCTGAGCTCCTTGCAGCCTGCAGGTCAGTGGATGTGCACACGTGGGAATGAGAGGAGCTGAGAGGAGCCTGGGGACACCTGACCAAAGCCTGCAGGTGCTGCAGAGCCAAACCACATCCTGGAGAACGAATCAAACTCCTACATCCCTTCACTACTGTTGTGAGGTTCAGCCAGCCCAGCTCTCCCTGGAGGAGAAGCCATAAAAGTTGCTTTGCTGATGGCTGGGGAAGCAGTGAAACAGCAGCCAAATGGGGATGGCACAGGGGGAATCAACCAACAGCACAGCACTGCCAACCCAGACTCCTAATATAACCACTGGGAAAAAAAATAAAATCTATAGTCCATTTTAATAGTGAGGGATTTTCCTTTCACTTGAATTTTGGTTCCTGAGCCTTTGAGCTGTACAACCCACGAGCAGAGGAAAGCTCTGCAGTGCCACCTGGATGACTACAAACTTTAGCTGGAAAAGGGTCTCCAATTACCCCATGAGTAGAACATAAAGGTTTCAGAGGAAAGCAGGTCACAGCACTGTGTGCAGCCCAAGCTGCAGGGGAACAGACATCTCTGAGGACACACATACTATTTTTAAAGTATAGGCTTCCAAAAAAAAAAAAAAAGGGCAGTAAATCATAACAGCATTTGTTAAAATCTGATTTACACTTTAGCACACTGCATGGATTATTTTGTGGAGAAAGCTTCTAACAGTCAAGACCTGCAACCACTTAAAACTTTTTTATTGGCCAAAGCAATCGACCTGCCAGCATTAAGCAGGAGGTATTTAACAGCATTAACCACCCCATTATCCATTCCCTTACTTAGCATGTTCTCTCCTATATGGAGTTTTATTGGGCTTTTGCTTCCAGCTCCATTAAATGGTGGTGAAATCACTGTATTTTAGAAGATCAAAAATCCCAGGCTGCTAAGGACAGAGGCAAAAGGAACCCAGATTATATTTAACTCACAGATTTGTCATTTAAGCTGCTAAAGCCATTAATTTGCAGTCATGATATGCCCATCATTTTAATTTGGGGTTCATTTAAGCCACATGTACATGAAAGAAGCCATTCCCAGGCCTTCCTTCATGCTAGCACACAAATGCATTGCAGAACCAGTGCTAAAAGGATATTAGAGCAGGCACCCCTCAACTGTGCTCTGATTTCCCAGAGTGATAATTAAACCCAATCTCAGAGCACTAATGTGCTCTCTGTGATGAGAACTAAATTCTGAAAATAGCATTTCTCTTTACCACAGTCCCAGCAGAGGCCTGGAGCAGCTTTGGGAGCAGAGGAGCTCCCACTGCCCCCTTACACCTTGGTGCCAGGCCAGGGAATCACCCACTGACTTCCCTGGAATCTGCCCAGAGATCCTCAGGGATCATCCCCCCCCAGCTCTGGGAGCTCTGCTGCTGTTGCTCTTTTTCCTCCAGAGCACCCGAACAGTTCCAGCTCCTGCCCAGCAGCTCCTCAGGCAGGAAGGAATATGACAGGTGATTTCTGGAGAGCTCCTTTGGTCAAAGGAGGAGAGGAATCACCTCCATCCCAGGTACAGGGCACAGGTGAGAGAATCCCCAGCCAACCAAGAAAGCATCATGCCAGCCACAGCCCTGTGCTCCCCCAGGCATCCAGGGGGCAGGAACAAACCTCTGCTCCTGCCTCTGCCTCTGCACAGGAGATCCTTGGCATTATCCTTCCACAGGCAGTGTCCCTAGCACTGCTCATAAGAAAACCACAGCTCCAGTTCTACAGGAGCAAAATCCTAGGAAAATTCTGATGGGTGCTGTTAGCACTTCTTACTGCCATGTGCTGTCAGCACCAGAGCTCCCAGGGACGCTGCAGACCCCACCCATACCTCACAGCAAAGTGCAGGAGCTTTCACTGGAATGAATCCTTTGATCACACTAAAACTTGTCTCCCTGTGTGGATCATTTAAAATTAATTTTAAAAGCAGGTAATTGCCCAGTGCAGTTGTTAAGGCTCTCTGGGGGACACCTGCAGCAGCCTTGATGGGCTCACCTGGGCATTGCCATATGCACTGTTCCACACTGAGCCACCAAGGGGCCCATTAAAAATCAGAACCCAAGGACAGCTTAGCATTCCTTGCCCAATTTCACGTCTTCAAACGACTATTTAAAAACCTTTAAGGGCGTAATGAGATGTGTGTTTTGTCTGCTGAAACAAAAGCTAATGCAGATGGAGGAGGCTGAAGTACCTGGACCACAGTCCAAGCCAATAGGCAGACCAGGTACAAGATCACCAGTTTCTGGATCTCACCAAGACCTTTCTACCAGGAATCAGCTGCTGGATCATCACCTGGGGCCTCCTGGATACCAGCACTGCAATGAGAAACTGAGGAGCTGGAGCCATCTGCAGTGACTGAGAAACTGAGCTGCTGCAAGCTCCCAGCACCTGGGAACAGCCAGGGCTGTCACAAGGAAATGGAGCTCAACAGCCACTCCACTTCTCCAGAGTGTGACACAGGGATATGAAGCAGGGTCCTTTATAACTTTGCCAGATGAGAGCCTCAGATCAAGCAGCTCTGCCCCTGTCCAGCAGCTCCAGGCTGGTCTCTGGAGGATCAGAGAACCCCAGAATGGGTGATGTTGTGAGGGAGCTGAGAGCTCCTCTCCTCCAAGCTCCTGCCATGCCCAGGGACACCTCTCATCCAGCCCAGGTTGCTCCAAGCCTCATCCAACCTGGCCTTGAACACCTCCAGGGAGGGGGCAGCCACAGCTTCTCTGGGCAATCTGTTCCAGAGGCTCAGCACCCTCCTCCTGAAGAACTTCTTCCTCAGCTCCAGCCTGAACCTCTTCTCCTGCACTTTCAATCCCTTTCCCCTTCTCCTATCCCTGGACACTGAGGAAAAGTCCCTCTGCAGCCTTCCTGGAGGTTCCCTTCAGGTACTGGAAGGCAGCTCTAAGGTCCCCCTGGAGTCTTCTCTTCTCCAGGCTGAACAATCCCAGCTCCTCAGCCTCTCCTCCTGCCAGAGCTGCTCCAGCCCCTGGATCAGCTTAGTGGCCCTGACACGTACCATAAGCAGCTCAATTATTTATTTCCTTCCTCTGTGCACTCAATCTTTAGCACCATCATTGATAAGGAATATGCAAAAAAGTAGAAGCAAGAGTACCAGAATTGAGAGTGAGTACTTAAAACCCAACAGTGTATACAGCCTCCTGTGTCTGCCATACATACCCTTCTTTCTTGCTAATATTATCATGACACTAACAGGGAAATATTGGGGTTAGAGAGTCCTGTGACTGGACATAATGATGTCTGGTGGCAGGCAACACCAATATAATTCCCCTGCTTTACTTCTGAACATATCCATTTAATGAGAGCTTCAAAGTGACATGAAATGCACATTCTGACTTCACATCCCTGCTCTGCCCTGGTACCACCCCAGGGAAGCTGGGAGCAAGTCAGTGAGTGACACTGCTGGGGACTGCAGTGGTGCTGTGCTTACACCCAGCACATCACCTGCTGCTCAGGGGTTGTGGGACCCTTCTCCAACATCCATCTGGTTAGCATGAAGGGCTTCCCACCAGAGGGCTGGACCTCACCCATACTCACTCCTGGTCCAACATCTGTATGCACACGCTTGCTTTTCCTTGGATTCTCCATGGGACAAATCAGCAGCCCCAGGCAGAGGAGCATCTGAAAAACCAGGAGTCGGGTTCCTAAATGGGAGAGGTCACTGGGGCCCTGACACCTTCTCTGCTCCTCTTGTGAAACCACAGAGGTTTCCATCTCTAATAGAGAGGTCTATGCAGATAGCATCAGGCTGCAAGTAAAGAACCTCTCAGATATCTGGGGAAGCAATTCTTCCTGCTCCTAATCCTGCCAATACCAATTTCAGATAAAAACTATAAACCCCAGCAGTTTCAACTGGAATGGATTTAGTTATTACAGCTGCATGTAGGAGGAAAAACCCAAAGAACCCAAGCACTGTGTTAGCAGGGGCTGCGTGCTTTGCCTGAGACTGGGGGGGTTCAGAGAAATAAAGGAAAATCATCCACTCCAAATGTATCTGTGCTTTGTTACAGCACCAGGCTATGAGCTGTGCACAGAGCAGAACAGCAATGAGCTGAACCTGTTCCAGGAAACAATTAAACAGGGGATTTGTCACCCTGATTCAGAGCAATCAGCTCATAAAACTCAGGCTGGCACCACTTCTGAACCCCTTCTCACACACAGCAAATGTAGGAGGTAGGAGAGTATTTCCAAAATCTCTAAAATCCTGGACACCAGCAGAGAATTCAGTGGTACCAGACACCTAAACTTGCTGTAGATTAGAACAGAGAAGCACAGAAAGCACACAGTGCACAGCACTACAAGCACAAGAAGTAAAAGAATTTTACAAGTACTTCACATGCTGTGTTGGTTTTATGTCAAAAGAAATTTAACTTTTTTCATTTTGTGGGTTTTTGGCTGGTTTGGTTTTTTTTTTAGTTTTCAGGTTTTTAAACTTTTCTTTTCTACAGCCTGTGTTTGAAACTTAATCCAACTGCAATACTGCCTGGTGTGTATTTGAAAAATCCCACAGACCATAATCAGGAACTATAGCCTTGCTCCACAATACCTTCCCTCCTCTCCAGTAAAACTGCAAAGCTGCTGTTTAATCCTTGACAAGGAGTTCTGTGTTGATTCAAAAGCCTGGGAGGGGGAATCAGTCTCAAAATCTGCTGGGCAGACTCCCAGTGCCAGCTGGTTCCATCCCACCCAAGCTGGAAGGGCTCCTTCACCAAGGTTGGGAAGAACTCGATGTCCACGCTGTTTGTCTTGCTGAGGAGAGCACCTCTGCCCAACACCAAAATGTTGGGAATGTTCAGCAAATCCCTGGATGCCATCACCTACACTGCACCAGCAGCAGGAGCAGCTCCTCCTGTGAACCCTGCTCAGTGAAAAGCCCTTTCCAAACACCTCCTCCAGGTGTTTGATGCCAGTCCCGCTGGAATCCGTGGAATTAAAGGTTTGTGTTTGAGCCCGTGGAGCCCCAGCACACAGACATTTGGAGCTGTTTGGAAGTTGTATTAACGTGGAGATGGCTGTGGAAGGCAGTGGGGGATATTTTGCTTTTAGTGTATCTAACATATGGAAAACATTTTCCTCTACGAGGCCCAACATAATCATTCTAATTGGATACTATCAAATGAAAAATCCCCTGTGTGCCTGGAAACTCTGCACCACTGTAATTACAAATGGAAAGTAAGAACATTAAGAACAAAAGGCTGGCAAAAAATTATTGTTTTGCTCCATTCTGTTAGCTTTGCAATCTGGGCAACATTTCCTCAGCAAGACAGGTTCTTGCTGAAGCAGCAGTTAGGGACACCAGCAAGGGAGCAGAAAATGGTTTATATAAGGAGGAATTTCATTTTTTAAGCTCCAGACATGTAAGATAACAAGTGGCCCATCAAAACTTTACTCTTGAAATGAAAATTTACCCTGGCAGAGCCCTTGATGATTTTGTAATGAACTTCCAGTCTCTTCTATCTTTGCTCTGCTCGCTCAATCAAAGCCATACAAAAAAAATAAGTGGAGACAGGTTTGGATCAAAGCCCTATTCTAATATTAATTTTCCAAACCGGGTATTTCAGGGATTTTCAGCCCAGTGGAATCTCACCCCTTTGGAGCAGAATGGGGAACGTGCCCCAGGCTGCTGCATCCCAATAAAAGGCTGAGCAGTGAAGCCAGGGGAAGGCAGGGCTGGAGGGCTGGGGGAGCAGGCAGCACTGAAGCCTTGGGATGTGTTCCTGGAAGTTCCCACAGGAATGTGCCACCTGGAGAACAGAGCATTACTGCCAAGACCAGGAGTTTGAAGCTGGCAGCCCAGACCCCCTCAGCACCAGCTCTCCACTCACCAGCAGGATTTCTTTTCAAAAATCAATTGAGATATAAATTTCATTTCAGTTCTGATACTCTTGATTGCTGCTTGCAGAAAAACATAAATAATTTAATGCGTTAGAGAAATGTCACTCAGCCCCAGTTTTGCTTCACCTGGAGTAAAAAATGACCGCTTTAAAGACAAAAATTTGGCAGGCACTTAATCTTTATTCTTCACTGCTGCCTCTTTCCCTGCTTTAAAAAAAACTGCTTCTGCATGTAACCAAGTAATTATGTTTGAAGAGTATTAGCCATCCTAATGCAGGGTGATTTATCAGTGCTGATAGGACATTATCCCAGTCTGACCCTAGGAGGACGAGGATGCCACCGAGGCTCTTAGGAAATGAAAAGCAGCAATGTCAGCCCCTGGCAGGCCCACAGAACTTTGCCAAGGCAGAGCCAATTCCAGAACAACTTCAAGACCATTTTTAAAGGATGCATAAAAGCTGCAAGAAAGAAGCAGCTGGGCAATGATGTGAGAAGAAATGTTTCCAGGACTTGAGAGTTAATTTGCAACTTGCCAGCTCTTCCCTGAGGCCAGGGATAGAACTACTCAGCTCCACTTTGTTGTACCTCCCTTGGGTGCTGTACACACTCGTGTCCTGTCCCAGCCAAGCCAAATCCAGCTTTACCCACAGAATCTGCAGGTTCAAACCTCGAAGAAGAGCACAGCTAAAACAGGAAGCTGGAAGCTCATGTGTTGATTTCAGCTCTGGTGACTCTGATGCTCACAGGTCCATTTGTTTTGTTGGAACAGGCACTGCAGGGTGTTTCTCTAAGCTCAGGCAGTGACTGTCAGTCCAGCTGCTCTGACCCTCCAGCTGAGGCTTCTGAACCCCAGCAGAGCCCACAGGGACCATACAGAGCTGTGGGAAGGTGAAGCTTTGCTCAGGTGTGCTGAACTCCATCCTCTGCAGGACTGCAGCTCCTGGAAGCACCAGTGAGCATCAGAGCTCTGCAGCACCTCGGGCAGGTTTGGGACTCAGAGCAGAGCGAGGGGATGGAGCAGTGCTGGGCTAACAGGGGCCCTGGGAGGGTCCCCCAAAGGCCAGAAACAAGCAAGATTTCCTATGAATTCAGGTGGGAGAGGCCATCACCAAGGCAGTGACAGGTCTCAGCACTCCAAACCAAGGGATCATCTGCTGCGTTGTATTTCAGGGAGGAGGGAGAGCTGCTGAGCTTCAAAGGAAAGAGAAAATCCTGCATAACACCACCACGGCCAGAGACACCAGACATGCTGATGATCAGCTTCACACATAGGGAGGCTTCAGCAACAGCCTCAGAGTTTGTTTCCTTATTCCCATCACCTCTCCACACGTAGCCCAAGGGCAGGGGAATTATTATTATTGAACAGTAAGAATGAAAACAATTATTAAACTGCAGAAGAAGGGTTATTACCCTCGCAGCTGGAAAACCAACACACTTCAGAGAGGTACTTTTAACTTTAGACAGCTTCAAATTAGAATCTTTGTTCATTTGTCCATTTTGCAAAGTAACTTCACTCTCAGGAAAAAGCAAACCTTTGATTTCAGCTCCTTTAGAACAAGAGGAACAAGGCAGTCAGCTCTGCTCCCCTCTTGCTGCACACAGCAGTGTCAGGAGCCTGGCTGAGAGCACCCCATGTCCCCTCCCTACCTGCAGCAAGCAGATAAATTCATCTCCAGTGAAATTCTTCTGCATTTTATGAAGTGAGGCTGTTCTGATGATAACATCCACTGCTACTGGTTCCTGAAGGCTACAGAGTTCACTCAGACACGAACTGGAGGTCACAAGCCAAAGGAAAACTGATATATTTTCTAGAAGAAGGTGAAATGGTGCCTACATCAAGAAAACAGACCACTTGCCTTCAAACAGGGTCAGCTTAGGATGATGCACCAAAGATATTTAATCCAGTATGGCATCATATCTCCTGTCTGCCCTGATAAATGGGTCTCCTACTTCTAATCTGCACAGGAATGAAAGTCTTCAGACTATCCATACTGCCACAAATAAATTACGTGTTTGTTTTAATGACTTTGAAATTTCCCTCTGACAAATTCTAAAGGTATAAATAACCCCAGAAGTCTCTCAGGAAGATCAACAGTCACACTTTCATAATCATAATTCACAGAGCAAACAGCACTTGGGTTTAAATCGAAACCCAGCACCATGTCAGAGGAGGGGAAGACAGGGCATGAGAATCATTGCCTGGACTGTCTGCCAAGCAAGCCAGGTTCAGCTGGGTGTACAACACAGCCCCTGAGGTGTCTGGATATAACTGACAAATCCTAGAGGAGGGTTTTTAGGCAGCTCCCCCTCATGCCAAAGCTTCTGCCTTCCTGCTCTAGGGGCAGAGCAGCAGGGGATGGATTGCAGACCCTGATCCCAGAGCCAGCCTCCCCCAGCCAGCATCTCACCAGCACCAGGGAAGGGCTCATCAGGGAGCTCTCGTGGCAGTGACCACTCTGGCTTCATCTGACTGAGCTGTCACAGCCTCTGCTATGAGAGGGAAAGAGAAGAGCAGAGACAGCAACTGCCTTCCTGGCCTCCTGTGCATGGACAGGGAGTTAAGGACAAACCACCTCCTTTTTTCCTGGTTTTGAGCCATCGTGTGGCAAAAGGGGAACGAAAAATGGCAGAAAAGAAAAACTCTTCTGAGGACATAATGATCCATTAAGCAAAAGTTTAACCCAACTTGTCTTTGGCTCTCTATTGCTCAAATGCAATTCTTTTCCTTCCCTTTGGGCTGTTATTAACACTTTTTTAATGGGTAACTAAAATAAAACTCAAGTGAATAAATACGCTGAAGGCATTTTGTTATTTCTGCAATTAGAGACAAACTGCCACAGTAAAGCTAAAAGCATCTGGGAAATTATATTCAAGGAAACACTTAGCATAACTACAGTAATCCTTGGGCTGCTCTAAGCAACCACAGCAAGGGCACGTGATGAAGTCTCTGTCACCAGCCACCAGCAAAGGACAATTTCTCATCTGCTGTGGCACTGAATTTAATAGTGAAGAGGATCAAAGTTCTGCAAAATCTTGTACTGGCAGCAATGTTCCCAAATTGCCATACGGTTTAAAAAAATTTAAAACCTAGCCCAAAATATTTATCCTCACAAGAATTCCTGAGAGAACCTCAGAATTCCTTTTTTTTGACCTGGTCCCAAAAGGGGAGAGCCCCATAAGTGTCCCTGTGCTTATACATCTTTGACACCCAGCAAGCAGGAAGAAGACAACCTTAAAAGCTTTCTTGACATGATATTGGTCATGGAAATGAGTCTGTGTGTGCCCATCACCCTGGCCTCCAGGCTGTGGGACCCCAGCTGGGACATGGGCACAGCAGCACAGTGTGAAGTTCTCACCAGTCCACACACAGCCTGACTTTGTCACTGCTGGGTGCCACAGACCTCACTCCTCTGGGTTTAGCACTACGTGCCCAGAGGGCACCCTGCCCACCACTGCAGGGAACTGTTACATTAACTCAGTAATGATTTATTCCAGCCAAACGCCCAGGGAATTTCTTCTTGGAAGAAAGGATGGTAGAAAAAGGGGAAGTAGCAGGCAGCCAGGCTTTTAAAAAAGAACTGATGTTCTTCTGTGAGTGGCTAGCAGGCTTTTGGAAAACAGAAGACAGTAAATGTCATTTATTCTGACTTTAATAATGCTTCTGAGGCTCTGTTGTGTGACATTTCCAAGCGAGCAAGAGAAACTCGGTGTGGGTGGAGCACAGAGGCAGGAAGGCACAGAGAGAGCATCCCCTGCCTGAGCAGGGACCCAGCAGCAGGACCCTGCTCTGAGATATTTTGCCTTTCCCCTCAGTGCTCTGGATGAGGGAAACCAGCACATGGAGCAAAGCAGCTTGGTCAGTGGAGTGAGAATTCCAGAGAATGATGACAATCGGAAAACAGAAACGGAAAAGGATTTAAATTTAAGGAGGAGAAGTGCCCACAAAGCAGGAGTACAGGCTGCAGAAGTACAGAGGGGGCAGAAAACGGGAGGCACCTCCCCAGCCAGGCACAGCCCAGGCCAAGCCCCAGCAGTGGCAGAGCCACCAGGAAGCAGGTTGGGAGCTAAACCTTGGAGAGGGTTGTCCTGAAACCACTCCAGCTGCTCTGACCCCTGGGTCATGAGTGGGGCTGGAGGCCTCAGGGACCAAACTGCAAGCCCCAAGGAAGCCCCCAAATAAATACATCACTCCCCAGTATTTTCAGCTGTCTGATCCTCTCCTTGCTTGGAAGCATCAGAGCAGCAGGACAGTTGTCCTTCCCTTAGCACTGCCTTGCAACCTGTGCCTCCCAGCACCTGATTTTCCACCAGAAAGTTTGCCCACCTTGCCCAAGAAGCTCCCAAGCAAAGGAAGGGATGCAGACACACTGACTGGGGCATGGAGGTGACTCCTGTCCTGGCTCTGACTCCAGGAAGACACTGGGGAGCACAGTGCAGTTGAGTCTCCACATTTCTAACGTTTTGATGATGGACTCTGATCCTCTCTGCAGTCATTTGGGTTATTATTGGATTTAAATGGGCTTTGCATAAATTTCCTACAGCAAAACCCTGCCTGGGAAATGAAAGGGCTGCTCCTTTTTCTCTTTCACATTCAGATCACAACTTTTTAAGCTTTGTCTTCTGTCTTTGCCCTTAGCAAATCAAGCACATTTTCAGTTTTCACAGGAATTTCTCTTCAGACAAGAAAATAATTGATCAAGAAGTCATCTGCAAATGTGTTTCAAAGGCAGTGTAAACTGAATGGGGACCTCTCACTGCACAGAAGGAGAATACCACAAGCTGACTGATGATCATTTCCTTTTCCCCTGGGTGAAGGAGGATGAAGTTTCTGTGTGCATCAGCCTCCCGGGCATCTCAGGGAGATGCACATCTGGAAGGGATTTGATCGTTGTTCCACGAGAGCAGAGAACTAAAACTGCTCTCTGTGAGTCCCCTGCTAATCCCTTAGCACCCTCCCCACCCTGGCAGCTGAAGGCAGGAGCTGATCACACCAGACGTGCTGATCCAGGAGGAAATGCCAGAGGAGTGGAGGGGGTCCCAGCACCCCAGGAGCAGGGCCTCCTGACTCTGATATGAGCACAGGAGCAGAGAGAGGAACCCAGCAGGTGACACGGGCACGGTGTAGGATGCAGGTTTCAGAGGCTGCAAAAAGCCCATTAGACAAACAGGAGAAAAATCAGGGAAGGATTCAGTGCAAAGATCCCCTGGCTGATTCTGGAGGTCCCTAAGGCACAGCCTGCTGCAGGCTAAGGGCACACACTGCAAAATCATCATTCCAGACCCCTCCCCAGCCCCCCACCATTACCTGCTGCCCGAGGGCAGGCTGGGCTCTGGGGGGCACAGCAGCCCCAGTGCTGGGGGGGCTGGTGGCTGGGATGCAGGGCAGCAACACACTGACTGCCAGCCAAGCTACAGAGCACTGCTGGAAGATAAATAACCACTTGAAACACCCAGCAACACTGCATTCCATGCTATGGTCTGATGGACATAATTTGCCCGTGATCCATACAAAAGCTATTTTATAGATCAGTTAACAGTCATCAAAAGCAGCATTGATAATAAATGTATTATTTTTTTAGTATTAATGTATTACAGCACTTTAATCCGAAAGAATTTTGCTTTTGTCACTTACAAATGAATCCCTTATCTCTCCTCGCAGTGGTAAAACATCATTTTAGTATGATAGATGTGAAATGCTCTCTGTATTTTTCTACTTACAGTATTTTTGTTGCCAGAGAGATTACTTATAACATGGTTCCTTTGGATATTACTGAAAAGTACGCAGAAATGATCTGGATTTATATTCAATCACTCAAAATATTCATTCCATATAAAAGGTTAGTTTCACTTCAGGCTTTAAGCCTACATCTGTATTATCAGAACATTTCCACCAGTCGTGGCTCAATCAAGCTGTGGATGATCTGCAGAGTTTGCCAAATGCCAGTGGCTAATATCAGTGTCTGGAACACTGAACTTTGCTTCTCTCCCAGACACTGTCTCCTGTCACCTCTGGGGCTGAACGTGCATCAGGCTGAGGAAAAAACTGCTGCAAATCCATCTAAGAGCATCCCACATGGAGAAAAGGCACAGGAGGAACTGGGTCTTCTCCCCCTGTCCCCAGAAGCCAGCAGGAAGATGCCCCCAGCCCTGCCAGGCTACTGCAAGGGACTCGGGGCAGAGCTGGGGGCTCACAAGGGGGGGCAGTGAGAGGTGTCCCTGGCTGCAGCAGGGAAACAGAATTCCAGTCTCATGTGATGAGCCACGTTAGCTGCCACGTTGTATTTGGGATGTCAGCCCCTCGCTGGTGGAGGCTAACAAGTGAAATCACAGCTGCCAGCCACCCAAATTAAAAATAAATCACTGTGCTGACCCCTGAGCCCAGGCTGAAAAGTCATCCCCCCCCCCATGGCATCCTGCTTCCAATCCTCTGCTCTCATCCCTGCCTTGTTTCCAGCCCTGGCCTGGCAACCACAGCTCTCCCCAGCCTCAGCTTGCTGGGGGAATGGGACTGTGCTGGGACCCCTGGGAAAGAGCTGCTGGGTCCAGACACAGCTCCTGCTCACTGGGGAGGTTTCCATACAGTCATGGAGGGATAGGACATGGGGGAAGGGTTTCCAGCAGCAAGAGGGGAGATTGAGATGAGATCTGAGGAAGAAATTCTCTCTGGTGTGAGCCCCTGTGCCAGGTTTCCCAGAGAAGCTGTGGCTGCCCCATCCCTGGCAGTGTCTCAGCCCAGGTTGGATGGGGCTTGGAGCAACCTGGGCTGGTGGGAGGGGTCCCTGGGCATGGCAGGGGGGGGAATGGAGGAGCTTTAAGGTCCCAAACAGCTGTGATTCTATGATTCAGGCAGCAGTTTGGGGAGGATGAACAAGGGGGCTGTGTCCCCTCTGGACCAAGCCCTGCCTGTGTGTCCTCTTCAGGCAGCTGGAGAACACCCTGCAGCCAAACCTGGGTACTCATGGGTGACTTTAAACACTTCAGCATCCACCTTGCTGGGTGCAAGCAACTCAGGGGATTTTTAGAGTGTATTAAAGATATTATCTTGATGCCACTGACTGATGAGATGACCAAGGCAGATGTTCTGTTGGACCTGCTACTCAAACACAGAAGAGAACTGTTGGATGATACAGCCTTGGATAGAGTAACCCTGAGAAAATGTGGAGCTCAAGATGCTGAGAGAAATGAGCAAGATAAACAGTGGAAATACAGCTCTGGGCTTCAGAAGAAAATCCCTTTAGCCTCTGCATGCACCTTCTTGGCAGGACCTGAGGAGAATACACCCCTGGGGCTGGCAAAGGGGCCCAGGAGAGCTGGGGAGTGGTCAAGGCCAGCAAAGTATGGGAACAAAAAGCCAAGCAAGTGTGGCAAAAGGTCAGCATAGAGAAAAAAGGTCAGCATGGAGAAAAAAGGTCAGCATGGAGAAGTGTGAAGCTCCTGACTGAGCTCAAACACAACCAAGAAATAGAGAAGGTGGAAGAGGGGAGAGGCTGCTTGGGAGGGAAAGCAAAGACACTGCTTGTATGTAGAGGAATGGAGCCCAGGAAGCCAAAGCTCAGCTGAGGTTGAAGCTGGCAGGGCAGGGGAAGGAATGGGGACCCACTGCCCTGTGGGACAGGGCTGCTTGTGACAAGTGAAGGCTGAAGTGACAAGAAAAGGCTGAGGTCTCAATGCCTTCTTTGCCTAAGGGAAGGTTTGTCCTCAGGCCTCCCACAGCCCTGAACCTTCCAGCACTGGGAGGGAACCAGGAGCCAAAGCAGAGGAGGAGTCAGGGGACACCTCAGCCCCACGGGACACTCCTGGGCTGCAGCAGTAAGGGTGCAGGCAGCAGGTCCAGAGGATGGATCCTCCTCAGCACCTGGAGCACCACAGCCTCTGCTGGGTCCAGTTTTGCATCCCTTGCATGACAAGGATGCAGACACACCAGCATGGACACCACATTTATTCCTATTTATCTCACTTTTTCCTTGGCCTTTCTGAGCACTCTGAACCCGCAGTCAGATCTCTCCATAAATGAAGGCAGCTGAGAAGAACCATGTTTTAAATAAAACTATTTCAGACTGAATCCACAGAAAATGATATCATGGTTACAGATGAAAACCCTGAACTGTATTTTCCATTTCAGACACACGTTCTGAGCAAGAAAAGCAGCTCCTGTATATTTTCATAGTGGAACTCATCAAGAACTCATGTTTCCAAATAAACTGCTGCTACAATGTTGAGCAGCATCAAAAAGACCTTCAAATAGACTATTTAGCAAATAGCCTTGCCGAGGAGAGCTGAAAGATTTGGCAACGTTTAGTAATTTATGTCCTGCTTTTTTTAGGGGTAGGTAATAAATCAAAGAAGGTATTTTACCTGGAGATATGGAGAGATAAGGTGCTCTCTGCTCTGCACCTTCATTATTTGTCTTCAGCTTCAAAGCATACAGTGGGCTGAAAGCTCCAAAAGGGACAGATAATGATGCCCCATAATCAGCAGAGTAATCATGAGCTGGCTGTGTTACATTACTCTCTCCAGAATATTAATGGAGCAGGGACATTGCAGACTGATGTGCAACAAGGGTTTAAAATCCTTCCAAATGGTTTCTTAGTCCATTATTCCCGAGGCTGTGCCACTCTGTTAGCAAGGCTGAGGGGGGAAGCAGGAAGGCAGCTGCAGAGGTTGGTTGGCAGTGTGCTGGGGAGCATCTCCTGCTCCACAGAAACACCACACAATTCCAGCACTGGGTGCTCCAAAGCACCAGGGTTCTGATCCAGAACTGATCTTGGCCTCCCAGAGGATTGGGGCTGCCCCCAGGGGGGTGAGGAGGCAGAGGTGGGAACTGGGGGCTGGGAGGTGGCATCAGGAGAGCAGGGCTCTGCAGGAGGCACCGGGGAGAGGGATGCTGGGGGCAGATTCCTTTGGTCAGGAAACACAAGTGTCACCCAGCAGAAAGCTCAGGAGGGGGCAGAGAGCCACAGGGGAGCAAAAGAAGCATTCCCAGCAGGGGGCTGGAGCAGCCAGGGAGGCAGGAAGGTGATGTGAGGTCTGGGAAAGACAACCACTCCTTGGCCTCTTCACAGGCCCAGATCAAAGCAGGGCCCTGTGCTGCTGTTCAGTTGTGCAGCTGGAAATGCAAAGGAAAAAACTTCTCACTCTGCTTCTGGCCCTCAGGCAGGAGGAGAGGGATGTTCTGGGGCCAAGAGCATCAGCTGGATTATCTGTATTGGAAACTCAACTTCCACTAAAGAAAAGATTAATTTCAAGTAAGTTTACAGGAGATGAGAGCTCCTGTTTAGCAGCAGCACACAGAAACCCACGTCAGGAACTGCTACCAGCACAGGCAGGGCCAGAGCTGGTGCTGGCAGTCGGGTGCAGGGTCTGACCCCCAGGACAGACCAACCTGCCCAGAGCAGGGGACTCAGCATAACCCCAAGCCCCCATCCACACGGATTTTGCTTCCCATGACAGACTATTTTCAGTATGCAGAAAATGATTGTTTAATACAGCAAGTGCTTACTCCAAAGCCAGAGTGCTCCAGCTGAGTGCCAAAGAGCACAATTCCCATCTCAGGGGTTGTTGCTCTCCTGGCACAGCCACCCAAACATGTCCCAGTGCCACCCCATCACACACACTGATGCCTCCTGGGGGAAAGGATGCCAGGGGATCCCGATGAGAGGGGTGCCCAAAGCAGCAGAGGGGATTAATCCAACCCAAACCCCACTGTTAAAAGTCAGCACAACACAACACCCCAGCAGCATTTGTAGCCTTAGCCAAATGCTTCCATTTTTCAGGTTTTGCCAGGATGTTGAGAGCATCCCTGGACACATTCAGCAAGAAATCTTTTCAATTTCTCCTCCTGAAATAATCACAGAATAAAATTAATTTTTAGAAAGTTCTTTCTGTAATTTAATGCCACTTAATTTGTAAGGGAAGAGAGGTTTCTTGCTTCACTGTGTTCTGATTATTTCATTCAGTGCCATTCTCTAGTTAAGCTGCACTAATAATTCTAAATCTTACCAACTCATTTCTTTCCATAAGTCAAAACAGGGCTGGTGAGGAGGGTAACACAGACTCCAAGGAATACTCTCTGACCTCTTTATCTTCACTCTAGCAACATCTCTGACCTGATCTAATTTATTCTCCACAGAGTAATAAAAAAATATGACAGAGAGCAAGTGAACTTGCTGGAGAGGCTTCATGTAGCTGGAAACTGCTCCACACACTCCCACTAATTGCATTTTTCTGTCCTCTGTGAGTGCAAATTTGCCTCCCTGTCAGAAAGGCAATTGCAGAGCAAAAGACAGAGATCAATATTGTAAAAACTCTTCTGGGCAGTTCTGTAAATGGTGTGTGTCCCCGTGGCAGGGCTCTGGGTCCTGTGCCCTGCAGCCCACCCAGCTCCCTGAAGGGTGGGGGTCAGGAGGTCCCTCACCCTCTGTCCAGCACTGCCTGCTGGGGATGCTGGTGCCCAAAAAGCTTTCACCAGCTGAGAGCTCACCTCCCAGGAGTCCTCCAAGTACTTCCAGGGAATGTCAAACCCTGCCATAGACTTCCAGGGCACGAGGTGGAACAAGTGGAGCAGAGAACCCATCAGAACCCCCACACTGCTCTTAGGTGGCTGCTGCTTAGGGGACATTTAGTGCTTGTCACAGCCTGGTCCCTGGTGCCTCCCAGGCTGAGCACTGTAACCTTTCTTCCCCAGGGGGAAAACGCTGGCAAGTCCGTTCTCCTGGACAATTCCATGGCACGCCCTGCCTGGGGAAAGCCTTTGCCTCGGGATCCACACCAGGAGCTGACACATCTGACGCTTCTGGAGTGGAAGAAACAACAATTCCCTGTCCTTCCCAGGGCTGCTCAGTGCTCTCGGCACCCCGCAGGAGGTGACACGCCACGGAGCGTTCTCGCCACCTGGTGCTGGTGCTGCTCAGTGCAGGACACAACCTCGGGATGCCCCGGGATGCTCCTGCTCCTCACTTCTCAGGGCAGGTTGGGGGGGACTGTGTGAGTGGAACTGCCAGCACTAGAACCCCATGGAGAAAACCGTCTCGGAGATCTGCTCTGCCCTGCAGAAACCAGGCTGGGAACACCGGCACCGTGCAGTCTGCAGAGAGCGGATGAGACTGTTGGGGTTCCCTGCTTTTGTGACAGAGGGTGGGGTGGGAATGGGGGTGGGGATGGGGGTGGGGGTGGGATCTGTGGTCCCGTGCAGATACATTCCCCAGGCTGGGTATCCGATTTGTTTCCCCTGGCCCTGTGGGAGAGCTGTGTGCGTGCAGGAGCAGCCCAGCTCCACTCCACACCTTCCTGCTCTGTGTCTCTGTCCCTCCTGTGAGCTGCTTCACTCAGCTCCTCCAGAAGAAACAACTTCAAAGCCCTTCCAAGCAGTACCACCCAGCAGAGACCCCAGGAGGGGTGAGTGCTGGGGACAAGTGTGGCCTCAGGGCGGCATCACAACCAGCCCGGGTGTCCCCTCCTGGGGACTCTGCAGCCTCAGCCCTCACCAGCAGCCCAGCCAAAAACCAGTGCAGGGAGCAGCCCTGAGAGTGTTCTTGGTGCTCCTGCTATTAATGGTACTGGATTTGATGGAAAAGAAAGCAGAGAACCAAGAGGGCAGAGTCAGCATCTGGAGGAATTCAGTCTGAAATTAATGACATGAATTATGTAATGAGAAAAGATTAGCTAAATTAGTGTTTCCATGTGAACTCTGGAGGCAGGCAGCACGACCACAGCCTGTGCCTTGAGCAAGCTCATCTCTGCATTAACACTCTGCATTCCTGCACACAAAACCTCCTCTGCTGTGTTTGGCAACTGCAATGCCTCAGGCTTTAGAGGGAGACAAATTGAGGTCTGCAGCACTGGCTCTTTCCCCCTGGCTGATCTCCTCCTGGAGAACCTGAGAGCACCTCTGTGACACCAGGACCACCAGTGCCAGTCCCAGCAGAGCTCTGGCTGAGCAGGGGTCAAGCATCATCCCCAGCTGACACAGACACATAAGGGCTGACCTTGGGTTGCTTCTGAAGAAAATGAATTAGCTTACAGAGGCAGTCAACTGGAAAGCTGAAACTATCATTTTCCAAAGATATTCAAGGTAAAAAGCCTCAGGGACAGTCCTTTGTCACTTTCTGAGACTTGATTAACTGCCTTAATTCCACAAGATTAATGGCTTTCCAGTGTCAGGAGACCCAAGTCTCTGTGCTCCCCATGACTGGAGTGGCTTTAGAAGTGCCTTTCTCTGAGCTGCTCATAGCCACAGGTGTCCCCAACACACCACACCAGAGCACCCAGGGCCCTGCCCATGCTCCCAGCAGCATGGCAGGAGAAGGAAGGATCTACCTCCTGCCATCCCACCCATCACAGGCACAGAGGGGATGCAGAGAGACCCCACCACTTCACATCAGTGGTGACAAACTGGGCAGTGGCTGCCTCACCCCTGGGGATCCCATCATGATCCAAGTGGTCCAAGCACAGCAGGACCCTGGTGAGGAATGGGGAAGGGGGGTGGGGTTGGCCCTGGATCTCCTCTCCTATGAAGTGAAGGGGCTCTCAGGAGAGGGCCAGGACTGGTGGAGACACCCAGGACTTTGCAGGGTAGGAGCTGACCAGTGAAGCTCCTGGTCTGCTTGTGAACAGGAGGGATGGGCCAGACCAGAGAACCTGCCAGAAAGATTTCTCCCTGGAAAGGACATTCCATTGCCCATGGCTGCTGGAGCATCTCTGCATCACAGGCTGCAGATTGCCACCACTTTGTTCCCTGCAGCCCTGAGCAGGAAAGGGACCCCTGTGTGAGCAGAAGGTGGCTATCCAGAGGGACAAAGCCCACCTCTTGCCATTTTCACCCTTTGTGGATGTTTGTAGCCACACAAAGAAAAGGGCAGACTCAAAAATCCCACTGGCCTCATGTGGACTGATGTTGATAGCTGTAGTCAGACCATGCCAAGTGCCTCCTTGTTGACCCCTCCTTGCTTACTCAGGCTTCACAAAGACAAAAAGAGGTGGGTTTAGGAACACAGGATCACTGTGTAGAAATAGAGTCGCACAAGTGGTGCCTGGAAGAGATCTCTGAAGGCTTTTGGCCCTCCCCCTGACTTGATGTAAAACCTTCACCAACACCAGAGCCAGGCAGCCGTGCCTGGACTTTGGATAAATCACAAGCAGAGCATCCCCCTGTTCCTCAGGGTCCAGGTCTACTTTAGGAATGCCTTCCCCTCTTCTGCTCTTCAATAAAAATGACTCCAGAGTGGGAGGAAGGTGTTTAGAACACATCTGTATCTCTGGGTTCCTCCAAGAATCACTGGGCCCTTCAGCAGCCCTGGCAGGGGGGCTCCTGTGCTGAAGCTGCTCTTTAGAACTCCAAATGACACTTGGTGTTGACCCGTGACACCTGTACAAGAGACCCATGACACAGAGAAGAGCATATGGTGGGAAGAAACCTTATGAAAATTAGCAAAACTCTCCTGGAGACCTAGGAAAATCCTGCTGAGGAAGGCTGCTGTCCAGGTGTGCTCCTCAGGATCAGTACCAGGACAAGCCCAAGCAGAATGTTTCAGTTTTGCAAACTAAGGCAGTGGCCAAAATAAAAAACAGAAGGAGAATATGAAAAGAAAGAGGGCAGCATTGGCCTTGTCACCTCCTACCACTTGCCACCTCAGCATGTGTTCTCCAAATGAATAATTCTTGTTTCACAGCTCATGATAAATACGACGATGTAGAACATTTGGACTTCTTATTATAAACAAAGTCAAATTAATGTCTTGAATGAGTATGAAGTGGTTAAGTACACACGCACCACAGGTTTTATACAAGCCATCATTAAGACACTGGCAGCTGAATCATTAATCACTTGTCAAAGGTTAAAACAGTAGAGCCTGCAGTAAAAATGCACAGTATTTTATGCAGCACAAGGGCCATAATGGACAAAAATTTCATCCTCTTTCTGCCCTCACTAATAGGAAGCGAGGACTGTGCATCTGCAGGACCTATAAATAAACTACCAAGGCTGACTTGCTTCTACTGTACTTAATGGTAGGAAATTGCATAAAAGAGGTGCTCAGCCAGGCAGTGACCTTGAGAAGTTGATGTGAAGAGAATACAGAGGGGCTGATTGTGCTCTCCTGAGGTGGGCTCCTGAGAGAGGTTACTGCACAGCCCAGCTGAAATTCTCAGATTTGTATTATGGAAAGTCAGGATGGAGCTCACATGAACTGAACTGAATTACACGTGGATGGGATTATTATTTTTATTTATTTATATTTCTATGGAAAAAGAAAGGGCTGCACGGATCGATAGAGTTTGCATTCTCAGAGAGAAACACAAAACCTGGCTCTGTGGAAACAACTATTGAACCTCTTGGGCACCCCCTCTCACACTTATTTATTTCTACCATTTTTCCATTAAATGCCTCAGAGCTTTTGCTATTAAGTGAATCCCTGCTGACTAAGGCAAGGGACAGATAGTTTCAGTTAACAGACAAGCAACAGCTCCTCTCTGTTGTGCTTCACTGTTCTGGGCACTGAGCAGCCTCTGCCCACACAGGCAGGAGCAGACAGGAATCCTCAGGTGCTCAGGAGAAGAGTTGGAAGTGGAGTTTGTGATCCCTGCCTGGGGCTCTCTGCCCCCCAGTGCCCACACCCAGCCCTGCTCCCTGCCAGGAAAACCACTGGATGGAAGGAGGATACTGCCCTGCCTAAGGAGCTTACCTGGGGCTTCCTGTTGCAGTCCCTTGTTTTCATTGCTTACACCTTAAACAAGTTCTTGGCATCGTAAGTATTTTTTTCTGTGTTAGGTCAGTCCCAAGCTGATCTTCTTGGAACATTTCCACTTCCAAGTAGGCTGTTTCTAAGAATGACAGGAGACAAAAACAGGGGTGTAGTGCCCAGGAGATGAGAACAGGGGTGTAGTGCCCAGGAGACGAGAACAGGGGTGTTCTGCCCAGGAGATGAGAACAGGGGTGTTCTGCCCAGGAGATGAGAACAGGGGTGTAGTGCCCAGGAGATGAGAACAGGGGTGTTCTGCCCAGGAGATGAGAACAGGGGTGTTCTGCCCAGGAGATGAGAACAGGGGTGTTCTGCCCAGGAGACGAGAACAGGGGTGTTCTGCCCAGGAGACGAGAACAGGGGTGTTGTGCCCAGGAGATGAGAACAGGGGTGTTCTGCCCAGGAGATGAGAACAGGAGTGTTCTGCCCAGGAGATGAGAACAGGGGTGTTGTGCCCAGGAGATGAGAACAGGGGTGTTCTGCCCAGCTCAAGAACTAAGGATTCAGTTCTGCTGAAAATTCCAGGAGCAGAACCCAGAGTGGAAGGGCTGTTTCCTCCCCAGAGCCCTTGCCTCGCCAGCTTCAGGTTAAGAAGTGCACTTGTCTCTGCCAGCTCTCCAGCTTTGTCAAGTTTGGTTCTTGTTGACTCACGGATCTGCAGGGAACCATGACTGCAACTCAATTCTGCTCTGTTTCCCAAGCAGAGTCTCAGTAGCCTTTGGAGCCCCCAGAAGCAGCTGACACAACACCTATTCTCTGTTGTTTGCTCCAGAAATGTGATTTTCATCTGCCTCCTGCCAACCCATGGCTTAGCAAACAGTAACTGCAAACTCCTCCTGCTGCTCCTGCACTGGGAATGTTCCCCCTCAGCAGGGAAATGGCACCCTGAGGACATCCAGAGACAAACCCTGACTGCAGCCCTGCCTCCAGGCCCTGGGAATTACTCACGGCAACCACCCTGGCTCCTCCAAGGAGATCTGGTGATCTCCTGCTCTCCAGGGGCACTGCCTGGTTTTGGGATGTCAGTTCCAATCCAAAAACTGTCACCAGTTAACCCTTGGGTAACACGTGTCAGCTCTTTGCAGGACAACTGTTAACCCGTGGCTAACACATCAGCCCTGTGCAAGATGAACATGAACCTATGGCTGAGTCTTATCCCTTTAATTTGGAGTGAAACTGGAGTGCCCAGCAGAGTTTGCAATAGCCAGGGAAAGAGACAATTTATTGATTTTGGGTGTAAACTGAAAAGAAACCACCAGAAAAATAAAGGCATCTCCAAATAGCAAATGCCAGCTTGAAGATACCAGTGTGGCATGGTGGGACAGGTAGTAAAATGTGCTGCCACTGGTGTAGATGTTGGCTGTGGGATGGTCACCCTTGTACCCCTAGCTAGGCTGCTCTTCTAAAAGATACTGAAAAAAAGTCTTAGTGATGTTAGTGACACAAGACTCACAGCAGCAACTGCAGGCTGGTACTGCAGGGCTGCTCCAACAATGAACTGGCCATTACAGTCACAAAATAATTCTGCTTTTCCCAGGCAACATGGGTCTTACAGAGTCAGAAATTATGCACATTCACAGTTAGGAGTTATCAAAGGCTTTTTGTGATCATTGTGCTTCTTTCTGATCCTTGTGCTATCACAAGTTTTAGTCCAAATTCAATTCATTTCACAGTAAGTATTTTCCTGCTTCTTAACAGAGCAATTTGGAAACCCACAGGACACTTTGTACAACACTAAGGTTTTTTCCTTATGGCAACAAAATGGGTTCTTTGCCTTTTTTTTCCCCAGGGACAGCACCCCAGCTTGCACAAGGATGTATTTTTTTCCATTGTGATTACACACAAAACTCTTCAGCAGTTTAGAACTTCCAAGCTGTCATTTTGTCACACTACTGCCTCTTAATTATAATTCCTTATATGTAGGGGGTAGGAATTTCATATCAAATGAAATTTGCTTTGTCTCACATGTCGTGAGCAAACAGAACTTTGTTATCTTACTGTAACTGCATGACACACAGCAGGAGGTGCTGAACAAATCCTCAGTAATGTTATTGATCACTAAGATGGGATTCTGGAGTTCCTCTTCTCTTTGTTAGGGCCAAGACTGTAGCAAAGCTCCAGAAAGGGTGGTGGGGAGCAGAGGTCTCTGTGCCTGAAGAGCACCAGTGTTGCTTCCAGACCCAACACTTTGCACTTGGCTCTTCCCTCACTCTTCTCTCTCCACACCTTCACCATACCCACGTCTCTTCTTTCAGAACTGTTTTTCCAGCTGTTTCCCAGTGATAAACACACCTGTGATACTCTGACAATTTCCTACAGGTATCCCAGATGATTTAGGGAGAGAGAATATACTGAAACAAGGAAAAGGTAGGGAGGAAGCAATCTCCTTATCATGCCAGATGGCACTGGGAATAAAGACCTTGGAAGAAAAAGTATCCTGAATGCAGCTTCGGTGATGTTGGTTTTGCAGGTGTGCCAACACCAGGGGAATACACCCAGTGGAGGAGAAGGAAGGACCAGGAAGAGCTGCCAAGAGAGCTGCTGGAAATTCACATCATCTCCTTCCCTTCTCGTGTCCCCAGGAGTGCTCAGCCTGCTGCAGCCCAACTGCACAGCTCCAGGAGGCACAGCTCTGGCAGCCTGAGAGGATCAACAAGAGGGAGGGAACTTGTCCCATCAGCATTATTCCACTCCAAAGCACGTTTGCTGCCCCCACAGGGATGATTCAGCTCGGAGCTCTGCAGCACTCAGGGCTGCAAACACAGCAGGAGCAAGGAGAGGGATTTGTGCCAGCAGTGATGCAGAAAGCTCTGCCCCACACACACAGCATGTGTCCCACCAGACCCACATGTCCCACCATGTCCCAGTGCCACAAATGGCACTGATGCCAGCCCCATTCCCCTCTGCTCCTGAGGACACAGAGCCACTTCCAAAAAAATGGGGAAGGGCTGGCTTTAACTTCCAAAAAAAGTCAGAACACATTCCCTATAGGTCCAGAAATTCTGGTGGGGCAGAAATATGCCCCTCAAAAAGCCAGTCGGGCCTTGTGTGATGGCACCCAGGACAGAAGAGCTGCTGCAGAAAACCTGGGAAGAAGAACTGGGAAAAGCAGGCAGCTGCAGTTTCCCTCTCCGTGACACTGGTCCCAAGCAGCCAGTGGTACAAAAAGGAGTTTGTCACCTCATGGTCCAGGCAGCAGATCTCCTGAGCATGTTGGTGTCAGATCCAGTCCCTGGCAGCTCCCCTTCTACATTGAGTCTAAACCAGCAACATCATTTAGCAAAGCAAACTTGAGTTTCCAGCACAGTTAAGGTGAGGCAGCCATGAAGACATCCTTGGGAGGATCAGCAACATTCAGCACAGAGTTAAATCCTGCTGTCAGTGCACTGGGAAACAGGATAAAAATAGACTGAGTGTGGTGGCAGCCAGCACTGGCTGTGAGAAGCAATCCTGCCTGCATCCTGGCTTTGGGGGCTGCTGAGATGGTGTATTTCTGCTTCCTCAGCTCCATTTCTACTGCTCTTCATGTTTTAAAAGAATACTGTGAGTGAAAGCTGAGGTGAAATTGAGATTTCAGGGGCTTCCACAGGAATAATTTCAGAGAAAATCATGTAGTGTGAAGTTGCAGTGTTCAGAAATCCTTCACAGCTGAGAAAGAAGGTAGCAGTTTACCCAATTTAACTCATAAACCCCAAGGAAAGAGATCTTATAAGGGATGCTCTCCTCTCAGTAGGAAAACATGGATTTGATCTGTCAGCATCCATTTCAATCAAATGATAGTTCATGCCTTAATTTTGCCAGAAGGGCTCACTCTGAGGAACTGAAAGGGCACCACCAGGCAAGATGTAAGAAAATGAAGGCCACTTCTTTATTGCAAAAGACACCTCTAAAGAACAAAACTTCCAGAAAAAGGATCCTTCATCACTTCCTAAAATAGAAACCTTCAGTTCTGCAGCATCTAAAGGCGTAAAATTTCAGAATCTCTTTTTATACCTTCTGCTAATTCTTTAAAAGGAAGTCAGAGGATAATTCAACAACTTTCTATAATTAGTCTAATATTCTGCTGCTTTCCTTTTTTTAGTTACTACTCATAGACAGAGCTGATTTTGCCAACTAAGAGCATGAGACTCAGGAGTACTCCAAGAACACCAAAACATTCCCCACCACGGACCAGTGCATGGGCTGGGAAGGTCTGGAATACCATTCCAAGCTGCTCAGCAAGGGATCTACTTGGGACCCACAGTGTATCCTGTGCACATTCACCCTTCCCTGCCCTCCAGAAGAGCCCCAGGCTATGGCCACTCACCTGAGAGATCATATTTTGCCAGTTTAAGAGTGCACAACCTCAGCCTGATGTGGAGTTCAGGTCATTGCTGCTTTCTTCCATCTAGCTCTCAGATTAACCCCAAATTAAACTAATAACTATTAGTATGTTGTTCTGAAAAGTACATGAAAGCCCAAAGATCCATAATGTACCTGGCTCTAGCACAGTTTTCATCTGAAAGTTCTTCAGAATGTATCTTTACTGCATTCACACAGAAAAACCAAAATATTATAAAAACTTATTTTCTGCAGAGTGGCTTCATAGTAAACAAGACAGCAAAAAACTTCTCTGGCATTAATCTCATCCACCATAGAATTAAAACCACTGCAGAAGCAAAGGCTTTCTTTTCCCAAATATTGTTCAACTCTCCCCATTTTGCAAACATCTTGGACTTCAATTCAGTAAGCAACAAACCCAGCCAGACACAGAGGAACACTGCCAAGGCAATGCTGCTCTCACTACCAAGGCTCACAGGTGACACCCTCAGCTAACCTGGAGCACCAAAGCAAACCCTGTGTGCTACCAAGAATTCACAAGTCCTTTCCAGGCTTTTTTTTCCAATTCTCTTATAAGCATCCAGACCAATGCAGGGTGACAAGGTGCAGTCCCAGCCTGCCCAGCCAGCTCCTTCACCTGGGGGATGGTTGGTACCCTGGTGCCTCAGCACTGTCACACCCAGATGCACACTCAGCTCCCACTGAGCTTCAGAGGTGCCCAACCAAGCTGAGGCAGCACAGGCAGTCCTGCTCCAACTCTTCTGATTGGGTTTTCCAGGAACACAAACAGAGGAAAACATCATCAAAACCACAGAAGACTTTGGAACAAGTGAGATGAGATCTGGAACAACAGAGAAGAAACCCTGGCTCTGGTGACACCAAGAGGGGAGTTGTTATCACACTGACCAGAACGGCCACAGACAGACCCCTGACTGACCAGTGACCCCAGGAGCAGGCTGAAAGCTTTACATGGCCCTTAGGTCCCAAAAACCTCTGTAAGATGGGCTCTGTGAGCAAGGGACTAGGTCAGTGCCATCCCCCTGAGAGAGTGGATTTTCTGCCTACCCATTCCCCCTTTAACAAACACTGTATCACCAAAGGCCCCCTGGGCATCCGGGGGGTGTGGGGCTTGTTGGGAGGGCATAAAAATACCACTAAGGTATTTAGAAAAATCCAGACTAGTTCTGAACCAGCTTCTCAGCAGAGCAAACGAGCCCCCAGAGGGCAGAGAGCTAACAGAGATACCCTGGCATGGCACCAGAGCTCTCCCATGCACAGCACCCAGGTGTCTGCCCAACCCTGAGCTGCTGCCTCCTTCCCTTCCTGCCTCCTCTGAACGTGGATTTCATCTGGGCTGGGAGGGGGAACAAAGAGAAGGGATGTTTTAGTGATGCTACTGCTTCTTTTGGAAGTTTAGTAACAGTTTTAGAAAAAGATTAAAGGGTGTTTTAATCAACTTCAAACTGACAACAGATGTTGGCTTCAATAAAAATGAGTTACGAAAGAGAAGGGAATAACAAGAATTAATTAGAAGATGCTGAGCAAAGAAACAAAGTCCAGAAATCTGACATTTCCTGGCAATTAATTTTTAGATCAGCATCCCCTCAGGACAGGTGGATACTCTTTCTTGTTTTTAATAAAGACAGTATCACATTGGCATCACCACTACTGGAAGCACAGATCATCAGCTCTGTATTTAACAGCACAAACCCAGCCCACAGTCATCACTCCAGCTCCCAGGAGCAGCTCTTCCCAAAGCCAAGCACAAAGGGAATGTTGGTTCTGGTACTGTGGGGAGCAAGGTGATGGGTGGGTAATCAGCAGAAGAAAAGAAATATTGCCAAATGAAAGATGGAATGTGGACCTATTATCTTTTTTCTTGAGGAAAAGCACCAGAGCCTGTGCCAGGTCACTGAGTGACCTCCTGCAGCACAGAGTCTCCCACACTGTGCTGAAGGACCCAGGAGAGGCAACCCTGAAACTACAGAGTGAGCAGGACTCATCCTCTGCATAAACTGCAGGAGCTGCAGCAGTGCAGAGCTCCCTCCCCTCACACCCAGCAGCAGTCCAGCACAAAGCACTGGAATGGGAAAATTCTCAGGATGAAGTGAAATGATACCCAGAAGCATCAGATACCAAACCAGGACAGAAAGCTACACTTGCCTCTCACTCTTGTAAAACCCATGGGCTTGGAGGAGAAGACAGAAGGGCTGTAAAATGTGACATGTGAAACCATGGAAGGGGAGGTGCTGAGAAATAATTCAGAAGTATTTGAGCTCTCACACCAGAGGGGGCTTTTCCCACAGTGGGGTAGGACAGTGTGGATGCCAAAGTCTGCTTCAAAAAACCACTTGGTTTCATTAAGGCCACTGCCTGTCAGGGTGTCCTGGCACTAACAGGCCAAAGGGACACGTGGAGCCAGGACTCTGATGGGATAACCTAAGGGAATCTCTCCCTAACCAGCACTCCTTTGGTCCCACTCCAACACAGGGGGCTGAGTGACAGCCCAGGCTCTGAGGCTGCGTGGCACTGCGTGCCTGGGGACACCGATGTCACTGGAGTTAAGGGAGCCAGGAACTCCCAGAAGTGCTCAGCTAGGGGAGAGGCAGGGAGCAGGGCAGTGCTGCAGGGATGGGGAGAAGGTCTCAGGGGCGGAAATCTCACTGGGCAGGTCCCAGTTTGGCCATAAGCACAGCACCCACCCTCTGCAGTGTTCTCCCCAAGCCAAGCAGGGATGTTTGCCATCACCAGGAGCAAACAGCACCAGCAATCAGCTGCAACAGCACCCAGCTCCCTGAAATTGGAGTTGTAAAGGTTTGACCAGTTTCCCCCTCCTGCCCTTGGGAGCTGTGTCACTGCTCAGCAGCTCAGGAAATCCTGCAGAGCCCCTGCAGAGCCTCAGTGGCCCCAAGCCCTGCTCTCCATCCCCTCCAATGCACCACAGCACCCCTGGGTCCTGCAGCCTGTGCCAGGGGCACTGGGGCAGCAAGCTGTGTCCCTCACTCCTCACCTCACCCAAACCTGCTGCCAGGGACCACAGCTCTGCAGTGATGCAGCCCAGGCTGGAATGAAGACATCCGAAGGGACACTGGAGCAAGACAGCCTGAGTAGCCATGGCAACCCCCACTGGCTATCCATTTCCCTTCCTGCTGTATTAGTGCTTTTGTCTTACACTACTGATTTTCTATCACAGTGTATCAGCCACGGGCCCACCTGAGCTCCAGACAGCAGAGATCCTAACGGTCCTTGAAAATAATTTTATTACCAGGTTTTTATCTCATCGTCTTAAAAGCACTGCAGTGGACTTGGGTTTCATCTAAAGAAAGGAGAAAGAAAGGAAGTGGATGCCACTAGTGCTCAGTCTCAGCAGAGAGAAAGCTGGTACAAGCCAGTTGGGTACCACCAAATAAGTCCTTCTTCAGGGTTTCAAGTATTTACCTCATCTCCAGGCACCTGGCTTATCATGCTGGTACAAGCATGTCTGGGTGCTCCTGTCACCCGGGAGGGTTATGTGACACCAAAGCTCCTTTGTGCCCAGGAGAGCTCTGTCCCCCAGCCCCTGCTCATCCCCTGCCATGTCACCAGCTGCTGGGACTCTTGGGGACACCAAAATGATGGGCATGGCCAGGAGGGACAGCAGGACTCAGCCTCCCCATCTGAGAGAGGCCAAGAAGGCAGAGCTCTGCCCCAGCTTCCCACACACACTGCTCAGCTCTCTCCTCCTGATTCAGTCCTGCAATATGAAGGCTTTGCTGGAGGAAGATTTATTTATTTGCTGTTGTTAGGATGTGAGGAAAAGGGCACAGAGTGAGAAAAGCAAGAATCCTATCTGAAATTTATCCTTGCTGCCACACTGCATCAAGTTCTGCTGGGCCAGCACTACCTGGGGCACGTTCTACAAGTTCACTAAAAGCAAGGAAACCAATGGGGTCATTTTTTGGTACTTGTACCTAAAAATCAGCAATGCTCACCCCAGCAAACAGCCTGCTGGCAGCACATGTATCTAACACCAGGAGGAGCAACCCGAAACTTCCTTAAATTGCAAGATGGGGGCACATAAGGAAAAAGGTGAACATCTACCCCTACACCATCACAGTGTTGTGACTCTAAATTTTAAAATTCTACCTAAAGAATTGTAGGTCCCTCACATCATTACTGACACTTTTCTGTGCAGTACCAAAGGAGAGCCATCTATATGGCTCTGGGACCCTGCAAAAACACCCCAAAATACCAACATATTTGTTTTTCCTCCACGTTGCTGCTTCATGCAAAGTAAATTGCTAAAGGATATATTAATGCATTAATTTTAAAAAGGCTTGTTTGAACTGTTCCTTGAAGGAATTTGAAAATGTTCTTTCTTCCTTCCCTTTAAACAGCACTTTGGAATTAGTATGCCATTGTGCAGATCAAGGCCATTTGCACAAATATAAAATATTCAATTAATAAGCCTGGAATATTTAATCACAGCATTGAAATGCTAAGGACTGCATTAACATTTATTATTCCCTATAAAGGAGGATCTCCAGCACTCTGCCTGCAACTGTTCTGTAATAGCTCTGGAGCTCTATGTGGGTTTTTGGTCTTTTTCCTAAACCAATGCTAAAAGGCAGTATTAATGCAGATTAAGCTAAATTTCATAACCACTAGAGTAACACTCCAAGAGGGAGTGAAATTGCTAGCTCTTGATTTAAAAAAACTGAGAAAAACATTTTTTTTTTTCCTATTTCCAATTAGCAGAGCTTAGACAGCAGAGAATTCTGCAGCCAAGTCTTTCCATTCCTGGCTGAGGCCTGGATGAAGCACAGAACATCTGAGTGGGAATGCACCAGAGAGAGGGGTAACTCCAGGGGCAGGCAGCCAGTTGGGTACCACCAAATGAGTCCTTCTTCAGGGCTTCAAATATTTACCTCATCTCCAGGCACCTGGCTTATCAGTTTGCTGCATTTCATCACAACAAAAGCAGCAACCCATAGGCGATCTCCAGAGATGCACAACTGCTTCAGCAGCTCAGGTACTGGTACCAGCAGCCACATAAATAAGATGGTATCTATTGGGGCAGAGAGTCTACAAAGATGAACCCACCCCACCCTGACAGTTTAGGTCCCCAAAGGGAAGACATCAACCCAGCAAGCATTTTCATTTGTGTAACACAGTGAGTTGTCTGCCAAAGATCTAGCAAAAAAATCTGCATTAGAACCAGCCAGTGCAGGTAACTTCCCAGCATGGAGAACACAAAGGGAGGTTTATCCACCTCCCCTTCCACCCCTAACCCCCTCTCCCATGGCATGATGCTTTTCCCTTAAAAGCCCTTCTTCTGCCTTGGAGGTTGGCTGGGTGGCACAAGGACATGGGTTAACTTCCATGGGAAGGACTCACTTCCAGAGAACTGAACTGAAGGGATTTGTGCTGCCCAAGATACAGGTTACAGGCTGTGGAAATCTACCATTATCCCTGAAGGCATCCAAAGTGTTCTTTTGTTGGTTCTGGAGAGTCCCAGCTGGGGCTGTGGATGGTTCCTGTAGGGATGCTCCCTGTTGCAGAGGAGAGGGCCCAAGCACTGCAGGAAAACTCACTCTAGTACTGGAAGCAAACTGGACTGAGGAGTTTGGACCCATCAATGAGAGGAAAGTCTTCAAATATTCAAAATCCTAACTCAGGCAGATGAAAAACCAAGTGGGAATGTTTATATGAACCAGCCTCCTCAGAATGGTATGGGGAACACAGCATCCCCAGCTGCTGCTTGGGGGAACACACATGGCCCATCTGACATCTCAGGGCATGTGGGGAAACGTGGGGAGGTCAGAACCATCAGAAATGGAGTTGGTTAAAACTTGACAATGACAGAAAAACAGCAGCAAACACATCAGGTGAGGCACAGAAGCAATCTGAGAGGGGGAAAATCTTGTGCCTTGGCCATCCTGACATCCTGATGCCAGGTTCCAGCTTCTAAAGCAAAGGCTTTAGCAGGACTGATTAAGCTCTGGGAGCAGTGCCACTCTGCAGCTGCCAGCAAGAGCCCTGCTGGAGGAGAGATTTCTGCACCCCACTCACAGCACCACCCAGGCAGACCCTTCAAAGAGTTTGGCTCATTTCAGTCAGGAACGGAAAAAAAAAAAAAAAAAAAAAAAAAGAGGCTGTAAGAGGGCATTTTTTCTCAGTGTCTTCAGGGATACAAACATCAGGGAGGGAGAAAGAAGAGTTGTTAAAACTAAAAGCAAAAATGCTTGCACAATAGTAAACGGTATAAAATAGTCATAAATCCAGGCTGGAAATCTGAGGATTTATTATCCTGATGGCAGTGAAGTTCTGAGACAGCCTCTCAGTGGTAGTGGTAGAAAAAAGCCCTGTGCCTTGCTTGAAGCTGCAGTTTGCTCAGCCCACGGGGATAATTACAGGAGAGGCTGCTAAGAGCCTTGGCCAGGAGGCACAAATCAAAGGTGTCTTAGCTCAGGGTTACACCAGAGAGGTCCCCATCTGGATGTCAGGTCAGGCTGTGGTCACCTCTGTGTTTACAGCAGACCCAGGGTGGCAGAATCACTCAGGTAGTTCAAGTCAAGGCTGGGCTGCAGGCAGATCCCTGCCCCAGCTGGAACTCAGCTTCAGTTTTATGGTCTGAATGGAGTTATTGATTGGAAAGGTTTCTCCACTGCTCTTCTCAGTGACACCCAGGGAAAGGAAAAATCATTTTGTGATCTAAACATAAGGAAAAAAAAAGCCCTTCTTTAATGTAAGGTGCTGAACACTGGAACAGATTGCCTGGAGAGGTTTTCAGTGTCCAGCCCTGGGAGAGAGGGATAACCACAGCCCCCAGCAATCTGCAGACATCTCCAGCCTCAGCTGCTCCCTCTGACCCAGCACACAGGAGAACCTGCCCCAGGCTGCACTGCCAGAGTCAGGAGCCCAGAAACACACAGCAAGTGCTCACAGAAGTTGATATTTCTGCATGGAGATGCTGTACAGTTGCTGCAGAAAATTGAAATGGGAAATTTGGAAACCTTGAGTGTGATTTGGACTTAAAACTGCACAGTATGGGCTCTCAGAGTATGTTCTTTCCCAGGCAGATGCCTGAGCAAGGCAGTTCATTTGGCAAGCATCCAAGGGACTGGAAAAATGATGGACTAAAAAAAATGGCAGCACCAATTTTCAATTGTTTTAAGTGTTCACCTATGAATAATTTGCAGGTAGACAATATCTACTTAGCTAATGGCTTTATAATTTCTGTTAAGAATAAGCATTAGAATGGCTGAAGTTTCTGCTCGATCAAAATCTCCTGAGTGAGAAAAACAGAAAGTGCCACTGAAGACCTTATTATCCCTCTGAGAATAGGTGTCAGCTTCCCCTCCCTAACACCCCATGCACTGGTGTTTCCACAACTCCATCCATGGCACTGCCATTTGGTGTGACTGGGAAGCAGCTGCATGTACTGTACAGGCACAAGACTGGCCAAGCACTTTCTTTTTCTTGTTTTAAGTCGTTTAGCACAGGACCTTGGGAGATGTCCCTGGTGGGCAGCTCGGAACTGTACCTGAGCAAGAGCTTCTCCATGGAGGTCACTGGGTTGGACTGGATGACCTTCAGAGGTGCCTCCCAACCCAGCACATTCTCTGATCCTATATCTCACCTCTCAGGGACAGAATGTCAAACCCTGCATCCACAATGTGCTGTTTCCTAATAACAGGCACCATGAAGCTGTCTCTCCTCCATAAAAATCTGACACGTTTCCTTGCAATCATCAGAGATCACTTGAAGTGATCACTTGCAAAATGCAGATGAAAGATAGCTACAGACATCAGTAAAAATCAAATCTTACAATTAGGTAAAGGACAACAAGGGTGTTTTAAAAGAACAGTAACAGGGGAAATTGTTGTAATAGCTTACATCCATTACTGGAAATGGATATCATAACTATTAGTGTTAGAGAAAGCACTCAACAAATCTCTATCCTCTGTGCTTGTTATGATACTAACTGGGGTATTCACTTGGTAGAGTGACAGCAAAATATTTTCTGTTTAACAATGATTGTTTAACAAAGTAGATTATTAACCAACCACAACCAAAGCTAATGACAGACTTAAGAAACTTCAAAGTGGTTTTTAAGAGCAATTTTTCAAAGCAGTTCAGGGGCTAATTCCATACATGTTTACCAAGGCTTGGGAGCCTCAGGAAAGCCAGAGGAAAGGAGGTTGGAGCAGCAGAGGGCTCTAATCACAGGACTGGAGGGGACAACTTGGTTGAGTTGTTAACATGTTAAGCAGAGAGGCAAAGGCTGATCCTGACAGAGTGTGGAAGGCAGAATTAATTACCAGGATGGTGTCACATTGATTGGATTTTATAAAAAAGACCTGAATAAGCCAAATGCCTTACAGAAACATCTTATGCCAGAGTGCATCTTAACCAAACTGGAAACTCTCATGGCAAACATCTGAGGAGAAAAAGAAATATACTCCCAGTCAGGACATGAAATTCCTGCTGCTCCTGTGCAAGCAAAGTGCTGATCTCATCAGAGGAGAACCAAGTGCAGCTCTGATCAGCTGCTTCAAATACAAACCCAGAGACAAGTGACATGGCTCATGCTTCCAGCTGAGACAAACCCTGACTGCTCCCTAGGGATACACCAGGGAGAAAGGGGAGAAGTCAGGAAGTCACAGGCAGGGCCAGCACAAGAACTGTAAATTAGCCATGAACACATTTTCATGGGAAGCAGGAGAGCACAGCTAATCACTGGAGAGGAAATACTAAGGAATACTCTCTAGTACCAGGTGTAGGAACAGGAAAAATAAATAGCCAGGTAAAAAATGAGCTCATTTACAACAGTAGCAGGTTAGGATTGAAAATAACTATCCAGGAGTCCTTTCTGGTGTTCCTAAGGAAAGGTTATGGCTGATCCCAAGGGAAGATGCTCAAGAGGTGAAGCTTGGATGCAGAAGCAGAACTGAGCCTGGGGGGGGCACTGGCTCTGCCATCTTTCACCAAGGGGCTGGAGACCCCAGAATCCCATGGCCAAGTGACAGGAAGATCTGAGATATGGCAAACCTGCCTTGCATGAGGAGATGAAAGCAGCTTCCCATTTTTTATTTAACAGAGTGGAAGGATGCGACCTCTCCACCACCTGCATAGGCTTAAAGTTTCTGGCATGAGACTGCTCTCCAGTCCAGCTGAGAAAGGACGCGTCAGAAAGCTGCACCGAGACCACTGCTGGCAGGAGGTAAAGCAGAGCGGCTGAACACTGAGGTGACAACCTGAGGTCACCAGCCCGGGGTGACAGAGCTGGGAGCAGCTCTGCAGGCAGCTCCTGCCATCTGGTGGACACAGGACACACACAGCATCCCAAACCAGCTCTGCTCCTGCTGGAAAAGCATCAGTGGGGCTGACTACATAGAAACCCACAGTGCCTTCTGTGGCCCCCGGCAGACGTGAATGATTTTATAAATTAAATAATATCAATGCAACAAGACTCCTCTAATACCTTACTGAAGCAAAATGCTACAGAGATCAGAGAAACTGCCATTTTTTACACGTCACTCAAATGTACCTTTATAAAATAATGACAAAGTAGTTCCTTTCAGAGTTTAAAACAAGTATCTTGCTGAATAACAGCACTAATTTTCTTTTAAACATTTTTGCAAGTATGCTGAGCCAAATGAGCATGCCAGCAGCTTCAGGCTGAAGTCATTTACAGCATTACCAGGGCCTCAAGACACCAAACAAAGCTGGATCAGAGTCCATTCCAGGCACTTTTCCATCAAGGCAATGAAGAGGCCTTGGAAACTTCCATTAGCACATGGAACTGAAGATCTGTGGGGTTTAAGTGTGTTTGCTTCTCCTGTAAGCAGCTAGCCTGCATTGCACCCCTGTGGTCTGCTCCTAAGCCACTTGGAGCTGGGTCAGGAGGTGTTCAGTGACAGCACACACACCTTTAAAGGCAGGAAAACCTTCCCTCCTTCCTGCTTCCTTCTCTTTCTGTCTTCCCCACCTGGTTTTCTGTGAACTAAAACCCACCCGTTGCCCAGGACCTCCTTGCTGCCTGCAGCACCCACTGCTCCTTATCCACCTCCCAGTAACACGGGTCTCACCCAGAACCTCAAATTCAGCCCCTGTGCTGATGGCTGCCAGACCAGACAGCACAAATGCACAAAGGGACCAGGGCAAGGGCAGCTTCACCTCTCTGGTCACTGCTCTCTGCCCTCCAAACCCCTGTGTCCAGTCTGCCATCAGCCAGGGAAACCAGGAGACTTGGCCCAGGAGCACTGGGGAGGGAAGGAAGAGCCACACAGCCACACCACACAGCTTGGTTCTTTAGGAAACCAGGCAAAACCTTTCTAACTAGACCAGCTCACCCTGACCAACACTGTCCCAGTGCCTTCCTCACTTCCAGCCCTCACACAGCCACAGCTCATGTGCCCCCAGCACCTCCCACAGTGTGGGAGAGGCAGTGCTCACCCGTGGCTGTATGGAATAGCTGATGCATAAAGAGAATGATAAAAACAAAATGCATTTCTGAGGAGGCATTACCACCTAACCCTGATTTCTCTGAGTGGTTTTCCTGAAACAAAGAGTATGTACAGGTTTTATAGCTCTTCAGCTTGCCAGTCATGTAATCACAGCTACCCTGAGCACCCCTCTAGAAGTTACATTTATTCCTGTTTCAATATTCCTGCAACGATTCACCAGAGCAAACTAAAGAACTGATACACACCCTGTGAGCAACACCAAGCACAACAACCTGGTAAAAGCAATTTCAAGGCTAAAGCAGAAACGTGTTCCTTGTCTGGGAGTGACCCTGCCATCCTGCCAGGGCCATTGCTTGGCTGGGAGCTCCATGGAAGGTTATTCCAATGGCTCCACGCGAGGCTCCCTGCTGGGCACAGGGAGGGAAGAATTCATTTCGTTTGACTTGAGCCCCCTGCAGCACAGACCCCTGCACCTCCATGGATCATCTCTGCACAGCCAGGGGAAGGAAGCAGCAGGCAGACATCTCCAGGGGCTGCTCTGATTGCCTCTGCAGAGCAAACAGAGCCAGGGTGTCCCTGACAGCTCCCACCTGCAGGGACAGCCACAGCCTTGGAAAAGACAGGAGAGGAAAGACATGGGGGAACAAAGGGGAAGGGAAAAGGAAGAGGGAGGAACTCCCTGTGATGTCAGCTCCACAGACTTGCACTTGCAGTGGGAAAGGCAGCAGAGGTTTGTAAGAGAAAGTTTTGATGGGAAAGCACAGCAGGGTGAAACACTGAAGCAACCCACACAAATTATTGGGAAGGAGCAGGTGACTGCCATTGCACCAAACACAATCCTGATGCCACAGTGCAAACTCCTGTGTTACTAGATCCCACCAGTGGGCAAAACAGGAAAGTACAGCCCATGCCATGAACAAATTCCCTCTGAAAAATAACGGCAGGAATTAGGAAGGAAAAAGGCTAGAAAACATAGCTGAAAGGTACTGAGTAGAGGGGCAAGGCCTGTACGATATGAGAAATAAATAAATTTAGGTCTCTGACCATTAATGTGCATATGGGGGGCTCACCCCAGGACACAGAGGAATTCTTACATCTTCCCTTCTAAGACACACACACACCCCCCTTTCTCACACTCTTTCAGCTTTTCCCTTAGCCCCGAGGCTAACTGCACTACACAGCATTAACAGACCATGGCAGGAGAGCACAGCCAGCTCTGGCCAGCTGGGGATTTCTTGTCCTAGAGCAGCAGCTAGCACAGGACCTAGGCATGGCCAGGCAGGCAGATGAGACAGGCTGAAGCACGGGCTGTCATGCCTGATGTGCAGTCAGCTCTGGTGTCCTGCTTCCTGACAGCATCAGCACAAAGCTACAATTATTTTTATCCCTGCTTTTTATCCCCTGGCACGTGCTTGTTTCATCTCAGACCTGAAAGGTTATCACTGGAAACTCAGAATTAAACAGAACCAGCCCCATCTTCCCTGCCAAGAGCTCAGCTTAGTAGACAAAATGGCTTTGACAAATACCCTTGCTCACAGGAACAAGGAGTAATTTGGTACATCTGAAGGCTGACTCCATTTCTGTTCCAATCAGTTTGCAAGGTACTCTATCTTGTCCACTCCTTCCTTTCTCTTTTTTGTATCTCAGCTGCACCCCAGCTCTTCTCCACTTTCTTCAGTGACAAAGGACATCTCAAAATCCTAAGCCTTTGAGTCTGATGTGGACATATGAAACAAGTGCTGTGTGTGCCTGTGCCTGCTCCTCAGTGCCTGTGCTTTGTCTCTTCCTGCCCAGCATTGTTGGTTTTGTTGCTGGGCAGCTCACTGACCTTGTGCCAGTCCTTCTGGATCCTTTGCTTCACATTTGCCTTAAATCAGATTCCTCGGTCTCCTGATATTCAGCCCCAGGCACTGATCAAAATGCCTTTGGCTTCTTCTTTCTCAGACCTCAAGTCCTCATGTTGCCCTTGGCTATCTTTGGCTTCTGGTTTCCAGCCTCTTCCTGGTCAGCACCTCATTTTTGATCGCAGCTGTCCACAGCTTGGCTGAGATTCCCTGTCAGGCTTCACACTTTTTCCCCAGTGATGCAGCACATCTATCTCCCTGGCCTCACGGAAAGCCTCTCCTCCACCATGTCTGCCAGCAAAGCATGCCTCAAAGGCTCAGTTCCAACTTTCTTCTGAGCTTCCTGAAAAGGACAACTAATACACTGCCAAACAACAGGAAAACAGTAAAGGAACTTTAAAAAAGAATAAACAGGGACTATTGAAAGAGCAGATTGATCAGTAGAATAAATTTTAAAAATGCTTCAAACAAGGAATCCATCAACAGCTGCAAGAGCACAGGAGTCAGTGAGCTACAGAGGTCATAAATCACAGCAACCCACAGTCTGACCTGATTGCACAGACCTAAAGAAAGGGTCTTGGGTTAACTTTGGCAGCAAAGTAATCCTTGTGCAGTCCAAGAGGATTGCTCAGAACTCCCGACACTCTCCCCCTGCATGAAGGAGCTTGACCTTCTCCAGATCTCTCATCAGTCCTGGCCTCTTGCCAGGCTCCACAGGTAATCAGTCCTGTGCCATCCCCACTCTCCTGTGGGCTGCTCACATGCACCAGCAGAGCACACAGGATTTCATGTAGTACTCCTTGGCTAACTGCTGTTGTTCCTTCCACACATCTTTCCTCCAGAGCCAGTTCTCGTAGTCAGAGAGGAAATACAAAATGCCACCCCAGGGGGCACGGGCCAGATTCTCTCTTACCAGAGTGGTACAATCCTCAGAACAAATGATCTCTTCACAAGACTGAGTGACAGATCTTTGCTAACAGCACAGTGAGACAGATTCCCTGGGAGCACTAATTAATGTCACCTTCTTAGATCACGTTGACATCTTTTCCAGAGGCTTCAGAACTGGACCAGGAGCTTTAAATCCAATTGTTGACTTTGAAAAAAGAACAAGGCACCATTTCAGTCAGCTGGTTCTACACCTCCATCCATCTTTCTTGAAGGGCTTATAACAGAAGCACATATCTGAAAGCCTTATTTTAATTTTTAAATGTAAATCCAAATGGTCTGATGATCATTGGTCAAAGATCACAAACAATACCAGAATCCCAGCTAGAAAGTTTTCTGGGAAGACAATATAAAACCAGACCCACTTCTTTCTTCTCTTTATCATTTCAGCATGTGCACCTACTGCAGAACATTCTAAAGAGCACCATGTCAGCACACTGGTTAACACAGACCATGTCGTGCAAGCCTTCAGTCCTTTATTTGCCTGGATATCTCTTCAGTCATGAATAAAGCTTGAATAAAGGGCAAATCTGTCACAGCAAACAAATTAGCTTCACCAACACATTTGCATTCCAACCAAAATTACTAAATAAGTGAGAACACAATGAATGCAAATTAATTCACTGCTAATACAACAAAAGCAAAATTTATGCACCACAATAATAAATTCCATGTACCCACTGCTGAACAGTACTGCCTGGGAAGTCCTCTTCTGGTGCCTGTCTAGTGATGTGCAGATGTCAAATGTCACATCAAGTTCCACTGCTCAGAAGGTGACACATGGCTCTTCAGTGACTGCAGCTGCTCTACCCAAATGGTGCTGATGCAGTCAGCTCTGGTGCTGTTGCACAGGGCCCAGCAGCAAGGCTGAGGCAGACATCTGGTGATGTGCTGCAGCAAGACAGCACTCAGCTAACAAGCTGAGCAGGGTTGGCTTCCAGTGTGGGCTCTCCCTGTCAAAAGATTTTGTTTGATAAAAAGCCTGACAGGGATTCCAGCTGCGAAGGGGCCTGGAGGAGCGATGTGAAATGCACTGGCACTTGTCTCTCCCAGATCTGACTCCAGAGAACAACATTCAACTCTCATTTCAAAGTAAGCCTGTCAATTAGAATGACATTTTTCAAAGAAATATATGGGCCAAAGAAAGTTCTTTCTGAACATTCTCTTCTCACTGTTTTAATTTCAGAGTTAGGTCCAATTTGACACAGCCATACACACTGTCTTTAACTGAAATGGTAATTAACTTAGGAGGAACACTGTATACAGGCTTGGCTGGGTGTTTATGACAGAGCCTGAGACATTACCAACCCGAGGTCACAATGCAAGAGTCCTTTGCTTAGGAGCTGTTTTCAGGAGTCAGCCTAGCACAGAACAGAACTGCTACACATACAAACCACATTTAGTAGCCACAAAGCCCATCAGAAGAACAAACAGGTGTGGAAAATATAACAATGAGAAATAAACAGCAAGAATTAAGTGTTACCAGGAAATCTGAATTTTAATTAGAGAACATTTTTTGAGACTGAGAGAAGAACTAGAAAAGCAGTAGAGAGCTGAAGACCAGGACCACAAAGGAAGATACATCCAGTTTTGTTTAGGACAAACCCCCCAGGAAGCCATAGCCCAAATATTAAGGATGGTTCAGCATCATTGAACTTCAGTGCTGGGGAGGGCACAGGCTGAGGGACTGGAAAACTTCCAAGTAAGGGAAAATTCCTGCACAGAACATGAAGCTCAACCCAAGAACCATCCTGGGTGCAGAGCTTTCCACACACTGCTACACCAGGTACACACACAGCAGAACTTACACACATTAGCTGCTCCACAGCACTGCCTCCCCATCTCCCTCCTCCCCTGACACAAAAGGAACTGTAATTTTTCCACTGGATACAAACATGGTTTGGGAAGCAGATTGTTCAAAGTGATTTGATGTGACAGTTTCTAAAAAAACTGTTAGTGCCTGCTCATCAATCCAGTGCCTTTCCAAACCAACAGCATCCAGATCCCTCAAACAGGACAAGTATTGCACCCCTGGCTAAGGAAAATCTCCCAGGTACAGTGAAGTCACAGAAGAACAGCCCTCACTGATGCATAAACTACTGCTGATTTGTGAAAGTCACCCAGCTTATTTTGGTAAGAAATATGCATTGTGTCTTCTGCAAACAAAGTCATCCCTCAGTCACAACACTGAGATGAACTGGAGACCAGTGACAAAACTGGTTTTATCCATGTTTTTATGCAACATTTATGTTTTATCCTGGATCCCTAGAAGGCTTCAGAAAACCTTTTATGAAAAGCAATGAAGGAACCACAATCACTGTCCTGTGTTAAAAGGTAGATCCACAAAACCCCACTAGTCACTTTTCACCATGTCAAGTGCTTGAAGAGCAACATTTCATCCATTCATTCATTTTTTTCTGATATCCCTCCTCCAGTTCCTCTCTTCCTTCCCCCTAAGCTGCTGGCTGAGAACATAAGAACAATAAGTAATATTACAACACATAGAAAAGGCAAAAGAATGAAATAAATAAATAAAATCAGATGGCAGCAATCCATCATCACCTAAAGAAGAGAGTGGTGGTGTTTTGTCAGTGACAAGTAGTGCTTTCACTCACAAGTGTTTGTACAGAAAACCAGGATTTGTTTACTGCTCACACTGACAAACATGCAGATTCACAAAAGACACTTCAGTTTGTTTAATAAACAACCTGCCTGGGAATGGCTATTCCCTTATCATTTGTTTCTACACCACCTTCACCCTGATGGAAGAGCACCAGAACTCTTCAGAAAAAAGTCAGCACATTTATTTGAAAACTGGATAATTCCATTCTCTGATAGATTGATTAAAAAAAAAAATAAAACAAGTAGTTGCACTACTTGAGAAAGCAAATTTGATTGGTCTGATATAAAATTTTTGAATATTTTTTCTTATCTGGTTAAAAAAAAAAAAAAAAAAAAAGAAAAAACCCACAGTATTTAGAGTTCCACCAGGGCTCGTGGGGTGGTCATTTTTAGATCAGTACATTTAGAGCAAGGGTAAGAAGCCCCAGAAGTGCATTGCAATTAACATCATTAGATGCTTCAGTTTGGTCAATTTATAGCAGGGCATTTATCTAGGAGGTGGGATCATAATTCAGACTCACTGACAGCACATGACAGAGAGGATACAGGTATAGGGAGGGCTCAGGAACCAGTGTTCTTAAAACTATTGGTTAAAAGAGAACTTGAAATCCAAACCAAAGGATAAATGCTGCTAGGACACCCTCAGGGAGTTCTTTCCAGCTCCTTGCCTTGGACTGGATCCAGCTTGAGACACCTCCCCAGTGTCCCAGCTCAAGAGAAGAGGGTCACATCTCTCTGAAAATTAAAACCTGTAATGGTTCCACATCCCAGGACAAAAACAAGTATCATCTGATGCTTTTGCCAGACTTTGACTACAGTTATTCTCTTTGTCTTAAATGTGCCCTCTTCATGCTGCCAGCTGCACACTGCTCTGGTTTGATGCCAGTGAAGTTCAGCTGAGCAAGGCCTTAGCCTGTAGGTCAGTCAATGTATGAAAAATTGCCTAATTGCCTAAATACTGGTTTTAGAGCACTCCACAGATTCCCACCCTTCATACTAATGTGGTTAGTGGTTAAACATATGCTGAACTATACTGCCTAGTACCACTAATTTATTAATTCTGGCTGCTGTTGAGAAGACCAGCTGGTAAATGAGTAAAATCAGCTGAGAGCACAGAGCTCTTGTTACCTGGGAGGAAGAGAAAATTCCCTGTCTTTGGAAAACATAGTACAAAACATGGCAGAGATTTCTCCCAGCAGAGAGCAAGAGCAGACGTGAGCACGTCTGACTGCTCCAAAGGGATCCAAAAATTCCAACAGTATGAGGAAAATGCAGCACTCTCTCCACTAAGCCTCTCAGACAGAATATGCATCTTTGCAAGTAGTTCCTTCTGCCCCCAGACATGGGAAGCAGTAGGATTTTTTTTTTTCAGCCATTAAAATCTCAAGAATCAGAATAAAACCAAATGACAACAAGTATGCAAAATGAAGACAACAATTACTTTTCTCCCAGCAGTGGGAGTTAACACCTTTTGTTAGAAAATAGGTAAGGAGCAGTAAGGACACAGAAGTTCCACACCAGTCAGCTAGGCAGATGTGGCAGGGAAGGAGCAGAACACCAGTAGGCTTCTTCACAGAGCTTCACAATAACTACAGGAACACAGCATGCAAACCCTGAGGGCAAGACAACACTTCTGTAATTACCAGCAGCAATCTGCCTTGGCTCTGTATAGGATCCAGCACAAGCCAATTCATTTTCAGCAGTCTTTCCCCCTTTGCTCCAGTTCTGCCATTGGAACCTTGTTCTGAGAACACACTTGGCATTCCCTCAGGGCTGCCACAGATGAGAAAGGACTGACAGAATCTGTTTGTGCCCTTGGTCTTTCATCAGTCAGGCATCTCTCCAGGACAGAAACATTACACAGAAGAGCAACTGACAAACCATAATAAGGTAAAACCATTCAGAAGAGTCCAGACATCTATTCTTATGCCTCTATACTTACTGCATGCATAGTTAAGAGGATTGCTTCATTGACAGCACCTAGGAAAAGGATCCCCCCCAAAGAAAGAAAAAATCTGGAGTACTTCCATGAAAAAAAGACATTAAAAAACATTAATCCATGGTACAAACAGCATGCAGGTTTATTTTCAGCTTCCCCTTACACTAGAACTCTGGCTCTGAAGTTCCTAGACTGCACATGCTATCTACAACTGTGACTTTTTAGCTTGTATTTTTGCAGCTGCTGACAAAACAGCTCACACAAGACCAGCCAGGAGAATGACACTTTAGATTTTTTTTCAGGCACAAGTGGCATTTCTTTCCCTGCAGGTACCTGTGATCATGGTGGCTGGTGAATCAGCTCTCAGGGCTCCACAGCAAGCAGCTAACAGAAGCAAGTCTGTCAGCTGCATCCTCTGCCTAAGTTTGGCTCTAGGCAGAGCCCTGAGTTCAGCAGCAGGGGCTGCAGCTCCACTGGAACTGAATAGGCAGAAAGTCTGAAAAAACATCTTAGAAATCCCTCTGTAGTGCAATCCTGCTCTGTCCTGTGATGACCCCTGTTTTCCAGGGAGATTTTCAGTGACATCAGCCCTATACTTTTTGCCTCCAGATGTATCTGCCCTCCCTCAGGTTAAGCTCTGCTGGGTGCACAGCTGTGGTTCCACCTGCACTCAGCACCTGAACTCACACTACCCAGCAAAATAAAACTAATTTTTATCTTAACACCTTTCTTTATTTAGTTTGGATTACTCTTCTCTATATAATCAACCTGTTCTCTCCTTTATGCAACAAAGCATGAGGAAACAAGCCACAAAATTATTCAATAAATGCTAATTAGGAAGCTCCACTGGAATCTGGTACTATGTACAAAAGGGGACTTACTTTGCCCTGCTAATGGAGTTTATAGTAAGTTTGGGCATCTATCACTATCAAACCCCACACCCTCATCTTATACTAGAAAGAAGGAACTATCATTCACTCAGCTTTCTGTTGATCCTGTATTTTTTTTTCCTGAAGCTAAATAAAACAGTTTCTGCAAGTAACTAGAGCAAAACCAATACTCTGCTTTTTATTACTTGGGCAATAGCTGAGCTTACTTAAATACTAAGAAATATTTAAGAAACCATGGTAGCAATCAGATATTGGGGATAAATAAATGGCAGGTTAAAAGGGTGGGGTGGGTTTTTTCCATTTTAAGAGGAGCTGAACCATTACATACAATATACATACTAAGCATACAAGTAAATATTAGAGTGTATAAAGCTTATAAAAATAATTGCTCTCCTCCTTTTGGCTCACCAGTGTTGTGGTAGCCAGACCCAGAATGTGGGCAGCCAAACATACAGGATTGCACAAATCAAACATGTAACAAACTAATATAAAACATAAACACAGTCTTTTCTTGCCATTTGTTTTGACATTTTCATGCTCTGCTTCGTTTTCCCCACTGCCTTCTCCTATTGCCCTCCAAACCAACAGAAGAGGCAGTACAGCTTGCAGGGATCCCAAAACACTTGGGCTCCACATGTCCATACACAACAGCACCACAGGCAGTCCCTGCCCAGCGTGTTCACTCTACTACCAGTAGATATTTTTACCTTTTAACTGGGGCAGCAGCCCTGAAGCACATGAAACCCTCACCAAGAGGGCAGAGAACTTATTCTTTGGTACAGATGCTTCACACTGAACTGGCTCATCACCCCTCTCCCAGTCACACCTACCTGGGGGTCTCAGCACTGGTCTGTGCACCTGGACTTTCCTCCTCTGCACATCCATTCTCAGGAAGTTTGGGCAGCAGCAAGCACAGCTTCATTATCCATTGTATCATCTGAGCCACTAATCAGCACATGCATTTCCTAGAAGAAGCCCGAAGATTTTCATTACCAAAAAAAAAAAAAAAATATATTTAAGTTGCAAAATACCATACAAAACCCCAAGGTATGGAGCATATCTACTTTTTTTTCCTCTCGAGTGCAGCTGTTCTTTATTAATTTGCATCAGGTCAATTACAATAAACGCTGAGGTCAATTTCTTACCCCAAACCAAATCCACCTGCTTTATCAGTGTTAATTAGCAGCAGGCACACCTGATTCCCCAGGCTATGTATCCATGGTGCCTCTTCTTAGCTGGGAGAGCCAGGCTGAGGCTGCTGGTTCCCGTTAGATGTATAACGCAAGGAACTTCCCTCCTTTCCTACTTGAAGTGCGAAACTCTACTACTCACTCTTTCGGCCAAGCCAGGTAAGAGCCTAACTATGTTCTCAGAGCTCTAATTAAAACCTCTGTTTACGCTAAGGGTTACAGACTGGACTTGACTTTTAAAAAAAAGACCCAAACAACCCAAACTTGGTTACAGCGGGGCCCCCTTTACAGCCCAGGTGCCACAAGTCGGTACTGGTTCTGCTCAGAGCAGCTGTGAGCGTTCTCTCTCCCTTCTCCAGCTCCACCTGAACGCAGGGCTGAGAGGCACCCAGGGGCTCCCCGGCTCCTGCTCACCCCGCAGGCTCGGGCTCTCTCCCTGCAGGGCTCTGGCACCCACTCTCCACCCCAGCACCCTATTCCAAGGCACCCGGCGCTGACCCCGCTCCCCGGAGGGCTCCCCCGCCTAACGCTGAGTGTTTCCCCCCGCCTAACGCTGAGTGTTTCCCCCCGCCTAACGCTGAGTGTTTCCCCCCGCCTAACGCTGAGTGTTTCCCCCCGCCTAACGCTGAGTGTTTCCCCGCCTAACGCTGAGGCTGCCGCGCTCCCTTAGCGCTCCCGCGCTGCTCGCCGCTCACTGGGCACGGCTCAGGGGCTTTCACACGAGACACGGCGGTCACCGGCAGCTCAGATCCCACTGCTGCCGCCACACCGGCACGGAGGGAGGCGGGGAGCCCCGCAGGGAGCCCCACAAGGAGCTAGGAGCGGGGCATGGAGCCCCGCCTGGAGCCGGGCGCGGCCTCCTCTGTGCCCTCCCCTCTCCGCCCCCTTAGCCACTAACGGCCGCCCTCGCGCCCGCCCCCCTTGCTGTGCAGGGCTGAACCACTCCTCGAAGAGGTGGGGGTGTGATCATCCCCCTCAATGCCGTTCTGCCAGTCCCCCCCTGCGCCCCGCCCCGTGTCCCCCCCTCCGCACCCCATCCCGATTGGCACCGCCCAGCCGGGCAGTGACGCGAGGCCTCTCGCAGCCAATCCGGGCGTTGGCGCCTGCGCTCAAATTTTCTGTCAGCAATGGCCGCCGGGCGCGCGGGGCCGGGCGCTGCCCGCCTCTGAGGGACCCCGGGAGAGAGCTGGGATCCCCGCGACCACCCCCCTGAGGGCACCGCCAGCACCGCCCTGAGAGGATCCCCGCGACCACCCCCCTGAGGGCACCCCCAGCACCGCCCTGAGAGGATCCCCGCGACCACCCCCCTGAGGGGACCCCGGGAGAGAGCTGGGAGCCCAGCACCGCTCTGAGGGGACCGCGACCACCACCACCGCCGTGAGGGGACAGTTCCCGCCGCCCTGAGGGGACCGCGACCACCATCGCCGCCGTGAGGGGCCGAGGGCACCGCCGCCCTGAGGGGACAGTTCCCGCCGCCCTGAGGGGACCCCCAGCTCCGCGGTGAGTCGGTCGCACCGAAACCGTCGCCAAAATGATCATGACCCCCGCTCGGTGCCGCGGAAAGCTGCCGTTCCGTTCGGTGCCCCTCGACAGCCTCCCCTCCCACACGCTGACCCCCATAAAGCTCCTGATAGATCGGGACCCCGGGGAGAGCCGTCCCGGGAGGCCGGCGGCTGGCAGCCTCTTCCATTCCACGCTGCTGGCGGGCAGCAGGGGCGGCGAGGAGCTGCTGGATGTCAGCGAGATCCAGGCAGACACCGAGCGGCGGCAGGGACAGCCCGGGCCCCGAGCGGGACAGCCCCGGCCCTGGCCCAGGCCGGGAGAACCGGAGCGGCGGGCGGGAGAGCCCTGGCCCAGGCCCAGGCCCGGAGAACCGGAGCGGCGGACGGGAGAGCCCTGGCCCAGACCGGGAGAACCGGAGCGGCGGATGGGAGAGCCCTGGCCCAGGCCCGGAGAACCGGAGCGGCGGGCGGGCGATGCGGAGTGGCCGGCAGCCCAGCCCTGGCCCCAGGGTGCGGCTCTGCTTCATCCCGGGCTGAAGCGAGCGGCCTGCGAGCCTCCCGAGCAGGAGTCCCCGGCCAAGATCTTCCAGCGGATGAAAGCCCGGGCCCTGCACAAGAGGTCGGCACCGCCGAGCAGCTACAAGACCGACCCGATCCTCACCCCCGATTTGGCGGAGCGGGGGCAAAGGCAGCAGAAACCTATCCAGACAGAAGCTCGGCAGAGACCCGCTGAGGGGCCGGATGGGGATATCCAGCCAAAAAAAGGTTTGTTCCGTTGCTTCTTTGGGATATCTGTCTCGTATTTAACCCTAGCTTGGTGAAACTTCCTCTGCATTTCACTTAGAGTTTTTTCAGGGTCTGGAAAAAAACAGTGCGTGTACATAGGTGTAAAAAAATATTGGTACTGGTACTGATCTTCCTTCAGAACTTTGGGATTTAAAAAAAATATTGGATGGGGTTTTTTAGTACTAAAAATGTCCCACGTGTCTGTACCACAGCTGATCTTACCTCACAGGAATCACTTCTGTGGTATTTACTCTCTTTCTTGCTCAGTCAGGTTTTAACTTCTCATTTTGTTCTGATTGGGGATGGGACTGACTCTACACCATGAGCTTAAAAAAAGCAGAGAACTGCACTTATAGCTAAAAAAAATCAAAACGATTACTTTAACTACTCCCTGAAGTTGATATAGAAGTGAAAAAGGTTGGTGGAAGAGTCGTTTGGGCTTTGAAATCCTAGGGTATTTTCCTTGGCAGTCTGCTCTGATGGCTTTTCCAGATCATCTGTTGGCTAAAGGGGAAATTGCCAGCACTGTGTCCTCCTGGGAAGGTACCATAGGTGCTACCAGTGTGTGGGAATTACATGCATTCCCTCCACAGGAATATGTGCATTCCTGTACTAAACTTTTATCCAGTTTTGGGTGGGGGGTTATGACCCAGGGGTGGGAGATGCCCCATCCCTGGAAACATTCAGGGTCAGATTAGGGTTCTGAGCAACCTGATCTGGCTGGAGATGTCCCTGCTCACTGCAGGAGGGTTTAAATCTTCTTCCCAATCCATTCTGCCATTTTTATGAAAAAGGAAAGCTCCTAAAATTTTACTGCACTTCCCAGAGGTCTCTTGATGCCCTTGCATCCTCCCATCACACGCTGATGGGGTGTCACAACTTCAGTACCAGTGGAATTTTGTACCTTACCAGATTTGTACTTTGCTTCTCCCGCCCTCCAGGTGAAAGTGGTTTTCTTCCCACAAATTCAAGGATTTTCCTGTATTGTTTTCCAGGCTTACTTGGCATGGGGGCTCTCAAGCCCCAAGCCATAGGAGCACTTGCCACAGACCCTCTGGTACGGGAGTCCCCTCAGAAATTCTTCTTGCGCATGAAGCGTAAACTGCAGCAGCAGCAGCAGCAGCAGCAGCAGCAAGGTACTTGGTATTGCTCTTTAAAACACCTCCAAAGTGTGACTTCAGGCTTTCTGCTCTTGCAATCTCTCGTGTCCTTCCTCAGGGTATCATTATTTCCTTATGGTCTGCACACAGGGGAAAAATAGAGGCAGAAATCTGCCCGGCTGCCTTTCCCAGCCTGGAGTGGCATTGGACTGGGCTGAACTGTGGTTTAGGGCTGTGGCCTTCACACCATCAGTCCACCTCCATCTCCCCTGACAGAGAAAGCCATTTGCCCCCAGGCTTCCTGTGTGCTGAGCTCTTTAGAGACTAGAGGAGCAGGAAACTTGGTGGAAAACACCTAAACCTCTTTTTTGTTGGTTCCTTTTTTTTTTTCCCCTCCTTATCTGCTAACTTTTAATACATGAAAAGGTTTGGTTCTATGAGAAACTCTTGCATTTTCATTTTTCTCCATATTGTTACTTGATAGCAAACCTGCATATGCTTGTGTCCTGTAATTCAGTTCTGAAAATGCAGATGGAGACAGTGATACATGCCAGTCTGAGCAGTGTTCAACACTGAACTGATCTGAAAACTCAAGCCCCAATGCTTGTAGCTCCTCCTGTAGCAGCAGCATGACAAGAAATCCAGACTCGAAGTTCAGAAAGACAGAAATATTTAAAATTTCAGGTTTTGTGAAAACAGATTTTTTTTTTCTGTGCGAGGAGGATTCTTGAAAGGAAAGACAGGAAGAGTGGTGAAAGATGTAGTGTTAATAGATAGGTGTGTGTGCATCAGCTTGGTTGTGGGGGTCAGAGGGATATCTGTGTCTTTAACAGCAGGGGTTGTTATCTGGCAGTGAGGAAAAGCTAGTCCAAAGAAATTGAAGGAATGGGTTGCTGTGAAGATCAAGGACTGAAATAGGCAGTGCTTTCACAGTTACTGCAGTGCCCATCAATACCTCCTCCTCTTAATAAAACAGAGCTAACTTTATGAATGTATTTTATTAGTTCTGAGATTACCTCTAATTTCTTTGTTGTTCTTTTTCTTCTTGTGTGTGTTTTTTCTTTTCAATGGGCAGCTCCAACACCTTCAAACCAAATCATGCAGAGCATTCCTCCTCCCACAACTACAGAAGTGCCAGCAGCCAGATCTGCTTTTGCTGAGCAGCTCAGGAATCATGGTACAGAGTGTGTGGCCCCTGATAAGGATGGTCAGGATGAGTTCCTAGTGGAATCCATGGATGCTGATGATGAGATGTCTGTAAACACAGTGATTAGTTCTGTGAATGTAAACCTGGCCCCTCTTAAAAAGGGGGGCCAGTTACAAGAAAGGTGGGGAAATGGAAAAGCCCAGCATACTGAACTTTATCAAGACAGAAGAGAGTTACAGCCAAAGCATAATCAAGCTGCTCCCCACGTGGGAAAGATTCTGGAGACCAATTCTGAGAAGGTTTCGCAGCACATCCATGACATTATGTTCTCTCCTCCCAAAATTCACATCCCAAGGAAGCAAAAGCCCAAAGAAAGCTCTAATGTCCCTTTGGATATACGTCCTACAGATCAAGGTGCTGACAAAGCAGACAAAGAGGTGGGATAACTTAATACTTCAGGGCACCTGATATATTCCTGTGGGCTGCTTATGGTTGTGATTTATTTTTTTCAGAAGTAATGTCCACCCAGAAGAGAATAAACTGTTATTTTATCACATTGTGCTGGGCAGCAGTTGTTTGTCAGCACTTTACCATCAACAGGTTTTCTTTTTTTCCTGCATTCCAAGATGACAAAGTTCAGGGAGGGTTTTGTTGTGTGGGGTTTTTAAGTTTTGGTTGTTTTTGTTGTTTTTTTTTTATAAAAGCAAGGCTTTTGTTTTAGTAGTCACAAGCCACAGTATGGGCTGTAAGAGTTCCTACCTGAAGAAACCTCCCAGGTCCTCTCTTTAATGTGTTAATTTCCATGGGCTGCTATCACGGACCTGAAACAAATCCCTGGCCAACCCAGCTCTTGGCTGTGGAGGCAAAGCCAAGGAGGAGAGATCTGCCCCAGCTGGGGGTGGTTCTGAAGTAATTGAGTCCCTACAGCTGATAGTGGGGGAGAGTCTTGGCTTTCCTGCAGGGGATCCAATCCTGTGTTGGATTAATTGGGACAAGAATCTTGTACCTGCCAGGTCCCTTTTCCTCAGCCAGGGTAAAATTGTTGGCAGCATCTTCAGTGATCCATGGGCTGATGGTCAAAAGGCCAGCAGAATTTAAGAGAAGATCTGGAGTTCATCAGCTGAAGTTGTGAGGAGTTCCTGGTGTTAAAATGTTGCTTGTTGAGAAGTTTTTTAAGAACAAAGTCTTAGCTTTCACACAGTTTCCTGAACTCCACCTCCAGCACCTGAGCTGCTGGATGTTTAATTCCTGCAGCTGCACAAGTGCCAGCACTTTGCAGTGTCAGACAGAGCCACTTTAATGACATCCAAATTTTCACTGTAATGTAGCTAATAAATACAATTCATTTTTTCATGGCTAGTTGGTTTTTTTCTGAACAGCACGAGAGGACAGATGACAAAGTACAAGAGGTATGGCATGGTGTTGCTATTTTTTTGTGAGGAGCTTTTTTTGATTGGTTAGAAGTCTTGGCCAATGGCTTTGTGTCTGAAGGTCAATATTAAACAGCTTAAAATTCTCTCTAATGTAAATTCCTCTCTTTATTTATGCATTAGATTCCAGCTTGATTATGCTTCAACATTCATGTGTATAATGGTGGTTTTCAGTTCTTCTGGTCTGGAGCATGCTGCCTGAATATGTTCTGAAGTAGTGATGGGGCAGTTAATGTTTTTGCTGATGCCTTGGTGATGTTTCACAGCTTAGTCTGATTTAAAAATGACCTTTTTTTTCTTTTTTTGGTAACAGAAAACTATCTGCCTAACCAGTTGGAGAATTAAAGTGATGGATGATAACTCTGCAATCTATGTTGAAGGAAAACGGAAGTAAGGAGAAGTTTTCTGGTTGCAATGCAATGTGACACTTGTTGGTGAGCTTTCAGCACCTCAGCTGGGAAGGGAAAACCCCCTGTGCCTGGCTGAGCAGCTCAAACTGGTGGCCTGGGTCTATGCTGGGAACTGCAGTGCTTTCTCACACACTTGTGTCACTTTCCTCCCCAGCCCCAGGGAACACAGCCCCTGGAATGATCCTTACACTCCTGAATTTTTTAAAACACCTTCTGCCTAAGCACATGGGGCCCTTTGCAGGGTCAGAGCTCTGGGGGGTGAGGGACTGCAGGGCTGGAGGCTGAGCTGGGGCAGGAGGAGCTCTGGCTCTCCTGGGTTAGGTGGCCATGGGAGCTGCATTTCCATGGAACTTACTTACCCTTTGATAAATACAAAGGGATGCTCTGGTTTGAACTTCTTATCAAGGAAGAGGTAAATTCCTGCAGGTGTGCCAAGGGTGCTTACATACAGCAAACTGCTGGTCAAATAATTATTTCAAAGTCCAATCCCAAGCCAGTCAAAGAGTAACAAAGACAAATGTGTCTGTCTAGTAGGTCCTTCCAAACTGGTGCTGACCCAGGAGCTGATGAGCTTCTACTTCCTTTCACACATTTCTGTTCTGTGGGCTTGAACACCCTGGGGCAGACTGCCACCAGCCTTCTGCTCCTGCCACACCACTTGTGGTGACACTGTTACTCCTACAGCTGTATGGTGAACCAGGGCTGATCCACCAGAAACTCTGCAGGATTCTCAGTTAAGTTTTTGGTCAGGTTGGATTCCAACAGCTGGATCAGGAAAAGGGGTGTCAGAGCAAAGGAGGGATTTGGTTTGCAACAAAGATGTTTGAAGACATTGTGAAAACACCCTTGAAGAAAAGTATTCTACTCTTGCTGTAGGTAGTAACTACTTAAAACACAGTTTCTCCTGAAAGCTCAGCACCTCCCTCACAGCCCCAGCAGTGTGAAGGGCAGTAATTCCATGTGCTCTGGGTGCTGACAGGAGGCTCCATGACTCCTGGTAGGATTTGTGCTAGGAACTGACACTTGTTTCCTGGCTGTACACTAACAACTGGGCTCTCATTTTGCACCCTTCACTGCTAACACCAAACTCCATGTGCCTTGCTGTGTGTCTGCATGCTGCTGGCACACCAGATACTTCTTTGCCCTGTAGACCTTCTGATGTGGCTTCTGTTAACATTTAGTGACCAGTTAAGCAGTTGCATGTTTTAATTGTTATCTTTAATTGTCCTTGATTTTGGTCTGTGATTTGGTGTGTTCATCACTGTTGTAAAAATACATTAAAAATGACCCCAAAACCAAAAAATAAATTAAAAAAAACCCCTAACTTTCTAGATTTTCCACTTTAATGCTTGGGCCTGATTTTTGTTTCCCTTAAGTAATTCCCTTAGTAATTTTTTAACAACTCTAATTTTGCACATATTTGGGCTCCTTCTTCACTTGTTCTTGCCTTTAGGTAGGAAGGGTAGAAATAAATATAAAAATCCTATGGAAAATACCCACTTGACCCATCTAGTGGTACTCCTGTAGCTGGTACAGTGTATCAGTGCAGTAAGGAGCTGGCTGGAGCCCTGTAGCTGCCTTTGCTCCTGCAGCCTGGTGTCAGGCTGATGCTGTCTGACTGACACTTGCAGCAGCTGACGTGTTCATTCTGCCTCCTGCTCAGGCAGTAACAAGCCCAGAACCCTTTCTCTTCCAAGCTAAGAACACCCAGCACACCCTGCCAGTATCTCTCTTGCTCATAAAATATGTAACCCCGCCAGCCTCACGTGGAACATCAATATTCTGTTTTGTAAAGCCTCCTTCTGTGAAAGCAGTGTTTGATTTCTGTTCCTCCTGTTGTCTGTCCTTGCTCAGAGACAGGAGCTGCCAGCCCTGGCACAGCACTGCCATCACGGAACGCCTGGCCTACAACCAAGTGAAAACAGCATCTGGCAGCATCTACCTGCTCCAGGGAAATATGGACATAGCTGCCATGAGGAAAGAGGGTAAGGAGAGGATTCCTGGTGTAACACTGCCAGCTGCTGGGAGATCCTGCTGGGGCCAGTGACTTGTCTTGCCCTGGTGGCTGGGCTGGGTGGATATTCAGCCATCAGATTCCCACTGCTCTGCACTGCCCTTTGTGGCTGGAGCTTCCAGGGGCTGCAGTTACAGGGGAGAGTGTCAGAGCATGAGGCTTCTTTTAAAGAAACTGCTTTTTGTCAGGGCTGCCTTTATGTATTTTTTGTCAATATTTTGGCATTTAAATGGCACCAGGACGTTCAGTTGGGGTTTCTACACTACTGAAATTGCTCTGGTGTTCACATTCTCTTTGTAACTTATTACTGAGTGATTAATCACCAGCTCTGCAACACTGCATGGTGTTTCTGGAGGCAGATTAGTTACACTGTCAGTGCTTTACAATTTAGTAAACTGGAACATCTTTACTGCCTAGGTGGTACATGATACCAAACCCAGCAAAGCTTCCTGCTTCAGCTTGTTCTGAAGCACGTGGGATTTTAAAGGAGATTTAATTAGCACACAGAGTTAAAGCTAGGCCAGGCTGGATTCTGTCTTGCTTCATGTGCACCCTCTGTCATGCTCACCAGGGAGTGAGGTGCCATGCTGGTGCTTAGGGGCAGCTCTGGGAGGGGAGGATATCTGGGTTAATGCACTTCATCACCCTCCTCACACTCTGCTGTCTCAGGCCCAGCACAAGGAATTCAAAGATGTTTCTGTGGCCTTAATTTTTACTTCTCATTTGCACAACTGGGATGCATTCTGATAAAAGCCTGACTTGACTACTTTCCAAGTTTTTTGATCAGTTCCTCTGCTAAATACTTACAGTTGTTTTTATTTTAATATTCTGAGAAGGAAAGGGGACAGTGAGAGACTTCTCTGAGTGGCTCAAGAACTGCAGAGGTTTCCTAAGCTTAAGAGTGGCTGATTTTCTGTTCAGTAAAAAGTTCTTTAACTGGGACAACCTGTCTGTCACCATGTTGGGAACTTCTGAGGTACTTCCAAAACTACAGTTGTGTACCAGACATTATTTCTACCCTTTGTGACTAGAAGTGTTGTTCAGCTGCTGTTAATGCTGCTTGTGTTCCAAACAGGATTTCCCTACCGCTTCATCAAAAGATTTACATATGGGTTTTCCAGAAAGTGGAAGGAATATGTGGAGGCATTTCTTGAGGAAAAGAGAAGGTAATTTCCAGGAGATTCCATTTCATGGCAACGTTCTCTAGGGATGTGTTGAGATTGTGCTTTTTCAGAATACTACACCAGAGAGGTGTAGAAGATTGCAGATGTGTGCATGAAAACTGTGTTCCAGGCAAACCCTGCTCTTGGCTTTGGAAGGTCACCCTTTACCTTTCTTCACTGTACTGCCCTGGTACCTTTGTACCCTTTACCATTCTTCTGCCTTGGTTTTGTTCCACTGGTTACAGAGCCTTGGGCAGGAGCAAAGGGTTCCCTGGGGTGGTGTCTGTATGAGTACAGCTGCACCCTGCTGCTGGGCTCTGCTCAGATGAGGAGATGGCCAAGTTAATGTGTTGCTAAAGGACAACTTCTTCAGGGGTTTATTGTTTCTCTCCTTAAAATCCAACCCATCAGGAAAGAAGAAAAACAAAATATAAGTGAGGATGGAAACGAAGACAGCAACACCATGGTGGATACAGATGTGCAGAAGACTACAAAAGACTCAGCAAGAAATGTAAAGAAACCTGAAACCAGAAACACCACCTATGAAGTCTCACCTAGGAATGATGAAAATGCTTGTGGGTATTTAATAATTCTGTTCTTTGGGTTTTGGTTTTAGCTGTTTTCCCTAACAAAAGATGTCCATGTTTATTTTATGATGTTTATTTTATGGCATCTTAATGTCTTTGCCACAGCTGAGGCACAGAGCATGATAACAACTGGGGATGGAGGGAACGGATGTGGAAAAATCCATTAGTTGGCTCTCCAGTTGGTTTCTATTTTTTTCTCATTGCAGTCAGCATTTGTTCCACATCAGAACTTTTCTGCTTCTCTTTTATGACACTTACAGTACTTACAGCCTTCTAAACAGAGTAAAATTTTAAGTTCTCAACAGTAAATTCTATAATTAAAAGATTATGACTAAAAGATTATGATTAGAAGATAATCAAAAAAGATGATGACTTCAACCATGCTGAGGTCTCCTTATTTCTAACCTGAGCACTCTTGAACATAAACTTTTAGTAAGTTCCATATTCTCCATATAGTCAGTATGGACGAGCTGGTTTCAATCCAGCAGCACTCCTGTGCCTGTCAGGTGTGCAAAGGTGGCTTTCCAGTGCAGCCTGTGGGACAGAGCTGTGTTTGATTTGCAGATACAACCCCACAGCACAGCTCCGTGCTGGGTAACGGGGTTTACACGCGCAGCGGCCGCCACGTCCGACCTCCACTCAACTTCTGGTGTGGGGAACGTGAATTTGTGGATCAGGAGCTCAATGTCACCATAGAACAAGGTGGAATTGATTACCTGAGCAGGGTAAGATGCTTTTGCCTGTTGTTAATCAAAGCTGCTTGAGTGGCTTTGCAGCCTGCATGTATATAAACACCTGTGCTCAGCAAAAGAGCACTTCAGTAGATCCTGGGCGATGCAGGTGACTTAAATCTACCCCTCCTGTAAACATCTGGCTTTTTTGGGGGGCTTGATATGTAATGTCTTTCAGAAGTTTAGACTAAATTGGTTTGTTTTGAAGTTGTATACTAGTGAAAACTCCCAAAGACAGACCAGTTCTATCTCTAAGAAGACTGAAGGAAAGCAGATGATGAAGGCAAGAGAACAAACAACAAAAAGGCAAAGTAAAGGTAAAAACTAGAATTTTTTTTTTTTTTTTTTTCTCAAAGTTACTGACTAGAATAAATGAGATGATGAGTTCTGGGTGCCAGAGCAGCATGGTGATGTCCTGTTAATGCAAAGAAATTGCTAAAATCTTTTACTGGTCAATTGCTTCTTCTATGAAGAATTATCTGAGTAGCATTAGTGCCCTGTTTTACAGCTCCAGATATAACTCTGTTTGTAAGTCACTGCTTTATGTGCATAACAGGAAGATGCAGAGTTGGTTTTGGAAACTGAAAAGGAAAGTTTGTGATATTTTTGACATTTCTGCTCCTGTACTTTGGATCTCTTACCATTGAGAGATTTCTTGTGCCTGTTACATGTGACTTGAGAGAGCCTGAAGAGGAGTTCTCCAGTCCACTGAACTGATTTTAGGTCTCTCAAGATCCTAGGATTTGTCTCTTGAGTGACATTTTGCTGTGTTTTGGAGGGAAGCAGCATTTGATTTATTTTTGTATCCCAGTGAGACATTCAACAGATTCTCTCCTTGTCCTGAGGAGCTCCAGTGTTGTGTTCATGTGGGGAGAGGTGTCTGCAGGTCTCTTCTGACAGTCCCCACAACAGAAAAGAGCTGATGGATCTCAACGAGTGTGGGATGGGCTTTGCTTGCCTGAGAACACAGGAATGATTTACCTCACAATTCCTGATGTTGTGCTGACATCATCTCTTTCAGGAAAAAATTATGAAAAAAAAGTAAGTTCCCAAAGAGAGCCCAAGTCTGCTGGAAGGAAGGAGGCCAGGCACTTCATTTCAGATGATGATGAAAGCAACCCTGCAGTCCCTAATACAAGAACTAAACAAAAGGTTTCTGTTCAGCTGGCTCCCTTAACTACTGATGTGCTAAAAAAACACAACTTTAATAGCAGAACCTCACAAACGACAAAGAAAAAGGGAGGAAGAGAACATGGAGAACAGACTGTGTCTAGGCAGGCTCACAAGTACTCTCTGAGGTCAGCCAACCCCCTTCAAGACAAGCATTTAACAGAAGAATCAGCAAGAAAAGATGAGGAAGAGGAATCCAGTGAAGATATCCCACTGTCTATCAAAAGGAAAATTAAACCTTTATTAAAACAACAGATGCAGAACTCTAAATCTTCCTCTAACAGTGCAAGTTCCCAGGGTGATGCAGACAAGGCCTCCTGGGGACACAGGAGGATAAAACACTCCCCTGCCCCCCATGATGTGCTGCTGGGGGAAAGTGTCCCCACATCCACTGAGGGCTCTGCTTTACCTGAGGGAGAAACCCCTCCTAGTGAGTCTGGTACTTCCCAGCTGCCTGATAAACCAACAAAGACCAGAAACAGAACCAACCCACCCACGTATTTGATTCTAGATGGCACTGAGTCTGAAGGTAGTGGAGAGGAATTCCAAGTGAAAGAAAAGAATTCAAACAGATCTGATAAAAAAAACCCAAACCATAAAGTTTCTAATACTGCTAAGTCTTCAGTGGAGAAATCAAGAGAACCTGAGAGGAAAAATGTGCAGAAATCTCGAGACCTTTTCCAAAGAGCAACAGATGGCTGGACTGAAAAGGAAATACAGAAGCTCTACAGGCAAGTTGTTCATAGAATCATAGAAAGTGAGGGGTTGGAAGGGACCTCAAAAGGTCACAGAGTCCAACCCCCCTGCCAGAGCAGGGTCACCCAGCACAGGACACACAGAACACATCCAGGGGGGGGTTGAATGTCTGCAGGGAAGGGGACTCCACCACCTCCCTGGGCAGCCTGGGCCTCACCCTCATAGTGAAAAAGTTCTTCCTAATATTTATATGGAACCCCTGTGCTCCAGTTTGTACCCATTGCCCCTTGTCCTGTTACCAGTCACCCTGAGAAAAGCTTGGCTCTGTCCTCCTGGCTCTCTCCCTTTACATATTAATAAACATCACTGAGCTCACCCCTCATTCCTCCAGGCTGCAGAGCCCCTCAGCTCCCTCAGCCTTTCCTCACCAGGAGATGTTCCACTCCCTTCACCATCTCTGTGGCTCTGCCCTGGACTCTCTCCAGCAGTTCCCTCTCCTTCTGGAACTGAGGATCCCAGAACTGGACACAAGATTCCAGATGTGGCCTCCCCAGGGCAGAGCAGAGGGGGAGCAGAACCTCTCTGGCCCTACTGACCACCCCCTCCTGATGCCCCCCAGGTGCCATTGGGGCCACCAGGACACATTCCTGGCTCGTGCTCATCCTTCCAGCCACCAGCACCCCCAGGGCCCTTTCCCCAGCCTGTCCTGGTCCCTGGGGTTGTTCCTTCCCAGATGTCAGACTCTCCACTTGCCCTCATTGGAATCCATTCCCTTTCTCCCTGCCCAGCTCTCCAGCCTGCCCAGGTCCCTCTGGATGGCAGCACAGCCTCCTGGGGGTCAGACACTGCTCCCAGCTTTGTGTCACCAGCACTCTTGCTGGCAGGACACTGTTCCCTCATCCAGGCCATCAATAAATAAACTGAATAGCACTGGTCCCAGTACTGACCCTTGGGGGCCTCCACCAGAAACAGACTCCCAGCTGGACTCCATCCCAGTGACTGCCCCTCTCTGGCTTTGCAGAGCAAAGTTTCCCTCAGACATCAGGAGGCTTTAATGTACCTGAGGGCTTGGGTGCTCTGGATTTTTAAGATTCAGTCTCTTTCACCTTATTTAAAAGGTTTCCTTTATATTTTAATTCCCTCTGACAAAATAGTTTTTTTAACTTGATAACAGTATTTGAAACAAAAGAGACAACTGAATATTTTCTAAAATAACTGATAACTGCCTGAGCCACCAGCAGCCCCTGCTCTGCCATCCATGTAAAGTGAGAGAGCACAGATCTTGGGCAAAATCTGGTGAATTTAGTCCTCTACCTGTTTTTGAAAAGCACACACCTAATCATGTCAAAAGTGATTAAAGTTCCTGGCAGTAAAACTGGAAAACACAAGTAGGGAAATAATAATAGGGTAAAAACTTTCATATTTATGATTTTGACATTAAGTCAGAGGTAGGGAATTGTCTCTCCTCATAGGATAAGATGTTAAATATGACAAGCTTATGTATTTAAATGTTTTAAGGGAGAGATTACCTGCTAGAGTGTTTCATTAGTGCATTGTCCAATTACTTAAGCTATAGGGCAGCACTTAACATACATGTTAATGTAAAATATGGCCATTTTATTCCTGGTTTCTTCTAGATTAGAAACCTGAAAAGACATGAGCTTGTGTCTCGGGGTGGAGGGGGCACTGGCTGCAAACGGGGAGGAAATTTACCTTGTAAGGCAGCTGGGAGTTTAAACAGTTCAAATAAATGTTGGGGTGTTTCAGAGCCCAGATGGCATCCGTGCAGGCTCCTCTCCTGGGGGGCAGCTGGTCTGGGGGTGTCCTGCAGGGGTGATGGAGGCTGTGTCTCTGCTCTCTCCACAGGGCTGTTGCTTCCTTCCCCAAGCAGAGGAAAGGCTTCTGGGTGGAGGTGGCCATGGCCGTGGGGTCTCGCTCTGCTGAGGAGTGCCAGCAGAAGTATGGAGAGGAACAAAAGGAAAAAGGGTCAAAAACACAGGCCAAGAAGAAAAGCACTTCAGGGAAACCAGAACAGAAAGGTACTGACACCTTGGTTTGGGTGTTTTTAAGTCATTTTGTTGTCTTTAAGTCGTTTAAGTCGCAGTATTTATTATGCAGTGGGAGATCCAGACATAAACACTCATCAGGGTCCAAGAGGGAAGATGATTATCTATAGTATGGAGAATGATAAATGCCTGGAGTAACAAGAGAGAGGATATTTAATAATTTTCTAGTTTTCAGCATGAGAAAAAGACTTAAGCCAGTTTTGCCAGCTAGGGAAAATAACTGTGGATACCTTCAGAGGCCCTTGGAGGCCTCAGTAGCTACCCAGCTACCTGTAGAGCTGTCTGTCCACAGGGGATACGGGGTGCCTGGGTGCACTAAGGGCACTGTGGAGTAAGAACAACCACCTTACCTTCTCTGGGCCTGGCACTGATGTGCCTGTTGCTGTTTTCTGTCCAGTTCTGAAGTCAGTAACTGCTGTTCACGGAGAGCAAGTTCACCCTGAAGTGAAAGGCACCAGATGCTCAAAGCAGTTATTGAACACCAAAAAGGTGACAATGACCTAGTAAGCACTTAGGTAAGAACAGCCTTTGCCAGCAGCTCCTCCAGCTGGCAGAGACACTGCTCAGCTGGTGGAGGTTGAAGCTTGAAGTGTTAAACTGTGGGCAAAGATGACTCTGGTGATGTTTCTGGGTGATTAAAGCTGTGCATCCATCTCCATTTAAGAGAAAAGCATTAAAATCATATTTTCTGTCCAAACGAGGTGATGCAGGTTACTCACAGCTGCTGGATTTCAGGTGGGAACACTTGGCTCCAGCTCTGCAGCCTCTGTAATGCAGCACAGAGCAGGTGAGGGCAGGAGGTTTCCTGCCCTTGAAGCCAGCAAACTCATTTTGTGCAGGCTTGGCACAGCAGCAGATGGTGAGGCCAAGTGCAGGGCAGCACACTTCTTGTACTTCAGTGTTTCTTCAAAATGTTTGTTGCAGTCACAGAATCTGTGAGACTGAGCAGTATCACAGGCATTGGTGTAGTTAGGAAATTTTAAACCCATGCTACATAACTGATGTCTTAGAGTAACGAATCTGTTGGTTCCTGTAGAGAAGAAAGAGCCAGTTACCATAAATGCCAAGGTGGGAACCTTAAAAAGGAAGCAGCAGATGAGAGATTTCCTGGAGCACTTGCCAAAGGATGACCACGATGACATCTTCACTGCAACCCCTTTTCAGAACAGAAGAGTCAAGGTACAGCTGGGACAAGAGTGGGAAGCACAGCAGTGAGCTTTTCTGGGGGGTGTTTCAAAGGTGTCTCACAGCTCTTGGTAACATCACTCACCAAACCCTGTCTGGGTGCAGTCCTGTGCAGTGTGCTCTGGGTGGGAGAGTTGGAGCAGATGATCTCTAGAGATCCATCCCAGCTCTGATAGTTACCTGATTCTGTATCCCAGAAACCCTGTTTTTGCTGAGGGGTTTTTCAGGGCACTCCTCTTTGGTCAAACACAGTGATTCAAAAGGATTCTCCTTTTTTTAAAATCCACTGTGCCTAGCTTGGGCTGTGCAGAAGAAACCAACCTCCTGTGTTGTGCACAGTGAGAGATAGAGCTATGGAGGGAAATTCCAGGTATTTAGGAGTCATGGGCTGAATTCCCCTTCCATGAATGAGTCCAGCCCCTCCTGGAACCTGTACTGACTGTTCACAGCTGCCTGTGCTAAGTTCCAGACCCAAGTTCTTTGCTGAGTGAAGAATCATCATCTCTAATTTGTTCTGAACTTGAGTCTTGTGGGGAAGAGCCAGCAAACTGTCCCTGTCCCCATTCACCCCTGATGCCAGTTACAGCTGTGTGTGTGTCCCAGGCCCTGCTGGGACCAGCAGCTCACTAGAGTAATCCTGAAATCCTCCTTCTGAGTAGTGATGGTCAGCTTTGAGCTTGCAATTTTAATCAGAAATAATGTTTTGAATGTTTAGGCAGAAAAAGACAGCAAAATGTTGGGTGTCAGCAGGGAGGAGGCAGGAGGCAGGGTTTGGCTGCCAGGTTGAGTCCTCACACTCTGGGCACCTTGCTGGCTTCTGGGGCTCAAGAGGGAAATTGTGGAGTCAAAACCCAACAGAAAGGAGGAAGGGGATGGACTGAGTGCTGAGTGAGGAGAGAGCAGAGAGCCTGGAACTCCTCCCTGTGGGGACGAGGGACAGAAGGAAGGTTCAGAGTTGTGAGGAGCACGTGTCCACTCAGCCCCTGGGGTCCCTTCTGGGCAGGTTTGTGTCTAGCAGGGCAGGGCACTGATTGCTCTCGTGTGGCTTTGTAGCTCCCAACGTTCTGGAGAAGCCAAGATGATGATGATGATGATGATGATGCCTTTGCACTTACGGACAACCCCATCACCCCTTCCTCAGCTGTCTTCCCACCAGTGAAAACCCCACAGTGTGAGCATATCAGCCCTGGTATGCTGGTACCCATCAACAGGTAGGAACCCATCCAGCTGCTCCTCTGCTAACCTTTTCCTTTCTCCTCACAAAGGTTTTTTTTTTTTAATCTTCTGAGAAAGATCACCCTTGGAACTGGGACACCAGTTCAGTCCCAGACTTGGCACATGCAGGGTAAATCCCACAGGCCTGGAGGGGTCTGTTTGCTGTGACAGTGTGAGCAGCCACACACACAGTGCCACTCACACACCCTGGCACTCCTGGAGAGGGCCCTGGTTCAGGCTGCAGCCTCAGGGAAGCTTTGTCTGCTCAGTTTCAGTCTTGACCCATCAGGTGCTTCAGGCTTTACTGAACCAAACTTCAGTCATGCCAAGAGGCATTTTGTCTCAGGGGCAAGAGATGAGCTTCCTCTGGGAAGGCAAGGAAGCTTTGTCTGATCTTTGCATGAGGAGTGGTAGCAGGTGGTCTGTGGTGGTCAGAGTCCTCCCAGAGCTGCTGGGGTTTTATTTGACCAGCAATGCTTTTAATGTCCGTGCTAACTTTCTTTTGGAATTAGAGCTGTGTAATGCCTTTATCTGTGTCCAGCACCCAGTGATCCTCACCTGCTCCCTTCCACCTGCAGGAATGATTGTGACAAACATGTCTTCAGAATGCAGAAGAAGACCCAGGGCAGCAGAGGCACCTGGGACAACGTCAGGAAGACAATGGTAATGATGATGTCCTGGGATGTGGCCTTAGCTCCACCTTTCCCAGGCTGTGCTGAGCAGCAGGCAGAACCATCTGGTACCTGCTTGTCTAGGAGAAAACTTCTGCTTGTCAGAAAAGAGCTGCTTCTTGTCAGGGTGGAATATGTTGCTTTTCTTAGGGAATTTGTGACTGCCCTTGAATTCTGTGATCTTTGGGTACATAAAGGTCCTGTTGCATTCTACAGAGTGGGAAGGGAAACCAAGTGTGCATTCAGGGATGCCTGATAGGGGAGGAGGTGTGTATTCCCACACTATCCTGGGATTTGCTGTTCTGCCTTTTCCATGGAAAGCTGAGATCCGAGGCACAGAAAGCCAGCTGGTGCCTCCAGTGGAGCACAAGCATTTGTGGCAGTAGAAGAGTTGACACTGTGGGACAGTGACAGGGTGACAGTTCCAGTGTCAGAGCCTGTGCAGGTTTCCCCCCAAGCTGTGCTGAGGCTCCTCTGCTTTCTCTCCTCTCTTCCAGGCTGGAGGACTGCTGGGGACCCCAGCTTCACACAGAACCAAGTTCAGTCAGGACACCAGTGAGTGCTCTGGGTTTCTCCCTCTCCCCTTCACTTCCTTTCACATCACTGGGGGCTTCCCGGGTGCCCACCCCCTGGGGGGTCCAGGAATTTTTCCAGGCTGTTTCTCACAAACACCTCTGCTCTCTGGAGCCTGTGGGGTGGCTGCTGAAGCCCAGGCACCCACTGCCTCTCCTCTCCTTGTCCTTGCTGCAGGGGTGGTGCAGAGCCCTGCTGTGGGGAAGCTCTTTGTGGCTGATGCTGTGGATTCATCAGAGGAAGAAGAGGCCGATTCCTACTGCTCCATTTAGTGACCTCTGGGCTTCTACCACATCGTGTCAAGTGAAGGGCTTTGGCTGCTGCTCCTGTGCAGTTTGCAAACCCTTCCCTGCTCTGTTTTTATGTGTTTTAACACCCCTCTCATCTTGCTGCCTCTCCAATGTTTGTCACTTTCCACCTGTACCCAATGGCACTTCCTGTGCAGGCTCCTGCTTTCCCTTGCCCTGGTTCTCATGGGAGAGGGAGAAATGTACTCAGGTAACAACTGCAGGCCTGGACTCATTTTAAGGTAAAACATCTTTTTGAAGTATGTCTGTACAATAAATTGGATGGTACAGTCTGTAAATAATTGGAATTGCTTTTTAATTTCCTCTACTACGAGTATGAGTTTTTCCATTTCCTTAATGTAATAAAAAAGGCCACACTTCTTTTACTCATGTATGGATCAGACTCTTTGGGGGGAGAGGAGCAGGAGTCACAAACTGGCCCTTGGTTTTGTTTCAGTGACCTGAGCTGGAACCTTTTCACCATCCTTTTTTTTTTTTTTAAGACACAAATGGCTGCCACCAGCCTGCTCTGTTAGACCCACACCCCTCCCAAGCTCTCAGCAAGGTTCTGTGGCACAGCCTGGGTCTGGACACACTGCAGAAATGGGAAGGAAGGAGTGAAAATAAAAAGTTCTTTGAGCAGGCAGCCACAGTGTGGCAGCAGCGGGCTGCAGCCTGGCCCAGCAGCCACCGGGGGTGTCACCTCCACCTCCAGCCAGAGCAGGAGGGGAAGGGGCAGCCGTGGTCCCCGGGCTGAGCCCAGGAGAAGCAGCTCTGAGCCCCCCCGGGCCCATCCATCTCTTCACACCTAGTGACTGCACCCAGCAGTGTTCTGAGGAGTGTCTGACACTCTCCTGCAGGAAGGCACCATCCCCTGTCACTGCCTTTCTGCTTAAGCCCCAAAGCTTCACTTTGCCCAAACAGCCTCATTTTTACAGTAGTTTCAGAATGTCTCTGTCCCCAGGGCCCTTCTCCCCGTGCCAGCAGCCCCGATGTGCTGGGGGAAGCAGAGGGGTGCAAGTGGGCACTGGGGCCACAGCCTTGTGTGAGGTGACAAACAGCATGCCAAAAGCCCCTGATGTTTCTACGAGGATTTATTTACATTTTTACAGCAAATCAAAACTTCAGTAAAGTGCAGTTAAAAAGAAAAGAGCCTGGGTGGGGGATCCCAAGCCCAGATCCATCCCCCTCAGCTCTTGGCAGCTGCAGGGCTCCTCTCAGGCAGCATCTGCAGGTCACAGCCATGGTGCAGGTAGCTGTAGATCTCCTCTGCCTTCTGCTGGCTGACCCGGGCCCCGGCAGCGATGTCCAGAGGGGAGCTGTAAGAGACCACAGCAGGAGGACACCTCAGCTCCTGCTCACTGCAGTCCCAGGAGCAACAGCAGCACAAAAAGGGAGTCACAGTATCACTGTGGTTGGAACAGACCTCCAAGTCCAACCATCAGCCTGACAGCACCAGGGCAACTGAACCATGTCCTGAAGTACCACATCCCCAGGGAAATGCCTGGGGGCAAGAAGTGTCCAGAGAGAGCAAGAGGAATGCCCCGAGCTGCTGGCAGTCACCTCTCCAGGCTCCTGAGGGCTCTGAGCACAGCAGAGAGCAGCAGCAAGAAGAGGGAATGCCAGAAAAGGGGAAAGGAAAATGTATGGAGTAGAAGGGATGGCAGGAGCAGGGCCTGATCACTGTCCTGCCCTGCTCAGCCTGGAAAGATGGAAAGTGCCTTAACAGCAGGACTGGCAGGAGACAGGAAAGCTCCTGGGGAGCTCTGCCAGGAACAGACAGGCACAGGAAGATCTCCCTGAGCAACCACCCCCAGCAGCAGCCACCAGCCTGGGTGAGACAGGAGAGCAAAAGGGAAGTCAGACCTCAAAGCATTCCTTGCACAACTTTGCCCTTACCTGTTGACCATCTTCTTCACCGAGGCAAAGTGGTGGCACATGTTGAGAGCAGCCAGGTAGCTGAGGTTGGGAATGCTCAAGTAGAAGTTGAGCATCTCCTGCTGGTGACCCTCCAGCTCTGTTGGCACACAGATGGCAGTGTTTTTCCTCTGCTCCACCAAAGCCAGGTCTCTCAGCAAACCAGCAGTTTCCTCCTGGCAAGAACTGAAAAGAATTCGGACCCCAGCCTGGAGCAAGGCTGAGAGCAGACTGTCATAGTACTGAGTCCTCTGGAAAAATCGTGTTGTTTCTCCTGCAGAGGGAAAACACAGAAAACTCAGAGAGATTCAAGTGCAAAATTACTGTGAAAGATCCAATATGAAACTCTCACAAAGCAAAATGGCTCAAAGATCCTCTGCTCTGCAGACACACAGAAATGAGGAGAGACAAAACACCTCATGGAAGGAGAGAGAAAGGGTCATGGGAGCAGCATTTACTCAATTATTTGAGAGGCAGAGGTTAGGAATTAACACTGAAAATGCAAATTAAATGTCACTAGGAGAGAGGACTGAATAGAACACATGGTAAGTGATGAACAGGACAGACCAAAGCACTCAGAAGAGGTTTTGGAAAGCTACAGAGGTGAGAGTGCTCTTGAACTCTAGACAGTTATGAGAAAAAAAATGGACAAAACCAATGGCAATAAATATCAGCTTCAGCAGAGGGTAAGCAGGCAGCTCAAACACAACCCACTTATCTGCAGCCCCTGCTGAGAAGCTGCGTCTTCAGTGACCAATTCTACCATTGTTTCTATATTTGAACTACCAATAAACTAGATTTATGCATCCACAAAAGTTTGATTTCAGTGGTGGAGTTTTATTTCCCAGAACACCTGTAACTTAATTGGAGCTGTAAGCTCCAGTTACCTGTGAAGCAGGTGCAAGGATGACCCCTCAATTGTTTTGTAGATGTCACTGAGAACAGACAGCATTTGTAAACCTATTTGATTGCATAACTTGAATCTTAGGATTGAAACAAATGGCTTGTCCAAACTATGTAAAATAAAGCAACATTCCTGAATTATCCATAAATGTTTAATCAAGTCAGGAGGTGTCTCTGTGACTCCTCTGCTCTGTGGCACAGACAAAAGCTCAAGCCCAGCCTTCCCCAAGGAACTCTTTGCAGGAATGCTCTCTGTCTTTTTCTAACAAGTGATTTCTTCAGCTGCTGATCTGCTGCTCCACTGCCTGGCCAGATCTCTGTGGTCTGAAGGCAGCCACCCCAGCAGGTGGGGTGGGGTGCTCAGGGTGGCTCCTCTGCTCCCTGGCTCTAACCCATGGGAGTTTCCTGCACAGTTTGACAGGTGCTGCTCCTTAGTCGCTGCCAGAAAAACATTTTTTTCTTTAATCCAGTATTATCTCAGTCTTGAGCAAAGCAAAGATTGTGCTTGCTCCTTTATTGTGCTATTCTCATCTTTTTGTTGAAATCTGCCTTGACGGTGGGGGCCTCCTTCACATGTTACTATGGTCAGTTAATGTTTGAGCCCACTCATTTTTTCCTGCTTCAGTAATTCACAGAATCACAGGATGTTTAGGTTGGAAGAGACCTCCAAGCTCACCCAGTCCAACCTCTGTGCTGTGACACTGATTAACATCCCTTCCAGACCCTGGTGTTATCTCTGCCTCCATTAAGTGGCTCTCAACAACAGAACAAGTTTCCACGCTCAGCTGGTGACCTGATGGATGCAGTGCTGCTCCAGCCACCAGCACACAGGTTTTCTGTGTCCCCCTGCATCCCCCAGCTGGAACACCCACCTGGTTTCACCCTGTCCTTCTCCACAATCACACAAATCCTCTCACAGACCCTCCGCAGGCGCTGGATCCGCTGGGTGATTTTGTTCCTGTGGGCAGAGCTCTGGAATTCTGAGAGGAGCCTCCTCTCCACGGCCAGCCGGGTGCTGAGGATGTAGTGGCTGCTGCCCAGGGAGCAGACCTGCACCCTCACCCCGTGAAGGGCCCTCAGGGAGGAAAGCACCTGGGGCCCAGAGGAGATCTCCCGGGTGTCTGCCAGGATGCAGAGGGAAGGGCTGCTCTCCAGAGGGAGCCCTGGAAACGGAGCTGGAGCTGGAGAAGGGTTTGTGGAAGCAGAGCTGAGGGGAACTGAAGGTCTCCTGCGGGTGTTGTTCAGAGAGCTTCCCACCTGTGGGTGTTGGAAATCACACAGCAGTGCTGAGAGATCACAGAAGCAAAAGGCCAAGGAACAACATGCCAATAAAGCAGTGTGCATGGACTGACACTCAACAGATTCACTTTTCTACACCTATTTCTCCTCCTACACTTTTTAATTCCAGTTATTTTAAATAATAATTGTGAACATTTAAAAAATATATTTTCCAATATCTAAAAACATTAAAATTTTCAGATTAACACTTAATCCCTTACATAAACAGTCTCCCAAATTATTTCATCTGCTATTTAGCAGCTTGAATGACAGGAGCCTACAGCCTCCACTAAAGGCTTCAGCAAAATCTGAGCACTGGCCATGATGAAGCCAGGCAGAAAAGTGAAAGAGATCTGGAATGCAACCTCAGGCAACGAAGGGTCCAAACTCAGGACAGTGAACAAGTATTTTCCAACTACAAAACCCAAAAGAAATAGTGGATGCTGCCTGCAATCTGAAACATCCATATTCCTCCATGTTTGTCAGACTCAGGGTAGCATCTAATCCCCAGTTTTTATGTACTGAGTGCTGAGTTACTCTCTGAGTTACCCTGTGAGTGCAGAACCTCTCTTTAGGGAAGCCAAGGATGGTGATGTATGCAGCACCAGCAGATCAGAGCTGCTCCTGTGCCCCAGCAGCATGCTCACATTATAGATATATTTTTGATTTTTATTTTAATTGGAGGGGAGGAAAGCAAGGTGGGGGATGTTGATGGTTGGATGTGGTGATCTTAGAGGTCTTTTCCAGCCATGACCATGATTGCTGCCAGCCCTCACACCAACAGTGACACAGGGAAGTTCCCACCCAGGGGGAGCCTTTAGCAAAGTGTGAGGTGAGGGGAAGGTCCCTGTTGTGAACTGACACCAACCTCAGGGGGAGGCTGCAGATCCTCCTTCCCTGCAGCAGCAGGTGGGTGGTGTGTGCTCCTGACTGGATGCTCTGGGTGAAAATCCAGCATTTCAGACACTGAAGCTTTCAACCCCAGAAGCAGCTCAGTCTTGCTGCTCACAGACTGATGAACACTTGTTTCCCCAGCAGTTTCTCTGTGCTGGGCAGAAGCAGCTGAAGGCAATGCCTTGAGTAACTGAGGACTCCCCTGCTCTGCCCCAGGAGGGTCTGTTCTCAGGGGCCTCTCATTGCTGATGTTTGTTTCTTCCTCACTGGAGTCACTGAGGACAATAATTCGGGATGTTTTCTTCTTTTGCCCTGGGACAGAGGAGTTCTCTCCCATCCTGGCATGGTTTAATTGCTTTCTGCAGCGGGTCAGGTATTGTTTTCTTCCACTTGTAAAACTCTCATTATTTAGGAGATCAAAATTAACACACAATTCCTCCTCCTCCTCACTAGATTCACTTTTTTTGCAAGTCTCCTCTTCCTCCTCTCCAACACAGAAACTGTCTTCTGCATAACTCTGGTCTTGCTCAGGAATCTGTGGGGGTGAAAAAAAAAAGACAAACCCAGAAAAAGTTCTGAAACCCTGTGATGATTTTTCCCCTCTCCATAAACACACTTTGTTTATCCAACCCACCCTACACACAAGTGCTGGGGGCTTCTCACACCTCCCAAAGCTCCCCAGTACCCAGACCCTGTATGTTGGTAGCTGGGGCTGGAAGGAACAGCGGGGCAGCTGCTCTCTGTCAGGCCCATGAGTTCTCACCAGAAAGATTTGATGGGAGTAGTAACTGCTGTATCACTATTGAGGCTTTGTCAGAACTTATTATTATACCAACAGTTGGCTGCAAACTACACATCAGAGTTGGAACCTAAGCACAGTTGCACACCACTGGAATTCCACAAGGACAGCAGTGATTCTGTGTCCTACCTGTGAGAAAATGTCCATGCTGCTGAATTCACGATGAACCATTTTGTATCTGTTGCCCAGAGCTGGACTATGCACAGACTTCAGGTAAACTCCTTTCATCTCACTGTCTGAATTACAACCAGAAGACAAAAGGGAACACAGGATTAATAAGGATATAATATTTGTTATTGTTACTTTATTGTTATTTCTTATTCAAGATTAAGAAACCCCCTTATGGTCTCCCAAAACCCTGTATTTCACAAAACAAGCATTTGACATTTCCCAGACACCTCTGCACACCCCAAAGGGAAGGGTGAGGTGTCCCCAGGTAGCTGCCAGGATGGGTGCCATGCCCAAGGCTGTCCCAGCAGGCAGAGCTCAGAGCCTGCAGCAGGGAGCAGGGCAAAGTTAAGCCCAGCAAACAGACATCATGTTGGTGTCTGTACTGCAGCCTCTCCCACACCAGACACATCAACTGATTTCACAGACTGTATGAGAAGAAGGTGGGTTCAAAGCCCACACAGGACCTTACTGGGAACTCACAATTTCACTGGAGGAGAAAAGCTCCCAGCAACATCTGGGAATCTTAAATGGTAGCAAGATTATTCCACCATGCAAATGTCCCATGGGAGGACAGAGTTTGTAAGCACAGGGGGAAGTACACCACCTCAGCCAAGGAACAGCATCAGCTTCTCAGCTCTGTGTCAACACTGACATTTTATCGTTAACATAAATATTGTTATTTCATATTGTATTTTAGGTGCCTCTGTAACTGAGGACCTGGAAGATTCAGGGATTTCTAAATTAAATGGAAAATTGTGTGTTCATTCAGCCATACTGGTGTATGAGGGGGTGGCTGACTCCCAGTGAGAGGTGATCTCCTGCCCCTGCCATCCTCAAAGAATGGACTCCAGCCTGCCCAAAGCCTTGGGCCAATAAAATCCTCACTGGAGAGTCTGACTGCATAAGAAACCCAGGCAGATACAAACAGAAAAGGGACAGGCAGATAATGAGAAGTGCCTGACCTACCCCAGCTGAGGAGGCTCCTGCTGACAGCTGACACACACTGAGCCATGCCCATCATAAACCTTTTGCTGTGCAACACCTCTTAACATTGGTAACACCATAAATGAGTCTCCCCCCTCACCATTTAACACTTGTGTGATCTCCACATCATCATCCAGGAACTGAGCAAGGGAGGAGTTCATCTCCTCTGCATCGTCGCTCTCGTCAGATGAAACAGCATCAGCCCCTTCCTGGGACAGCTCAGCTTCTTCATCTAGAAACTGTCTTCCTGCATTCTAAAAATAAGACAAAGATCCAAACAATGTAAAGAACACAAAGTTCCATAAAATACCTGGCAGCACACACAGACCTGACCCTCCAGCACAGAAGGAGAAGCTGGAGCTCACTTCAAAGGCAGTCCCAGCTCGTTGTGCTCTTTGCCCCCAGTGCACAGTGCAGACAGAGGTTACTGACATGCTGCAGCTAAGCCACATAAACATCAGTTTAGTTTGTAATTCATAAGCCTAATTTTACTCATTTTATTTGCTTTCAAAAATCTGTATTGATTTAAAAGCATTGGATTACTCTGAACCCAGAAAGTCCCCCAGTAACTTCAGAAACTTTGCCCTTTCCTGCTTAGGATCATGATGCAAACCTCAGGACTAAGTTCCATCAAAAACAGAACAAAACATTCACAAGAGTGTACAAGGACAGGAATTAATTCAGAAAGATATTTTGTCAGAGTTATACTATATCAAGCTAACTTTTCCTCTCATAATTTCAATTGTAAAGTACTAAAGTAAAAATAAAATCCAAATACCACTATGTATCCCAATTACTCCAAAAGAATCAGTAGTTTGCCTTTAAAATACTTGGAATAAAAAGCACAAAGCTGTAAATTTTCATTTAGCACATGGGAGGCTAAGGCAGCTTGTGCTACATTAAAGGACATCTCTGGTTTTCAAATTTTCCAAAGTATTTTCATTATTTGCTTACACCAATTAGTAAGCCTGAGTGACAGGCACCATGAATAGTTCCTTTTCCAGAACATTTTTGATTATTCTGAAACACATTGGAGACCACTTGTTTACAGGAAAGAACTCTCAATGCTATTTGCCAATTAGTCTTAATCCTTCTTACTTCTGAAGGACTATGGAGAGGACAAACCCTGCCACGTGAAAAGCACTGTGACACCAGAAAGGAGCACTCAAGACTCTGGTCACACTTAACTTGTTATTGAAGCTTTGAATTCAGTGCCAGTGGCTGTTCTGCTCACAGCCTCTGTTAATCCAAACACAGATCCCTGCTGCACTCCAGCCCCTGCACTGTGACAGAGCACAGCAGCTGGGGGGGAACTGATCTGAGTGATTTTGATGCCTTGGATCCCCTGTGGGTCTGGAATTCTGAGTGTCAGGATTCATGAACACTATGAAAGTTTAGGGAAGATGATATATGAAGGCAGAGTTGAATTTCATAAGCACACAGGTAAAACATTCTCTTGCCAAGAACCTTTTGGTCTCACGTGAAAAAAAAAAAAGTTTAAATAAATTGGAAAAGGAATTTTCCATCAACTTCATCTTTTTTCTTCCAGAACATAGACTACTGATACTATAGGGCAGCTCCATAAAGAAGATTATCTTTAAAACATTGAAAATATTGAACATGGAGCTTTTCTCCATTAGGCTTTGCAGTGCTGCAAATGTGCAGGAACACACAGAAGTGTGACAACACAAGGCCAGACTCTGCAACTGAAATGCTCCAAATGTGACCCTCAGGACATTGAGGGACACTTCACATCACCTACCCTGAGTGCAGATCTGCTCCTGACCTCCTGACATTTCCTGCTCCTCAGCTGCTTTTTGCTGCAGGCTGCTGAGCTGCTTTTTGTGGGCCTGCAGGAGTTCTTGTGAAAATCCATGCTGTCATCACTGGATATGTCTGACTAGAGAAAGATTTCACAGACATTTCAATAAATAAGCCTAAAGCAAGTGATATTTTAATATTTTGAACAGTCATCCTTCAACATCTGGTTGGTTTTAATCGACACCTGATTTTTTGTGATTGGGTTGCAAGGGCAAAATAATGCAATGATGTTAGATCAGAAAACACTGGGGAAAAAAATCAGGTGAAACGTGATTGTTTAATTTCTGATGCAAGGCTTTGTGGCAGAATGTTTATTTACTGCCTCTGACAAAGGGAGAGGCTCAGCTCTCTGGCCTCTAACAACAACAGCAAAGTCACCTTTGGAGACCTTGCAGGAGACCTGAAGGGAGCAAAGCGACTGCATTCTGATATGCATTAGGTTAGATGGCCTGAAATATTAGGAACATTTGTCTACTGTCTGGGATAAGGAGTAAATGGTTCAATATCTCCACAAAGGAGCCTGCACTCCTGTGCCCCTGCCCCCCAAGCCCTCACTGACCACGTTCAGGGGGTGTCTGCGTTTCCTGGCAGCACGGATCGGCGACTCGAAATCGGTGTCACTCAGAACCTGTGTGAACAGAAACAGGGGTCATGGCCAAGAGGATGGTTGCTTTGCTGGTTATTTCCTTGGCCTGCTTTCCTTTTTTTTTTTTTTTAATAAGACTCACATCAGGAGACTTCAAAACATTCTTCCTTTTCCTATTTTTCCTCTGGAAAACGATCTCCTCTTCACTCTCGCTGCTGGTTCCTGCAGAAAAAAGCAGTAAACAACATTTACAGGAAAATGTATTGCTCACAATACAATATTGCTGCAACTGAGCAATCAAAAACTGTCTGTCCAAAAGAGTAGAAAGGAGATTACTTATTGATCTATGCGGCAAATATTGTTGTCTTTAGCCTTGTTAATCAAAACAAATAATCTCCAGCTGAGATGGACAATAAATCCTCCTTCCCTGGGAGCCTCTCTGGGGAAGTGATTACCCCAGGCAGCACAGGCACAGCAAAAGGGAGGTGAAAAATGAAACCAAGAGGAGAAGCCTCCAAAAGTTGAGTAAAAGTTAGACTTCTGGAAGCATTTTGTAATGTGAATCCCTATGGGTGCAGAGACACAAAGACAGAACTCACTATGAACTCCTCTTCCTGATTGCTTTTCAAACAACTGCAGGGTTGGTTTTTTTTGCTCTGACAAAGGGTGTCTGGATGAAATACAAGATCTTCTTCACATGCTGTCAGGAAAAAGCTCCTGAGAGAGATCCTGGACTCCCTGCAATGGGAATAAGGTCCTTCCTCCCCCAAAGCAGGCTGGACATCCACAGTCTGATCCAGGTTCAGCATTAACCCTGCAATTTGCTTCCTTTTCTGGTTTTGAGGTGGGTTTTTTTGTTTTGTTTTTGGGGAGGAAACAACTAATAGGATGGAGCCTTGGAACATTTGATATTTTAAAGATAATCTGGGTTTGTGCTGAAGTTATAATAGGAAAATTTTAAATATAAATCAGTTGTCATGCAACTAAACTGAGAGAAATCCATTAGTAGACATTTTATTCCTCAGAAACAAGGATAGGAACATGCAGAGTCATGGATTCAAGGGCTGGAGCACAAGAGGTCCAGATGATTACAAATCAGATACTGAGAGGATTAAGAAAGAGTTCTAAGGGCAGCTACAGCTCAGATGGTGACATCCCACAGGGTTGCACTGGGAGCACTGGTGAAGAAACACAAGGGGTTTAATTCCCAGGGCTTCCCCCAAGGTGCACATTTGCATTTCCACCTCAAACACTGAGCTCATTGCAGGGTTAGAATCCTGGGAAGTCTCCTCGTGGAGCAAACTTCTAGTATTATAACCATCATTCCCTTTTCCTTCCTTCCCACCTCAGTCATAAAGCCAAACTGAGGACCCCAAAGATACTGAATTCTACATTATTTATTTAACCAGGAAGGTACTCAGTGTCCCACTGAAATCCCTACCTTCAGCTGGAAACACAGGTGAAACAGGAGGGTTGGGGTCTTCCAGGTTTTCAGTTCTTCCCAAAGGGGAATCAAGTGCATCCAGAGCTGAACTCCCAAACTTTCTGTGTGGGTTTGCATTTACTTTATCTGTAAGGGGCACCTCTGGAATTTCATCCTTGGCATTAGAGAAGAAATTCATAGGAAGTCTTTTGATAGCTTTAATATTTTTCACCCCTCTGCTTTTTGGGGTGGAAAGTGCAGAAGGCAAAGCTTCAGGAGATCCACATCCCCTTCTTCTGTCTCCTGACCTCAGGAAAGGCATTTTAGGGGTAGCATCCTCAGTCCCTTCAGCATCATTCATGTTCCTACTCTGGACTGGCAATGGTGTGGAAATGGCTCTTCCCTTAGGACTTTTCCAGTCCCATTCTGGTGCTGTTTCATGTCTGGAGCTATCATTCAGTAATTTTTTTTTATCTTCAGTAGATTTAGCATCTCCTTGACTCCCTGAGGCACCATTTGAATTCCCAGTTTTAGTGTTTATAGGTTCTTCAGAGAGGTCATCCTCACACTCTTCAATGGAAAATCCCAGATCAAAGTTAACAGAAAACAGTTCTTGAGAGCAGTCATAGAAGTCTTCATCATCCAGGAACTGCTGGGTCACACCAACAGCACCTGAGGTTTCCATGGCTGGGGTTTTGCTGCTCACTGCCTGCTCCTGGCAGGTTTTGTCAGTGTTCACCTCTGCAGGAAACCTCTCAGAACCTTGCTCTGGAGCTGGCTGAACCCTCTCACCTGAATCAGACCTGGCTAAACTCTTCCTGCTCACAGAAAAACTTCCACCATTTGTGCCATCTTCAAATAAATGTATACTCTCTTTTCCATCAACAATCACAGTTCTCTTGTTCATGCCAAGATCTTCTTTATCTTTTTGAACAAAGTACTTTGTTGAAGGGTTATTTGTCAGAGTGTGATTTATTGTTGGAGTTTTCTTTTGAATTTCAGTGAATTCTTCACTGTCAAACAGACTATCAGAGCTGTCATTCCAGTGGGTTTCCTCTTTGGCTTTAGCAACAGGAGTCTCAGAGAATGACACAGTTTTTGAAAGGCAGGTACCTACAGAAATACACAATTCACTGGTGACTTTCAGCTGAGGCTTTTCAAAGAGCAGCAGTGAAGAATCAGCTTCTGAGGATGCAGAGAAGACTTTGTCCTGCAGTCCCTCTGAATACTTGTCATTAACAACTTTTTGAGAAGGACGTGTTGTTTCTTCATCTCTCATCATGTTTTCAAAATCATTAAGTTCATTCAAAGAGGGAGGAGACTGTGATAAAAGCTTTTTCACATGGGAAGGTATTTGTTTTAACCTGGAAGGGTCCCCAGATGGGCTCACAAATGCAAATGAATCCACATATGATTCAGGCAGATAAAATAAGTCAGAGGGCATGGGTGATTTCTCAGCTGTGAAGCTACTATAACCTGAATCTGCATGGTTTGTCCCCAGTGACCTACAAGTTTTATCTGGAGTTCTGGATTCCTTTAATGCTGCACTTTCATGAACTACAGTCCTGTCACTGTTGTCATATAGGTCAATACATTCAGTTAAGTCAAATGTAACCTCTAGTTCCTCATCCTTTTGACTGCCCTGGTGAGTAGCTTCAGGCAGAGCAAGCCTTCTTGCTGAGTCAGAAGCTGAAGCATTAACATCTGTAGGCAACACTTCCAAATTAAATCCAGAAGTTATTTTGGGAGACTTTGTTTTTGTTATTTTGAATGTGGAAAAGAAGTCGCTTCCATTATTATTTGTATCAGGTAAAACTGGTTTTACTTTTGACCTGTGTGCCATGTCTTTTCCAGATGAGTGTGGTGTGTGAGCCCAGGCAGGGCTGGCCATGGAAAGATGACTTTTATTTCTCTGAACATGAACATCTTCCAGGCATAAGTGAGGCTGGATCTCCAGTTGATAGCTGCAGTCTCCCTGGTGACAAACACAGTGCAATATTTCCTGTGAACACACACATGCCTTGAGGAACCTCTCATAAGGATATTTAAAACAAGTGACAAAGGTCTCCATGCCACAAGGAAAGTGCTTTGCAATTAAGGGCAGAACTTTCAAATAGAAATGTTGTTGGTATCTTTACTGCAAACCCAAGCTTGGTCAGTCAGCCCTGAATGGTTTAGAGAGAGCAGAAGATACCAAACCTAGATAAGGACAGCATCTCACAGACACAGACACCACCACACAGCACTGAGCTCTGCAGTCCAGATGCAGCTCTCACTCTCAGCAACCTGACTTTGCCAACAAACCAGGAGAGGCACCACGTCCTCAGCAGGGTGATGCTCACAGCTGCAGCTCTGGCAGGATTAGCAAACTGAGAAAGGTGCTGTGCACAGATGAAACCCTTATTCCAGCACAAAGCTTCTCTGCTCTCTTTGTACCATCATTTCTAATTTGGCTTTTGCTACTAACAGCACATTAAGAACTTGTCACCTACATACTCTTCACTTTTTTCTTTCACAGATGCTTATTAATCTTTTGTTCCAAAAGGCACTGACCTAGACAACCAATTCTTTTTAAAAATACACTTGAAAAAAGCACAGTAGACTTTGACATCACTCTCAGTTAGCTTTTCAATCCAGGCAGTTCAATGGGTACCTATTTGTTACCCTTCTCGTTCTCCCTTTAAATTAAGATTTCAAAATTAAGGCATGCAATCTCCAAAAGGTACAGTAAGGGCCAAATGAGGCTCTGACAGCAATGGTCTGAAACACTCCTTCAAAGCTCAAACCTGTTTCACTAATAGAAAAAAAAACCAACCCAAAAAGAAATAAAAGAGAGGATGTAAGATCTAAATAGAAAGTACAAATTTTTTGGCAGTTCAGTCAGATGAATCCCTGGACTCATTAATCCCTGAAATTAAGCAAGGTATGTTTAAAAGTACTAAAACTTTATCGAAGAGTGGGTGATAAAACTGACTTTTACAGTAAGAGGTTACCTGCTTCCTCTACAACTAACCCTCCCCAAAAGTTTTACTGTATATAGGAGGAAGAAAAAAAAATAAACCTGCTCATAGTCATAACCTGGCTGAACCTCCTCCTTGTCCCAGGAGGCCATTATGAGAGCAGCTGTAATTCAGCTGGTGCCAGCCATGCTGATACTCACTGTGCAAACTCCAACAGTGTCTGTGTCTCTGAACATCCCCTCCTTCTCCAGCTCTGCACAAGCTGGGCCCTTCACTCCAAACATGCAGCCAAGCAAGGTGCAGACACCTCTCCCATGGCATAACCTTCAGTCAGGGAACACAACCTCAGCACTCTGTAACTGGGTTATCACCAACAGCCCTGGCTTCACACGCACCACACAAAGGATGCTCAGCAGGATAAATCAGGAAGGAACTGGGTCCAGGCTGTTTTGGGGACAGGGGCACAGCTGGTTCCAAAGCCCCTGTGTCTGGGTGACACGTGCAGCTCCAGCCAGGGCAGCACAGCAGGGTGGGGAAGCAGAACTGCCAGAGATTCATCTGCAAAGAAACATCAGCTGTGTTTGCTCCTACACGGGCATTGCCTGGCTGTCCAGTTATAAACACAGACAAAGAGACTAAAAGTCAGGGGTTAAAAAACCAAAATAAATCTGCAAGGAGATCCCCTGACTGCCCAGGCTGACTTATAAGAAGTCTTCATTCCAAAATAGTGAAGGAAATGGCTATAGAAAGGTTAAGGGATGATTTTGCTGTGTGTAGCTTCTGAATAATTAGCTTCCCTCAAGCTCAAACAGAGAATCAAGACATGGAAATCTTTGCATGAAATCAAAGAGGAGAAACAAGCACCCAGCAACAGGACCTGGTCCAGTTACCTCCACAAAGAGCAGCTCAGGAGATGGAGCATTTGGCTGACCAGATAACGGTGTTGGTAACAGGACCTTCAGATTTATGTAAGCAATGCCTGAATGTTGCATAATACCAATTAAAGTAGCCAAGCATTGTTACAACACAGAGTATATTAAAGAGATTAAAGATTGATTAGCTGCCAGACCACTAAACATTATTGAAACAGAAGTAGGTGATGCTCTTGCTCACACAACAGCCTTCTGAGAGGCCCAGCATAGATCATCCTCGACCCAATATTCTGCATTTTTAAGTAGCCCAAAGTAAAGCAATCCAGAACTAATCAAACCTGAAAGCAAAGACGAGGGTTGTAAAAAGATAAAAGGATGATTCCAATCACAACTGGACCTGAAGCAGAGCAGAGAAGAGCCAATCATTTATGTTTTCATACAGCCAAACACAAAGCTGTATATTTAGGATGGGGAGAGGTAACAGAACTGTATCATGGCATCCACAGGACCTCAAGAGACTCAAAAATGAACTTCTTGAGCTGGTAATAGTGGTATGTAATCTCTTGCTAACATACCTCAGGAACCAGGAGGAGCAAATGTGATGCCATTTTTTAACTGGTCAGGGAGGAAGCCACTCAGTTGCTCCATACTGAACACATCAGTAGGAGCTACAACACATAATATGATTACTGGATCAGAAGTGTGAATATGGCTTTTGAAAACAAAACAAAAAAATCAGATCTTACAAACCCAGTAAATTTCTTTGAAGAGACCAACAAGCAAAACCATGAAGATGCTCTCATGCATACCATCTCCCCAGCTTTCTGAAAGGCTTTTAAAAGCTCCCTGCCAAAAGCTTCAGAAGAAACTTAGAGCAAAATAGGGAGATTTGTTGCATGGATAAGTATCTGGTACACCACAGAAAACAGGAAGGCTGAGGAGCTGGTGTGCTGAAGAACTTTGTTAGGCCACTGCATATGCCCATGATTATGTTCTAACTTGAAAAAAAATAGAATAGTCTAGCAGAATTGCTGTGTGCCAGGCCAACAGACCAGAAGACAAATTTAGCATCTGGGACAAACTTTAGTAACCTAATTTCAGGCTTACATGGAGTTATGTAACTGTTCTAGTTCAACTTAGTGATTCGAAATACTTTCTCCCAGTGAGTCTGGTTAATACTGATGGAGTGAAAGGACAGAATTATAATTATCACGTTTTAGCCTGAATGTCCACAACTTCTAGAATCTTAAATTACTTGATCAGCTCTTCTATAACCTAGTAAGCTCCAGTGTGCACCAGCTACTCAGTAAATAGGTCAGGCAGGAGTAGAAAGACAGGCACCTCTCTAACATGATGCTACTGAATCAATGACCTTGTTTAGAGTTCCTGATTCAGTTTAAAAAGCAATTGTTTTTTAATGTAGAAATTAAAAAGCAAAACCCAAAATCAATATATTATTTTTCCGTTTAAATATAAAGTTATACATATTAATACACACACTGCTTTCTAGCATTTAAATTTAAGGCAACTACTATCAAGATTAAAATTAACCTCTCTCCCTCCTCATAAGCTGCTTTGGATGTGCATTTTCTAATGAGATTCAGGTGTCTGCCAAAACCCTGGTGAGTTTGCTATTTGGAAATTAAAAGATCACTCTGTAAACAGATAAAATTGTTTTAATCTATGTTGTAACTTCTTTAATTGAAAGCTTGATTGAGATGGAGGTAAAAGCAGCATGAACAACAGGCATTTAAGACCTTGCTGACACAAACCAGAACCTGTTCTCAGAGAAGTGTTTTGGTTAGGTCTAGGGAAGGGCCTGGGGCTTTCAGATGTCACACTGAGTGTTAAATCTTGTGGAGTTAATGCTGGCAGTACAGTACTCACATGGGTTACTTACAACTTAGTGTGAGTATTAACCTAAAATACAGCAGTAGGGCTGGTGGTCTCCACACAGTGTTGTTGTTCCATGAGGAGGTAGAGCAGATATCAAAGCAGCATGTTCCAATCTATTCTAAGTGGTCAGAATTTTGTCCCAGTTGTTCCTTTCATACTGAAGGGAAACCCTTGTGTTTGCCCTGACACAGGAACCAGTACAAAACCATCTCCTGAACACAACCCAGTAACAGGAGTGAAGCACAAGGACACAAGAGGCCAAATGCCCACAGCCCAAGGGCTGCCCTGGGTGTGCTCTCTGACCAAGAACTCAGAAAAGGGGAGAAGGAAGAAATTCCAGAACACTCCTTTCCCAAAGCATGTCCACCTGCCCTCCAGGCTACTTTATGTGAGCTCACACTGACTGGAAATTACCTGTACACCAGTGGCCTTCAGGGCAGTGGATCAGCTGCCATGTTACGTGCCCAAATCTTCTCTGCCCATAATTTAACTATCACACAATCTTATTGTTTATTCCACATTCCTTTCCTACTGATTTCTGAAATTCTAATCCCTTTTTTTTTGAGTAACAGTGATCATTAAACTAGTGTTTACACAGAAATACCCAAAACAACTCTTTCCTGGTTAAGACAGCTTTCTCCTTCATTCAATTTTGAACTCACAGGTACAGAATTTAATTCATCAACTTTTTACATCTTGCTGACAGGTTATTTCTTGAGGAAAATTTTTAATTCTTTACTTATATTACCAAAAATATTTTTTTCCTGCTTCAAAATGATCACTTTTCCAAGCCATTTACAAGTAAATAAAACAATTTTTATGCTCATGTGGTGTTACTGCTAACTTCCCTGCCATCACTTAGACCTTTCAGGAATGGGTTAACAAACAGAATAACCAATCACTCCTATTCCATGACTGCTGAGTTTCCAGAAGATGCTCTAAGGGAAGGAACACCTTCAAAAATGTTTTTGGAATTTCAGGTATATTCTATCAGATCACTTAGAAATATATTTAGTAGATTCACAAAAGAAGCCTAAAAGGCACAGAAACCATGATTTCCTTCTATGAAAACTGATATTTCTCATCCTAAAGATGCCAAGTTAATGATGTATCCACTGATCCTATTGCTTTTTTACTTCCAGACAGTTTGCCTGGGATGAACCACAAACTCACCCTCCTGCAGCCACCCAACATCTTCCTTCAAAACCCAGGTCAGTGCCTGATACCTCCTGCTCCAGCAACCCCCTGGGGGATCCAAGGGGTTGGGAATTCTTGCAGGGACCCCAGATCCTCCTGCTTAGTAGCCCCTGGGCACTGCTCATTTATCTGCCAGTACTGGAATTTGAGAGAGCATCTGTCTGTACAGCAAAAACAGCTCCACAATAAAAGCACCCATAAAATCCCTAAAAAGAAAGAACTGTTAGCAAAATATGGGGCCTGTACCCTAGCAGTTATGGGGACAGGTATGTTTAGAGGCTGTAGAGATAAGAATGAATGTTCAAGAACATCTGAGGTGTTAAATTAATTTAGTAACTTTCTATTTATAAAGCTTTCTGCACAGCAGTGGTACCTGGTTAGTGTCAGAGGTGTCTGCAGACTGTTCTCTCACCTGGTGGGTTAAGTCCCTCTGCTCACTACTGTAGAAATACACGGGGGGAGGGAGGAACCCACCCTGCTGCCAGGGAGATTTACAGCACCACACCAATGTATAATTTCCATGAAAATAGGGATAGCAAAACATTCCTGGATCCCAGGGGCCAGAACAATCTCCCAAGCTGCCTGCACTTCCCTGCCAATCCCAACAACACAACAGCAATGGGAGCAGGAGTCTTGCATCTAAAAGCAGTTTTTCAGCTACAGCAGCAGTTCATTGTTCCAAATAACTGTGATTGCAGTGCAGTGACCTTTGTCACCAGTACATTATTATAATATTAAAAACATTTGAAAATATGATCCCCTCTCAAAGAATAATCAGTGCCTTCAGAGACATTTGGTGTGCAGCAGCTCCTGCAGCAGTCCCAGGGCCATGCAAATGGATTGCCAGTCCACACTGGGCACCCACACTGTACAAGTTTTGCCAGATGAGTCTCCTGCAGGAGCCTAAGGAACAACCAGAGAGTTCTGCACACACAGATCTATACTGACAGCTGATGACAAACAGCAGACAGCTATTTTAAACCCAGAAACCTAAATGCAAACCTACTGTACAGATGCACATACCCCTTAACAAATAAAATACCAATGGCACAAAAGCAATAAAAGCCAAGAGGAGCCAGAACTGATACATGCTCCATGCTCCACTGCTGTACTGACAGGGAGGGGGATCAGGAATGCAGACATCAGCAATAAAAACCCAAGGCAGGCAGCTGCCCATGATGGTGATGTGTACATCACACCACAGGATGCACTTTTCTCTGTAGATTTAAGTTGGCAACTTTATACCACATAGTCTGTATTTGATCTGGTTTCAGAAGATGCAATATTATGGCATCCAGAAAACTGAGATCATTTGACTTTGGTGGAAAGAGACAGAGTGGTTGTTCAAAGCTGTGGCTGGGAAGCCGGAGGCACCAGGTTCCTGGGAGGCTCTCATAGAATCATAGAATGGGCTGGGTTGGAAGGGACCTCAGAGCTCATCAAGTCCAACCCTTGATCCACTCCCCCCGTGGTTCCCAGCCCATGGCACTGAGTGCCACATCCAGGCTCTTTTGAAATAGCTCCAGGGATGGAGAATCCACCCCTTCCCTGGGCAGCCCATTCCAATGGCTGAGCACCCTCTCCATGAAGAAATTCTTTCTCATGTCCAACCTAAACCTCCCCGGGCACAACTTGAGACCTCTTGTGCCCTCTTGTCTTGCTGAGAGTTGCCTGGGAGCAGAGCCCAACCCCCCCCTGGCTCCAACCTCCTTTCAGGGAGTTGGAGAGAGTGATGAGGTCTCCCCTGAGCCTCCTCTTCTCCAGCCTCAACACCCCCAGCTCCCTCAGCCCTTCCTCACAGGACTTGTGCTGGATCCCTTCCCAGCCTCCTTGCTCTTCTCTGGACCTGCTCCAGCACCTCAATCTCCTTCCTGAGCTGAGGGGCCCAGAACTGGACCCAGGACTCAAGCTGTGGCCTCCCCAGGGCTGAGCACAGGGGCAGAATCCCTTCCCTGGACCTGCTGGCCACGCTGTTCCTGAGCCAGCCCAGGATGCCATTGGCCTTCTTGGCTACCTGGACACACTGCTGGCTCCTGGGCACCTTCCTGGCAATCCAGACTCCCAGGTCCCTTTCTGCCACTCTGTGCCCAGCCTGGAGCTCCCCATGGGGTTGTTGTGGCCAAAGTGCAGGACCCGGCACTTGGAATGTTGAACCTCATCCCATTGGGATCATCCCAACTCTCCAGTCTGTCCAGGTCCCTCTGCAGAGCCCTCCTGCCTTCCAGCTGATCCACACTCCCCCCCAGCTTGGTGTCATCTGCAGATTTGCTGATGATGGACTCAATCCCCTCATCTAAACCATCAATAAAGATATTAAACAGCACTGGGCCCAACACTGATCCCTGGGGGACACCACAGCCACCAACTGGATCAGCCCCGTTCAGCACCACTCTCATGCAGCACTGCACAGGATCACTGCCCAGGAACAGGACATGAGCACCTCAGATTCACACAGCTCAGCCCCTCCAGGTGCCACACAACCTGCTCAAGCCCCTTGCCCCTTGCACATGTCTGACACCCCAAAACCCTTGGCCTAATCACACTTACTTCTCTGTTCTCACTGCAGGCACAAAAACCCCACAGGACCACTAAAAAGAGAAAGCACCTGCAATTAAAGGGCTGAGCAGTCTAAACCAGGTCTCAATTAGTGTTCAGACTCAAATCATTTGGCAACAAGATCAGAAGAGCCAATACAAGTATTTTAATTGGAGAGCTGGGCTGCTTGGGCTTACAGGTTCTCCTGGCAGCCTTTACCCTCTGAGCACAACCCAAACATCCTTCCACCCTTGTGCTGGGAAGAGAGTCCCTCTTGGGTTTTTCTGGGGTAAAGAACAAACTGGGCCAGCTCTGCCCAGTTCTGAGAACCCCACAGCAGAGTATTTGCCATGATCAGCTGTTCTCTGCTGCCTAAAGCAGACTCAGTGCCCAAACAGTAACCAGTGTCTCCCAGTCCAAGGCAGCAGTGCCACAGATGCATCCATCAGCCTGTCAGAAACATGGCACTGAAACACCCTGTGCTGCCTTGAATTGTTTGTTGCTGGCTAGGGAAGAAATCTTGCCATATCTCAGATCAGGATTTTAACCAGAGACATTCTACAGGCAAGGAGAAATATTGAAAATTTTCATTTTCCTTATTTGAGCCATTTTTAACTTTGCATTGAGTATCCCATAGGAAACAAAAAAAAAAAAAAAAAAAAGAGGCACAGGTGGATGGAAACAAGGAGGGTCTAAATAAAAATATTGAAAAATTTCACTTTCCTTATTTGAACCATTTTTAACTTTGCATTGAGTGTCCCCTGGAAAAAAAGAAAAAAAAAAAAGAGGCACAGGTGGATGGAAACATTTTGTTTCCCCCCAGAACATGTCTGAATCTTCAAAATCATGGAAAGTCTTCTAAGGTTCTTTGGAATTTTAGGCTACCTTGGGAACACTTTCCTTGCTATGAGACATTTCATCCCATGAATCCTTCATGACAACTTAACACAGAAGATAACCAGCAGGTTATTCTAGTAGCTGTTGTTCCAGGTTCACCTCTTAAAACCCCATCCCCAAAGGCATTTGGTATCAGAGGTTACCTGAGTGAAAAAGAGAGACAATCCTTCTAATGGGAGTCTTTGGGTTTTCTTTTGTCTTCCTAGGGAGAATAATTACTCTGACTATAACTTCACACTGCAAACTTTTAAGTGGGAAACAGACACTCAGAGTCATCCTCTTCCATTTGACACCCCCAGTTTTAAAAGCCATTCAGAACTGCCCACTGCCCACCTCCCACTTGCACTCCAGTACTTCCTGTTACTTATCCTCAGAAACTTGGACAAATATCACTTCAATAAAAATGATTGCTTTGCCCTGACCTTGTTTCCAAACAGTACAGATTAATTTTCAAAATTGCTTAAAAGCTATTGAATTATTTTGCATAATGACAACTTGATTTGGTACCATGTTACACACAAAAAATCCCTGCTCCTGGCTGGCAGAAAATCCAAGCCCATCTGCCTGCTTCTCGTTGCTGGAGTAATAAAGCCACCCAGGCATTAAAGGCTTTTCTGCAGAGGATGTGCCTGTCACAGGGGCTCATATTTAGGATTTCTTTTTCTTTTGATTGTGCCAACTTCTTCTCTAAGTTTTCAAGAGCATATAAATACAGTATATTTTTTTTTTCACCAGCATTGCCACTTCATTTATTTAAAAAATATCTAAGCCTTTTTTAATTGACTTAAAAATCTAGTCCACAAAAGCACAACTGCAGAGGAGGTTTCTTGGAGTCACTGGAAGAGTACAAGGAGAGGAAAGCTACACATTGGGGAATTCCTGAGCTTTCCTCTGTAAGAGAAACAAAAACACCCATAAAGAACACACAAATACCTCCTGAGCTGGCTCGTATTAAACTAATCTCTGTATAATTAGTTTAACCAGAAACTTCCAGGTCATTTGGTTATTCATAGTAAAATAATGATTTGTCTGTTTTTATTTGTTTTTATTTTCTTACTGAGGGATAAAATATAACCAATAGGACAGTGGTTTGAAGTTCAGTATCTCAGCTATTTAAGGAAATAGCTTTGACTTGTATTTGTCTTAAATCCCCCTGCTATTAAGAACTGCAAACTAAGGTCAGGCAGATTAGCAGAGGTGTATTTGGCCAGAGAGCATTTATAGGAGGAACCTGTAAGTACACACAAAACCTCTGAATCATAATTATGCTTTCCATCCACTCGTTTCTGTACAGGACTAACATTGTAAAGTACATTTTTACAGGCTTAATTTCCACTAAAGGTGAATTTCCCAGCAATATCCCCTCATCCTACTGCTCTTCCTACAATGTCACAACACATCTTAACACTGAGGTAAAGCAAACCTCTGAAAGTTTCATCTTCCTATAGGAAGAATCTTCACCAAGAACCCCCAGGTCCAAGCAGCCTGTACAACCCCATGCTTGGCTGCAGAGCACCCCAGCCCATGGAGCATCCCAGCCCATGGAGCACCCCAGCCCATGGAGCATCCCAGCCCATGGAGCACCCCAGCTGCTGTCCATGGAGCCAGGGGCTGCTCCTGGGGATTTGCTCCTCCAGCCCAGCACCCTCTGCCTTGAGCAAGCACCTCCCTGGGCCTTCAGTGAGACTCAGCAGGGTCACATTTGGCAGAAAAGCATGATTTGAAACCTCATGATGTCCCCAACTGCATGCTGAGCTCAACTGCTCAAGGGAACAGGAGTGGCAGGAGCAGAGCTGTGCCCTGCACTGGCAAGCACAGGCAGCAGAATGTCAGGTGGCATTTTGCTCACACAGCTCCTTGGGTCCCCACAGCTTCAGGCAGGAGACAGCCAGGACATTATGTACCAACATGCCTTGGCAGGTGTGCAGAAATCCAAAATATTACCTACACATCTCTACAGGTTTCTTGAATTTTGCTCTATTTTTTCACGTTTTAATAATTTTTTTTCCTAAGAGCAAGCTCTTGGCAATTAAAAAAAAAAAAAAAAAAACCAAAACCAGAGTAGAACTTACTGTTGAAGTAAACCATCCCCCAGCTCCCCATGGGCCTGGCTATGGGCAATGTGGCACAAGCAGGTTTTGGCAAAGCTTGCCTGATTTTTAAATGATCCTGTTGTGAATGGCTTTATATGCATCTGTGTTGGGAATATGTATCACAAGGAAAATCTCACTGAATGAAATTAGAATGCTACTTGAATGTTTTATTTATTCCACTTTTATGTATCCCCATTTTAAGTTTAAAGCACGAACTTCAAATCAAAGTATTAAGAAAACATTTGAGGTTTCAAGAGAATATCCCAAGGAACACACAGAACACATGGGGATGGAGAACCCAAGACCCTTTTAAGCAGATGAAAGCAGTTTTATGGGCAGAGTGCAGTGATGTTGTTTTCCTTGGCTTTCCAAAGGCTTCTGACCCAGCCTCCCAGGCAGCCCCTGAGCCATGGTGTGAGCAGGCAGGCTGTAAGGGTTGGTGGCAAAGTGGCTGGGACACCATGGTTCCAGTGTTCTGAGGTCTGGTGTGAAGCCCTGCCAGCTGCCAGGGGTTGCTCAGAGGTTTTCAGTGTTTAACACTTCTGTTGGTTGCCTGCAGGGCAGACAGGACCTTCAGGAAGTGGCAGATGAGAGCAGGTGAGGGAAGCAGGTGAGGGAGATGCTGGAGGGCCAGAGGGTCCTCAAGAGGAAGACAGAAAGCTGAGGCTGGAAACCTGAGGCAGCAGTGTGCCCTTGTGGCAACAGAGATGATGGCACCCGGGGCTCCATCAGCCAGGCAGCAGGCAGGGCAAGGGAAGGGATTCCTCTCCTCTGGGACACAGCTGGAGGGCTGAGAATAATCCTGAGCCCCCAGGGCATGAAATCCCTTGGATGGGATCACATCCAGCCAGGTGGCCAAGCCTGTCAGAGGGCTGGAGCACAAGGGTGTGCATGGGCAGGCCAGGGGAACTCTGCTGAGTCTGAAGAGGGGGGATCTTGTTGGAACCTTTACCCACTGCAGGAGCAGAGGGATGAGCCACCCACTGTGGCAGGGTTGGGTGGAGAAGACTGAAGACTCATTTGGTGAGTAAGCAATTTGCTCCATAAAGTATTTTTAGATGCCAGAGGTGGGTTTAGCATCATGTGAAGGTGCTTGGGAACCTGATTTCTGGTATCCATACACTCTCACAAAAGGACCTTAAATCACAAAAACTTCAAGTGCCTGATGTGGTGGTGGGGAGGGAAGTCCACAGTTAGAGGATCAAATCTATATTTTTTAACCAGTTCTTTGTCTCTTCCTTCAGCTCTCTGTACCAGAACTCTCCCAAAGTGCCCTCTCTGGCTGTTTGTCCTTGACCCCAGTTTGGGAACACAAAATCTCAAAGAAGCCAAGAATGCCATTGTTCTGTGATGAAGTGGAGAAGCTTATCTTAGGTCTGAAAGTCTGTTTACAACTTTCCTTTAATACATTTTCCTAGCAAGGACTACAACTACAATGTCTCCATTCTCTTCCTCAATTAGTGTAGTTATTCAGGAGACTCTGGCAGCTTAGCAACAGATTCTGATGACCTAGAAAACTTCCACATATCAAAAAGCAATATGTGTGGAACATAGGAGAGCTAAACTGGATGAAAGAACAGTGTGGTGAAAACCTGTAGTCTTCAGATCTTCCTCTACACACATTTTCTTGTATCTGCCTTTCATTTTAAAGGCATACCTGCTGGCCATAACTGTCAGCAAACAAAACTCTCACCTCCCAAATGGGTTTCATCCATGTTTGTTTAACTACCCTTCTCTTATCCTTTAATTCCTGGGAGCAATTAGGTTTTTAATTAAAACTTTTGCAGAAAACCAACCAAAAAGCTTCAAAACTCAACCACCTTACATTCCTGTATCATTTTTCTGGGATGTATTCAATGTAAATAAGCAAAATTATTTCCAATTCCTATTACACTCTGGACTAGTTCTACTTTCACTCTTGGTGGCTTCACTCTGTGACACAGATGGTTCCTGCATTTAATGTCTTTTTGTGAAAAACTGATACTCTTGGATCCATTAAAACAAGAAGGATTTATGCATGGAGGTTTTCTTCCTCTTAGGGAGAGAAAACATCCACCACAACCTTGGTGGAAAAGATGAAGAATTTAAAAACACAAGTGGGAGACATTTTGAAACAAAATTAAATATATATTATCCATTTCCCAGTACCTGACTTAGCCCCACGCATCCCCTTCCCTGCTGCTTGTTCCAGGAGACCAGAGGGAGCTACAGCACTTGTGAGTTTTCAGAAGTTGTAACTGTGCATTAAACACATGTGGATGCTCAGACCTTACCTGTTCATGTCTCATCAGTTCTATCATTTCCATAACACTGGTAAAGTGGTGGCAACGATCTGAGTGGTCAACCATAAATGTGGGGAAAGGCTGACTCTGCCAAACACTCCATTTAGACAAGGAAAGCTCGTGAGCTGCCTCCTCTTCATGCTTCTGCAGTTTGAAATGAAGATTGGCAAGGAGATTTTAATCAAGAAGTTGTTTAGCAAAACTAATGCTCATGTCTCTGTCAGGGGCAATAAATACTCTGAATAAAGAAAAGGATCAAAACATTATGACAGATTTGAGATGGGTTGTTTTAAGTGCTGAAATGACACAAAAGCTTCAAATTTTTTTCTCTGAATCAGAGAAGAGCTTGTAAAACTTGAGGCTTTCTTTCAGTAACACTTTTATATTTACATAAACAAGGGAATGAAAAAGCATTAATAGAATATCATCATGCAGTACTTAGAAACAGAATATTATAGATACTGAGACACATTTTAATGTATTTTTCATTTGCAGACCTAACCTCAAAGACCTATATGAAACATTAATTCTTAAACTCTTGACCTCAAGAACCCAGATATAAGTTTCAAAACTGCATTTTTTATGTAGATTCCTTCAAATTCATAGTTAATTTTGTCACTTAGTTTATCCTTTAGGCCTCATGTCAAAGAAAATAACACATTTAGGCAAAACTCACTGATCTTTCTTCCAGGTTTTCTATAGTTTCAAACCAAACTTGAGGCAATGTTGGTGTCTTTATTCCATCACTTTCCTTAATCCTGTACAGTCTGTCCCATATTTCAAATTCTTCAGGTGACAGAGACCACTTCTCATGAGAGTGTAACTGCTTTTCACCTACAGAGGGAGAAACAATAACAGGAAATGTTATCTATTTTAAGAAAAAGGATGCATGGAATACACAGAACTTCCTGTGATACCACTTGAAGGAAAAATACCTTCTTTGTGCCACAAAAACCAGATCCAGAGAACCTGTTGTCAGGAACAAGTATCAAAACAGTGCTGTATGTGTTACAACTATGGATAACTCTATTAAGTGAGAAGGCATCATATACATAAGATATATAGATTTATTTGTATATAAAATACCTATAGGCCCTTAAGACAGTATAGAAAACAGGGCAAGCACATAGCTTGAATTTCTAGAGAAGTCTCAAATATCTTGAGGAACATCTTGCAAATATTTTTTTTGTCTCTTTTTGTCTTTCTTTTTTTATTTTTAACTTACTCTTTAAATGCTGGGAAGCAACAGTAACATTTTGATTTTTAAAAATTACTATTTTTGTCACAATCTCCTCTATTAAAGACATGTAGGATGAGTAAGAGGACAGAAACAGAAGTACTGTGACAATTCCCCAGGAGCAGGGAAAGAGAAGGAGAGGCTCATGAGTTTTATTTAGATTCATAAGTACAAATGGGAAGTTCAGGGCATCTGTGAAGCCAAGAGCAGAGCTCACGTGGCAGCTTACTGAAGGCAGAGCCCTGGTGCTGCCTGGCTCTGAGGGGAACACTCCAGTGACAAAGGGGAGATGGAGTCATTTTTGGCAGTCTGACAGGGAGCCTTGATACCACCACCACACCAAAAATGCCAAATCCCTCAAAACAGCCACCAGAGCAACAGCAAAGGAACATCCAAAGAACCAGTGGCAAGAGAGTGTCAGGAATATGCTGGCTTTCAGCCCAGCTGTGTGAAGCAAGGAAAAAAATAACAAAGTTAATTTGAGAATCACTCAGCAGACAGGATTTGGGATGAATCTGCAGCCAATACCCTGTTCTGAATTAATGCCACATAAGGAGGCAGCCCCTCAAATCACAGATGCCTCTCTCCACAGTGTTTAAAAAACTTAAAACCAAATCCCAAAGAGTTCAGAATCCAGGACTAGGTTCTTCAAGTCAGGAAAAGTCTCTCACAGCTGGAAAAAACAACTAACATTGAAGTCTAAAAAATAAAATCCCAGAATATCATTATTGTTCCTAAGAGATTTTTGACTCAAGGCCAGGAGATGTTCCACTCCTTTATAGCTAACACACAGATCAGGGCCCAGTAGGGAAGGAACAGAGAGAAGACAAAGCTGGTATGAGGCTCATGTAAAGTGTTTTATTCTCATAAAATTTATCAGCCATCCAAAGGCATTGCTGCAGCTATATTAAGAGGCATAAAAAAACCAGAGATCTAAAGACTAAAGAAGGCATTGGTATAGTTGAAGAAAAGACATTTAAAGAAGATTGCATCCTTAAGATAAAATAAGCAATTAAAGAAATAAAGTGAAATTGTCAAATCAAACAAAAAAAACACAGATAGAAGACAACTCAAAACTGATACAATCTGAAAAGGGGGGAGCAGAGCAATTGTAAAGAACCAGAAGAAAAAGAATTAACAAAATGAGGCTTCATCTGAATAAATGCAATACAAAAAAAAAAAAAAAAAAAAAAGAGAGAGAAAAGAAATTATTGATAACTTCAAGTGGCATTTATCTACTAGGAACAGCAGGGAATTGGAAGAGCACCTTTTTATGCATTTTGGCTCTTTCTTTGCCATACCTCTCACAGAGCAGAGAGACTGGAAGACACTCTGCTAAGATAATAACCTGAGGGATGATTATAAAGATCTGTCAGCACTTTTACTTTTTCAGTTATCCTGTGGTATAGTTATTCACATTTTATAAAGGAAGAAACCAAATGCTTTTTGATTTTATTGCATTTACTAATATGCTACTCAATGTTAGCAAACTTTTTAAAAAAACAAAGAGAGAAAAAAAAAGACAAGCCCTAGAGAGAAAAACATTTAAGGACTGCCAAATAATGGGATATTTGCTGCTGTTGCTGTGCTTGTTGAAGGAAAGCTCATAAAAATGAAGAACATGCTTGGTTAGTGATGGGACAAGAGAAGAATAATGTGCTCTTCTGGTGCTGACAAACAAAATTCTTGAAAGAGGTTTTGAAGTGGAAGGATAGTGTAAAATTTCTAGAAATTTAATCAAATTAAGAAGAACAGCTAATATTTAATTTTTACTAGAAAAGGAAAATGCCTGAAATTTCTACAATACTTCTGCCTATGATGCTCCAATTTCTGTGCAGATGTATTTTTCCACAGAGAAACCTGAAGATCAACTGAACTTCAAGAACAAATGAAAAATCAGGGAGCACAGATAAGAACAGGTACAGATTATTCATTAGTGTTGGCTTTTTCAGTTCTCTAATGTGGAGGGGGAAACTGAAACGAGGAGGAAATGCAAAAACTAAAGATCTTTCTTTCCCTTTTTTGTTTGAGATTTATCTTGAATATCATCCAAACCAGAAACAGCCACTTGCTTCACACAGTAATGGAGGGGACCTCACAAAAAACTGGTGCTCTGCCATTTGCTGTGCTGTAACCCTTGTTTGCAGGCTGGGCAGTCAGTCTTGGTTATCTGCAGCAACAGACAGACCTCCATGTGCACTCTGCACTGCAGCTCTGGCACCTGCTAACCCGTTTCACACAAAAAGAACCTGGTAATTACAGCCTCTGAAGTGCTACTGCCTCAGCAGGAGAGATGCTCACCATAGTATCTTCTTATGGATTTAAACTACCTCTCCTTTCTGTTTTCCAGGACAGACTTACAGATATTCTAAAATTATTATTTTAATTCTATGCTTTGCCCTGCTTATTTTCTTGCAAGTTGTTCCTGTTTATTCCATTCTTGGTCTCCTCACTGGCAGCCAGCTGGGCTGTGTCCAAACCCTGGAGGAGTGTGCCTAGCAGAAGGCTCCAGAGGCAGAAGAGAAAAAAATGAGGATGAGAAGCATCATTCCCCACTCTGTGTTCAGCCTTTGGTTTGCCCTGGATGGTATTTGGAAAGAGATCAGATGTAGATTTTGGTAAGAAGAAGGTTTGTGATCAGAAACACTTGAAAAATATTAACTCTCAAGTCTAACTTCTCAGATGCTGAAATCTGAAGCTTCCCAAGACTTTTAGGAGTTTCTGCTTACAAGGAGTTGCTATTGGTCTTTGCAGAAATCACTCAACCAAAAAGATCAGATGTGAATATTTCCAAGTATTTAGAAAATTTAGCTCTTTCCTCCTTTCTTATAATTCTGTTCAGTTTACTGAGCATTTCAATGCCATGCAACTGCATCACCTAAAGAGCCATTTCTCTTCTTAGATTAATTTTTGTCCAAGGCTGTGAAATTCATAAATATCCTACTCTCTTGATTTCACCTCTTCCTGCCCTCCAGAAACAGCATTAGAATTTGCTGCTTCTGTTTGCAGCTGGAGTTTCTGACCCTCAGTCACTGACTCCACAAGAAGCTCTATGGACAAAGATGAAACAAATGGCTGATGGGAAGTACAGGCATTTAAGGACAGAACTGTGATTTCAGGATGTTAAAGGAAAAGGATGGGGAATCCCAGCAGCAGGCAGCACAGTATCACAGCTGACAGGCTACAGCTGACAAAAATGACACTTCTGCTGGAGACCCAAACCTGCTGTGAGGGTGCAGTTTGGATATGCTGTAACACAACAAGATGAGATAGCAGCTTACGCAGTGCTTAGACAAACACCATAATCCTCTTACCAGTGACACAGGAAAAGAGAGCAGATTTGTGCTGGAGGGAACTAGGTCTTCTCCCTTTGGAAAGCATTCTTGAATTGCTTGGTTCATATTTTTCAGCAGTAATAAACATTTTATGCAGCTTTGGGTTTATGCCTTCTGGAAGCATCCGTGGGCTGTGCTGGTAGAAACGAAGGGTTTTGCTTCCTGAGAGAGCTTTGTGGATGCTCCTTTTGTTAGACTGGCTTTGGTTGTAAGTCTGTAAGAGAAGAGAAATCATCTGCTGTTGGATTGTTTTCTTCACATGACCTGATCAGAAGAACACCTGAGTGTCTGTGGGGTTTCTCATTACTTTATGTTCCATCCTCAAGATGGTTTTTTTGGGTTTGTTTTTTTTTTTCTTGCCCCCAAACATAAAACATAAGATGATGCAAGGCCCTGAGAGTCAGTCATTCCCTCTCCTGTAACATTGTCAGTCACCACAACTGCTTGGTCAACTGCAAGTTCCAGAGTTGCATCAAATGTCCACATTATGGTAACCACAGCAGAGAGAGGAAAGGGAACAGGAGGGATAGATGAAAACAAGAAAGAAATAAGGTTGTACTGAATAGCTGACAAAGGAAACATTAAAACATAGCTACTCAGTTTTTTTGTTTGCTTGTTTTCTTTTTAAAGAGCTCCCATCCCACAACATCTAAGTCAAACCTAATCTGAATTACCAGGCTGTTGTTCTGGGTAAAACACTGAAAGCAAACATAACAAAAAGCAAGGAAGTAGCAGTGATTGTTCTCGAAGTTGCAAACAACACAAAACACAAACCAAGGGACAGGTTCTGATACTCTGTAAATAGATCAGAAGTAGGCACAGCACTGGGGAGAAAAAGAGACACGGCCCTTGCCTGGGGGAATTTACAGCCTGCAATAGATACAGGGATGGTGTGAATCAGATTGCATCAGAAACAAAGAAAGGAGGTCAAGCAGAAAAAAAAGGCATAAGATTATTAGTCAATGTCATACACACTGCAAGTCCTGGTAATTACACTCCATTTTTATTGTGCAACACAGCAACCAAGACAAAGATGGAGAAGCTAAGGAAAGAAACCATTCCCTCCTCTAAATGTTTCTTGTCCTAATGCTCTGAGTCCCTATGGCAGGTCACTGCTGGGGACAGCAAGTGCTTGGAGTATGACAGTATGGGAGCTCTGATCTTCTGAGAGAGAGGATCCAGGAAAGCCAGGAGTAAAGGAGAGAGCTGCAGAACAATGCCCTCTGAGCAAAACTGGAAGAGCTACCTCATAACTTGTCCCTCAGGTATCCCAAGATAAAATTTTTAATCCTACAACAGGCAAAAAAGTCTTTTTATGGAAAAAAAAAAAAAGTTTCTATTACCAAATCCATTGCTTAGCAGCACTGTTCTTTGTATGTCTCAGAGTGCTTGCCTGGGCTGCCAGGAGCCTGCATGGCCATGGGCTCCCCTCTGCCTGGCTTCAGGCTGCAGCCCAGCTCCTGCAGGCTGATGCACACACAGCTGAGCTGTCACAAGGTGTTCACAAACCCAAACCTAAACACAGCTGGAAAGGCAGAAGATCTGTCAGCTGCAGGGATCCCAGGGCATCAGGAGGGCACAACCAGGAGAGGTGGGACACAGGGAGCTTCCCATGGAGCTGCTGCCCCGGGCTGGAACACGTGGGCAGGAGGGTAATGAACAGAGCCACACACACTGGGACAGAAATGCCCCTCACCTGTCAAACCCTTGGACCCAAACATTTCTTCAAAAGCTTTATAATTGATGTGAAGTGGTTTGATTAAAAAAAAACCAAACCAAACCAAACAAACAAAAAAGCCCAACCCAAATAAATTCCCATGAATTAGTATGAGATCATTAATGACTTCAGCTCTAAGTTAGGTGATGGGGAAGAGTCTCCACATAAAGAGATTTGGAAGGAAGCTCAATAATAACAAAAAAACCCACAATAAAACCAAATAATCAAGAGCCAAGCAAAATCAAAACCAAACCACAAATAAAGCAGATGTTGCTAAGCAAGTAAATTTGTTTTGTTTTCTTGAAACAAAAGCTTTATATGTATAATTTCTATCCTACCTGGCAGGCAGTTCTGCTTCAAAAATTTCTGAGAAAATATGAAGAACCCAGTAAATCCAACTACTTAAATGAAAACTCCAACGAACTTAATGACCACTTTAATATCCCATTAAAAATCAGCTTTCAGGAGTAATCAGTCTCCATAAGCAGCATGAAAAAATATCTATTTATAAATACCATTCCCTTTTATCATTTTGAAATCTCAACCCTCCTGATAGATTTTTTTTCCCCAACCAGGATGTTCTGGACCCTCAATAAGAATTAAATTCCTGCTACCTACAAATTTGTACCAGAGGCAAAAAATTGACTGGAAAAACAGCAAGACACTAAAATTTTGAGTTTACAGGTAGCTTACACAGATCCCAGACTTTTCTGTCATAAAAACCTGACCCAACTCACAACCAGCCTTGCAAGTAAACAAAACCAGTGAAGGACCAAAAGCAATTTTCAGCCAGAACAGTGACCCAAAAAGGCTTTGCATCCCAACAGGGGTTTCATGATGAGACTGCAAAGGTGCAGTTCTTGTGAGTCTGCAGCCAATCTCACCAAAGATTGGTGCCAACAGGGGCTAAACCCTGCCCTGCCTAAACCCTGCCCTGCCTAAACCCTGCCCTGCCAGCTGCCTTGGACCAGACCCAGGAACGTGCAGCTGTGGGAAGAGGCTGGGCAGTGTGTGTGCAGCTGAGGATTGGTTCTCCTGGCTCACAACTCATGGCTTAGCTCTCCATGGGTACATCACTTTCCCAAGGGGCAGCCTGCACCCAGAGATGATTAATTATACTCTTGAGTTGATTGCTGAGGTTCAGGAACTTAGCAAAAGTAGATTTCCACTTAAGCTGATCTCTTCAGACCTCACATGCAAGTCTGCTACCTCTAAGTGCTTGTCTGAGAGCACAGTGTCGTCAGCAGTTCAGAGAGACAACTCCAATCCTCCTGGCTCTCAGAGATTCATCCCTATCTCTTCCACACATTGCTCTGTGTCCTTAGGGAAACCCCTGTATTTTCTGAGTTCCAGTTTATAATTCACAAAATAAGTGTTACTGAGAACAAAGACTTGAAGCCCTTCACATGCAGGAAGTGCACGGATTTTTAGAATCATGGAATGGTTTGGGTTGGAAGGGACCTTAAAAATCACAAAATCACTTAGTCCAAACCTCTGCCACGCCCAGGGACACCTCCCACCAGCCCAGGTTGCTCCAAGCCCCATCCAACCCGGGCTGAGACACTGCCAGGGATGGGACAACCTGGGAGAGGGGCTCAGCACCCTCACGGCACAGAATTCCTTCCTCACGTCTCCCCGGAACCTCTGTGGGTTATTACACCTTTCCTGCAGGGACAACTGCAGTGTTTCCAGAGGATTTCTGGGATGTTTGCTGCCCACAGGCTCCAGGCAGAGGCTGGAGCAGCCCAAGCTGCAGACTCACCCGTTCCTCCCTGCCCTGGGTGAGGATGACCACGATCCGGCCCTGTCGCCGCCGCCCCGTGCGGCCCATGCGCTGCACCAGCCGGATGGGGCTTTTCTGGGCATCGAAGCAGACGATGAGATCAACTTCTCCAATGTCCAACCCTTCCTCCCCAACACAGGTGGAGACCAGAGTGTTGTACCCACCTTCCCGGAACCGTTTCACCACCTGAATAAACCAGCGAGAAGTCAGACTGGAGGGGTTGGTCAGAAAGCTACACACACCGTGCAGTTTTCACCAGGTTCAGACAAAAAGTGAAAAACCTAATTTAGATTTTAAAACCAAAAGGCTTAGTCTTTCTGAATTTGTCAGTTACTACCTTGTGGTCAAACACCTCACATTAATGTCATAATCAACAACGTATCAAACCTTCAGTTCCAAAATAGATGGAAAAAAGCACACCTTATTCTGACTCCAACCATGGCATCCTTCTAAAATTCATCTTCCCAGCTTTGCAATTAAATTTTATTTTTTGTTTTAACTTTGCTAGATCAAAATTTAAGGATAGATCTTATTTTTTCTACCTACAAGGGAAAAAGAAAAAATCCCCTAATGAATTGTTTGATATGTCTCCCAATTGTCAAATAAGTAAAAATTAGCATTTGTTAGTATAGTGTATAAAACATTTTTACTTATACATTCTGTTCAGGGAGTGTAATTTTGGATGCTGGGAAACCAACCAAACTATGCAGAAATTGAGTAATATCAGTTTAAAGTTCAGTCACTGCCATACAATCTATACTGATGCTCATGTAACTATTTACACCATTAACACTCCTTACCAAAACTCCCCAAGAGCAGCCTCATCTTTACCTCAAGTTGCTCCTTTTGGGTGAAGCCTTTGGTGCTCTTGCCTGTGGAGTGGCCAACAAAAGTCATGACTCTGACAGCTGGGCTGAGCCTGGACAGCATTTCAGCAATTTCTTGCACACTGTCTCGAAACGATGAGAAGATCATCACCCGGGTGTCCTCTGAGCCCCCCGGGGTGCTCTCAGCTGGGCCTTCACCTGGGTCATGTTAAAAAGCCAGAAAAGCATTTTTATGCATAATTAGTAAATAATTAAGAATTGAAAATTAAGGCCAGGCCGTTCCCACCGGTTAAACTTTCACAGCATTCATCTCCCAGCTCAAGGGAAGACCTGGTGCAAGCACACTGCATTTTGATTTTCTCAAAATAAATGTTTTTAAAAATTAATTTAATCTATAGAAAAACCTGAGTAAATAAATGAAAAACAAACAAAAAAGCCAGGAGATAAAACTGACAATTCATAGAATCATAGAATTGGCTGGGTTGGAAGGGACCTCAGAGATCATCAAGTCCAACCCTTGATCCACTACTGGTGCAGTGGTGGATTAGGAGACTCTCAGCCAGTTTAAAGCCATCCTCCAGAAAATGCTTCAAGATATACCACCTGTTTGAACTGTTCCCTCTGGAACTGGAGAATTTACACCACCTATAGTGAGAACATCTTATACCTGACATACCATCACTAACATTACTTTGAACAGCTCAGGCTTCATGACAAGTGTCTTGAAATAAGGTGACTTCTTACAAAGAGACTGAAATCTGCTACTGACATGCCTAGCCAGAGGAGGTTTGCAATAAAACCACTGCTACCATTAGTCCAGGATACAGCATGGTGGAATAAGAGATGTGCATCAGCTTTCTACCACTTAGAAGGTTGTCTCTAGTGCAGCTGCTGAGGATCTTCATGATGTGAAGAAATGTGGATAAACTTCCCTTAACACCATAACCCATTGCTCCTGAATGATCTGTCATCACAACTGCTTAATTCTCTCATTTCAGAATGAAAGTAAAAACTAGCAGTCATTTTTAAATTACTGAATGACATTCTTTTCTTCCCTTTTGGTCAAGAAGAACAAGAGAAATACAAATGGTATTGAAGGTTTTAAACTTGAAATCCATGGCTCAGGGTATGTATTCTTAGCAACAGCCTGGAAATCAGAATTTTTATCCTTAAGCTCCATAACATATCCTCTACCTTTGCAGGAGGTAATGGCAGTACTGCACTGAGATGGTTTCCAGAACAACCTGAGACTATCAGCATCATGAGACACAACAGCACTAGGAATGAGCTTACTGTCATAGTTTTAGTAATGTGCTAGAATGGTTTATTTCAAATTAATAATGATGATTTATAGAATCCTTTTCTTTTTCTTTAGGAATTTCTACAGTGTAATTCTTCTAAAAAGGACTTTTCCACACAGAAGATACACAAACATACAGGACAATAAAGAAGCACAAACCAGGAAATAGATCAATAATATTACTTGCTTTCACCTACACTTCAACTGTTCAGGTATGTTTGATGTGAGTTGTCAGTACTTACCAGAACGTCCCTTTTTCCAGGATTTGAAGTGTTCTATTACAATTTCCTCCAACTTCTTTAACTTTGGATGGCTGTAGATAAACTCCATTTTCTTTTCAAACGCTGAGAAGGAAATAAAGCCACACAAAGCTGTAAGCAAACCTCCACAAATATAAAGGTTTAGCAAACTTCATTTCTTTCCACTGTAATTCTCTGAGTCAGACATAAGTTCCTGACACTAGCTCTACTTGCATTCACCTAAACAAACAAATCATTAAGTTACCTATGAAGCACAACTGTTAAACCCAATTTTGTAGAAAGTGGTGTTACTGTCGTTACAGTCCCACCATAAGAGATTTAGTGAAATGCTCTTTTTTAACCTTTCATTTTAAATCAAATTAAAAACTCTGAACATGTTTGAAAGAAGCTAGAACCACCAAGAGAAAATGGATGGATGGATGGATGGATGGATGGATGGATGGATGGATGGATGGATGGATCAAAAAGAGCATGGGAAAATCAATCTGGAATAAAGAATATTAGTTAAGTGTATCAGAACTAATACCCTTCTGCACCTGCAAACTACGTAGAGGGATCTAATGTTTTAATTTAATCAAAAGGCAAATATTCTGTCCCTAAGAGGGAAATACTGACCTGGTTTACCCTTGTACACATTTCCACACTCTGAAGGCAGAGGTGTGCCAGCAAACATCTCTCCAAGCTGCTGATACAGCTTCATGAAGTCCTCATTACGACCAAGTTCATTCTTTGTACGGGTTAAGCCTTTGGAAAAAGTTGAAGTATCTTAGCATTAAATCTAAGGAATGAGTATAATTTTACTGTCCAAAAGACAAGCTTTCTCAGGAGTTCTCACCTGGGCTGGTGGGAAGTGGGAATGGAGGGGCTTTAAGGTCCCTGCACACCCAAACCAGTCTGGGACTCTATGAAGTGCTGCCTGTTACTCAATGAGAATGGAACCTGGACTAAAAGCTATGATTAACAAGTTTCCTGAGTGATTTTATATCAATGTTGAAAAGAATTTGGTTCTACTCAAACCAGAAATACACCACCAGTCCAGAAGACTGGTTTTTTTTATTACAATTATTTTCCATCAGCCAATTTTCAGGCATTTAGACTAGATGATTGCTATAGGACCCTTCTGATTGGAATATTGTATTCTATGCTATTAAAATGTTCTATTCTCTGCAATAGCAGGCAGGGATTTAAGCAATCTGAGGAACCAGGAAATGCATTAAATGTTCTCCAGTGCTACAGCAGCACTATAGCATAAGAAATCTAAAAATCTACACACTTGAAACAAATTGTAAAAATGTCAAAAGAGTAAGATTCATGACAAATCATTAGCCCATGAGTACTATAAAAATATATTCCATAGATATTCTACAGTATGAAGCAAGCACTGTAGTTCACCTTTTGATCCATCCATAATTCCAGAGAGGTAGATGAAGAGTGACCGAAGGCCCATTTGCAACATCAGCTCATAACCATGATACAAACTGATACAAAGTGCAAAATCTCCCTCAATTATGCCTTGATGGACTCCCTGTGGGAACAAAACAGACTCCCTGGTGAATCAGGAAGCTGATAAGCAACAAGAATCACTCTGCAATTCTTATGACAAACCCAAGATTGACATCTGAGAGCCAGAGCCAAAGCAGAGACAAAGGGCTGGTGAGCAGCCTGTGCCTGCAGGACGGGTTACACAATTCTGATTGATCAAGAAGGCAATCTTCTCCCACTTTCAAAATGATCTCCAAGCTACTTGTACCATCTTCCAAGATTAGCTCATAACTTTCTGATGCAGCAACACTCAAAATCTGACAGCTGAACCACCCACCAAGTATCTGGCAAAAGTCTGGCACCTCTACCCAGGATACTAAATGTAAGTCAGGACAGTTGTCTTGCCCATTGTGAAGTTTATTTACCAATGTTCTTCTCAAAGCACACAGGGGTGGGGTTGGTTTGTTTGTTGTGTTTTGTTGGTTTTTTCCTTTCTGTGTTTTTTTTGTTTGTTTGTTATTGTTTTGTTTTAATTTAATATTCTAAGTTTGTGCAAAATGTGAACACTCTGTGACAATTTACAGAGAAGTAGAGGTGTTAATGTGGTTTGGAGGGGAAGGTATATATCTGGCACTCAGTGACTACTACCAGAGTTCTCAAAACAATTTCAGTTTGGAAATGGAGCTCTTTATCTTTACCTTCAGCTTTCCTATATTAGCATAAAGAAATGTGGAACAACTGAGCATATTTGATTACAAGATTAAAAAGAATGTCACAAAGAACATCTAACTCAATCTATCAGGAAGCTTTGTACACTATGGAGTATTACTATTTATTCACTACTTTAATAATGTGAAATAAATAAAGGAAATTACCGGATTTTGTGAGGATGGGTTTTTTCTATATTGATCTCTTGCTAGAATTATCTGGTACTTTGTCAGGCTGGGAATGTCCCTCCTAATTAAAGCTCCAATTTTAATCAGACGTCCAGCAAACGTTTCCAGCACCTGCAAACAAAACACAGAAGTTTACAGGAGAGAAAAAGGGATGTATATTTAGGCCTTTAAAGTATTTCTATTGTTTACAGATCTTACACAACAGAACACAAGAGGCCAGAGAGGTGGTAGATGCCCCATCTCTGGTAACATTCAAGGCCAGGTTGGACGAGGCTCTGAGCACCCTTTTCTGGTTGGAGATGTCCCTGCTCACTGCAGGGAGTTGGATCAGATGGCCTGGAAAGGTCCCTTCCCACCCAAACCAGTCTGTGATTCTATTTTATTTGAAACACAGCTGTGCCAGGTGTGCCTGATGCTCTGCCTCAACATAAGCTTCTCTACTATCAGGATGCTTCTATGTTAATTTTTAGATTTTTTTCCTAGAAATTTTTACAACTTGGTTCCATGAGGATTTGTGCCCTCCATCCTATAGATAAAAAAATCCCACCTGTCCCCAGGATAACCCCATATCCATCAAGTAACTGAGAAGTGGAAATATACACTGTGCTTTAGTAACCACACAAGTGCAGAGAGAGAGGGGAAAGGGAAGGGGACAGGCAGCTTGTGCTGCAGCTCCCCCTCTTCCTGCTAACCTGAACTTCAGCAGCTTTTCCAGCTTCAGGAAAACTTGCATTCCTCTTTGAGAAGTCTAAATTAGCAGAAGGGGCAGACTGGCCAACAGGTTAGAAAGCTGTGTGTGGGAGGGCTGGGAGGCAGAGGGAGGAGCAGCGAGCCCCGTTTCCTTTGGAACCTCCGCCAGAAGAAAATTTGTTTTTGTACATCACATGTACCTGCTTTCCACACCAGTGAAACAAGGGAACTGACCTGCACTAATTCATCTTAATCTTGTTTTTACTCTTTGTTTCTCAGCCTTAGGTGGTCAGGATCTATTTTTTTTTTTTTTTTCATGGACTTAATTTTGCATGAGCGCTAACTCTGTATTAATTGGAGTAATCAGATTTATTCTACAAAAATTACTTACAATCTGCTGGCCCAGCTGGCTAGTAGCACCAACAACATCTTAGTGCATGATAACAAGCTTCTCCAACAGCAGTCATGACATAGGCTGACAGCAGAGAGTTCCTGCTAGCTGCTCACACACATACAGTGTTTCCCAAGTTTTCTGGGCATTTTAACACCCACCTGTTCAGCTGAGCTGTTCTAAGAAGGCTATAGCATAACAAATGCCTAATCCCTTTATTGCTGTTCTCTCAGCTCACTGAAAAGCAGGTCCAGCTGAACCAATAAAAGCAGGTCTGACTTTCAGGCCTCAAGCAGTACTGATCTGAGGAGGTCTTGTGAAGATAAAATGCCCCAGCAGGGAAAGAGCATCAGCTGGAAAAGTGCACTGCGTGATCACACACCACGTCACAATGCTGCATTTCTTCACACATTTAGTGGCTGCTGGGCTTTTGGAGCCTCTTAGGATGCACAGATAGTATTAACACCCACACTCTCCTTATCCCTTCTCAATGTAGGGGCAGCTCAGTTTAACTTCTCTCTGCTTCCTTTGATTATTTTTATCATTTAGTACTCCTTGAGCCTCTTACTCTGCTTACAGTGCCTGCTTGGCTAGTCCTGAGGAACATGGTGGGAATAATTGTCATCCCCACCTACAGCAGCACTAATCCTCCCAAGACTCAAAAATGCAAAGAGGACTTTGGAAGGGTGAACAAACACTTGGGAAAAGCACCAGCCAAACTCAGGCAACAATGTGCTGGGGAATTTCCACGCTGCCTGCTCCGTGCCCGCAGGTCTTTCAAAACCAGCGAGCTGCAGTCACAGGAGGCTAAGCAGATTACAGCAGACAAAGGCTGAAAGAATAAAAACAAACCCTAAATTCTGAATGCTCTGGTGCATCTTGGGTTGTTCCTCTGCCCTACTCTGGGCCTTTCTGGATTGGGGTTTTGCTCAGAGGAACCCAGCTCAGAAGGGAACCCGGCTGGAGGGGAGAGGGGTGATTCCTGCAGGAGCAGCTCCAAAGGATGGTGCTGAGGAGCAGAAGCTCCAAAGGATGGTGCTGAGGAGCAGCAGCTCCAAGGGATGGTGCTGAGGAGCAGCAGCTCCAAAGGATGGTGCTGAGGAGCAGCAGCTCCAAGGGATGGTGCTGAGGAGCAGCAGCTCCAAGGGATGGTGCTGAGGAGCAGCAGCTCCAAAGGATGGTGCTGAGGAGCAGCAGCTCCAAGGGATGGTGCTGAGGAGCAGCAGCTCCAAAGGATGGTGCTGAGGAGCATCACTTGCTCTGTGTCTCTGGGGGAAGTGATGTCTGGAAGCCCACCTGTGCCCAAATGTCCCCAGGCACCTCCAAGCCCCCTCCCCAGCTCTGCCTTACCTAGAGGGAGCCTGGTGACTGCCTCCTGCAGCTCCCCAGGCACAGCAAAGCACAGCTCCATCCCAAAGCATTCCTTCTAATTAAGACTAATGGATTAATGAGACCAAATAAACCACCAACACCACTAACAACAAGCAAACGCCGATGGGAAACTACAATACTGTTAGGAATTTCCGGAGGAAATAAAATAAAATAAATAGAGAAAAGGAAACCCGATGACCTTTTCTTAAAATACAACCAAAAGCAGTCACCAAGCCACCTGGAAGTCTAAATACACAAGAAATGGATTTCTCATTTTTGGTAACATTTTAGGAGTTTAAAATTCAAAACTTTGTCTTTTACCAAACTGTTTGCTATTGTTGTGTTGTTTTTAAATCTGGTGTGTACCTGACAAGTGACTTTAAAAGGACAGAGACAGAAACATGTGTGCCTGCTAATAAAAAGAGAGATCAAGGAAAAATAAACCAAAAACCATTGAGCATGCACGGGATAACTCAGTGCCTTCTATTTCAATGGGATATCACTGAAAAAGCACTTTCCCATCAAATTCTAAACAGTTGGACAGAGGACATTTGAAATGCTGAAGACCAAGCACAAAGTGTCTCTAATAGTGCAAATGGAGGCAGTCTGAACACAAATATGTTTCTCTAGAAAAAAAATTGATGCCTTCATTCAAAAGCAATGCCCACAGAAATACAATATTTCAGCACTGGTTTATTATTTCCCACACTTGTTGCACAGCTTTTTTTTTTTTTTTCAAAACCAAATTTCCATTACGTGTACTTTAATGTTTCATCCCTTGACCTAGTTTATAACATGCAAGAAAATCATATTGTCACTGTTTGCTCAATGTACATCTCTGTCCAATTTAATCATCTTCTGCAAAACAAACCAAGGAAAACCATTATGAAAGCCAGCAGGATCCAGTCACCTGGAGCTTCAGAACTACCAGGGAGCAGTAAACATAACCTACTTAGAAGAGACAGAGAAACAAGTGCTGCTCAGAGTGATTAGATTTATCTTGCCTCTGTACCTCTATTTTTAATTAAAAGGCTAATACTTCTGGAAAGTCTCCTCAGTCTTTCCAAAACATTTCAGCAATATGCTACCCACTTAAAAGCAGACCTGCTTTTAATTAGTTTAAATTAATTGCTGAATAAGATTCACGGCTTTCTCTAGCTTGCTGACTTCAAAAAGCTGACAGATTTAGTACCAGTGTATAAGGCAACTAGTAAAGTTATCCCATACTGCACTGAACTTGCCAAGCCCAGAGAGGTTTTGCTGCACAAGGGACCTTTCTGAGCAAATCACACTGGTTTTTTGAACCTTCCACCTTAGATCAGCTTAGGACCTGTGCTTGGAGCTACAGCTCTGGCTGAGGGCTGCCCTGTGTATGACAAGCAGAACCAGCAGGGCAAACAACTGTTACACCCCACAGAAAACTTCTATTAATCTGTTTTCTCTTGGCACGACAAAAACAAAAGCTCCAATTATTTTCCTGCAGATCTCCAAGCACTCCTTGCCAAAGAAAGCCTCCCACACATAAACGTTTGAGCTGTGTGGTGTGTTGGTGAGGTACTGTGGCACCCAGAGCTGGGGGAAGGTTGATGTGCCCCACCAACACTGCTCGGTGTCAGCCAAGGACCACGGGAGCCAGGGCTGGGGAAATGACACAGGCAGCTCCAGAGCACAAATCCAGATTCCTGGTGTGGACATCACACACTGCTCCTGCTCTCTGCTCCAGGTTTTCAGATTTCTCAACAAAGGGAGCAAAGGAAGACAAGCATGGGAAAGTGGAGAGTTCCTGCAAGCTCTGGCCCCAGCACCTAGAGCTGGACGGGCAGCTCAGAGGGTGTATGTACCATGGAGGAGGAGCTGTGATCACTGTGCTGGGGCACAGCAACCTCACCCTGCTGGAAGGCATTAAAGCAACCAGGGCCATCTACAGCCCCGGGGAAGAGCAGCCCCAGGGAAGGTTAAATGAAGATCCAGAGCATCCATTGCTTTGCTTTAGGACTGAAACTTGAAAGGTCTGGGTGTCACAAAGTGTGCTGCCTCAAGAAGCCAAAGTGCAATAGCCTAATACCCCTGAAAGCAACTCCCAGGAAGAAGTCCCAGGAACAATCCATCATTCATCTCTGCCAACCATAACTCCAGGCTAAGTGAAAGTGTCTTGAGACTCCACCAAAAGAGAAAGTACCCAGGGAACTCAGTAGTGACCAGACAGCTGCCAGCCCCACGAGGGTGTCTCATGGTGCACCTCACAGATACCCTTTTAGTGACCACAGAGAAGCTTTTCAGGCACACGGATCACATGAAGTTTGCACACAGAGTGGGAACAGATCATTGTAACATTTGATGCAGCCTCTTAGGTCACAGCATAGTCTCTGAAAGAAGGGAAGGAGGACGATTATTAATAGGGAAAAAATGTGGGTTTATGACAGGGAAAGCAACTACAAGAGGCATTTGGAGCTATGACAAGTGCTTTAGTTATTTGCCCTCTAGAACTTTGGAGACAGGACAAACAAACTCTAGCCAAGAGGGAGAAAAGTGCTATTTTCTGGAAGCTTTCTACCTTTCCAGTGTTGCAAACAAAGTAGCAGGGAAATGGCAGGGTACAATGTTCTTAAGCCAACCTTACACTTCTCCCAAAGCAATACTGATCAGCCTGGTGATGATCTTGGCACTTCTGAAAGTTTTGTTGCCAAGTTTATATTAACTCCTTCAGACACCTGACAGTCTGCCCACTCTCTGGGAATCTGCTGCTCATTGCCCATACACTGTTCTTCCCTAGGAGCTGCTCACCAAAAAAGACACAAGAGTTTGTCCTCTTCTGACATATGGGTTTTTTTCTATTACAGCAGTTTTCATTTCTTAAAAGTTACAAAAAAGAAAGCCTACAGCTTTTACTTTTCCATTGATTTCACTGAGAATATTTTTACACTTTTACTGTGGAGGTTTTAAGACAGAAACAAACCGGGAGAAATGGGGGGGGACACCAACAAATACAACAAAGATAATTTTTGTTCATCTGCAGAAACAATCAGGTACTTTACTATATGAGCAATGGCAGTGCCTAGACACAAATCATGACACATCTTCAGTATTCTATCAAAGTTAGCCTTGTGTATGCAATCACTAAACACATCACACACCAAGATCCAGTTAGACACACACAGCAATCTGTGCAGGTGCTTCTTCAGCACAGGATCTTAAACTCCTAACATCTTTCTCACAGTAGCCAGCCAATACTTAGTGTTTAAAAAACAAAACAAGTCACAAAAAAAAGAGAAAGACTAATGGGATCTGAAGAGTGTGTGTGTGGAAGGATGATGAAGAGAATCGGTAGGGAAGAGAGCATGACTTCCTAGTGAAAAAAATATACTAACCTACAAACTTTTACCAGATCTACACTGCTTGGACCCTTCACACCGGCTGAAGGAGCCGAGCAGCAGCCGATGAGCTCTCCCTGCAGCTCTCAGGTTCGGGCTCCGGTTCGGTGTCCCAGCAGTGTCCCGGCACTGGGCGGGCAGGGCAGGGCAAGGCGGGGGCGGCCCCTGCGTGTGCCAGGGCTCCAACCCCCCCGCCCTCAAATCCCTGGGCAGGGCGACAGCCCTTCATAAAGCGGCAGCAGGCAGGCAGGCAGTCCTGCCCAGCCCAGCCCAGCCCAGCCAGCAGCCCGGTTCGGTTCGGCTCGGTTCGGTTGGGCGGGATGGAGACGGGCGGATGCCGCATGAGCGGCGCGGAGCCGGGAGCCCCGGCCGCGATCACCCTGGAGGATCTGGAGGGTCTGGGGGAGGAGGGCCCGGACTCGGCGTACAACAGCAACGGGAGCAGCCTGGAGGAGGAGACGGAGCGGATGGAGGACGAGGAGCAGGAGAGGCTCCTGAGCTACTGGCAGAGCGTGGGCAGGGGGCACCAGGTGGACGTGCCCAGGGGTAAGAGCCGGGCGGGCGGCGGCAGCCACAGCCGCTTCCAGCCCCGCGGGGGGGATTAGCCAGGCGGGATTTCCCAGCTGAAACACGGACCTGAACCTTCCCGGTTATCCCTGACCTCCGGGTGCAGGGGGTCCCTCCTCTCGGCACCTCCCCGAGCTCCCGACCCCGAGTCCGGCACCTGCAAAGGAGCCTCCTGCGGAGGGACCCCGGGGGCTGGCACCCCCTGAGCCCCGGAGAGGTGTGGGGCAGGGCCGGGAGGAGCAGGGGGACCCTCTGACCCCCCCAGCCCGGCACAGATGGGGCATTGCCATAAACCCCCCCCAGCTCCTAGGGAGCTCCGAGCACACAGGGAGGAGCCGGGGAGAGAGCTCGGCACAGGGGGACTCGGAAGGGTTTTTCTAACTTAAGAAAAGTGGCTGTAGAAGTAGTGGGTTGATCTGTTTATAGTGAAAAGTATAAAATAAAGACTGATGGGAATTTTCAGTCTTAATTAAAAGTTAAATTGCCTACGTGCAAAAGCACTCCCCTGAACAATCTCCCCTGGCAGTCCCTATCCAAGAGGTACCCGAGATCCTGACAGACTGTCCCAGGGTTTGCTGGGCTTTGCTTTTCAACCGTAAGCCTCCCAGGCTTATCTGATTAAGAAATTGTTTATTTCCGATTTTAAGCGAGGCTGAGGAATCTGAAAGAACAACAGATCGGGAAATAACAATAGGAAGAATAACAAGCAGGGGAGAGCAGCTGCAAACAGCTCATTCAGAAACTTTTAACTCATCTGCACTGTCCTGCAAAGAACAGCAGAGGAATCTTTACCGACTCTGCTCTTCAGATCAACACCTTCTCAGAGGACAGGAAGCAGCAGAACCTTGAACAGGCTGTGCTAGACATTACCAAAATTAAACGGCATATTTAAAAACTTCTTCTATACTCCAGCACAGCAAAGAGGGTACAACCTCCTTTTCAAGTCACCTCTAGAAGTCTCATCTTACCCCTCTGTTTTAATAGTGGAAAATGATGCCCTGTCAGGCAGTAAAAGAGCAGAATTCCCTGGCATGCCCCCAGGGGTGTCTGGGGATTCCTGTGAGACCAGGGCTGGTATGTTCCTCCTGAAGAGGAGCTTCGGGTAGCTAAAACCAAGATTCCTTCCCTCAAAACCACATGATATCCTGAAACACAGCAATTTCAGTGCCCTGTTTCACTAAGATTTCTTAGGCAGGATATCAAGTCCAGGAAATAAGTTAGAAGTAGCATTGTACCACATTTTAGTTACTGTATCATAAAGGGCTTACTTTAGAGTGCTAAGGTAATGTTACAACAATCTAAACAGAAGGTATTTTCTACAGATGTTGTCCTCTTCTGACATGCTTTTTTTCTATTACAGCAGTTTTCATTTCTTAAAAGTTACAAAAAAGAAAGCCTACAGCTTTTACTTTTCCATTGATTTCACTGAGAATATTTCTACTCTTAGGGCTACACATCAAGAGCAGCCTCCATCTCAACTAGAACAGCCCAAAAGAGTTGGCAGATGAGTGTACATGGTCCATTCAAATCTCAGATGAACTGTTAATATTGATGATTATTACCCACTCAGCTAAAGTGTACTTCAGCCTCAGGGAACCACAGAAGAAACACAGATAACTTTCTCCCTGTCTGTAGGCAGAGACTGCATCTCCTGGTTAGTATACATGGTTAGTATGCCCCAGCACTGGAGCCAAAGTGTAAGAAAATACAGAAACTTTCCCTGGCTGACTATTAACTGCCAGCCTGGTAGACAGAGTACTTGAGACATTAACAACAGGACTTATGTCTTCTGAGGTAAAGCCTGAAAGTAAGAACATCACCACCCCTCTCATCAACTGCTCTGAACAGCCACAAGCTCTGACACATGGCTTGTTCTGGGCTGACAAAGTACCTTCCAAAAAGATGAGCTGCTTTGTAGCTTTTGTTAGCACCTTTAGTGGGTAACAGGAGCACTGTAATCCTGGTGAAAATGTAAGGTTTTGTGAGATGTGAACAATAGATATTTATTTGGCTGTTGTATTAATTTATCACTGTCAACAGCGTCTTATACAGACTGACTGACCCTGCAACAAGAAGGTTAAAGAAAGTTAAAGATGCAGGACAGTATAATCTAAATTTCTTGGCTTTAAAACTCTATCTACTCCCAGTAGAAGGAAAACATGTGACAGCAGTTACTTAAAAGGTCTCAGATCTGATTCCAACACCAGAACACTCAATATCAGGCTCAGGAAAAGTCACTGCCTCTCAGGACCACCTACTTGCTAAAGCATGAAGTTGTCCCTGGGTGCTCTGAGGTCTGGCACCCAGGCTCCAGCTCAGACTCCAACCTCAATTGCAGGTGGTTTCTCTCAGTCCCAATGTCCCTCTTGTGAGGGGCAGCCAAGCTCTGCTGGGCAGCCAGAACACACCATCTCACCATGGCTTGGCTTGGGAGGGACCTTAAAGATCACCCAGCTCCACAGCCCTGAGTGGGCAGGGACACCTCCCACCAGCCCAGCTTGCTCAAACCCCATCATCTGTGGGTTGAGGGAAGCTTGCAGGGAGGGACCACAGACTGGCTCCATGGGCCATGCCCATGCTGAAGCCCAGCCCAGAACCCAGCCTGCTTCACAACTGGTGCTCCTGGGCCAGCCCAGAACCCAGCCTGCTTCACAACTGGTGCTCCTGGGCCAGCCCAGAACCCAGCCTGCTTCACAACTGGTGCTCCTGGGCACCTCCCAGAGCTGCTCCCTGCTCCAGTGCCTGTGTCTGCTGGTCTCATCCTGCAGGTTTTGGTTCCCAGCATGACAAGGGCTGTCTCCTCTGCTCCAGAATGACAGAGTTGTGCGTGCAGGACAGCTGAGAAGTGCCTCCCACTTCAGGGACACTCAGGTCTCATCAGACACAGATTAAACCAGGCAGATTAAATACTGCTCACTCTTGCTGCTACGCACAAGTCTTGTCAAACGTGCCTTATCAGTGTAAATCCCTCTTTCACAATGCTTACCCAGAGTAGCAACAGCAATCACAGTTTTGAAATTTAAGTGACCCAAGCCTTTACCTGCAGCTCATCTTGCCTTGCTTTGTCACCCCAGTGTCAGGTTTGCAAGCTGGGACTCACAGCTCACATGCCAGGCAGCTCACTTGGATTTGGGCAGTATAATCTAAGTATTTCCAGGTTAATATAGTTATAATCCAAATGTTCTACTGCCATGGATTAATAGATTGGAGAATAGCACTCCTGAAAGGACTTCAGTTAGTTGTAATCCCTATCCTGTGCAGCAAGATGGAAAACAAACAAACAAATGCATTTATCAATCAAGGAATATTTAAAATGGAGTTGGCTTTTTTTAAAGTCCTAAATGTTTCCTAATTCTTTAGTACCCTGTAGGAAATTCTGCACTGAAGTCTAATCTACTTTCATCTTTCTCTAAGTCTCCAAAAGACCAATTTTACATGCTATTGCTTACATTCTAAATGTGTTTTGGTTTGTTTGTTTAAAATTAAATGAGGTATAGCTCTTCCCCTTTATTAAAAGGGTCTTTGCTATTACAAACAGCCTCAAAGCTCAAACCCCTGCACTGGGTGTGAGGAGACAGAGCTTTGATTCCCACCTCAGCTACAGATTTACTAGGGGACCTATGCCAAATTAATTCTCCTGCTTCTTAATTCTCCTCCTCTCTGAAACACAGGTAATAGCACTCTTTTCCCCATCCTCCTGCCCTTCCCAGCTAAGATACTGAGGCACTTCAAACACCCAAGAGCAGAGCTGTTACTGCAGGTGAAACATCATCACCCCTTTTCTTGCACACATACCACAAGGGAGTATGGCAGAAATTCACAGCCTGGTTTTCAAACACTCCATAAAAATGAAGTTTCTAATCCACTATCAAAGCACACTAATGCTTCCTGAAAGGCAAGGGACTAACTCCTCTGGAAGAGAAGCACTCTGTGCCCAAGACTAACCTTGTATCCAGTTTCCAAGCCTGTCTGATAGGGATCAGCTTATAAGCAGAGTTTATTCATGAGCTAGAATTGATGTCATAGTTGCAAATACACCTAATCCAACCAGATTTGAATTACAAAACTGCAAGAGAACAGAAGCACTAGAAGAGGCTAGTGTACTATATGCCAGTATAATATATTTGTTCCTTCTTCCATTAGAGTTTGGCTGGGAATTTTAAAATTAATACAGACTGGGTGATTGCTATTGTCATTGCACCTAGAAACAGAGGATAGGTTTGAGGTTTAATTTCTTTCAAAATGGGAGAATCGTATAATAATAATAATAATAATAATAATAATAATAATAATAATAATAATAATAATAATAATAATAATAATAATAATAATAATAATAATAATAATAAATCACAGCACATTTCAGTTCCATTTCAGTGTTGCTAAGTGTACATTTGGGTGCCTGAGTTCTTCAACAAGAGCCAGCTCCTAGCATGACACAGTGACCAGCCACCAAAACCTGTGAGTTCAGAGCAGAAATGTCAGGCTGTGCTCCCAGCCCTTCCTCTGAGGATGGGCAGGCCCCCAGACACAGCAAACCTGGGAGGGATGCAAAGCAGAGTGTCCCTTTAGCCAAATAAAGCTGGAATGTTCCATCTCTGCCTTCCTAATGCTCTGAGGTGACTCTGACTGCCTGAGAACATTGAATTGCTCTGAAATCCTGACTTAGGGAACACTAACACTTGCTATGCTCTGCCCCCACCTTTATGTGAAATGCATGTCAGTTTGGTAGCTTGTTAATAGTCACCCCCAAACAACAGTCCTTGTCCCCTTCCAAGCTGAAATACACCCTCTCACTTGGGGTACACAGCATCTGAGCAGACAGTAGGCACCTCTAAAGCTGCTGTGCAACAAAAAGCAATCCCATTAACAGAAATCTATGCTATAATTTCCTTGTTAAACAATTACATGTCATAGGAGAAGTTCTCCAGTGGAGTATGCATTAAAAAATTTCAGATTTCTGCATCTTACTTGTCTGTAACTTAACAGGACACTTTTCTCCTCCCTCTCCTATAGTTTCTGCACTTCTATCCCCCTCCACACCCCACCCTCACTTTCTCCCCTCCAGCCTGAGCACCTCAGGTCCTTTTCACCAAACCCAAACCACCTCCAGCTGATCAATGCCATTGCTGCACCCCAAGGCAGCAGAGCAGGTGACAGGCTGCTCCCTGGGCCTGTCCTGGGCAGTCTCCTTCTGGAGCTACAAACCAAAGCTCATGCTCTCTTCTACCTCTTAAAGACAACAGTTGTTTGCCTTTTATTGCAAACCCCTCTCCTCCTGTCAGAGCTTGCATTAAAAACAAACATTACCCAATTAGTTAAGACCCCAAATCCCCTTTTACCTCAGCTCGCTACAGAGTTGCCTGAAGTTTAACCCAGAGCAAGAACGAAACACATTTTACTCTTTTTCTACAGCTTCAAAGCTAAAATTGGCAATGTCTTCTTTTGCTGCAGACATGGCCGAGCCAATCCAGCAGCTGACCAGGAACAACAGTCCCCAGGAGAGACAGAGCATCCCCTTCACCCTCATCCACCGCAAGGAAAAGGTACCCGGGACCTGCCCTGGGGACTCTGACACTGCTGTCACTGCTCCCAAAACCATGTTTCTTTATAAATCTGGTTTAGCCAGTTAGGATTTGTAACATCCTAAGTGCAGAGCTAGGATAATTACATTTTGGTTTTAAGCTTTCTTTTTTGTAAAGGTAGAAACTAGCAGGAATGTCAGGAGGAGGCCAGGAATTACACTCTTTGTGACATTTTATAACTAATTTCATACAAACCCCTCAAATTTTGACATTTGTCATAAAATAACCATTGTCCTCACTTAAATCAATGTACCTGCTGCTTTGCACCATAGTGTTAATACAATCTTAGGAAAGAGTGCTAGGAAGGTATTAGTATCTGAATTTAAAACTAAAAGTCTCTTGTATCAGAGGTCGTGATCAAGCAATGCAGCAACTTAAAAATCCATCCTATCAAAACCACTTTATCTTCTAATGACAACTTGAAATTCATGTTCAGCAAAATGTTTATATATATATACAGGAAATGTGCAAACTAGTGGCAACCTTAAATACATGATGAATCAAGAAAGTCTTTACTAACCACATATAAAGAATCCTTGTCACATTTCTTTTAAATCTGTGTGATTCAAATCCATAAATATCACAGTTTGTCCGAGTTTCTTTCAACTAAACAGTCTGGGACTCCTGACTTTTTATGTTGTATTTAAATGCATTTATTCCTCATTACTACTGTAATAACAGTAGACTAAAAAAATAAGGTTAATTGCAAATAAATATTTTATACTGCAAGTCCAAAAGATGCCAGTTCCTTCTGCTAAAGGACAGCTACCTAGAAGTCTGCTGAAATAAATTCTGGTCCAAGACCAGCAGCATATTCCTTCTTGAATAAGAGGAAGGACTGAAACTTAAGTGTTCTTTTCAAGATCATTGAAGCACACGTGAACTAAGAATTAAACAGTATGTGCCCAAGGTTTAGCTGGCACAGAATTCAGATCATTCCTCCTGCTTGCCAGTCTCCTGGCTGTGAACCTAGAGAAGCTGATTTCTTTCTGTTGTAAGTAAAGAACTGAAATATTGTTTGAATTTCAGCTGTTTGAGTTTTTTTTAAAATACAAACTTGTTCTGTTCCTATGCCTGCAGCTTGGAGATCTGCTTTATGAAAAACGTCAGTATGGAAAAGCCAAGTGGGCTTGCATAAAAATGAAGGAAAAACAGTATGAACAGAGCATATGCCTTGGATTCATGAAGCTTATGAGGTACATTTGTGAGCAGAACTCCTCAGGTAATTGGTACCACAATTCTACCCTCAAGTTAAAACACTGCACTAGCTCCTCCTGACTTGAGAGATGCCCTGATTAGCTGATTTCAGACAGTTCACCCTCTCTGTCTGGACATTTTCCTGTAGCAGAGCCTTCCCAGCAGGGTCTAAACCCAAGTGCTGCTGCCTCTGCACACATGAGAACATCTAAAGGGGGTGACCCCAGGTTCCAAGGGCACTGAGACCACTACAGCAGCTGTCACTGTCACTGACTCTGCCTGGTTTTAAGCTGCCAGCTATAAATTAGGCTTTTGCTACATAATCTTAGTGGTTAGGTTTTCACAGCAGCACTGAAACCATGGATTCTAAGGACCTGTTCAGAGTGTAATGCCAAGAGAGACCATCATGTTTTGCCTCCTTCATTTTAGTTCATGATACTCAACTGGTGCCTCCCTGAATGGACACCAAAGATTAGTGTGGTTGAAGCATATTCTTCAGAAAGATAATCCAGGTTTAACTCAAATATTTGAAAACAATGGCAAGCCTACACATCCTTGATAGTGCTTATGTCTGCATAGAAAATGTGCACCAACTTTCCAGCCCAGTTTAATCCAATGCCCCTTGCTTTGTCCTGCAATAGCACCTATGTCCTAATCATGTCACCTTTCCATTTTTGTTCCAAGAAACTATAAATATTGACCACCTTAATCAGGTATTTTCCCTGCTTTCCCCCTTTTTTTTACACATTGCCATGGCTTAAAAGTAATTTTGGCTCCAGAACAGTACAGTTTTGTTTTCAAACTGTGTGCAGAAGCAGATTTCCCAAATCTAGTCATCTGCACAATCAAAACAGTCAACCTTTTCCTATAGGACTGCAAAAAATACAGCAACACCTTTGATAAAAGCAAATCCTCAAGGAGTCCACAGTGCAGCCCCCCCTTACCCTGCCTACATTCTTTGTTCCCAAGTATTTAAATTATGATCCTAGATCAGTTTAAATGATAAAGAGGAGGAAAGTCAAGCTCCTTACCCTGCATGGACAGGAGAGCTCACCAAACACCACATATTAGACATGTACACACACACCTGCACTTGTGTGTATATATGTATATATATAATCTAAACCTGCACACACAAAAACTACAAGGCATAATAAAATGCTGCTTCCACTCAGAATACACCAGCCTAAAACATCCTGCTGAACTTCTTGTAGAATGAAGCTCTGTGGTACTCACTGTGCACTTTTCAGTATCAGTTCAGCATCAACTCAAGCACATGATGTAGACCTCCTTGTATATTTTCTAAAAGCCATGTCTGTCTCCTCAGGACTGTACTTGGGGATAACAATACCCATTGTGACCATAGTCCATACAAATGAGTCTCAGTCAGAGATGACACAGTCAGTGACAGTAGCATACTACCTGCCTGAAGTGCTGCAGGAGGAGCCTCCTCACCCCTTTGACTCTGACATCATCATTGAAGAATGGCCTTCTACTATTGTTTATAGTAGGTAAGAAACATTTTAACTTTGTTCTATTAAAAACTGTAAATGAGGTTTTCAGTTTGGGCACACCAAGTTCTAAGAGCCAACAAACAGTAAAACTTCATTTTGAGGAACTGTTAAAAATTTTTTTTTAAGTCCTGCCTGCTTTATAAGATTGGGATGTCCAGGTAATCATGGTTACTGCCTTACTTAGGGAAATGCTGCATCTGTAAATGTGAGATATAACAGCACCTCAAAATACAGACTGCTCTGTATAGCTGGGAACTGTTTGACATCACTGACAATATTAAGGAAAAACTATTATGTGCTTGAGAACACAGGTAGCACCCACTTGAAAACATGGCTAAATAAATCAGAGGGAGGCATTCCTAGGCTGTGGGAAAACTTGATTTTAAAACAAACTTGATATGAAGTTAATTGTTACAGGAGCTTCAGAGGGATCACCAATGAAGACTCCATAATGAGAGAAATAAACCTGCTGGCAGAAATCCTGGAGCATCCCGAGTTGTGTTTGCAGGACACGTTCATCATTGCAGGATACACAAACCCAGCTGCTGCCAACAGACACAACGAGATCTGGTTCCTCCAGAGACCATAGGCACAGGAGCCCCCTCTCCCTCCCTGGCAGGCACCTCAGAGCAGATACCCAGCCCTCCAAGATTTTAGAAATGTGGCTTTTCAGCCAGGTTAGCAAGGCAGTCACTCCAGCTCCAGAACCACACAGGAACACACACAGGTTCCTATAGCAACTTTTACAGTTTTTACACAACTTTTATGGAGGTTTTTAGCACCTTACAAAATAGTGCACCTTATCTTTTCTTTTTAAATTTTTTTTTTTACAAGGTAAAGGAGACAGAGCTCTCTCCTCAGCCACTTGTTCAGCATCACTGGGCTGCCTGTGGCTTGGGAAGGTCCCAGGGGAGCCCCTGCCATGGCCTTTTCTGCTGCACCAGCTACCCCAAGGCCCTGCTGGGGCTCCCCTTGGCACACACACTCAAACCACCTCACACACCCAGGCTATGCTGCAGGAAAATCATGTCAGGACTTCATTTCTGAAGAGAGCCACCAGATTTAGAGCACCAGGATTAAACCAAGGTGTAAGACCAGGCCAGTGCTGACTGCTTGTAATGTCATCACCTGAGGATTAGAGATCCTTAATGCTTACCTCAAAAAGCATTAAACCAAAGTACTTCTAACCTTGAGAAGAGACCAAGGAGACAAGAACAGTCCTAATGCTCATTAAAGTTTCAATAGCAAAAGTTACAGGTTACCTCAGCCTTAGAGATTCATCCCCCATGCTGGACACATTTAAGGCTCAGCTGTACAGGGTTCTGGGCCATGCTTTTGCCAAGAAAGGTTGAGCCAGATGCTGCTTGATGTCCCTTCCAACCTGGCAGTCTGAGATCCAGCACACACTCACAGCAACCCCACAGTCTGGCATTGCTGAACAGAAAGTGTTTATTCTTAACTCTTCAGTTTTCTGGACACTTTCATCCTGTCACTTTGCTGAATGTTAAAGCACTGTAGCTGAATTAACTTGTTCAGTCCTTCTGGCAGTACCACACTGTTAATGTTATAAAAGATACCCATTATTTCACAGAACCACAGGACAGTTTCAGGCAGAAGGAGCCCATGGCAGCCCCCTGGTCCTGCCCAGGGCTTCACACAGCCAGATTCTGAGCATCTCCAGGGACAAGGAGCCCATAACCCCCCTGAGCCCTGCTCCAGTGTTTGACCACCCCCACTGTGAGAATTTTTCTCCCTAATACCTAATTCTCCCTGCTGCAGCCTGTTTCTTTTCCCCTTATCTATATGATAATTCATGAACTAGAGACCTGCAAGCCTAGCACTGAGAGACAAGCTCAGGTAGCTCCACAGGCATCAGAAAGTCTGCAGGCAACACTCCTGCTTTGCTGGGTGATTTCAGTTCCACCTACTGCACTTTAGAATCAGGCTAGCAAAGAGTTTTGCCCTCAAAAAATCCTTTCTTAATGTCTCCCCTTACAGATATGGCAGTAGGATTTAATCTGAATAGAATTACATGTCTTTTTGTATAAAAAAAATGTTCATGATCATCATCAGCATCATTTATTGATTACAGGATTTAGGCTTTAAATAGAGCTTTTGTGTTACTCAGTTCCAGCACAAAAATTGACAACCAAGAGCCAGTGTCTGCTGGCTTACAGTTAATTGGCAGACAACATGGATTTGTGTAATACTTCTGCTGAATATGTGTAGAGGTCCTGTGTTCCACAGGCTCCTGGTTCCCCAAGGCTCCCTGCTGCACAGAACTGATGTTGTGCTGAACCTGAAACATCTTGCTGAGCAGCAGGGCAGAGTGAAAATGCTTCCCTGGGACCAAGGTGCTCTCTGGTGGCTGCTGCCCACAGAGATTACTGAGGAGGCAGCAGGGAGAAAGGGGAAAAAAGGAAAAAAAAAAAAACATAAAAAGAGAGAGAAAAGCCTTAGTATTAATGCAAGTGAACTGACAGCCTTTGTGGGGAGAAAGCAAACCAACAAAATGCAATCCTCACTTTCCTCTGAATGTCTGAGAGCCTGAGCTGCTCAGGTGTCCTGCACCTGCCCAGCACAGATATTTGCATTGCCACTAATTAATTGGATGTTTAACTGATGGGAGGGGGGGCACAAAGCCTGGGGGTTAGGGGGCTGTCTCAGGCCAACCAGAAAGCTGTCAGGGCTGGTTTGCCAGGTGACAGCAAAATGCTTCTGGCAGCAACTAGGAAGCACTTTGTCTGAGGTGCCAATTTGAATGGCACAAAGTATTTCTTCCTGAACAGAATGAGGTGATGAAGATACCATTCACACCTTTTATTCCTCTCAATTTGTTCACCACACAAGCTCATAGCCAGGGGAAAAAAAAAAAAAAAAATCAGACTTCCTTTTCAGTATGTTTGTTTCCTGTCAGATTTTTTACTTATTTTGCTTTTCATTTATTTTTAACATTTCCTCAGATTGCTGGAAATGCCAGCCAGTATTAAGTGACAGCTAACAAATTAATGGAAAAACAATAAGAACCTTTTTAAAAAACAAGTTGAGTAGAGGGCCCAGGGAAGCATTAGGTAACAGGGTTTATTTTGCCCTCACCCCCCTCCAAGACTTTTATAAGAGCAAATAAAACCAGTTATCAGCTTTGGCTAGATTTTATGGGAAATCAAAGAAGTGTCTGCAACTTGATTGCTTTTGCCAGTTCTAGGAATTATTTTAACCCTTTGGCACACCAAATGTCAAATAGCTGCTGGAAGCAGGCAGAACCTCTCACCATGAAGTACCAGTTTGTACATACTTTACATTTTAAATGTCTATTTAAAAAAAATGCTATATTTTGTCTCCTTCTATAGGCAACCTTCACCTAAATACTCTGCTACTTGTGGGTATGTTATAGAAACATCCTTGCTACTGAAACATAAATATAAGGTATTTATCTGAATGTGCTGATATCCTAACTGCAGCAAAGTGGTCAATGTTGTTTTATGTAAAACTGTGAATTCCAAGGTAGTATTTATTTTGACTTATGTTAGACAGCTTCTGCTGCTGAGAAAGAACCAATTAATCTTGAGTTTGAAGATACACTTTATGGCTATGGAACAATTTCACCAGCTTCTGTACATGGCTCTTGCAAGCACAGGCACAAGGAGTTGCAGGTTTTTCACTGACACACCATAAAGTTCACAGTCACACCAGTGACTGCCAAGGAAATGTGACTCAAATGCATCACTTGGAGAGGACTGACAACATCATGTCATGTTGGTCATGGAATTCCTGTTATCACAACAGGTACTTCATTCTGGGGCTCTAATTTGCAAGTCACTAATTAATGGGTTTTCATTTTTACTTTCCAGTATTCAAAGGAGATAATAAACCAGAATAATACAGCATATCTTTTGAAGATTAAATGAAGTAGCCTTAACAGACAAATGTGGTCCTGCATACTGTGTATTTTTCAAACAAGCATTAGTGCCTAAAAAGTTTATTCCAGCTATTGTGATACTCAGGGCCTTGCTTATTGTATGTATACAACTAAAAAGATAATTTTTCCAGCATTGTTGCATTGTGCTGTTTTACACTGTCCTTCATTTTCACTGAAATGTTGTCTTGTTTACTGTTAATGTTTGTCAGAATTAAAGGTGATGATTTTACTGTGCAGAGTACACCTGCCTTTCATTTCTGTACCAGCCATACAAGTCTTATTGATCTCTTTCCTTTGAGTGGGAACAGCAGAAGTCTCAAGTTACTATTCTCATTTAACAAAAGCCTCAATTAGACCAAATTTGAAATGGTCTAAGACCCCAAAAACTTAAATAACTTAAAAAAAAAAAAAAAACCAACACAAAACCCCATACATTCTTTGAAATAAAGTTCCCTTTGGAGCTATGCATTTTTGCCAAACGTCTCGACAGCTCTTCCTGCAGCAGGGGCTGGGGTAGGGCTGGTTCCAGAATCCAGCTGCAGAGGAGGAGGTACAGAAAAGGAATGCATGCACTGGGATTGCCTCCTAAATCCTCCTAAATCCTGATGCCATCCTGAGCACTGTTCCCTGTGGGAGGGGACAGGATAACCCAAGATGTGTGCTGCTGCTGTGGCTGCTCACACAGCTGTCCCCACACTCCTGCTCTCCGTGTAAAGCAACAACAATACAAATGCAGATCACAGAGAGGAAGTGGAACTGGGGAAGCCCCAGTGACACTGCAGTCAAAGTTTGTCTGCACTCCTCAATTACACCAGCTGAGCCTTAATCTGCACGCTCACTTCAACATAAATGTGAAGCAAATGCTGCAAATCAGACCCCTGCACTCCCCCTGAGCAATTCAGAGGCATCTGTAGTGGCACAAAAGTGCCTTTAGAGTTCTTGTTAGATTTTGAGTGGAGCTTCCTCACCTAAGCACCCTCACAGGCTACTGGTTGGAAAACAGCTGAACTAATCCAGTCTGAAAAATGAACAAAAAAAAAAGTTCAGGGAAACTCCCAATGGTCTCCACTTACCCTATGCCAAAACCATTAAGCTTTTACCAAACACATACTCCAAGGCCAACAATCTGATAATAATTTAATCCTAATTTTTTTTTTTAAAACATCTCTTACAAAAAAAAAAAGAACATGCATTTTGACCTCTTCAAAGTGGTATCTTTTGCAATACCATTTGTCTGCTAGTGCCTTACAGAGACAACACAGACCATTAAGTCATCATTGACTGGCTGGCAGTTCTAGTCCCTGCTGTTTTGTCCTATATTTGGACGTTTTATCTACTGGTAAAAAAAAGAACAGAAAGAAGCTTTCAAGAGAAAAAAACCAAAACCACTAAACCCAAACAAACTAACAAAAAATCAAGGAGAACTAAGTACACTTACAGATGACTTAAAGCTCTAAAGAATATTCCTATTCATTGAAAATGTTTTAGTCCATGTACATTTTTCATAAGGTTGGCAATAAGCTGGACAACACAAGCATGGCAACACCTTAATACTACTAAATTCAATCCAATTAAGAAGCCCTCATGCAAGCTTTGAAGGACACCTGAAAGAGGATGAGAAAACTGACAGTTTTCCAAGCTATGCCAAGGTAACAGCATTGCTGCAAGGTGAAACAGCAGCTGCTGTAGCCATGATTTTCATTGCCTTACACTCCAAGGCAAAGTTATTCACCTAGGAAAGTGCAGCTGTGAGGTATTGCTAACCCAGACAGAGGTGCTGAAACAGGAAGGGAGGTTATTCAGGTAGTGACAGTGTCCAGTTAACAAACCAGAATAAAGGAATGCAGCCACTCACCTGGATGTAAGCATTCTGGATTTCTACCAATTCTTCCCCAAGTGGAACAACAATTTTTTCCACCTGTCGCTCATGAGAATAAGGCTGGATTTCTGGAGAGTCTTCAGCACACAGCTCGATCTGAGCAATGAGTAAGTTTGAAATAACTTGCTGCACAGCCTGTTGGAGAAGCCACAAAGGAAATAAGCAAAAAACCAACATTGTAGTTGCCTGTTAACAGTGCAGGTCAGTGTCACATGAAAGTATTTTTGTATGCTAACAGGCCTGGAATATAAATGTAAGGTACCTACTACCTATAGATGAAAAACTCCCCCTCAAGGTCTCCAGCAGTGTGCAAAGGGCCAATATGTCAAGTTAATGAATTAAGAACCATGCCCACAAGGGCAGGAGGGACAGAACTTGTCCTTTGGCTTTGTGTGTTCCATGAAATACCTGATGAGAAGTAACCTGGAGCTAGGAGCTCCAACTGCATTAGAGGTCCCTCTGCCACAGACTGAAAACCAAAGCCTTGCTTCATTCATGAAACACACCACACTAAAAGCCATTTGGCATTACAGGTTCTTTTTGGTTCAAGTGGGTTTGTATTCTCAAAACCCAAAAGGTGTCATTTCCTTTTAGAAAGGTCAGGGAAAAAAATAAGGCAAGGTCTATAGCATGAAAAAGACAAACCCTCAGCAACTAATGGACTGTAAAGGGGTTCAGGTTTTCTGTGGAATTCTGATAGACTTCAGTATCCTGCAGGATGTTCAAAAAGGTATTAAACAGCTTCTACTGCAACTTTGTTACTCCAAGCACCAAGCAGAGGGGACTCACCTTTGTATCACTGCCTGGGGTGGCACTTAGGGCCAGGACCCGAAACTGGTTGGTGTATTTGCTCAGCTCCCTCACAACCTAACAACAGGAAAGTTTCCATTAATACCCTTAAAGGAGATGATGTGCTTATACAAACCATACCAAGGGAAATGCCCACCAAGTAGGAAAATATTAACAAAATATTCCACAAAGAATATATCTACGTTTAAATGGGAATCAGGATGTGTTCAGTTTATAACAGTTTTGCCCAAGAACATCTGATCTTAATTATTTATATTACCCTGGTCCCCTTCAGCAGAACAGCCTTGGTAAATTATGAAATTACTTCAGTTTATTTAACAAAAAGATGAACAGCACACTGACTTGAGTGAGCTGCCACAAGGCAAGTTTGAAGAACCCCTCCAAAAAAAGCAAAAGGTGGGTGATTAGTCCCATGAAATCTGCATTCTGCATGACAGTGCTGACATTGGAATGATGACAACCACCACACCAAGCAGCATGAAGCTGAACTCACTTAAATTTGTGGTGCTAGCAATTGATACTTTGCTGAGAACCAGCCAAAGGTGAACTTAAGAACAAAGCTTGCCAGTTTCACAGCCATGGAAACAGATTTTTCTCAGCTGTAGCTAATAAGGCCCTAAAGCTGAGGAGTCCTGGCTCTGTCTTACAAAACAACTGGCATCCCAGGACAATATGGGAAGAGAAAAAAATGTATACACTGCTTTGAAGTAAAATAACCTATGATCTTATGACTCCTTGAAAACAAAGCTGCTGTAGTTCTCAAAAATGATAGAAGAAAACTGCAGCACCAACAAACCAACAAATACTGCTTTAACTTGGAAAGCTCCCATCTCTTTACCAAGGTGCCAAGTTAGACAAGCACTAAAAAACACCTCTGAACAGGCCTTGTAAGTAACCAGGCACAACTGCAGGTGCCTTAAGTCAGTTTCTCTAGTATATAAAACTTTCAGGCTGCTACTGGAAATTAGCCCAAGATACCACAACAAACTCTTTGCTACTCAAGACAAAACCTAATTGAAAAAAAACCCCTTGAACTAATTTTAAGATTAAAAACTTAACAAAAAAAGGACCAAATTTTCTGAAAAAGCTACCTCCCCCCATTTAAGTGTTATTCCAACACAGCACAAACACACCAGAGTACACCTGCAAATACAGACACAGCTGGAAGAAGCAGCATAGGTTATTTTTTAAAAAAATTGCCCCAGTCAAAAAATATTCTGAAACAAAAAGTGCAATTTTATTCAGAAAGCTTCCAAAGTTGCCTGAATTTTAGTACAGGTTTAACATAAAAGCAAGGCACTAACAATGCAGAGGACTTTGATCTCTTTCATAGAAAGGTAAGACCCTAAAGGACAATCTCACCTCAGCAATGATGGCAGTGACACTTCATGGAGATCCTGCAAATGATTACAGGAGAGATTTTTTTGTACCTGTGAGACAAGAATGGGGTGACTCCAGCATTACCTGACAGTAGGCATGGTTTCCAAGGGCTTTGTGGGCTTCATCGATAACCAAACATTTAATTTCCACAGCAGGACATGTCCCACGAGAGAGATCATTCACCATTATTTGAGGAGTAAGGAAAAAGACTCTCTTGGTATTCCACAGTTCCCTTCGACTCAGGGCTTGGGTTCCCCCTGAAAATTAAAGAAATCTTATTAGTGAAAATTAAAGAAGCCACGTTACTGAACTGTTCAGCTTGGAACAAGCCATGGCCCACTACCTGGGAGTGACAGGAGAAGGATGACAGACAGACATCAGCTTTGGGAAACAAGTGCCCTTAAAACTAGCACACACCATGATACCAGCCTCACTTTCAGTGGAAGAAAAGAAAAAAAAAAAAGAAAGGTGAATGCAATGACCGGGAATAGTCTTGTTGATCAGTAATAGATCAGTAACCCCAAACCCATGGAACATAAGGCTAGAAAGCTCCAGCTGCCCCATCCCTAACCCCATCTCTGACAAAGGTTTGCTCTTAAACCAGGCCATGGATCCACTCGTTATGGCTTCAGGAGGCAAAAAACAGCCTTTCCCCGGGCTTGTAAAAAACAAGAGGGAGAAGGGAAAGGGAGAGGAGGGTTATTGCTTGCCTGAAGAGCACACGGAGCACACTTTCTGTGCAGACACTGACACCTCTGGGTGGGACACTGAGCCACGGGGCTCCAGCGCTTCCACACCCGTGTATTGGTGACCTGGGGTTTGCAGAGCTTAAAATTAACTCCTTAAAATCTTCTTGTCCTTAAAAAGAAGACTTCACACACACCACCCCCCCCCGGGTGCTTCACACGCTGCTCGCCGCTGCCTTTCAGCCCAGCAGCCCCGGCAGTTCAGCTCCCGGGAGACCCCCGCACAGCCCCGGCCCCTTGCCCGCCCTCCTACCCGTCATCTCCGCCATGTGCCGGGCCGGGATCCCCATAACGCGTCCGCAGGCTTCCATCTGCTGAGCCACCAGCGGCTTGGTGGGAGCGAGGAAGAGCACTTTGCCGGAGGGGAACCAGCGGTAGAAGTTGTACATGACGACGGCGGCCACGAAAGTCTTTCCCAGGCCGGTGGGGAGGCAGAGCAGCGTGTTGCCCAGCAGGGCGGAGCGGGCCATCCGCAGCTGGTAGCCCCGCACCGGGTAGTTGGTGGGGTAGATCCAAATGGACCCCGCCGTCTCGCTGAAACCCGGGATAGGGTCCCCCGCCGGGATTGGGTCCTCCTCGGCGGCAGCCGCCAACAGCAATTCATCGTCTATCTCCTCCTCGTTCTTATTCTTCTCCTCCGGTGCCTTCCCGCTGGCCGCCGCCCGCCATGCCTGAGGTAAAGTGCTTTGCCGCCCGCTCATCCTCCCTCAGGGCTCCCGCCCGCTCTGAGGGAAGGGGATTCCACACCAGCCGCCCTCCATTTTCTCTCCGTGACACCGCTTGAAAACCCCGCCGGAGCGTCCCCGGCAGCGGCCGCCGGTACCGAGGGGTGTGACGGGAGGCGGTTCCATGGCGGCTGCCGGGGGGTGACGGGAAGGTGGGGCGGTCCCTGAGGAGGAGGAGGCGGTGGCGGGCGGGAAAATGGCGGCGGCGGCGGCTCCGGCGCAGCCCTGGAGCGCTGAGGAGCTGCGGAGCGAAGCGTTGCCCAAGAAAGATATCATCAAATTCCTGCAGGAGCACGCAGCCCAAGCGGTAAGCAGCGGGTGAGGTGTGTGTATGAAGAAGGGTGCTTGTTTGCGTCTCCTGTTTCCCTGCGCTGCTGACCGGCGTGTCTCGCAGTTCCTGGCGGAGCACAAGCTGCTGGGGCAGGTGAAGAACGTGGCTAAGACGGCGAATAAGGAGCAGCTGATCGCGGCCTACACGCAGCTCTTCCACACCCAGGTGCGGGGCTGGGGCCGAGAGCCGGGGGCTGGGGACCGGGAGCCGGGCGGGGGCTGATGGCTGCAGCCCCCCTCCCTCCCTCTCTCTGCTTCCCCCCCTTTTCTCTCTCTCTGCTTCCCCTCTTTTCTCTCTCTCTGCTTCCCCTCTGTTCTCTCTTTCTCTGCCTCCCCCCCTTTTTTCTCTCTGCCTCCCCTCCTTTATCTTTATGCCTTCTTTTCTTTCTCTCTCTGTTTTTATTTCTCTGCCTCCCCCATTTCTCTCTCTGCCTTCCCTCTTTTCTCTCTCTCTCTGCCTCCCTCCCCTTTCTCTCTCTGCCTCCCCTCTTTCTTTCTCTGCCTCTCTGCTTCCCCCCCTTTTCTCTCTGCCTCCCGTCTTTCTTTCTCTGCTTTCTGCTTCCCCCCTTTTCTCTCCCTGCCTCCCCCCTCAGCGTTTTAAGGGCACGGACGGCGCGGAGAAGGCGTCGGAGGAGAAGGCGAAGCCCGTGAAGGCGGAGGAGGCGAAGGGGAAAGCGGCGAAGGCCGAGGAGGCGGTGGAGGAGGTGTGTGCAGCAACATCCCTGCTCGGGGCTCATGAAGCGATCCTGTGCCACCCTTGTTTACAGCAAGAAATCTGCTGTTTGTACCGTGCTTTCCCCTTATCAGCTTCTAGAACCTAAATTAGCGAGGGGCCCTGTGCATCTCTCCCAAAGCTTTAATCTTGGATGAAAACCACTCCTACACTGCTGCGTTTTCCCCAAATATCACAGTGCTACATTTCCATTACAGCACCTCAGTAACACGTGGAGGCTTTAAAGGAAAAAGACTCTCTTGGTATTCCACAGTTCCCTTCGACTCAGGGCTTGAGTTCCCCCTGAAAATTAAAGAAATCTTATTAGTGAAAATTAAAGAAACCACGTTACTGAACTGTTCAGCTTGGAACAAGCCATGGCCCACTACCTGAGAGTGACAGGAGAAGGATGACAGACAGACAGGTGCTGCCCACCAACACTGCATGTGTTCATCCAGTGCCTTGAGCTGTATGGCTGTTCAGTGTTGAATGTAGCTGCTCAGAGACCACTGAATGTAGCAGTCCTAATTCTGTTTTTCTTAAACTTAGGGGCCACCAAAGTATACAAAATCAATTTTAAAGAAGGGTGATAAAACCAACTTTCCAAAGAAAGGGGACACTGTTCATTGCTGGTATACGGGAAAGCTACAGGATGGAACAGTCTTTGATACCAATATTCAGACAGGTAAGGTCAAATATATGTTGTTTGGCTTTTGCTGCAAATGCATTTAGAGGAAATGAGCTGGGCTCATTAAGCAGCCTTGGGGAAGCCTTTGCTTTTTGAAAGGTCTGCATGGCAGGAGTCCCAAAAAACTGGTTTTGCCTTTGTGTGTCCCTGCAGTCTGCTTCTGGAGGCTGACTGTCCGTGAGGGAATGCAGGGCAGTATTTTGGGACTGGCTGGTGTAAAGTTACACTGCTGCATCTTGCCAGACTTCACGTTTGGCATTCTCCAGGCCTTAGAGATCATGGAATGCTGAAACTACTTTGGAGGAAAGACAGTTCCTGCTCGAGGAGCTTCCCTTCTCTGTGCAACTTGAGCAGTGACAGGGGAGTTAGCACATCTAAATAAACATCTTGGAGTGCTGCTGTAATAAACCTTGAAAAGTGGAGGCACTGGGGTGAGGCTGATTGGAAGTGATCTGGTAAACTATAACCACTGAAGAGAAGCATGTTTGTATTTCTGTGACACTTTCTCAGCTGGAGGATTGAGCTATATGAAATTCTGAAATCCCAGAAAAGCTTTTCCTAGGGTGATGTCCAGCACTGAGAGATCAGCAGGGCTGCCTGGGATCCTGAGTCATTTTACTTGCATTGACTCTTTTGCTGCACTGACAGGTTTGTGAGCTGCTCCATCAGCTTCAGGAATTCAGAAGTGAGTCTTTTAGGTTCAGCTGATCAGGATCTGAAAGGTGCTTATCAATGTGAGATCTTTGTGCAACTTGAATGTTTAATAGTGGTTTCAGTGCACAGCACTATATTGTCCCCCAGAGATAGGACAGGGGGCTGAACATAAATTAGAAGAACAGATATTTCTGTAAATCATTATCATAATAGTAATTTTCAATAGAGTATGGTATGTGCTTGGTGATGGTAAAGCAAATGAACATAATTTTGTCTTTCAGGTTCAAAGAAGAAGAAAGCAGCCAAACCACTAAGTTTCAAGGTTGGCATAGGAAAAGTAATCAGAGGTGTAAGTAAACCCTTCAGTGCATGAGGAGAATGTCTGGGTAGACTCAAAGCTCTCAGCAGAAGGTTTGAGTGTTCCACACCCCTGTCTGCCTGCTCACCTCTGGGTGTCACAGACACTGGTGGGGACGTGGTGTGTCTGGGAGATAGCAGCTCATGTGCAAAGCAGATGGGGCCCTTAACTGGGGTGAAATTGTGGCTGCCTGCACAAGATATGAATGCAAGAAGGATTTTACTCTTACCTGGCTTGGAAAAACCCAGACAGACCCACCCCAGTGTCATCTTCCAGACTGCTGCTGTGCAGGAAAGAGCTTGGAAGGGGAGACTGTCCCTGGGCTGGTGGCCAGCCCTGCAGAAGCAGCAGTTGCCTGGGCTGGCACAGGGCTGTGGTGTTTGTGTGGGTGCCAGGTGTGTTCCTTCAGCAGCCCCTAAACATGAGCTGCAGCTGCTCACTGAAACCCTGAGAGGGGCTGAGCTGAGCACAGCTTTGGGCAGCACCAGGGACTCCTCAAGAGGGACAAGCACTGAAGTAAAATCAGCCTGAAGCATCAGCCATAACCAGACACTGATCCGCCAGTGCTGCAGTGGTGGGAAATGTCAGAGACCAACCCCTGGTCCTGTTTCTGTGCTGATCTGCAGTGAGATGCATTCCCAAAGTGAGGGTGTTTTCACTGAAACAGGAATGTTGGTTGGTTCCCTCCTGTCTGCTCAGCAAACCCTGCAATGCAGCACAGGCTGGGGTGAGAGCTGGGAATGTCAGCTGAGGGAGGGGAAGCACTTCCTCCAGTAAAAAAAGCCATGGAAGTGCCACGGGGCAGACACTGGGGAGGGAAAGGGGTGGAGAGACGGAGGTGGTGGGTCTTGTGTGGGTGATCCTAGGAGCAGAGTGGAAACACAGATGAAATGCACTTCTTAAGCCTTTGTCAGACTGCTGTGTTGAGTTTGGTTTGGTTTGGTTTTAGTGGGATGAAGCTCTCTTAACAATGAGTAAAGGAGAGAAAGCTCAGCTGGAAATTGAACCCGAGTGGGCATATGGGAAGAAAGGGCAGCCTGATGCCAAGTATCCTTCCACAGTGGGTTTTTCATGGGGGAACAGTGCTGTGTGGGCAGGGATGTACCAGGGGGAACACTCACTTGTTACTGATGGCAGGCTGAGAATGTTACCAGTATGAAAAATTCAGTGAGTTTAATGGATGGATGCAAGTGCCCATTTGCTTCAAAGACAAATTCCTGCCCGGAGTGCTGCAGAGAACTTTTGCTTTCTGCTCTTTTTCACTCCAGCTGCTTCCATGTGCCTGTTCCCCCAGCACCCATGGAGAAGCTGAGGAGCACAGCAGGGAGGTGGGGGGGAAGTTGTGGAGCTGCAGACTGCAGGAACACCTGGGCTGGAACTGCTGCTAGGACACCATGAAATATGGGATCAAGGGAGTGATCTTAGGCAGTCATGTTTATTTTTTTTACCAGCACTTCAGGCAGAAGGGAAGGGATTGTCCTCTGCCCACAGTGCACACAACACTTAGTTCAAGTGGGATTCAGCTGCTCATCCTTGGAGGAGTAGGAACAATGAGAATTGTCTCAATAAAGCTGGATCTGTGGGGCTGCAACTGTCCTGTGGCCACTTGTGGGGACAGCAGCTGTGATCCTGCACCAAATCCAGGGTGTTAAAACGGGGCAGTGAAATGTTACACAGGACAGGTGGCAAAGCACTTCCCAGGAACTGGGTGGGGTTTGGGTTTTCTTTCAGTGCTTCCTTAACTTGTGCAATCAGGATTCCACCAAATGCAAAACTGTTCTTTGAAGTGGAACTGGTGGATATTGAATGAAGAGTTTGCTGCTGGGAATCCACTGATGATCAAGAAAGCTTCCACCAACTGCAGCTCTGCTCCTGTGACTTCAGGATAGTTACAACCGTGGCCTTGTACTGAAATCAGTTTTGTTTTCCCTGCCCCCACCTGCTGTACAGTAAGATACCACTAAAGAAAACATAGTTTATACATGCAAGTGACTTCACTTTTTTTGTGTATATCATCACTTTTAACACTTCCTATCTTATTATGGAGGGGAGGGGGAATAGCACAGGTCTGGGCAGTTAAAAAGGAGCAGTGACCCCAGCTGGGACTGCCAGGACTGTTTGTGTCACCCCTTCCCCTGCTGAGTGAGCTGCCCCTGAGCAGCTTTCCTCCCATACCCACTGCACTGCTCTGCTGAGTTACAACACCACCCACCCCAACTGGAGATAACCTAAAGTTTTACAAGAGGAAAACATTTACATTTATGTTCTAGGCACTGCTTAAGTTAGGAGGAAAAAAAAGAATCCATTAATTTATCCCATAAAGGCATTGTGCCTGATACTTTATAACTGTCTTTATGGGATAAATTAATGCATTCTTTTTCTAGATTTTTCTCTAGATGAGAACCCTACACCACCCACCCTCCTCACGTGTTCCTGTGCCACAGGTGCTGTGTTAGACTCCAGTGCTCTTACTCCTGGCTTGAGCGAGGTGACCCAAGAAAGCTCAGAGGGCTACTGAATTCCTTGCTTTTATTACAAAAATGAGAATGATCACTTTGATCAAAATGAAAAAAAACTCTGCTCACACTGTGTACATGAAAAACTCCAAATACAAAAATCCCAAACACTGTTTGTGCTTCTTAAAAAAGAATACAACATCATTTTACACTGCATTTTAATTTTTGACCCCCAACACAAAATAGAAAATAACCTCTGGCAGCTTCCAAAGGCTGATGCTGTCACCTGCCAAGTTCTGATCCCAACCCCACCGAGGTGGCAGAGGAGCTGGGACAGCTCTGGGGACAGCAGAGGGTGTGGGGTGCTGGCAGGGAGCAGAGCAGGAGGGGACAGCCTCACTCCCCCCCTGCTTCTTGCAGCAGCCCTGCTGGCCAACACTGCTCAGCACAACGGCTTTGGGGGAAAATACCAACCCAAAAAAACCCCAAAAACCTACAGCATTACTGATTAAGTCTATGGAATCATTATGAGACCGAACAAAATTCTTCAGATATTTCCATAAATTAGTGCAGGGAATTAAAAAACAATGCATTTATGGGCAACTAGAATTGTACAGATACCACTTATCAGTTACAAGCACACAAATCTTGCTTCACACGTACCCTGTGGACATCAGCTCATTTCACATGCAGAAGACCAAAAAGCAAGTATGACAACAGTTCTTTTCACAGCCCTAATTTAGAAAAATATATATTTCTTTTTTAATTCTGTCTTTGTGGGAACCGCAGCGCAGTGAACTTCTCTCTCTCCTGGGATCAAGTTGGATGGTAGTACTGCCCGTAATTCCATGCGTTCTGGTAATTGTACTGGAAAAAAACAAACCACAGACACAGGAGAGTGTAAGTCAGGCTGCCCCTGCTCCCAGGGGACACCTGGTGACAAACAGCCACACCAGGAGGGTTCTGCTCAGTCCCCACAGAACGTTGTCAGAGGGAGCATAAAGGGAGGGACAGGAGGTGGAATTCTGAGCTGTGCCCCAGCCCCATATCCCCTTTCCCACCACATCCCCCCAGCTGGCAGCTGGATCAGGTGCCCCCAAAAAACTCCCTCTGGAGCCCTCAGTCTGCAGCCAGCAGAGACCCCCAGACTTCTCCCATGTCTTACTGCACCCAGCTGGGCCCCAGCAGTGAGAATTCCCCATCCCTCAGCTCCTGTCTGCTGTGAAAGGCAGAGCAGGCAGAGCTGCGCTCACCCTGCCAACCACAGGACTGAGCTCCTATCTCCAGCCTCAGTCTGCCCTTCCCATGGCTCAGTGTGTGAAAACTGAGGGGATTTTTCCTGTCCTGGTGCTGAGCAGCTTCCCCTGCTGAGACCCCTGCACCTCCTGCCTTTGCAAGGAGCTCTTGGCCTTGATGGGAACAGCTCTGAACTGGATGGCACAGCAGCTCTCTGCCTCCTGCCTGCCCACACTTCCATGGGCTCTGTAGGCTCCCTGCATTCTAAAGAACAGTGACCACCCAACTGCTCCAGTACAGCTTCCACTCAGACCCTCTCCAGCTCCTCCAAAGCAGCAGTCCAAGCCTGCTGCTCTCCTCTCACCCCAGGCAGGTGAGGAAGCTCTGACCTTACAGCCTGCCCCTGGGCAGTCCCAACACACAGTGGACACAAGCAGAGCATGTGCTGGGGCTGCTGTTACTGCCACAGGCAACAAGAGGAGCTGCAGAAAGCAACTATCATCAACACTGTCATCTCAGTTGGAATCTCCTGGGCAGAACACTCCAGCACCAAAGAGCAACACCCTCAGCTGCTGCCACACATCCCTTCACATGAAGGGCCACCCAACTGCCCCTCTTGCTGCTCAGAGGGAAGGGCTCTTCACTCACACAACAGCCCAAAGAGGAATCAACACAAAGAGGAGACAAACTTTTAACCCAGGCCTTCCTCACCAACTGACACGGGACCATCAAGTCCCTGGGGTAACCCCAAGGTGCCCTGTTCAGCAGCTGGGTGTGAAACAACCCAAAGCAGGAGCCTACCTGGTACCAGGCATTGTAGTTGTAGGCTGCCTGGTTGACCTGCATGTCCCCATCCATCATCTGTGCTGATGCCAAGGTGGGGTCATCTGTCAGCATTTTCTTTTCATCTGGCTCTTCTGATCTGCCAAGTGAATGTTTGCAGGTAAGTGGTAACTTAGATCAAATTTTGAGCCTGCCTTTGGGTGAGAAATGTTACAGCCCATTAGGGGATGTGGATTTTCAAAACTTGGTGCCCTGTAACATCATCTCATGTAGAGAAAGTGTTGTGCTCCAGAACCAGTGTCTGGTTTTTAAAATTGGTCTGATGCTCAAACTGAGTCAGCAAAAGTAGAATTCTGCTTAGAGACTGAGTTATTCTTACCAATAGTGTTCTGTGATACATTATTCAGAAAGTTATTATCCTATAAATCTGTTTTCAAATATTTTAGCCAACAGCAGAGCTCTATTTAGCATTCACTTTCAGTGATTATAAACCCCACAGATTTTGTTCTCCCAAGCAGCAGGTATAAAGCTGAAAAATATCAGTGTATATACAACCATAGAAGAAAGATAAAAATAGTATTTGAGACTGTTCTTTTAACTATTTTTAAAGTGCTTTGTTTCAGCTCTAGCTCAGGGTAGCATGTGTTTCAGCAGCCAGACACTGCATTGCCTACCAAGCTATTTACACCCTCAGGTGACCAGACTCCCTACCCATTCTCTGCTCTCCTTTTCAGAGAATCCTGCTCCTTCAGAAGGGCTTCGTGTTCATCATAGGCATCTAAAAGCCTGAAGGAGAGAAAAAGAAAGCAAGTTTTGCTCACTGTTTTCATGTAAACGTTTTAAAGACATCAGCAACCATTTCAAAATGTCTGCTTGGAACTGCAGAGATACAAAGCTAAAGCAAACTCAAACATAATCCAGTTTCAAGCAGTGATCTGCCATGAAGATGGGAAAGCCAAAAAAACTTGATTTGATTCCAAAATGCACAGTGAGGAACTCTGTCAGCTCAGGAACTCCCAACTTGCTCAACTCTTATCACACTTCATGCAGGTCTTCTAAGAAGTTTCTTTATAAAGAAGTTTTCTAGAACTTATCTGTGATACAGCTGCTCCTTCCAGTGATGGCATTCCCTCAGCTCTGTGCTGATGCCATCTGCAGCACCATTACTATTTGGAATCAAATTTTCTTTAAACACCAGAAATGAGTTTTATATACAATTATATACAATTATTGCAGTTCCAAAGCAGCACCTACAACCTGCTCCGAAACATGGGAAGCAAAGATATATTTAATGGAGCACAAGAGTCCTACTGAAAATCCCCATAAATAGCTACATATAACTTCATCAGCTGCACACCAGCTCAGAAGGTATCCCATGAAAACTGCTTCTTCTCTCAATACAGCTCTTGGGGGAAACCATTTCTTGTACTTAATCTGTGCTCAATTTGGAACTGAAAACTTGATTTTGTTTGGCCTCTCCAGGATCCCACAGCTCAGAATGCCTGGCTGCCAGGCAAGCTGGAATGGTCAGTCAGCAGGACAGCTGTTGCTGAACACACAGAGCAGGAAACACTAACTCATGGTTAGTCCTTCCATGTTATTTGGCTGCAAAATGTAAATAAAAACAAGTGCTTGTTTTACAATGGAGAGTTTAGAGGAAAAAAAGTACTTAGTATTCAATTAAAAAGTAACACTTCTGGTTTCTGATCCTCCTAAAGGAGAGTACAGAATTGTTAGTGCTTCTGGACACAGAAATCAAATCAAGGCAGCTTTGGAAGCCTCAAGCAGCAGCTGGCAGGGTAAGAAGTGCCAGGTTGTACCTGTCACAAAACACTTCAGGCCCTCTTGGAGGAGCATCCTCCTTTCTAAGACTTACCAAGAGAAAACTACAGCGAGAAGTTACAGGCAGCATAGTTTTCCTCTATGAGGTGTTAGGTATTTCATTAAAAAAGGGGTAATTTTCTGAAAAGAGATTGTTATTTAAAAACAGGAATTTGGTTTAGAAAAGCAGCTACCCCTCAACAAAGAGCTGATGGCACAAAGGAAACAAGGGATGCCCCTAACCCTGCCCCTTCCCTGCTGCTCCTACAAGCCCTCCTTGGTGACCCTCATTTGGCCACTGCAGAGATTACATCTTACTTGTTTACATCAGAACCAAAATCTTCAAGAAACTCCACTTTTCGCTGAGAAAAGGTTATCCTCATTTTTATGGACAGGGCACCATTGACAGCTTTATCAAAACAGCTCAGGATGTTTTCCTCGTTTTGCTTGAGGTCGCCGCTGTACTCCATCTCCAGCAAGTTGAGGTACAGTTTTGTGTTTTCCTGTGCAAAAAACGTGTTAGAGGTCGTGCTACGGCATTTAACACTGAATGTCTGTCTACTGGGTGCATTCCAGAAGGTTTAACATCATAAATATGTGCTAGGAAATCAATAAAAACATTTCCTAATTACACTGTTAGTCTCTGAGCTGGTTTGTTCCACAAACAGAAGCGGTCTCACCCTACACAAACAGTTGCCACACTTCACTAATGGTGAACTAACAATATCTGGAGTGCCAAACAACTCTGTGGTTACAAAAAAATGATCTCTGACTACAGCCAGCATGATTAATTTTGTTCACCTTAAGATGTGAACATGCCTGTAGTACAGAAGACTCTAAAAAGGAAAAAAAAAAAAAAAGACAAGTATGAAACACATGGGAAAAAATTGCAAACATCCAGATTTGCAAGCTGCAAATACAGCAACATCAGTTTAGAGGGACTGGTGTCTCCATGCAGTAATGAAACATTACATACAGGTACAATTCCTGTCATCATTGTTGCTGTACTTGAAAAAAAAGAAAAATGGTTGAGAAAGAGAGAGAAATACCAGGGTATGTGTGTACATATATATTTCTAACACGACAAAGAGGGAACCACATACTTTGTCAAGTTCTATGGCTTCTGACAGCACTTTTCTTGCCTTTGGAAGATTTTTCTGTACTTTGAAGAGGTGCCGAGCTAATTTGATGGCATAGAAGGAGGCCTCACTGACTGACTTGGCATTCCTGACAGCCTCTTCCAGGAGGTGCTCAGCCCCCTCCATGTTGCCGTGCCTGCGCTCCAGGCTGACTCTCCTCAGGCGGATCATGGCCAGCCCCAGGATGCACTCCTCAAAGGTTTTCAGGATTCTCCTCGCCTCGTCGATGTTGCCTGCAACACCAGTGAAGATGCTTTAGGATCCCAGACACCTGGCAGCCTCCTGGAAACCCAGCAGAACTCCCTCCCCACACGAGCTGCTGTTGCTCTTACCCTGCTGCTCCTCAAAGGCGGCCCACAGCATGTGAACCATGGGTTTCTTAGGGAGATGTATTGTGCAAGCCCTGCTGTAGACATGCCTCACTCCTTCAATACTATGATTCTCCATGTATTTGGCATACTATAGTTGAAAACAGAGCAGAGACGGGACAATTTAAAGCTTGTATTTGTCTTTAAGAACATGCCAGAACGATAAAATTCTTTTTTTAAACCCATTCAGCACCTTTATTGAACCACTAGACTAGTTTCTGTAAGGAAGGACGTAGAGAGGCAACGAAGTTGGCATATGCAGCAGTCAAATCTGGTTGCAAGCAGACCATCTCCTAATGCAACAGATATAGTTATATATGAACAACATTCCACAAGAGTACAAAAGGTTAGTCACTAGATCAGTGATTGCAATCAGCAGGAGAGAGGTGGGAAACCACTTCCCTTACCTTAATCCAGAAGTCCTCATAGAGGGCACATGAAATAACACATCTTTCAAAGAGGACCACAACTCGCTCATGAGTGCCATTCTCTATCTCAAACTCTAAGTACTCTTTCCAGTTTTTCAGCTGAATTTTCTCCAGAGGTTTTACATGAAAGTAAGGCCTCTTTATCTGCAAGAGTCACAGCATGGCAACTTCAGACCAGTAAGCATGACAAGTGGGTTCAAAAAATAAACAGCCACACACCGTTTGAGTAATGTCATTTAAATCAAGAGGGCTTCAGAACCACACATCTATCCCAGCAGCTCTGCTGGGGTTACCCAAGTATGACTGAGAGATGCTGCTGACAGTTATATTCTAGGCTAGAAACCTGGTTTTCTAGGAAACTTTTTCAGTGCAAGTGTTTACAGAAGCTGAGGAAGAACTCACTGCAGACACTCCCTTGCAAGCCTGAGGTCCCAGTGTAAAAGTGACATGATGGACAGGGGTGGATATTGCCCACACAGACAGACACAAACAGTGCAGTACTTACTGTTGTACTAGTGCAAATCCTACCAATGCAATTCAAAATATGGTTGAGAGTCATAGCAAGGGAAGTCAGAGCACTGAAGTGAACTTCAACATCTACATTAAGTTGATTATTCCAGAGCTAGCAAGACTGCCTGCTTACTGATGGCTACAAGAGGAGCTGGGGGGGACAGAGCTCAGCAGAGAAAATTGATAAACTGCTTTGAACTAAATAAACATCCTTCCAGAGACCTTTTTGCTTTTTCTTTTCTTCATCTTTCTTTTACCTACTGCAATTTCATCTCAGACATAAAGACATACAAATGGTTAAGGAAACTTAATAATTAAGGAGTAACATTCAATTCTTCAGGGCCACTTGAAATTTAAAGCCAGTCACCCCCTTCCTGCTCCTCACTGAACTCTGCAATGAAACCAAACTCTCTTCTTCCATTTTGAAAAATTCACAGGTACGTTGCTCCCACTAAAACAACAGTAAAAGAGGTCTAAGCACTCTCCATCCCTTCTGTGACATCTGCTGCCCACCTCCTCCTCTTCTGCCCCTTTTAAAGACATGTTTGTCTTTCACATTCCTCATAGATCCAACGTGCTGGTACCTACAGAGCAGATATATTCTCTTGGTAGTAAAATACCACTCAGGAACAAGATGACATCCCATTTCTTAGGACATTTTCTGCAGGTTTAGCATTCTCCCAAATTTCAGTAATCTGTAGCTTAAGGTTTCCTGAGCCAACAACACCTACACTCACTCACATGAGCATGTTCTGCAACAGGTCTGAGCCTCCCCTACACCAGGGACACTCTTTGCATGCTCTGCTTCCTTCAGCAGGGAGGTGACCTGGTGACAGCATTCCTGGCTGCTCTGGGACACAAGGGGGACCCACGGGATCAAACCAGGATCTGTCTGCAGCCCTGGGACTGGCTCAACAAAGTGCAATGAGCAACCAAACAGCTCTGACATCATGGGACCCACTAAGGGCTCTCTGAAAATCAGTCCCAGCTGTTTAATACAATGTACTTTTTAAAAAGAAAGTTAATCTAAAACAAGAACCATGTTATGCAACATGGTATTCACTGGGAAAACACACAATAAAAATTAAAAGACTGGGAACTAAAAATCAGGCTGCTTTTTCAAGAGTAACCAAACTGAATTCTACGTGGAGAAAGTACTGTACTTGCAGTGATCAAACCATTAGTTTATTACTTTTCATGTTATACACAGGAGCTGCACGTTGTGATGGGTAATTTTGGAAACCAGAAGTTCACTGATTTCGGGTTTACAAGTGTAATGCTGAAACACAAAACCATGCAAATTTCCTTCTCCTTCCAGGACAGGCTCACCTTTTAAATTACAATTACCTTCACCCCCTTATTCTTCTGCAGCACCCCCCGTGCACAGGGCAGCACTATGCACACAGTGGATCATGCATGGATAGTCACAGACAGCTCAGTGAACAACACCCTGTCTCCAAATGCTGCTTGTTTTTAAACTCACACGTGGCAGAGTTGACTGAACAAGTTGACTTTCCACAAGAGAAGTGGTTGAAAAGTGAAACATGATCTTTGCCCCACAGCAGTCTGAGTTCTTAGGGCTGTTACTCCAAATCCCCAGCTCCCAGCCTGATGTTCAAAACTGACAGAGAAAACCCAAACTCACCGCTTCCTCAAACGTCCACCTCTTACTGACTTCATGTTCATTGTGGTTGAACATTTCTTGATGGATCTCAATGATTCTGTGCCTCATGTTCTCTATCTCAGTGATTAGCTAAAACATAATTTAAGAAACGTATCACAGGTAGACACTACATCACCTTTGTGAGTGCATTTTGTGTTGACAGTAATATGTACAAATTAAAGTATGCACTGACTGTTACCCTGAGCAGCCAGGGGAAGGGGAAGGGGAAGGGGAAGGGGAAGGGGAAGGGGAAGGGGAAGGGGAAGGGGAAGGGGAAGGGGAAGGGGAAGGGGAAGGGGAAGGGGAAGGGGAAGGGGAAGGGGAAGGGGAAGGGGAAGGGGAAGGGGAAGGGGAAGGGGAAGGGGAAGGGGAAGGGGACTGCCCTGATGGTGCACTGCAACGCAGCTGAATTGGTTTGCTAGCTGAGGTTTTGCTTTTATGCTACAGGTGATTCTAATTAAAAATCAATCAGGATCCAAGTCAGACTTGGTTTCAGCACACACACATTTTCACAGCCATCAATTCCTTTGGATGGCTCCAAGTTTTCATACACCTTTGAAGGCTATGGAGACCACTGCTGGTGAAGAGCTTGCTCAGACCACAGTTTCTAGGCTGTTAAACGGAATAATTAACACCCATTTCTAAAGCTTTGTATGCCACCTCTTTCACTTTTTAACTCCATTTCTTTAATGCCCATGAAAAAACTGGGAAGGTACATCCTGCAGACAGCAGATGCTGTCACCTGAGCCGAAGGGCAACCATAGGCATCCAGGAACACCTCAGCTGCAGACACACCACGTTGTGTGCAGATCAACTCATCTCTCAGCCAGAGACAAGTGCCCAGGCACACCTCCTGCACACGTACCTTGGCAGGGTCAGTTATATCTTCAGTCCCAGAGGGCAGGTCATCCCCAGGCTGCCCGTCCTCCCCACTGTGCCCGTTGACAGACGCCAGCTCCCTGCGCAGCTGAACAAACTGCTCTGTGGTCAGGAAGTCCCGAGGCAAGTTGTTCTGAATGTGCTCCTTAAACCTAAACAGCAGCCAGGCAGGAGACAACACAGCCTGATGTTTCATCTTGACACACTCTGCACAGCCAGAGAACAGCAATAAATCCTCGTGGGGTTCTGCAAGGCTTTATTCCACCCAACAATGAGAATGCAACTTCCAAAGCTCTGCATTTCAGAGGGAAGCTTCACACAGACCACTTGCCACATACATGGATGGAAAAGGGCAAAATCAGTTTTAAAGGAAGATCCTTATTTCCAAAACTAAAAGACCTGTAGAAATTCTGGGGAAGACTGATGTATAATTTAACTAAGGTTTCTTGTTCTCTCTTAACCTCTCCATAATCAATGCAGAATTCTACTCTCTAGAATTTAGCCAAGTCTTTCTCTTTAGTCAATTAGTGTTCCACTACACCTGAGCACTGCAGGAGGAATTAAAAGTTCCAAACTGCTCATTCTGATTTTTCAAAGAAATCCTCTTTTTCCTCACAATTTTTACACCACAGCAAAATCTGTAAATTTATCCAAAACCAAATTCCTAAAATATGTATCAGTAGTTTAAGACAGTCAAACTGTGCGAGTACATAAATAAGTAAATACATATAAAAACCTCAGTAACTATTTCAGGCTCTTGTGAGTGAACACTTTCACACTTACAGAGGGAGGTTAGTGTGTGCTTAAGAAACTCAAGAGCATTAACTAGATCATTGTTTTCTCTTTACCTCTGGAAATGATGGCTGTAGAGTTGTGTTGGAATCCCAAGGATCCGGTCATAGATGGATGTGACTTCCCTCAGGTTTCCCTGCTCATCCTCCCAGTTTATATACATTTCCCATAGTCTGTCAGAACGGAAATCTGTGCCAGCAGCTAAGACTGCATGTTCATAGGCTCTGAAAAATGAAGGAATTTTACAGCTGTTTCTGGAAGTTCTTGCTTAAAGATTAGGAGCACCCTCATTTACTCATAACCACGCTTACGTTCATTATTTAAACTCTGTAGCAAGATCTCTAGAATTTCAGAAAGTTGGTACTCACCTTTTTGTCCTCTGGCACTACCACAACAGAACAAGCAAAGGTGACAGAAAAATCCCTTGCAGGAGCACAAGGTATTAGGAAAATACACAATCTTCACCTCTAAAACCATTAATTGAGCAGTTTAGCACACAAAAGTTACACATCAATCATGCAGCTAGAAGCTGCTTCAGATGAAGTTCATTTAAAATTCTGGGTCAAACTTCAGTCCAAACTCTTGCTCTAATGAGGACCACTGCCAGCAGCAAAGTCAGAAACACTTGAGCCACATGCAGAAAATCTCCAAGGAATTCAAATCCAAAATTTTATTACATTTAATTTACTTAAAATTAAATTCTCTGGGGGACCTCTTCCAGTACTGCACTAGGTATTTCCTAATGTCAACCCTGAAGCTCTCAAGTCACAACCTCTGACCCTCAAACCACCCCTTCTCGTGGAATTTGGCTGCATCATCTTGTAACAACTCAAGTAACCACAGGCTGCTAGGAGCTTGCCCCTTGCTTCAACATTTCATCTGATCAGGCTGTGTGTGGCTGCACGTACGGACTCCTCCTATCAAACCCTCTGCTTTCCACTCACCCTCGAATAGTACTGTTGGTTTCTGGGTCCGCAGGGTCCAAGGTCTCCTTGAGGAAGTTGATATAATGTATCCAAAGATCAACACTAAGAGGAATTGCCTGAAGCCCTCTGCGATAAACCTATGAAGAGAAGGAGAACTGTACTTCAAATACTTACTGGCGTCCTAATAGAGAGGCAACACTGTGTTATCCGGTGAACCTTAGAAATACTAATTACTGGAATTTTGTTTAAATAATCTACCATTACCATTTGGGTGGAGGTTGGATAGAACATGGCAATGTTCTGATCTCCACGTGCAGAGTCTTGATCTTCAAAGCGCAGCGGTCCCTGCATTCTGACCAGGTTGTGTGGGCAGGCTTTGGGGTACAGACCATAGGGCACAGACCCATTAGAGCATCATTGACAGCGTCTGACCAAAAATGCAATAAGAGGTAGCAATTGTGACCAGCATACCAACTATATTGCTTTGAAAACGAGTAATAAACATGGAAGTGACAGAAAAGCCCTGCCCTACTTGTTAAGCTGCAGTGTAATACAGAGGCTTGCACTGCAAAGCTTGACAAACTGTAGAGGTTTAACGCACCTGCCAACAAAGAGAAAAGACATTAGCTACAGATGCCACAGAGGTGACAAGTGCAAACAAAACCCCTACAAACCTGGCCACAGGTGGCAGGTACTGGCAGCCAAATGACTTGCAGTAGGTTAGTCATTGTTTGGCTAACAGGACCACTGGCAAAGCTGCACCCAGCTACCTACATACCTCGTCAGACTGCTTCACGTTGTCGTGCCGCTTCTCCAGGTCCGCGTACTTCTTCCAGTACCCGTAGCAATAGGGGTAGTGGGTGAAAAACCTGTCAAAGGCTTTCCTGGCAGCTGGCAAGTGGTTCTGCAAGAAATGCACAACAAAAGCAACTTATCTTTCCCTTATAAAAGGCTGCGCTCTGTTTCTAAAGTAATTATTGTTTGAGCGTGGTTTTGAAACGACTGCTTTGGTTTGGTGAGCTCCGCTGACGACGCTGGCAAGGACAACTGTCTCACAACAGTATCTGTGACAGCCTGATGTACAGCTCAGGATTTGTCCCTGGAATATCAATGTTTGGGCTTTTCTTTATTTCTGGAAGGCCAAGAAGAAGGGGGGTATGTACTAACCTCCTGCTCTACGTACTGTAGGAGATATACCCATCCTGTGAAATCCTGGGGATTGTCCTCCACTACTTTCCAAAACTTGTCAAAATCAGGAGGGAAGCAAGTGTCAATGTCTGTTGTCTGTAAACTCTCAATATTTGGAATTTCGCCCTCCTGGGTGTTCTCCTCATTCAAGTCAGGGGAGCTATCAGGGGATTGCTCCATCTCAGTCACACTCATGATTTCTGTGCTGAAGTCCATGGGCTGCTCTCCTGTGGCTGTTTCAGCACCATTGCCTGTGCTGTCATTGCTTACAGTTGGCTTCTCCTCCTCAGCACTCTCTGTGTTCTCCATGGCTGAGGTCACTGCTGCTCTCTAGTACCAGATCCTGGGGAAAAAAGAAGAGTCAGTATTCCTGTAGTGAAGGTTCAGGTAAAACTTAGCTGTGAGCCACCAGCCAAGTGTCCCCAGTGCCTCAGGCATTCCTGTATTTCACCACACAGTTTCATCGCCCAGATCCGCTTCGTGCAAGAGCCCAATTCACAATTCTAAAAATGCTGAAAGCAACCATATGTTTTAACATCTGCACACACAAATCATGGTGCTTTTTCTATCACAGGTGGCCATCGAGGTAGAAAAGTGAACCACTACAGCCTTCCTGTAGGAGTCTGGTGTCAGTTTATTCCACATAAATCACTGTGTTGAAATTCATTGAGCTCTCCTGCTCAGCACAAATCAGTGACCTCTGCAACATGAAGATATGTTAAGATACAAGCCCTGAACACCTACCTGAACCGACCTGAATGTTAACTTTGCAAAGAACAGAATTACTATCAGCACCAGGCTCAGTCCACATTACTGTCTACATAAACTAATGAGGAGCAGAGGGCCACAAAAACCATTTTGGCTGGGCCCTTGCAGGCAGTCACTCACTCCCACACACAGCTCACATGTCAGGGGTTCCTCCTGCCCCTCAGGACAGACTCCTTCTCCCTCCCACTCTTCATTTTGATCTTCCTGCCAAAGGCTGCTGCCCAGCCCTGCCCTCCTCCCCAGAGGCCAGTCCAGCCCAAGGTGCTCACCCAGCCATGCCCCCAGTGCTCAGCCCCATCCCAGCACCACTGCAGCCCAGGGAACACCAGGGCACTCAGAACACAGCAGCTCTGAGCTGGGAATCTGGATGGGATAAACAGCAGTGCCAGACCACCATCCACAAAGACACAGCAGCAACTGCCTTCAGTACTCCTTGGAGAAGGTAGAAAATAAGCTTAGCATATAAAAACCAACCCAAACCCACACAGTTTCTACCCTACTCTATCTCCAGAATTCTTTCCCACTGAAAGCCTGAAAAGAGGACAAGCAGACCACTTGCTTTCACTTCAACAAATATATCAATAGGTCATCAAAAATACAGTGTGTGGGGTAAACTGACAGAAAGGAAAACTATCTATACACTATCTTCAGCAGCTTCAAGGTGTGAGGCAGCAGTTCATGCTTTCCAAAGAGCCCACCAAGGCAAGAAACCTGGGTGTAGTGCTGAAAGGTTTACGTGGCCTACTCTGCAGGTCTCCTAATAACTGGTTTTAAAAGTAATTATTCCTAATCTCCATTGTATACATCACCCAGCAACCACATAAATGCCATTCCTTTCCTTTCAGGTAAACGGTTCATGGTTTGTGGTAACTGTTCATTAAAAGTGAACACTGAAGTGAGCAGTCAGTGCCATTTAAAAGCAAGGCAAACACGCTGTGACTGCAGGGAGCACTGTGCCACTTCTGGTCTGCAGGAAAAGGGAATGCCTGTGCAAGATATTTAACAAAACACCAGCTCTCCCCCACAGCCTGGGCCACCTAGAAAGCCTACATCAGACCCAGCTTCTTTAGGAAGTGCTGGAGATGCTTCTTCAGCATAGTTTTTAAGAATGAAGATAATTTGTAAGTTAAGAAACTAAAAAGACAGAAGAGATCTGCTTACTTGTAACAGCTGCTGCCATTCAGAGCTTACTTCTGCACAGCTTATAAAATTAAGGCATAAAAGCAGTGGGTTATGCAAAAGGCAGCACCAACACTTGGAGAAAAAGGTTTAAAGGATGTTTACAGCTCTGAAATTTGAGAAAGCAACAGTTTTTCAATACACAATGATTTACCAGCTAAACTTTTTCCGATATTTGACAGATATTTTCCCTCTCTACCTGTTTCAGAAGATGGATTCCAGTTTAATAAAGCAACTCTCCCAAATCCAGCTGTCTTCAGATCGTGGAGAGGGGAAAAAGGAAGGAAGGGGGGTGGAAATAAGAGGGAAAGCGGTGCAGGATCAGCTCAGAACACAACGTTTCGTACACAAAGTAACACTCTATCTGACAGCTTCTTCCAGCTGCTGGCGTTCGAGAACACCCCAGGGAACCAAGGCACATCCCAAACAGAACAAACCGGGTTACACCCAGAACCGAACCCCTCCGTCCCCCGGGAAACAGGGGACAGGGGCGTGAGGCTGAGGCAGGCACATGGCAGTGACTGCACTCGTGTCCGCCGGCTAAATAAGTGTCAGATAACGAGATGCACCCACTTTTAAAATAATTTACATCAACATATATTATTTAGTCTGCATCAATTAAGCGTTTCTTGCACGCAAGGCTGGCGTTTATAAACACGAATGAACTAACGGAAAACACCGAGGGTAAAACCCCCAAACCAACACACAGAGGCAGCACCGAGGAACCCCAAACCTCATCTCCCACCCGCCCCAGCTCTCCCGAACCCCCCTCACAGTCCTGACCGGCACTACCGGAACCCTCCGGCACCCTGGGCTGCGGGGAGCCGGGGCCCCCTTGGCGGTTCCTGCCTCAAGAACGGCCTTTCGGTAAACCCAAAACCCAGCAGCGTAACCAAACCGAAAGCCCTCAGCGCGGGGCGGCTGCCGGGGCAAGCGGAGAGCAGGCGCGGGCCGCGTCCTTCCCTCACACACCTCTTCCTCCTTCCCGCCCGCTCCCGGCCCGGCCCGGCCCGCTCCCCCGCACGGCTCCAGCCCTCGCCTGGCCGCGGGCACTCCCGCACCCCGCTCCCCGGGCCCCAGCACAGCCCCGGCCCGGGGTCCCCCCGCCTCATCCCCGCTACCTGACGCGGGGCCGCCGCCCGCCTGCCCACCGCGCGCCTCCCGCCTGCCGCCCCGGGACACAGCGAGCGCCCACCGCGCCTGCGCATCGGGCACCGCGCCTGCGCACCGCGCACCGGCCCTGCGCAGCCGGCTCCGCGCATGCTCCCCGCCCTCCCGCCAAATGGCGACGCGTTCTCCCTCCTCCCCTCAGGCAAGGAGGCGGCGGCCGCAGCGTTAGGGAACTGAGTCCTTTTATTGGCGTCAGGGAGCCGCGTAACGCGCGCACCGTGCGGGCTGCGGCAGGGACGGGAGCGGGGCTGGCGGGGCAGGGGGTCCCTCCGAGCGGCTGCGGGCTGCCGCAGCTCGGCCTGTCCCTCAGCCTGGCCTGCCCCCGTGACACTACCGGAGCTGCAGCCACAGCAAGCTAATACTGTACAAATGCATCAGTGGATTACAAAAATACATCTTTTTTTTTCTTTTTTTTTTTTTTGTCACAAGTACCAAACAAAACACTGTTGTATAATTATCTCTGGGGGCTTTTTGTCCCACGTTGCGCTGAAACAAGTCGGACCGGGACCGGGCCGCGAGTGTGTGTTTTCATCAGCACCGGGCAGGCGCCGTGCTGTCCCCCTGAGTCAGGCGGCGGGCAGGGACTGTCCCGGCCCTCCAGACGGGCACCGACACACCGGCAGCCCTGCCATGCTCCCCCTGCCACCACCCCCTGCAAACAGCTGTCCCTCTGCCACCATCCCCCTGCAACAATTCCTCTGCCACCATCCCTCAGTCACAGCCCCTCCGCCACCAGCCCTCTGCCACAGCCCCTCCGCTGATGTTCCACGCAGACCCAGAGTCGGCTTTAGGTGTTGATCTCCAGGAATTCTTCTAAAGTCTTCTTGATGTGTGGTGGCTGGGATGCGGCGTGACTGAGGAGGCTGTGGCCCATCTGGGCATAAAGTGCTTTGGATAGTTTGGCTGTGGCTGTCCGGATGTTCCCTCCGGCTCCGGGCAAGGAGCCGCTGTTGGTCATGTTTCCCAGGAGGTGCCAAAGGACAACCAGAACTTTCTGCTCCACGGCGCAAGGCTTCCGTGGGTATAACTCTGTGACGAGGTCTGGAAGAAAGGTAAACAGACAGTTCAGAAGTGATCCCCTGCTTTGAGAGGGGTTAAAAAGCTCTTCGCGTCAAACCATCTCCTCAGAGCAACCACTGAAGGGACACAAGAGCTTCACTGTCCATGCAGCAGCAGCAGTGCTCCAAGAAAAGGCACCAACTTTCCCTACAACACCCTTTCTGTCCTCTCCCAGGAGTTTACACAGTAGCACTGCTACTACAGCTAACTAAAATTTTCCATTAAATTAAAACAGGAAAAGAAGCAAAGTGTGTTTTGATTATTTTTTGCTAGATTACCATAAGGACCTGTATTTCTCAAAGTGCACTGTGTAACATCTGATATTTTATGATTTCCCCTCCACCTCAGAAATATGCAGTGGGTATTTAAGGAGCAAAGTAGTCTTATACTATAAATATACTTAAGATGAAGCGTTTCCCATACTTTGTGATTTAAGTATTTAATAGCAAATATTTTGCCTTTTCGCTACAATGGACTCTTCTGATATATAATAGAAACTACTCCAAAAAATCCCAGCAAGAGGTGAACTGTTTAAAGGCTCATGACTGCCACATTCAGAAAGCATAAATTTAGGTATGTTTCAAGAACAGACTGTCCATTATGTTATTTAGTTCAATTCCATTGCTACTGCACACAGAACTACTGAGAAAGTAAGCACAGTTCCCACAGAAACATCCCTTGCTCACGTAAAACACCAGAGGAAATTTCAACTCTTCTACTACTAATAATCCCTAATATTAAAATATGTATGTAAATGACAAAATTTGTCTCAAATTTGTAACAGAATTTGCCTTCTGACACCAGTTTAGGAAGAAGGACCATTATGAAGTCTGCCCACTTTGTTGTGACTGCAGCTCAGCTTGTCAGCTGGAATCTTTTAGGACTGAAACCCAGTATGGATTATCAAGAGCCTTAAAATGAGAGCAAGTAAAGGTCCAGAAATAAAACTGAGGAGTTAGCAGGAGGCAGCTGTAGAGAACAGGAGAACACTTTTCTAATACAGTGAAACTCATTACAAACCAAAACTCACCCTCTCTGACTCAGCATTACAATTATTATAAGCTTAAGGTATTTGCACACCTTGCAGGGAAGTATCTGACTATTTAATAATCTTGCTTTGTCAGCAATAACTTCATTTTGTGTTAGAAGGGGATAAAATCTGACAACTGCTGCATTGTTAATGCCCACGATGTCCTGGGACAGAAGGGAAGCTATGGAGCCACCACCACCCCACAAGGAACTTGTCTGCTTAGGATGGCACACACACAGACAAACATGCAAAGTCAAACATCTTTTTACCAGCAAGCTTTTCTGTCATGTCTTGTTTTGCTTTTCCATTCAGAAACTGGGCTTTTGTGCAGAATGGCTGGAGGAGCAAATAGTTGTCTAAATGCAAGGAACAAAACATGTAAAAATTCTTAAACAGAAATCTGAACAATCCAATCTGGACACAAACACAATATGGAAAAATGTAAACAAGAACCTTACTTATGGTATATCAACTACAAAAAAATACAGTGATGTATTTAAGGGGATAAAAGCACAAAAAATCCTATAATTAGTAGAATTTAGCATATTCTTTTAATGAAAATACTAAGGTTCTGCTCCAAAGCTGAAGTGGTTGAGGCAGGAGAACAGTTGTGGCACACACAAACAGCAAGAATCTCGTTCTTGACCTGTTTAAGAGACTCAACAGTGTGACAAGCTTTAGGATACTGAAACACAAGAACAGTTGAGGTGGGAAGAAACCTCTGGGGTCCAACTCCCTGCTCTGGCAAGGCCACTCAAGCAGCCAGGTGCCTGGGACCATGTCCAGGTGGCTTTGGAGTTACCTACAAGGATGGAGACTCCACAGCCTCCCTGGGCATCCTCTGCCAGTGCTCAGTCACCCTCATAGCAAAAAAATGCCTGCAATGGAAACCTCACAAAACCACATGTGTGCTTACAAGCCCAGCCAGCTGTGTTTCTTTATTGGACTGGAAAATACTGAAAGGACTCGTTTGCTTCATAAAGTGTGAGAATAAAACCAATGATTCATTACACAGCATAATGACTGGGTGGAAACTACTGGAAAGAATAACTCTTTCAATTTAAGATTTATTGAATAAAATTAAAACTCTTTAATTTACTTACCTAAGTGTTGACATAGAGCCTGAATAACATTTGTAGCAGCTGCATAAATCCCTGGATTTTTGGAATTGAGGTTGTTGTCGACCATGGCAGGAATTAACATGTTGATCACAGGTGATAAATTGTCTTTCAGCAAAGGAATCATCTTGTGCATTGTCTCCAAAGCAACCTGAGTGACTTTACTGTTTGAATCATGCAAACGAGACTTGAAAGCATCAAAGATCTGAAAAAGTATCCAAACAGTATATCAGTAGATCAGAATTTACCATGTTTCAGTTATTACATTTCCTGCTTTATTGTTACACTTTGATTGTCCATCTTAGGAAAAATGGTTCTGCTGTGCAAATACCTTAGAGACTGTTTTTAGGAAGCAAAGCTGTACCTCATCTCATCTGCATTTGAATCATTCCCATATGATGTAATGGAGGTAAACTCCATCTGTAACTCTCCAAATGATTAATACTCTCTGCAAGCAAGTGTTTTTAGCAAGAAACATCTCTGTTTAGCAAAAAGAATATTTTAAAGATTTCCAAACCACACACAATTTAGATATGGAAAAGTTCCATGGAAGTATTTCAGTTTCACAGCAAAGGGACTGCACTGCTAGAACAGTCTTGTCAGAAGACAGGGTTTCCTTTTATTATTTCTATCTCTAGTTTACAACTGCAGGACTTCATCATTGTATTTTTCTCCTAAAGAACCTCCTGTCTTCTTACCTTAAGCTTTATCATAATAAAGCCCTTTCTTCACTTTCACCTAGACAAACAGCAGGCAGAACTTGCAGCTGTTTCAAAGAGATCTTCTGATCTCAATTAATCCTTGCTGCTCTTTTTGTAAACTGTTCTGATATTTTGATATTTACTCAGCACATGCATGAAAAAGCACACACAGTACTCCAGAAATAGTTCAGAGGGTGCTATCTCTAAGCTAAAACTTTCTTTTTTTTTTCCTTGTCTTTACTTCCTTTGTAGCTTACCTCTTCCCCTTTGGGAATACCTGACCTTTGCCCATTAAACAGATGTTCTTGTTGAAAGAGGGAGCCAAGGTTTTTATCAGAAAAACTATGACACAGCTTAAAAGACCTTTGAAATAAAATGTTCCTGTACAATTACCTTCACAATGTTTGCAACAACAAAGCTTTGATTGTTCTCTGTGTCTGCTAACAGCTGCCTAATGCCACTGATCCGGTCCCGGAAGTCTTTCCCGTTCAATAAACCTATCATGTCCTTCACGTGTTCCTCACTTTCCAGTGAGCCACGGGGAGCTGCTTTTCTTGTGACTTCACGGGTTTCTGTAGTCTCTCTATTGGAAAGGAAGAAGTTATCCAGTGAACACAGAAGCAAGCCACAAGAGGAGTCTTTCACCTCAGACACTCTCTCCCCATGGAGGTGGGAAAGCATCCTATGAACTGAACACTTAAGTGTCCAGGTAAGGGCACAAATAAATAATCTGTACTGTGCCTACCACATTTTTTCTATAGAATCTCAGCAACAGTATCTTGAGCTGCTGATGACATGGAACTACTGTGAATTCCAAGTGTTTTGTGTCCTGGGTGTGTTTTCATTGACAGTCAATGGACAAATTAACTTCCAAATGCACAAAGCCATTTTAATGCTAACAGTTACCCAAGCAATAAACTGAAGTTTATCTGGGATATGTCAAGTGTCTCCTTTTCCTTCAGGTATTTTTTTTTCAAAACCCTGTTGTGAATGTGTCTGTACACTCTTCTTGTGGTGAGGCTATTATCCCAGAAGTCAAATCTCTAACAGGGTAAAAAACTGAAGATAATTACCTGTCAGTGATGTTGAGAGCATCTCTGGAAGTTGATGATGACCTCGAATGTCCAACATTCCCAGTATGGGAACGTCTTCCTTTGGCTGAGGGTGTATCCAATGGCATCTCCCCCAAACCCTGCACAGAAGTGAACCGTGCATTGACATGGCTGGTACAGTTCTGCACTGCTGCAGACTCTGACAAAGCAGGTCTGACATGCCAAGTGAAGCAGCAAAGTCCATTTCATCTGCAGGGAGTGCAGGCATGCTACAGGTCAGCTACCAAGCAGCACCTTGCCACGCAGGTGTCACTGGGTCACTCATCCTGCTCAGAATGCATTCCCCCCATCTCTGTAGGCTCCCTGTCTAACAGCCAGACACACACCTTTACATTCCTCAGCTGTTAAAGAGTTTTTCCACATACCTTTTCGTGCAGATTGCAAACACATTCCTTAATGTAAGGCAGATCCTTGGTTGGCACATACTTCTCTACTGTTTTCTCAAAGTCAGGGTGAGCCATCATGCTGAAGAGCATCTTCCGACCATAGTACCTGCAACAGACCAGGACATACACACCCATGAACATGGATCTGTCCTGGAACTCCAGGGATAACTACAGGTGTGCAATTCCAAACTATAAAGCTGCAGGGAGGCTGTGTAACCAGACACCCATTCCATCCTCCCACAAAGAAACTCTGCTCAACAGTCACTATTTAATCAACAACTGAGAAAATAATGAGAGCAGACTTTACATCAGCTGGTCCAGCCTTGCCAGGCAGTTTAAAAACTGTAGGTGAGGCACTTCAGGACATGCTCCAGTGGGTGATACAGATATTGATTTATATATTTTATCTGAGGGGGGATGCTGACAGTTGGACGCAGTCATCTTTTATGACTTTTCCAACTGTGGCAATTCTGTGATCCCAGTGCCAGCATTCCCTCCATGGCCTGTATCTCCCCTGTGCTCAGCAGAGTATGTCCTTTGAGCCCCTCTGTTTGCAGCAGCCAGGCTGAGCACGGCTGCAGGAGGTGTCCAGGTAGCTCCTGTCACTTCTGGTGCCCCAACAGCCCTGGCAGAATTAGGTTAGGGGTGGGACTCGATGACCTTAAGGCTCTCCTGTCACTGCAGAGGAGCACACACTGAGTTCACACAGCCTTCAGCCACCTGGAATGTGGGGATCCCAACCCTTCCTGAACAGGAGCCAGCAGTGTGCCCAGGTGGCCAAGAAGGCCAATGGCATCCTGGGCTGGCTCAGGAACAGCGTGGCCAGCAGGTCCAGGGAGGGGATTCTGCCCCTGTGCTCAGCCCTGGGGAGGCCACAGCTTGAGTCCTGTGTCCAGTTCTGGGCCCCTCAGCTCAGGAAGGAGCTTGAGGTGCTGGAGCAGGTCCAGAGAAGAGCAAGGAGGCTGGGAAGGGATCCAGCACAAGTCCTGTGAGGAAGGGCTGAGGGAGCTGGGGGTGTTGAGGCTGGAGAAGAGGAGGCTCAGGGGAGACCTCATCACTCTCTCCAACTCCCTGAAAGGAGGTTGGAGCCAGGGGGGGGTTGGGCTCTGCTCCCAGGCAACTCTCAGCAAGACAAGAGGGCACAAGAGGTCTCAAGTTGTGCCAGGGGAGGTTTAGGTTGGACATGAGAAAGAATTTCTTTCTGGAGAGGGTGATCAGGCATTGGAATGGGCTGCCCAGGGAAGGGGTGGATTCTCCATCCCTGGAGGTATTTCAAAAGAGCCTGGATGTGGCACTCAGTGCCATGGGCTGGGAACCACGGGGGGAGTGGAGCAAGGGTTGGACTTGATGAGCTCTGAGATCCCTTCCAACCCAGCCCATTCTATGATTCTATGTTTCCCCTCACTAACCTCGTTTGCTGGGAGCTGTCCTGTGCAAATCTGGCTATGGCAGGGAAAAGCCTCTCAGCCACAGCTTTGGGTCCAGACAGAACCCGCTCCGGGCCCATCCGCTCCACGATGTCTGCGAGGTGTTGGGCTGTGCATCTCCTCACTGCTGAGTGCAGGTGGCTGCAGGAAACACAGCTGGTTAGTGCACACACAGCACGAGGGCTGTGCTCTGCCCATCTGGGATACAAGTCTGCTTTCTTAATCTTTAGCATGATCTACAGCTACTGTACTGCTGAGATGCAGATACTTATTCTGGCTGTATAGAAGACACTGGAGCAAAGACAGACAGCTTTATTTAAGAGGATAATGATAATTTCATTTTGTTCACTTAAAAAACCACAGCAAGAATGCAGAATGGAAAATGAAGAATTATATCCTTTTTGGTTTTATTCAGTTTCAACATCTAACTGCAGCTTTTGGATTAATAAAAATACTAATTTTCTTCTTTTAGAACTTTAATCTCTCACTTTCCTTAAAATAACTGTAAAATATTTTAGAAAGCACATTACTGTGTGTTCAGCTTTATGAAAAACCAGCCCCTGTGCTTGTACACATCTTGTGGATTTTATATCAAGTTATATAAAGCAGTATTTTCTGGACTTGTAAAAATCTTGTGGAAGTCTATTTTATACAAAACATGAAACAGCTCTGCTGATGAGAATGGGAGAGAGCTGACATCAGCTTTCAAACTCCTGCAGCAAACTAACCTTTTATATAAATTCTGCTGTACCAGCTGACCCCACGTTTTCAGAGGACACAATTATAAAAACTCAAGAGTTTTCCAATTTTATTTTTATCTTTGGATTGAAAAAATCCTATTCTGAGGCGAGTTTCACTGCACAGTAAATGAACTGTTTAAGTGGCTCATTGGGTTTAAAGGAGAGAGCAAAGGACAACAACTGGCTGGGCACAGCCCAGCTTTGCAGCCTCCTCCCTGCATCACCCTGTTCCCCTTTCTTTTGTTTCCTCTGATTCCATCTGTCCCCATGGCCTCACTGGGAGGAAAGCAGCTCCACAGACAACTAACCAGGTCTCTTCAAACTAACAAATGTGGCAGCTCAGAACACAGCCCAGCCTGCAGTACATCTCCAGCACCTCCTCTGCCTGACTCCCTGCTCCTCTGCCACCCTCCCAGCTCCAGCTCAGCTCCCTGGGGTAAGACTCCTGCTCAGTGCCTGCTTGTGCCTGTTCAGCAGCCTTGGAAGCTGAGGAGAAACAGGGACAGCCCAACTCCTGTGGCAGGTAGCCATGGGCCAAGGAGAGCTGTGGTGCCCACACTTCCCAGGAATGCTCACTGCTCAGGCAAAATTGTTGGAAATCTTTCTTGTGGCACACAGGACCTTAGAATAAAACACAGCTTGTGCAGATAAACACCCTGATTTTAAACTTTCTGAAATATAGTCCCCTTTCAGATCAAGCTCTTTGATCAAGCATCTGTTCCAAGGTGAATTTACAGCAATACTCCAGTGTCTCTAAAGCAGCATCTCACAAAAGCAAACAAAATTGTTTTCAATTATTCTCACTGATAAAGTCAAAACCAAGTTATTAGCTCTTGAAGAATCAGTGTATCTATCTATCCATCTCATCTACCTGCCTGCCTGCCTGCCTACCTACTCAGGGTTGCAAGTATTCAGGTTTGCTGTACTCAGCCTCACAGCTCAGATAATATTGATGCTTAGAGATCTGCAAATGTGTCACAAACTGCAGGAAATCCTTAAAGGTCTAGAGAAGCCTTAAGGATAGGTCAGTGTGTTTGAATCTGCCACTGAAATGGGGAAGAGCAGATGTGGTCAGCTAAGGTCATGAGTATTGCTTGGCCAGGGATTTCTGAGGGACAGCTGGGGTCCATAAACACACTGCTTTACATGGCCTCCTGTGGTTACTGTCTGCTGCTCCTCAGTGCACAAAAACACCTGTGGGCAGGCATGATGCAGCAGCAATTGAAATCCCAAGGCTGATATTTGGCTTTCTGGTAAAAGTTCAGGTAATTGCAGTATGGTCCCCACTGCCTTTCAGGGGACAGAATCAATAGATTCCTCAACCACCACCTTCCCAGGAAACAAAATATTTTGAATCAAGACTAACTCTTATGATTTGTAGCTGTGCAGAAGGCTAAGGACTGATTTATAAGGTAGAATCTGAAATATTTAATGGAAGGGGTAGGCTATGAGAAAAGCAGTCCATTAAATGTCAGCTAAGCCATGACAGACAGAGATTAAGTACAAGAAGGTCTATCCAGCCACCAGCCTGGCATGCCCTGTGCCTTCATTAAGTATTGCTGCACGTAAGTCAGGATAGAAAAGAAAACACACGCAACAGGGAAAGAAAGGAATGTAACTTCTACAGACTGAGGGGAGAACCAAACCATGCAGCCATAAATGGAGGATTGTCATGTCTGAGGTACTCGAGAAAATAAAGGCCATCACTACTGTACAGGAAATTCAGATGCAGACAAAAAAGACCATTCACCAGCCAAGAGTAGAAGCACATGAAATCAACCAGGAGAGTGGTTGATTCTCTAGAAGCCTAGAGATTTGTAAGTTATAAATCATCCTTCTAAATAAAAAAGTAATGCTGAAGAAGTGATGGACAGGCATCTGATTGCAGAGCAAGGGAAGAATGTGAATGCTATGTGAACTTCACTAGGCAAAGCAGAACAGCAGTTTCCTAAGAGTATGCTACTAACAGTGATTAAAATTACTGAGGCCTTGCAAAATGACCAGAAAACACACCAAGCTCTAAAATCAACAGCCAACATTTACATGTTCAGAAAGAAACAGGGGAGTTACATTTCTATTTTTATGCCGACAAATGCTGCCCTGGGTAGAAGTTTTTCAGAGCTGAGTTACTGTATTTTCAAATTACATTGATTTAGGTTGTTTGTTTTCCTTTTTTAAAGACTGTATTTGATTAATTTCATCTATGCACAAGTTATTTCTGTATAAAGTCTTTATAAGAATTACCTTTGCCCTCCATTTATAAGAGAACAAAGTGCACGTGCTGGAGTCACATTATTAGCCATAGCCTTCAGTGCTTTGTCTACCTCTTCCCTTATAAAAGTGTTGGATTCACCAGCTTTGTGCAAAAGGACTTTTACTGTATTATCTAGTTCTTGATCCATGCTCTTTTTCAGGTAGGTGAACAAATCCCCTAAACAGACCACAGCAGCTCGAGAAACACCTGAGCGTAAATTCTTGACCTGCACACAGGAAAAACCCAAACAAACAATGAATAATGTTTATAAAATATACTTTAAAAGAAATAAAGCTTAATGTTTCCCTTTGTAAGTTTCAAGTAACATTAAAAGCAACTTAGAAACACATTTCTGACTTGATTCAGGCGGGAGAATTAAAAAACACAAACATGAAAATGTTAAGGAGTTAAAATCTAAATGTTTTCTGTCTCTCAGCAAATCAAATCAACTCTTGGTATCTGAAGCAGGAGCTGCTGTGCTGAAGGACAGACTCATCCTTTTGAGGCAGGCAACCAAACCAGAGGTGAGCATGCCACTTCCCTTCAGTGTACCTCAGGGCTATAAAATGCACACCCAGGCATACAGTCAGTGAAACATTCTGATAGCAAAATTTAACCTCTTGTGCCACAGCCAGACTGGTTTCATGCAGCTTTGCAGTCAGAATGGTTGCATGGTAGGCAGACAAACACCTAACAAAGTTCAGACCTTCGATTTTCTTCTCCCTGTGTAAAAAAAATAAAACAATTGAATTCAAAACATCTGCAAATTTCCGTAACGATATTAAAACACAGAATTCGAAGACTCCAAATGGAAAAAAAGTAGATTGCAAAGTAGAGCAATGAGATAGGAAATTCTTCCAAAGTGAGTGTTTTCAAGTGGTAGTAGGGCTACTTCAGCATTCTTTCCCAGTTCTGCAGCTTGTCTGGGGCAGTTCAAGGATCACCTTCCTTGCCCCAGCTGAGGAGGCAGCAGCTGGGCAGAGCACAGCAAAGTTTTCTATTCCCAGCAAAGGTCAAGAAGCTATTGGTGGGGCCCTCCCCAGGACTGGGCTTACACCTCTCTGACAGCTCAGCTCTTAGCCTCAGTTTACAGCACAGTTTAATCTAGCTTGGGACTGAAACAAAAAATAACTTATTTTTGTCATACATCACTTGCAATCCTCCTCGCTATTTTTGCTGTTACGCCCGTTTTGCCGTTTGCTTTTTTCTTTGAAAAGTTATCAAATGGCTTCTTCCTTAGGCTGGGGCTGTAGGCAGATGTTTACACCTACCAGTCATCATCAGCTAAAAGCACCAAGGCCTCTGTCAGTGCCAGTTCTGGTTTGGGAAGGGGCTGCAGCTCGGAGGGGTCCATGGCTTCGGGGCTGTGTGTGACCGAGGGGGTGCGGTCCTTGTAGCGCCCTCGTGTCCCGAGAGAGACTTCATCTGCAGCCAGGGAGCAACAAAATTTTAACAAAATTTAACAAAATTTAATTTAACAACAAATATTAGCACAGTCTAAAGAAATTACCTCAAAGAAAGGAAAGAGAAAAGTTGGAGGTATAAACTGCTATGACCAAAGCACCAGGTTTCAAACAGACCATTTCCCACTCCCATCCTCCAGCATTCCGCAGCCCGTTCACATGAATGAATTTTTTTTCAAACAACCACCACTTTAACAAGTTGCAAACATCAATATAGTGGTTTTTTTAATGTAAAAGCAGATGCATGATGTGCCAAGGCACAGGGAGGTAAGACAGAATATAGTAAAAGTTAAAGAAACAAGAAATTCTGACAACCTTTGATCATCATCAGTAAGAGCTTCGTTTCTGGAAAGATTTCTACTGCATTATTCTCAAGGCATCTCAGTGACAAAATGTACACAGAAATGTTTCTCTTGGAGAGAAAGAAGAGAGTCAATTTCCCATTAATGCCTTACATCACTTAAGTAGCTGAGAAAATACAAAACCTATTTCAAACATCTTCCTAACAAATTAAAAATTAAAAATGTTTGAAGGTAGCAATGAAGAATTCTAAACCCCTTCACCAGCACCTCTAAACTACCCATTTTCCAGAGCAACTCAGTACCCACCATTGCACAAATCAATCTTATTTTGATTATATTATCCTGATTGTGCTTTGAAACTGCCCCACTCCATGTGCCCAAGTATCTTTATAGTCTTTAGTTTATTTTAACAGCTTACCAGAATCAAGCAAGGCTGAATATTTTGTCTTCTTCAAACTGGATGTTCTTTTTAATGAAGGAGTCAAGGCCACGCTTTCTAATGACAGAGATACATTTCTTGATGATGTTGATATATCCCCACAGAGATTTAATGCTAGAAAACAGAAGGAAATGTCCAAACTACAACAACAACAGATCAGAAAAAAGGAAAAAAGACCCCAGTATTTTCATAGAAGAAAAAAAAAGACAAAACCTTTGTCTTTCGAAATTTTTCTGGAATACATTCTTTCAAATATTTCCAACCAGCTCTTTAGTCTCCCCAATATGCATTATAAGACTGACAAGCAATGATTACACAGTGAACTGTAGCATAAAATTAATTTTAGTAGCACCTCATGTCACACTAGACTGTCATGATTTTTTGTAATCATCACCAAATTTTAACAGTATAATGTTAATTTAAGACAAACTCAAACCCTCACTTTCTGTTGTCATTTTCTCTGATTCATTCACTTTAAGCCTTTCCCAATGGTTTTCCTCCTCTTCTTCCAGGTCTCTGACTTCCTGATGTTCTCTATGATTGTGTTCTTCCTTTTTCTTCCTCCTCACCTTCTCCTGGGCAGATTTTGACATGGCAACTTTTATCTGCAAACCAAATAAGGCACCCATTATGATACACAGGATGATGTAATGGGCAAGTTACCCAATAAGTTGTTACCCAATTCTTGATATTGTCTTAAAATAAAAATAGAAAACTACTGTTTTCATGCTTTTTTATTGTTTTCACCATTATTCTACAAAGAAAAAGGAAATTATTGATATCAATAACGAGTCAAATCCTGAAAAGAGCCAACTGTGTGCTTGCTGCATGACAAGTAGGACTACTGGCAAAAAGAAGCAACATTACAGGGTTTAATCTATTTTTCATACTTAAGGGAAATATTTATTTAGTCAAAAATGTTTGAATAGTTAGAGAATTAATGTCTACAAGAAGTGATCTTCTACTTCTCAGGCACCATTGTGTTCTTTCCTAGAATTTGATGCTAAACAACACAAAACTTCTGGTTTAGGCTTAGTGTAATTAGCAAACATTAGAAGAAAGCAGCTCTCTTCTCATTGCTGTCTACAAAACTGTTAAATAAGCACTAAGAGCAGTCATCCAGATGTTGATAAAGTGTTAATCCAGCTTCAGCCTTCACCTTACAATGCAACTCAACAACTGACATAAATAAAAGGACTTGCACACACTGTTGCAAGGCAACCGAGGGCTGAATTAATCCACTTGAATCAAACATGACACAGAGACCACAGCCTGTGTTCAGCTCTGTTCACACAGATCAAAGCAGGGAGCTGGACAGCAAGAGGGCTCTGAAATTCTTACCTCTCTTTCATTTTCAGCCTGGAAATGAGCCAGGCTGCTCTGCTGGAGGCTTCTCCCTGCTGCTGGCTCAGCCTGCTCCTCTCCTGTGCCTGCACACCTCAGGGCCTGGCTGTGTGTCTGTGCAGGAGGAGGGCTGCCAAAAACACCTGGGAAGCAAATCACATTGCACCCTCACCAAAATAAACATTTTATTCAGCAGAACCCAGCAAAACCAAACAAAAGAAAACCCAACATCCAAGATGTTATCCTATTAGTGTCAGTTTCCCCCCAAAACTACTCTTACCTTCCTCTAGCGAGCAGGATGGATGAACAGCCCTGTGTGCATGCTGGGCTAAGTGGAATGGAACAGCACTTCCAGTAACTGCAGAACTCCCAACCATCCTTCTTTTTATTCCCCTTTAAATGAAGATTGCTCCTGACATAAAATATTGTAAGGAATCTACTTCTCCTTCTCCCACTCTCAATAAAAGTACAATTCCCCCTCCTTTAAACTATTATGAAATATAGGAGATAATGTTGGTTTTTCAATACCTTTACCAACAATCACAACTGCATCTTCAGACAGGACACTTGGTGAAATGAAATCCAGGTTGTTCAGCTGTGGAAAACTAGATGTTGACTCTGCAAGACCTTTAAAAAAATAAATCCCACAATGTAAGTCATGAGGTGTCTGTGCTGGTACATATTTTGTTCTTCCAAAATGTCACCATCTGCTGACATCTGAATTTAATCAGTGGACTTCCAAAAGTTACTGAAGTTAACAGGATTTACTAAACATTGATATCCTCACAATCATGGAAAGCATATAGCAAATAAAACTTCTACCAAAAGATTGTAAAGAAAACCAATGTTTGTAAGAGGCTTTTTCAATCAACTGATTCAAATGAAAAAAACAGAAGCTAGGAGTTAGTCTAAAGGACAGAAAGAAAGAAAAAAAAATACAAAAAGAAGGGACCTGCTTGGGACAAGAAAACACTCCATCCTTTGACACAAAATAAAAATGCAATGAGATGTCTTACTGGAAGGGAGACTCATGTTCAGTGGTAAAAAAAATCTTTCAGCTGATAAGAGCAGTTTAACAGCACACAGATTTTTACAAGTTCTCAAAGTACCAGTGAAAAAAATTCAGAGCTTTTTGAGATGAGGCTTGTGTGATGGGCCAAGGCCAGTAAGTAGTGGGAGAGCAAAAGGCTTTTTTTCCCCAGTTAGCTGCCCAGGTATGACATTAACTTCCTATCAGGAAGTTCACTGCTTGCAACATTTTGACCTTTCCTACTCTTACCCAGCTGGAGTCCAGTGAATTTTCACCCAACACTGCACTGAATTTTGAAGTGCACATCTTCACAGGTGGCAAGAACACATCTTACCCTGACACAGAAATGCAGGGTACCTCAGCACCAACTCAGTTTGACCAAATAGCACCTGGCAACTCCCTTTTTTAAGAGCTGAAGGGACACAAGCTCATTGAAGAAGAGCAGACATGGCAAAGTGACCACCCTGTTTGCATCTCTGAAGCAAGATATGTGTGGGAAAGGGCAGCAAATTACCTGTGCTGAAGTTATGTTCTTCCACATTTGGGTCTTTCCTTCTTCCTGAAGAGACTTTTGCAGGCTGTGATTTAGTGCCCAGTAGTGGGAAGGTGTCTGACCTGTAAAATAGAAAATTATCTTTTATAAATAGAATTCCACACACAAGTTTAAATAACACTTTGCAGCAAGGACACCAATCAATAGATTTCAGTTTCTCCTCCCCAGTGTCCCTGGTGGACAAAAATTTCCACTGTGCTTCCACAAATATTCACACTAAGCAGAAAAAGAAATAAAATTCAACATAAATTATTTGATGAGTGAGTCCATGATGAAGAACACCACAAACACAACCCTTAGGAGTACACTTTACACTAGGACTAAGTCCATATCCATAAATCTAAAGAATCACTTGGCCTCAGGGCCTGGCACTGTTAGATGAGTGTGACCCAAGCCATTAGCCCTGTTTCCAGCCCAGTGTCCTGCACACAGACATCCACCAGGAAAATGCTGTTATCTACAACACAATCTTGTTACTTCCTTTTTTTTTTCCTAAAATGAGACATTCACATACTAAAGGTGCTTCAAGCCAGAGCCCTGTGCTGACAAATGCAGTGTGTAGGTAGGGAACAGTCCCAGGGGCAGAGCAGCTGCTGGGACTGAAACACACAGGACTGCAGGACTTGGTTTTAAGCTCTGGAGGAAAGCTCCTGCTTCAGAAACTTCACTAACACCAGTACCAAGCACCCATTTCTCATAGTAGTTTATCAGTGGATAAACCCATCCTTCCAAAAGTAAATACACAGAAAAACTCCACATTCTTGTTGCCAAACAACTCAGGTTTTGTGGACAGAAAATCCCTATTGCCAGTGCTTGCAAATGAGCTGAATTTCTGAAATTCTTATGGGCATTCCAAGGCTTTTAATGTCTTTTGGGATATGTTTTGTCACTTCTACAAATTCAGTCTTCCTGCCAGATGTCCTCTCTCTTCCTTGCTACTTCATAATTCCTGTCTCTGTGAATCCTGTCAAACATTAAGCTCATGGGTCACTGAATAATGGGAATGGCACCTGGTATGGAGTGAGTCCTGGGCAAAGCCTTGCCTGGGAACACAACACAGACCTTTGCATTTCTTAGGTATTCTAGATGTTTAATGTCTTATTCTAATTATTATTTTTAAAACCTGTGATTCAGTGGTAATGCATATAGGGAATATCCACACACATTTGTTAGTTAGGAGACTTCACAGCTGTGGAAACCCTGAATCATTCCAGCCTTTCTCTGTCCCTAAAACTTTGTTTTTTCATATTCCTTCTCCTCCTTACCATTCTGCTAATGCAGTTGTATGCCAGTTACATATGGATGTGTTTAGTAGACACAAAAATACAAGGTAGATCTGGACCAGGGCTACAATCAGCTTTGTCATAGGCTCCACAACCAGAAAGAGAGATTTGGCACTGCAAAATTTGCAAAATTCAGAAAATTCCTCAAAACCTTTTTTTTCATTAAAACATGAAATAGTTTATAAACAACTGGGCCATTGCTGTTTACTATCAGAGTCATATGTGTCATCACACCTTTTTTTTTGTAGAATTCTTATTTTAAATTAACAAAGGTCTGTCAATAGTGAAATTGAAGCAGTTCATGATCTGCAAAATTAAGGAACATCTACATGGTCTTCCTTGTAATGAAAAAACCAACCCACTCCTTCAATTTCCAAGCTGTAATAAACAAGCTTTATCCTTCCTCTTAACTCGTTCTCCTTCTTACTCATTTGTTTAGGCTATGGTTCACATACTAGGCTAAAGCCTTAATAAAATATTTACTACCTCTGGCAGCACTTCACTGCACTGTGTTACTGTGGAACTCTTCCAAATTAAAAGCTAACACATATTAGAATAACATAATTAAGCAGCTATGTTATACAGCAAAGTAATTTTAGATAGGAAAACAATCCATGTAAAAACCAAGCAATTAAGCAAAGCAATGCTATATAAAAATATATATATATTAGAGCTTTCACCCCCTTTAATATTTAACTAAAGCAGCAGAGGCTGTGAGAGCTCCAGAGCCACTCACGTTCTCCTCCTCCTCCTGGGGGCTGTGGACACAGGTGAAGCCCGAGACTCCTGGCTGTAAACTCCACTCTCAGTGCAGGAGCCCAGGCTGGGGGAAGAGGCCTGGGAGAGGGAGTCCCCAGACAGATCCAGTTTAAGAGCAGAATCAGGACTTTCCAGGTCTGAGAAGTTGCTGCTGAGCTTTGCCCTCTTTTTGGCTGCGCTGTTCCGTAGCGACCTAAGTGAGTTCTGCATCTAAACAGGATTGGGAACAGGTTTTAGTCACTGCATGGGGAAAAAAACCTTTGTTAAGCAGAAGGCAGGATGTTCCTGAGGGTTCAGTTCAGCCCATGGGAGCAAGGGGAATGCCCACTTCCTTGGGTATGCTGTGTTATATCCAGCCCTTCCATCAAAATTCCACTGATGCCTGGAGCAGACATGGGAAGTTCACTCCAACACTGGGATGTATTGCTTTCCCCAGCTTCTATCTGACACCCAGAGGTATCTATGGAAACCTGCTGCACGGATGACAGTATCACAAAACTGAAGCCAGAAACATTTATTTTCTGGCTCCTGATTGAAAATAAAAGCCAGTATCGTAACCATTATATCAATGATTAACGTGTGTCACATCACACCCAAACCAACCTCTTCCTGGTCCACTTCCTCGCCATCAACACGTAGCTCTGAGAGCTCAGCTGCAAGCTTCTTATCCACCTCCTCCAGCCACAGCTCCTCACACTCCTCACTCCTCCACTTGGCCACCTTCCTGCCCACCTTGTCGGGCAGCGGGCGAGGGATGGGGGGCACGGGCACGGCCCCGCTCAGGCCCCTGCAGGAGGCTGGGTGCTTCACCAGGGTGGGCTTCAGCTGCAGAGGGGAATGCTGCTCCTGCAGACTCTCCCCTGAAGGAGACACACACAGGATTCAGCCCTTGGGAGGGGTGGCAGGAACAGCCCTCAGCAGAACCAACCTCTGCCTGGCACCAGGAGAGGGTTAGGAAGCACACTCATGCACACAGCTTGAGTTACCCCTATAAACACCTGCCCAGGACATTCTCTTTGGCTCAGTATAAGCAAATTTTAATAAAAACAGTAAGGACATAAAACCAGTTGTGCTGGGTAAGGTAAGGAGGTAAGAAACCAACATTTCAGAGTATTCAGAGAGGGCTCAGGAAGCTCCTCAGTCAGAGGTCTGACCCGAGCTCACCCAGAGTCCTGGCAGAGACCTCCACTGCCTGCATCAAGAGATTCTGCTCCTGGCATCTCCAGCCTGCAGCAGCTCCACAGGGAGCACTAACAAAGCACTTCCTTGTGTTCCAAACCCAGTGTCACAAATCCCTTCCCTGGCTCCCCCACGTATCCATGCACACACGTGTGATAGAAATACAGACACACATGGGTGGAAGGAAGTGTCTCTCATGAACCACAGCAGTGATTCCCTCCCTAACTTCATTTTTACACAATTCATAACTTTCAGTATTCCTCCTCCAACATCAGTTTTCCAAATGCACCAAACCCCTGTTCCTGAATACTGACTTGTGCACATTTTTCAATAGTTAATTTAAAAAAAATCAACCAGTCTTGTCTCTTTGCATGGTATTAGCTATTCCCTCCCCTCTCTACCTTTTCCATTTCCCCACATTTCAAGCTCAGTTATCAATCTCTTCCACTTCCGGGGTCTCGTACCAATCAGTGTTTCATGCATGTGCATACCAACATGTACTTAGCACCTTTAAACAGTAATTACCTTTCTTAATGAAGAAAAAAAGAAGACTAGTGCCCTAGCAAACCCTCCTTCAAGCTGCTGTAATAAAAGTAAAGTTACTCCAAAGAAAGGGAAAAAAATTAAATGTGTATGGACACTACACAGAAAATTAGCAAGTGATGAGCACACATCTATAAGGTAAAGTTTCATGCACTCGAGGGAGGTGACTTCCAAAGCATTAACTCAGAAAGTTTCTACATGGGCACAAAAATATGGGTCTCAGTTACAAGGAAATGTAAAATAGATTTCCCTAAATCAGTGCAAAATTTTATGTGGAAACTGTTCATCTTGAATACAGGTTTGCCTCGTGACTGATTAGGAATCAATTTAAGATAAACAGTACAACTATTTCTAACTGAAAGTAAGACTGCCCTTAGTAAGTATTTGTCAGGAATCAGCTAAACTGCTGAAGCTGTAATGAAATAAACCATTTCAGTATAACTAAGGTGTGCATGAGGTCTTCCAGGACAGGAAATGAGACCATGAACAGCAGTCCCTGCCATCAGCTGTCAGTCTGAACTGGGGTGAAAGCAGCACACATTCTGCTCATTACAGATGTGGCTGCTTGGAACCAGGTTTAAAAGAGCTCTTCTGTGCCTGAGGAGCTCAATACATATATTTCCAAGTCCAAATAAAGAAGCAAAAAGGCAAAATGCAGTGAGTTATATTTTTCTTGCACGTGCATTGATTAGAGTACCAAAATCAGAGGTATTTCTCTACTGCCTTTCTTTCAAAGTGCTAGATATCAGGTCAAAATAGTTTCTATTTTAGTTCAAAGAAAAAGTTTTCCCTAATACATTACTGATAAGAAAAGCAGAGCTGCAGCATATTATGCTTTAGGACAAAATACACAGACTTCACTTTTTAAAAGAAGCCTCCAGTGATGTGACTTGGCCAGCACCAGTATGAAACCCTCTTGTTTCTAATCACAACTGGTAACTGTGGTTAGACCAGTAGGCACTGATAATTCTTCATTTACCTCCACAGTAAGTGTCTGGCTCCTGCTTGAAGCCATGCAAAAGCTGACCTGAAATCTGTTTTCATTACCCTGACACCATTCCTACCTGCACTGTCTCCTGCCTTTTGACTGAGAAGCTGCTTCTGTGAGCTGGGCTTGAGCAGTCCTTCAAAGCTTTTCAGAGGCCAGGAGTTTGAGAAGCTCATGGTCCTGTCTTGTGACTTCTTTGGAGAGTCAGCTGGAGAGGAGAGGTGTTTGGGGCTGTTCCTGGGTGATGACAGAGGGTAAGATGGCAGAATGAAGGTGCCCTGGCTTGCATTAGGAGCCTGGAGGGACACTGTGTGCTCTGCTTGATTGCAAAAACTTCTCTGGGTCTTGCTGGAAAAATTTAGGCTGGCACTAACTGAGCAAAGAAAAAGAGAATAGTATTTTTGGTAATTAGCCTCTTTGACACTCCTATAATAATTATTTACAATTAAATAATGCACTTTCTAGACAGTCAGAACTGAAGGTCAGCATTTTACCCAAGCAAACAGACAAATCAGCTTATTTTGTTTTGCACATTGCATTGTCCTTCAAAATATCCATTTTCTTGAAAAATAAACGTGTATCTGGACCTAGAGGGCTTTAACTCCTTCCCCTGAAGATCAGATGGCACACTGCCCACATACCCTCAGGCTTTTAGCCATGGAAGTGGCCAAGAGGATGAGTTTTAACAGAGTTCCTGTCAGTCTCTGGCTCACTGAGTCTCAGACTCACTGAGAGCACAGCCCCACAGGCAATTCCAGAGGCACAGCTGGGAGAGTGGAACAGCACAGCCCAAGAACAAGTGACAGTGTGAGTCAGGTTGGGGAACCTATTAATTGTCCATGTCACTTCAAAAAAACAAAAAAAATTATTTTGCTTTCAGTTATGGCCTAAAAAATCCCCTCAAAAATCAGATGACTCCAAGGTCTGTGTCTGATGCTCCTTTCCAAAGCTGCAGTATCCTGGCATTCCCCCAGGATTGTGCAGCAGCAAAACTGAGACAACCAAGTCAGGTGTGGGTTGTACTGGCAGAGAAAAGCTCAAGTAATTATCTCTGGCACAAAAGCTGCTTGCAGAGAATAAATCAGCAAGTTAGGGCAAAGTACCTGGCAGCCTCCTGAAGACTGAAGCTAAGAGAAGAGAACATTGACTTTGCAGCTACAGAGGCAAAAAACAAAGAGGAAATTCTTTCCTTCTCTCCACAGGTATGAGAAAAAGACTACCTAGAGCCCACAAGTGGCTAGAAGGAAGCTGAGTACATGAGGCTCCTACTTATCTTCCAAGAAGACTGTCAGCTCTATCCCTTGTCCAACACATCTGGACCACTCAAAGCAGCTCTGTCCACAGATGTGGGATCAGCACCATCCATTCCTTCCAACAGTGAGTTTATTGCTTCATTAAGTGCACATCTGGCATTTTTACTACGCAGTAATGACAGAAACATAAAAACACACAGAAACTCATCTTACAAACAAGTCTGTAAGTGTTGGAGGTCCCGATGTGCCTCAGCCTCCAGCTCCTGGGTTAAGGTGCACCAGATCAAATCTCACTTTTGCAACCAGCAGCAAAAGCCATCTGGCTGTCTGACTGGCAGAAACCTCCACAAACTGCAGTAACACTACAGAATTAAAAGCTTTACACACTGAAGTCACTTGCACCCAGCTGCAAACACCACTCCTGAAACCCGGTGAAACAAGAGTACTAATAAATGCAGCACAGAAACAGAGACATTCCCAGAGTAACATGCACTGACTTACTCTACAGTTAGAATCCATATACCTTTGTCTTGCTGAGAGTTACTTAATCCTAAAAGCTGTAAATCAGAGTCCACACTGCCACTCCTCCCGCGTGGCTGCGTGTATCCAAGCGTTCCACATTTCCCTGAAATTTGTGGCTGATGAGAGCCCATAGCACCTTTCAAAAGAAAAAAACCAAATCATTAGATAAATACTTAGCATAGAATACTCAACAAAAAACACACATTAATATTTAACAGTGAATGAAGAGTATTTTGTCTAACTTCTAGTGTAAAATACATCTACCTTCAAAGTATTTAATCCAGGCGTTCCTAAGCAACCTCACTACAGTGCTCGTAGTCACAAACTGGAAAAGTGGCTGCCCATTCTTCCAGGGCACTTTTCCAACAGAGACTTGTATGGGTGGTCAAAAGAAACACCCAGAACAATCCCCTCTTTGAATATAAGACAATAAAGGGTTGTCAGCACCTTAAAGCCCTGAAACACAGCGAGTTTCTCTGGAGCGATGTCAGCGGTAGCAGAGCAGTGAGTAACCCTGGCATGCCACCCGTGTCACCACTCCCCAGACAAAGCAGAGGACAGAACTTGCTGCCAAGTGATGAGAATAAATCAGGCCTGGTCTTGCCCAGCCTTTCACATGCCTTTTGGCTACGAAAACACTCAGTGCTGAGTCTACACTGCTGGTGTGAATTAAGTGGAGCGCTCTGCCCTCCATCTTCCCCTGCCCTGGGTTTCAAAATAAATGCTGGTTTTCACCTCAGACACAATCTCTGCTGCTCCCTCCTCACACAGCTTTCCACCCTAGCTGTTTATGCAGTGTAAGAAGAGCAAATATGCAAATCTACACTAGAAATGCTTGGCTCTGCTCCCCCGAGCAGCCTGCCATACATAAACAGGACCTTCCCAGATGCTGTCCAGCTTATGCTGCTCCATACCCTGACAACACCATCAACAAACTCTCAACAGCAATCCTTTTACCACAGAGTCTGCTATCCTAGCCAACAACATATTCCAGCTCAACAGTCAGTAAAATTCCGTGCATTTTTAAAATTTGCTGCTTTATCTCATTTTATCCTATTGTTTTGAAGTGGCACAGACTTCTCCAGGAGCAGGGACGGGACTGCTGCCATTTGCTGGAGGCATAGCCCTGTGACTAATAACCAGTTCTTCACAGTAAATGAAAATCAATTACAAAACAAATAATCAACCACAGACAAATCGTGCTCATGAAGCTACAAATTTATGCCTGGGTTCTTCCAAATCTATTTTGTAAACAGCAGACCAAACGTTTTTCTGTGGTAATACTTACCAGCACAAACAGAAGAATGCTCAGAGTTAAAATCTATACTATTCTGAAAAAAATTCCTTGAAGCTCTTTTTCTGCTAAAAAATAACTCATCACTGCCTGGAACGCCTTGAGAGGGCCTCAACTTTGGAGAATGGAGAAAATCATTGGCTGTAGAGAACTGCAGGAAAAAGGAAAATAAAGAGACATCCGTGTGTGTGAAATGAAAGCACAATGTAACTTGGTCATCTAGGTCCCACCACAGCCCAGACCCCTCTCTCTTTACAGTGAAACTACACAAACCATTGCCAATAGGATAAAGAAGACAGAATTGATGGGAAATAAAGGGTTTTTTCCCTGTTATTCAGACAATCAGAAGAAGAGAGTGTGTGCACATGAGCCATACCTCCTGCAGGTTGGGTAATGGCCTCAACCCCCAGCACCACCTGAGTGCTAAAAAACCCCCTAATCCTATTTCCCAACATCAGAGTCTCCCCTGGCCCTTTCTGTGCAGATCTGTAACATCAGAGCTGAAGCAAAGATAAGTTGGTTACAGCCAGGTCAATGGCTCAGAAACTCAGATCCTTCACACAAAACAGGGTGAGGATTTTTTAAAAGCTTAAAATGCAGCACAAGCTCCCTGGGTCATCAACATAAACTGCCAGACCTCCTTTGGTTATAAAATGCAAAACATCTTGATGAGTGTCTTCTTTTCCCAGCTACCCAGTACTATAAGTATTTTAAGCATCAGAAAGTGTTTTAGTTGGTTTCCAGTTCTCACTGCTCACACTGAAGGGAAAAAAACACAAACTGGTGGAGTTGCACTGCTCATTAATTTTTAAAATTTATTTTAAATGTTTTTAAAATAAAAATCTTAAAATTTTGAACATTTAGCTCTGTGTTTAAATAGCAGCTACTTGAGGTGTGAAAAAAAAAAAACTTGGATTTAGCCTAAAAGCTGTGTCTGATAATACAAGCATCTTGTAATGAGAACTGGCCACAGATAAAGGAAAAATCTGAATAATATAAATATTTAGCAAAGAAAAGAACACACTTAAGATAAAAGTTTCTTGCTTTCTGATTTAATTAGTAAAATCAGCAATGTAAATGACTTCCAGGCTACACTAACTCTGCTCTCCTCTTTCAGACACAAGGCTCTGTACAGAGCCCCAAAGAGAAGTCTGAACAGAAATGGAAATATTTATTCAGTGCTGGAAAGAACAGCATCATGTTGAGCCTAAAAACCTCCTTTACTCAATATACCAACTGTGTGAATGGAAATGTGTACTCTAACACAGGCATAGCACATGCATTTATAAAAATAAATCTTTTTCATTTCACTTAAGATCACAGTTCACTGTAAATACAGATTCTGAGACTGGGAACCCCACAAAAACTCTGGCACCATGGCACTGCAAGTCTTCATTAGTCAGTAACTCAATTATCTCCTAATTCCCAGCAGGGAAAAGTCCCCTCAGACTGGGCACACAGACCATCCAGTCCCCCAGAGAGCTCAGGGCTCTGCTACATGTTCCCTGTACTGGGATAAATCCCAGAGTAATTTAACAGATTACAGAAACTATCAGGTCAAACAAACAGCAGCTAAATGCTCCAGTATCTTGATGGGCTTTAATTTAATGTTTCATCACCAAAGCACCACAGTGTGGTCAGGACTTAGACCTGAAGCAGCAGAGTCACAAGATGAACAGCATCACTATGAGCACACACTGGTTTTAAACCACTGTAAAATTTACTTTGTCACAGAGCATCTAAGAATAAAATTGTTTACAGTTACGGAATAGAGACAAAAAAACTTCAAGAGCTTCTGTAAAACCTTCAGGTCCCTGCCAACTAAAGATTCACAACTTCTCAGCAAGATATATATATATATATATATACACAAGCCAAGAGAAATAAAAAAAATCCAACTTCTCAGGAAAAAAGAACTCTACAATTCAAACTTTTAAATTACATGCTTCTAATTCTCCTCCCTCCAAAGACTGTCCTCCCTTAAAAATGGAAAAAAAAAAAAAAAAAAACCCGAAACCAAACCAGACAGCAACTCACCCATGGTACCTGTTAGCAGCAGTAAACAAGAGAAGCAGCACTGTGCCTGTGTTTCCATTTAGGGCTTTAAAATCCCAGCCAGTTCCCAAAGGGAGAGCTGCTGCTCATCCCAGCACTCAGGGCCAAGGTACACAGCCTCTGGAATGGAACAGCTTCCCTCTTCTGGGAGGGCTTTTGTGGCAAACAAAAATGGCAAAAATGTCAGCTTTACTTCCAAGAGTGCCTCTCCCCTTGCTGCTGAGCACCACACTCCCTGGGCTCCCAGCTCAGCAGATCTGACTGAATCATCTGCACAACCAGGCAAAATCTCAAGCGTGCAGGATTTTAAGCAAATCCACCAAAATGCTCAAAAGCTTAAAAGTTTACATAAAATCTTCCTCCCTGAAAGCCAGTGCTAATGCAGGACCTGACTCTTTAATCGGCCTTTGAGGATTAGGTTTTCACTTAAAATATTTGTAAGGCAACTGCTGAGTTCAAACAGGACAGCAAAGGAAAAGTGAAGGATGCTCGGTACAAAAGGCAGGAACCTGAATCCCATTTTTAGTGGGAGACAGCAGCAAGAATCCAGTACATAGGAAATGATTTAGTAGGACCTGAGCAGGAAACGTGAAGCTTTGCAAAGAGTAAGAGCAGGATTCCTAGCACTGGGTGCTGTGCTGGCTTTTTCTCACCTGGCACCCTGAGGACACCAGTTTTGTTTTGAAAAGGAGAAAAAAGAGCAGTGGACAAGTGGGTGAAGGGAGCTGTTCCAGGTGGTTACAAGTGAGGACAAAGCAGAAGGTGAGAACTCAGCATTCCTGCTCCTGTGGTCAGCTGGCTGGAAAACATCACTTTCAATCTGCCTCTCCTTAGTCCCACAAATAAATGGATTAGCTGTACAAAACCCTTACACCTCATTTTTCCACACAGACAAAACAATCTATGCAGAGGGAGGAACTTGCACAACACTGACAGGATTGTACAACTTTGTTCAGTTGTTCCAATCCCAGCTGCAGGAATCAGAGCTGATTCCCTGGATGCAAATTATAATTGCAGTGATTACAGATTTGCTAAACATAGGCACGCAGGGCAGTGGCAGATAACCACAGACCTAAAGCTGCCAGATGTTCTACTGAAGTAGATGGCAGACCCTGGCAAAGGCATCTAAAGGTTTCAGCTTTGTTTAAATTCTCCCAGCACCAAAATGTTGGAAAATATTTGAATCCATCCACCAAAAGAAACATTCACTTGGTGAGCCCCTGGGAGTGACCTGGCTGCACTGGGGGAGACAAGAGGTCCCCCCACTCATCAGCACTGTGCTGCCAGAGGAGAGATCAAGGATAGCACAAATATTTCATGCTAACTCCCCAAAATACTCCCAGCCTGCAGAAAAAACAGAGCTCCCATCCCAGAGACTGACACCTCAGCTGACAATGAAAGGATGGCTTTGTCCCACTGAGGGGTCAGCCACCTCCCTGTCCCTTCAGCCCCAGCCCTGAACAACAGAAGAGCCTTTGTTTCATAAAACAAACTCCACACATCACTTCAACACTCACAAACTCTTCAGCTATTACATTCCCTGGTTATCAGATCAGCACCTCAATGGAGAATGCCACAGGCATTGCAGACAGTGCAGTTGTGGGAAATTGGGTGTAATTCCTGTACATTTTATCTCCTACACCTCACACTTCAGTGAAATGTTCAAATGCTCTTGATTCCCCCCAAAGGGCACTGCTTCCAGCAGCAGGCACAGGGGCCCAGAGTGTCTCTGTTTCCCAGGGACAAGCCCAGAGGTAACTCTTTCCCTGCAGCTATTTTCCATACCAGCACATCCCATGTTGAAGGCTCAGCTACCAACTGAGCAGCTGGGGCTCCCAGCACACTGAGGGCTGATGCTCTGGCAACCAGTTTGCTCTTTGTGGCAAACTGGGCAGGGCAGGGCAGCCAGGAACATCTACAGAAGCAGCACTGAATTTTTTTAAAGGTACTTCTGTACCCCAAACTGCAGTGGCTCTGTTCTGGTAGCTTGTTTCTATAACAATTACAGAAGATGAGGTAAGGAGGGGAGGGTTGTTAGAGCAGTGCTCTGAAACTCACTCCTGTGAGCAAGCTGGGAACCCACTGGAAAATGCAACATATTTGGTCACAGCAGGATCATTTCAAGTATTCAATGTCAGCACTCAGAAGAGCAGCAGATTCTGTCAGGCCCCAAAGAAAAGAACATAAATGTTTATTCCAGAACAGGATCTGGTCTGGATTCAGATTGGAATTGCTTACACACTTGCAGGCTAAGCCCTAGGAGGGGAAGCAGACATAATCCATCAGCAGAGAGCACTCACTTCACTGACTTCAGACAACTTGATCCATTGGATTTACAGATAACAGAATCCCAAGCCTGGCTCTGCCAGCTCAGGATTAGAAATTAACAGGACCCTACTGAAGTCCAAAGGAAAATAACCACAGGTTTCTACACTGCATTAATACCCTGTGCTACCAAGCACTTCCCAAGCATGCTCCTCAGATGCTGCTGTGAGGATATGCTCCAGAATGTGAAGCTGCAGGTTCTTTAAAAACAAATGTTACCATTTGATTAACTCAGCCAGAAGGCAGAGAAGCTTCAGCTGAGCAAAAGCAACTGCCTGTGTCAGAGGTGAGGAGGAGGAGGTCGGGTACCCCAGTGTGGCTTTAGAGCAGGGCAGAGGGAAAGGCAGAGTCTGCCCTGATGCTCAGAGCAGCTGCCAAGAACAAGATGTGAAGAAGCCTTAGTTGATCAGCTCAGGTCTGGCTTCCAAAAAGAAAGACAACTGGAAAGCTGAGGTGCTGTGAGCAGCTATTAAGGCAGAAGCCTGTGAGCAGCTATTAAGGCAGAAGCCTTCTATTTCAGTGTATAAGGCACTGAACCATGAAATCCTGCACTAAAACCAAAGGGTAGTAGTAGTCAGAATTAAGACCCACAGATTTATTAAAGACTGGTATCAACCTTTTATTTAGGGACAGAAACACACTGTGTTTCAGGACAGGCACTGCTGGTTCCCTGTGAGCTCACAGATGGGTATGAAACAAAACCAGTTTCAAACAACTTCAGAGGCTGCAGAGAAAAGTCTCATCAATAACCTGACTTATCATCACTGGCAGAGGCTGAGTTTAAAGACCAACCCTTGGAGGCAATGTGCTTTATCTACATTACATTTTTAGTACAGATTAACTTACACATGTTTCACCTCACATCTTATCTGATTAGGAATGTCTAGATGTGGCCTTGGACAACCACTGTAACATGACCCTAAAAATACTAGTAGAAAACCAACTTTAAACATTAAGCTAATTTCATGCATCCTTTCAGCCACAGAATGACTCCAGAAGTTAATTTTTAAGCAAATTAATTTCAAAGGAATGTCTGAATTAATAATTAATTCCTCACATTTACATTAACAAGTGGACTAGCTGAATTTTATGCATGACATACCTTGCTGAAAAGAGGGCAGAAGGAGATACAGGGCTAACTTGCTTTCTCCCTCCAACTCAGATTGCAAAATGCCCCATGGAAAAGAGCTTTATTTATACAGCTTGTGGCAATCTCTTTCAGTTAACAAGGAATGTCTTCAAGTAGAAGAAACACTGTCCATGCTTGCTTGTCCCAGAGTGCCTCCAGTGGAAACACAGTCCACCCACTCCCATCACAGATCCATAGGTGCCACAGGATCAGAGCAGTTTCATGGCATGGATGTAACAAAAACAGTGCCACCAAGAGCCAGTAAATACTGCACCAAAAAAACCATAAAACTGGATAAAAATATGCCCCCTGCCCTGGGGAGCTTTACAGTCTCTGAGATAGATGTAAGAGCAGGGTAAGAGGAATGGTGAGGATGTGAGGAGAGGGCAACCAAGCTGCCAACCTGCAGAGATCAGGTACCTGTTTCAGCACTTAGCCCACTGTGCTGTCTGAAGTGCTGTGGCAGTAAACGTGGGTCTGGCCAAGAGGAATCTTGAAAGAGGAGGTCTTGAAAAGAATTAATCTCACCCTAAATTAGGCCCTTGGTTACAAAGAGCTCTCCAGACTCCACTGACTGCACAGATGAGGTCTCCAATGACCACAGGGCTGTTTAAGAAAGCACTGTGCAAGCAATTAAAATGAAATTAACATGAAATTAACATATCTTTTTCTCCCTTGCACAGGATGTCAAGCAGCATTTGCCCTACCTCCTAATAAAAACCATCTCTGATCTACTTCTTGTTTTAACCAAGGCTGTTCCTTTCCCTCACAAAGATGGGGCAGTTACATTAAATCATGCTTTGATCTTTCACAGGAAGACTGCTAGAGCCAGACCTTATCTCAACTGATACTGGAGTGTAAGGAATCAGTGGAAGTTGAAAAACTGAGTGCTGCCACTATTTCTGAGTGACAAACAAGTGTCACCAGCAGCAGCTGGACAGCTGAGAGGATGAGGGATGCAGGATGGCTGCAGCAGCCTGCCCAGACTGGATTGGTGGGAGGGAGGCTGTAGAGACACAGAGCTACTCCACCAGACAGCTTCAACTTGCACTCAGCTCAGTTTGTCTTGAAGAAGCTCAGTAGGAGGGTGGCTGTGAATCCACAGCAATTTTTAAAACCACAGCTCCCAAAGGCTGGTGGAAGAGTGATTGGGAAGCCCTGTGTCTGCACACTCCCCTTCACCACCCACAGGCAATGAAACAGCCTGCAATTTCTGCTGGACTCAACCATGTTTTTCAAACCTACTTGAACACAAAATATGAGCTGCTGCCTTGTCTCAGCCCTCAGCTGCCTCCCTGTAGGGGTGGGGACAACACTTCTGACACTGCTTACACCAGGGGAACCAATACCACTGAAGCAAGCTGGTAATGCAGGTGGAATTTTGGTACTGTTGCTCATCTGTGCTCAAGTCCAAACTGGCAGCTTTCAAATTCTATCAAACAGGACAGATCCTGTGTTACTTTTGTCAGTCCTTACCTGCAAGTAAGCAAAAAGCTAAGTGGAAAAGAGTTCTACTTCAGTCTGTAATGAATTCTGGTAACTCAGGCACCTCTCAAAGAAGAGCACAAAAGCAGCATGTACATGATTCCTTTGGCAGGGTGCAACTGATGAAGCATTCAAGTTCTGACTTCTCAGAGTTAATGATCTCTTTCTACCACCTTAAATATGCAAGAAAACAACATAAAATGGGAGTGAGAGACAAAGAGAACAAGCCAGAAAGCAGAGGGAAGTGACGAGAAAAAACAATCTCTAGCAGACACAGGATGTCTTAGAAGAAGTCATTAGGTGCAAAAACCCCAAAATAGCAGTTCTTATAAAATGGAATACAGAACATGACAACCAGGATTTTCTCCCTGACCACCTCCTACCTGGCAGCAGTGAAACCCAAGCAACCTGCCCTGACTCACCCCTGCTCCCTGCTCCAAAAGAGGCTTTTACCCACCAGAGGCTGAAACAGATTCTGTTCTGATTCTGCAAAACCAGATGGCACAAACCTGAGCTCTACATCTGTTCCTAAGCAGGAATAAAGTCAAGAATTTGCCATAACACACAGGGGTGTAAGAAGAAAGATGATCCATAAAGCAGAATGTTACTTCCAACCTGCAGTATTGGCATATAGACATATAGAATGTCACCCCAAATGTCACCCCAGGTGATGCAGCCCCACAGAGCAGTGGCTGTCAGACAGGACAAGTCCATCTCAGGGTCTGTCTCCTCCCTGGGATTATTTTCACAGGAGAGGTTAACTGCTCTCTTACACAAGAGCTTCCCCCAGCCTGCTCAGGACTTGCCCACCCCTGAGACCTAAGCCATGGACATGTGCCTGCTGCCCCAGCTCAGACTCCAGTTCACACCAGTTCTAAATATCCTTTGTCTATGCAATGAGCCAGAAACCATAAATTGCTTTCTCTCCAGGGTTGGAAACTTTGGCAAATCCTCCCATCCAATTCAGAGGGATAAATACAACCACATGTACAAAACCATTTAAAAACATTAAAAGAAACAAAAGAAAACAAACCAGTAAGAAATCCCATTTCCACAGCACCCAGCTCCTGAGAGGGCTGTCCCAGGGGGAGGACCTTCCACCATCCCCAGCAACAGCCAGGTTCTGGTTGTGTCCTGGCTTGCTTTTTGTTTGCAATCTACAAAAAAGACACAAACCCAGCCAGGAGAAACCAACCTCAGGACAGAGCTCAGCTCCATTTGCCCAGAGAATGCTGGCAATTAACTACTGCTGCTGCAAGAGGTGGTAGTTAATACTGAAAGGCTCTTTCAAAAAGAAAAATCTTCTTGCTTTAGAAGTGTTTCCTCAGTTCCTTTTTGCCCAGACCCTACTTGCCCTGTAGATACCCCAAGGGAACTTAATTGCCTGATTCATCAACTCAGAAAGATACAGATCTCTTCAGGAGTCTGAGTAAAGGTGATAATTACCCCAACCAAGGGCCAGAGCCTTTGTGCATACAGGTATATACATGAACTTCAAGTTTTTTTTCTGTACAATAATGCTAACTCGTGTTCCTTTTTACTCTGAGATTTTATTAAAAGCCAACCCAGGAAAGCAGCACTGCCTGTGACCTCCTGCAACACGGGGACAAGTTACTAAGCAACCAAGAATTAAATGCTGAGGACACAGAGGTGGCAGTGAGGAAAAAGTCTGTCCTACACAGCCCTCGAGTTTCCAAAAAGATCCCTTCCCTGCTGCAGGTCAAGTCATGAGGAATTAAACCTGTCTGTTTAACAACAAAACACACCCAAACAATAACCCCACAACAGGAAGCCCACCCCACACACAGACCCCCCCAGGCTGGTATCAAAACCAAGCCATAGAGCAGCATCCTGGAGAGTTTTCCCTTCCCTTTGCAGCTGCTGACATGCTAAGTGGTGAAATCAAAGCTCAGCTCAATCAGAGCTGGGGCTCCTGCCTGACCTACATTCTTCCCAGGCAAATCAGACCCAGGAACCAGAGCCACACTGACACCTGGCAGCCTCCAGGTTTTCTTACAGGGCAGCACCCTGCCAAGAAGCACCAGCTCAGCCACACTCCTGAGCTCTGCTGAAGCCCCAGCTGAAGCTATTTGTCAGTTTTCCTGCAAACAGCTGCTGTCTTTAGGAAACTCTCCACAGCCAGTCAGGTATTCCCAAACAAATCACACAGTCAGAAGCTCTCAAGTAGCTCCACTGCTCTTGCTGCCATTCCCTGGCTTTTAGCTGGGCCATTATCAGAGATGGGGCACTCAGGTCCCACCTCAGAAGTGCCTGAGGAAGTCCAGGTAACTTCAAAATATATTTATTTTTTAAGTGATACTCTGCCTGGTTCTTACTGGTGTGAAATGTGACAGCAGAGTTCCCAAATCTGCCTTCCCAGCTGGATGTCTGAACAGAGACCCTTACAGATGGAACACCCCAGTCCCTGCCATGCCCCACAAACACCTCTCCTTCAGTGAGCCTCTGACAGCTCCAAACCTCCCCTGGGAACGTGCCTTACCCTTAACACGAGCGAGCCAGGTGACCTCTGAGTACATACCTGCTCCACACCCTTTGTCAAAGGCATCTTGACTCCTGAACCACCTTCCCTCTCTGCAGCATCCTCGTTTTCCCAAGGCAGTTTGTTTTTCCCTTTTCCTGCACTCAGGACCCTCCTGGGGCTCACTCCTTGGTCGGCAGAGGCAGCGTGTGTGCTGGAGTTGTGCAGAGCATCCTCCCTGGGCTGATACCCGCAGTAACTGTGAGCACTCTGGCTCCTGCTGCCCATCAGCAACCAGTCCGTATCGGCCCCGGGGGGCAAACACCCCCCCCTGGTATGGCCGGAGGATGGCAGGGGCACAGCATACTCCACAAACCCGTGGTCTACCAGCTTGGGCAAGGTCTTCCTGGCCAGCCTGGCCTGCACGGCGTGCATCACCCCGTCCCCGTTGTCCTCAAGCTCCACGGCATCCACCGCCTTGAAGAGCAGGGCGGTCCTGCCCGGGCCCATGGCAGCGGCCAGCGCGGCGAAGGCTTCCATGGCAGCGTGCCGCACCCTGCGCTTCCCGTCCACCAGAACCGGAGCCAGCCCGAAAGCCAAGCGGGCCAAATCCAGCTCCTCGGCGGGGTGAGCCAGGAGGGCGGCGATGCAGATGTTGACCACCTCCTCTCGGACTTTGGAGTTCTTGTGCCGCAGGAACTCGGGCTGGAGCAGCATCCCCAGCACCTGCCGGGGCCCCGCCGCCTCCATCAGCCGCAGGAAGAGCCGGGTGTACTCCCGCCGCACCGACACCTTGTTGTCCCCCAGCACTTTGGCAGCGGCAGAGACCAGCGGTGCCAGGAAGGCCCGGACCTGGTGTCCCAGCCGCAGGGCCAGCAGGTGGATCGCCTCCAGAGCCCCCAGCACCACCTTGAAGTTGGGGTCGTCCAGGAGGGTGTAGAGGAAGCTGATGAGCCCCAGGAGCCCGGGGGCAGGCGTGGAGGTCACGGCAGCCGGGCTGGCACCCCCGACCACCCTCTTCAGCTCCTCCACGGCTTCAGTCCGGTTCTTGTAGTCCTCCTGGTCCAGCAACCGAGCGTGAAGCTCCGGCGGCACCAGACCGAACTTCAGGCCGGTGCTGCCGGGCCGGGAGGGGCTTCCCTCACCGCTCAGCCTGTCCTGCGGGACGGGCTCGATGCCGGTCACCTCCGCCTCCTTCTCCTCCTCCTCCTCCTCCCGCTGCCCGGCGGTACCGGGGTCGCCCAGCTGCCAGGCCAGGCTGCGGGACAGCTCGCTCAGCCCGCGGCGGGGGGCGGGGGGCGGCGTGAGGGCTCGCAGGGAGGCGGCGGGAGGCCGGGGGGAGCGGCCGGGACCGCGGCGCCGCCGGCTCAGCGCCGGACGCGGCCCCCACGGCGGATCGGCGGGATCAGCCTCCCGCCCGCCGCGCTGCGTGCTGAGGGCTGGGGACAGGGAGGGTCCCGGGGCCAGGGGGGGTCCCGGGCTCAGGGGGGGTCCCGGGCTCAGGGGGGGTCCCGGGGTCTCCTCCATGGGGCGGGCGGGCGGTGGCAGCGCGAGGGCCGCGGCCATCAGGCGGCGCGCGCGGGAGCCGCCCCCGCCCCGGCAACGCCGCGCGCCCCAACACCGCCGCCGTCGCCAGGGGCCAGCCCGCAGCGCGCCTGCGCGGCGCCCACCACAGCGCGGCTGAGGGGGTGAGGGGGGCTCGGGGGAGCTCCCTCTCCTTCCCCTCCACCGCCAAGGCGCCGCGGAGCGCGAAGAAAGGCGAGGACCGCGGGGTCTGAGCGCGGAGCGGCGGGGCCGCGGCGGTGAAGAGGAAGTGCCGGGCTGCCGTTCCCCCCTCCCGCACTGCGCGGTGGGACCGCCCGGCACGGATTGGGAGAGGGCGCGGGGCGGTGGCGCCCGGAAGTGACGTTGCCGGGCGCTGCCAGAGGAGCGGAGCAGAGAGAGGCGGCGGCTACCGCGGGGCCCTGGCCTGGCCGCGGCCTGCGCTCCCCTTCCCCCTCCGGTGAGCACGGGCCCCCGCACCCTTCCCCGCCCATCGGCACCGCGGCGGGGACGGCTGGGGCCCGGACGGGTCCCGGGGAGGGCTCTGCTGGGGGGGGGGACGGCCTCACGCACTCCGGGGGGGCTGGGGGGTGAGAGGCGGCGCGGCTGTGTCCCCCTCGGGAGGGCCCTGGGGGGGCGGGAGGGATCAGCCCCGTCCCGGCTGTGTCCCCCTCGGGAGGACGCTGGGCGGGGTGGGCAGGAGGTGTCAGCTCCGTGCCGAGGGATTGGGGTTCGCTGTCCCCCCCCAGCTCTCCTGGGCCCTCTGCAGGGGCTGCGCCTCGGGCCCGGGGGTGTCAGCCCAGGAGAGCACAGAGCGCCGTGAGCTCGGCTCGTCATGCTCAGAGGTTGTTTCTTGCGCTTTTTTTTGTCCTGCAGCCGGTGGGGTTTTTGTGCAGCGATGGGGTTAGAACTAAAGCTGGCGGGTGCTGTTGAGGTGTTGTGCTTGCTGGCGAATAACGAAACGAGACGAGTCTCTGGCTGGCACCAGCCGGCTTTAGGCTAAATAAGAGACTGGGAGCACTTAAATGCTGCCCTAAAGCAGAGCAGTGCCGGGAGCTCTGCTGCTGCTCTCACTTAAAGCAAATGCTGTGCTCATCATCACTGACAGGGAACCACCACAAACCAGAGTGAGAACCTTCAGTAAGGGTAGGTACCCACATCTCTGGTTAATCTTTTTGATTTCTGATAACTGCTATTTAAGCTTTACCTACAGACCTTGAAAAGCAGCTGATAGTCCCCAGCCTGGGGGCAACCACTGGACTGGTCTGGTGAGCACAAACTGCTGGGCTGGGTAATGTTCAGGCTCTGGGTTTGGTGCTCCACAAGAAAGCAGAGAGGTGCAGGAGGTGTGTGAGATGCAGCAGGAGGCATCTCCACCAATCCAGCACAAAAGTCTTTATTCTGTAGAAGAAGCTGAATGTTGTTATTTTTAACTGGTCTTGCAGGTTTTGCAGGTGAACTGGGACTGCTTCTTTCCCTTTCCCTCTGGTGTCACCTCCTGTTTGCTGATCTCTGCCTCTGTGTGTGCAATAATTTCACACACTCAGCACACGCAGAAAAAGGAAAGAAAGTGCTCTGGCTGCTGAACATCTCTTCTTTTATTCCCCCCCCTGTAATTTGTGCTGCAAGAATGCAATTATATGGGAATGTTATTGCAGGGAGCCTTGCCTTCTGCAGATCTGCTTTAAATTCTTTCTTTTAGCTGTGGTGTTGGGTTACTGGCTTGGTTTTTTTTTCAGTGTAGTGTTATAACAGTAGAGGGATGAGCTTACTTATCTTTTAATGCTGTCCCTAGCTGTGAGCCTGCACTCCTGTGTGTGAGCTATTATCTTCTGCACTTAAATGTTGGCAACTAATTTCATTCTTTCAGATGAAGCACTTTGCATGTAGGCTCACTGCAAATTAGATGTCAGTTAAGGAGCTGTAAAAATGATGAACTTCTTAATAACAAGATAAAAGAAGTGAGATCTTGCAGTTTGTGTAGCCAATTGAGCAAATGAAAATGAAATGAGCTTTTCCAGCTCAGAGGTGGGCTGCCTGCAGTGTTCTCTGGAGAACAATGCTTGTGATTCCTCCTGCCTTGGGATCCTGACAGTTCATCCCCTCCACCCTCTCAGCTGGAGGAGAATTCATGCTGAATAAAGAGCTGCAGAGCTCCTGCAGGTGCTGGTGGGCAGCACCATTTGAATGGTAATGACACTGCAATTAGAGCAGGTGGTGCCTCTGGTGTCACCGTGCAAACAGAACTTTCTGGAAGGAGCTTCTGGGGGGGTTGTGGAGCTGTGGGTCAGAACCAGGATCCTTTTCTCTGCCTCTACCTGTGGTGTTAGGGAGGGTGGCAGCTGTGGGGATGTGGATACCTGGCACCTTGCTGACCTTGGGAAGCCCTTCCTCCTGCCCTTCCTGCTGCCCTTCCTGCTGCCCTTCCTGCTGCCCTTCCTGCTGCCCTTCCTGCTGCCCTTCCTGCTGCCCTTCCTGCTGCCCTTCCTGCTGCCCTTCCTGCTGCCCTTCCTGCTGCCCTTCCTGCTGCCCTTCCTGCTGCCCTTCCTCCTGCCCTTCCTCCTGCCCTTCCTCCTGCCCTTCCTCCTGCCCTTCCTCCTGCCCTTCCTCCTGCCCTTCCTCCTGCCCTTCCTCCTGCCCTTCCTCCTGCCCTTCCTCCTGCCAGTCCCTCTTGCCCTTCCTCCTGCCAGTCCCTCCTGCCCTTCCTCCCGCCAGCCCCTCTTGCCCTTCTGCCAGCCCCTCACCCCTGGGTGGGGGAGGTCAGCCCAGCTCCAGTCTTCCCCAGTCTGATCTCTGGAGGGCCAGGGCATGTCCCCTGGGGATTTTCTCCCCCAGTGGTGAGGCAAGGATCTCCTCCTCCTGCTGTGCTTGTTCAGAGCTCAGTAACCTCTCCTCCAGCACCTCCCTGGCTCTGGGGGGCATTCCTGCCTCTCTCTGCTGGTCCTGGGGAGGAGCAAGGTCCCTGCTTGGGGGGAAGCCCAGCAGAGCTCACTTGCCCCGTGGCAGCACTAAGGAGCCTGCAAGGTGACCCAGGCAAGCAGAAAGCTGTTTAAGAACTTTTCAAACTTTGTGTCCCATAGCCCAGCTCTCTTCTTCAGTTACCTGTTTTCTTTTCAGTCACTGCTCAGTTCTCTCAAGTACCTGGTGTAGAATCCTGCCCTGTATTCAACACTTCAGATAATAGCCACTTGACTGCAGAATAAAAGAGAGGAAAAAGCATGGTGGTTGGGTTGTTGGTGGGGTTGTTTTGGGTTTTTTTGAAAGGTCAAAGCTTAATTTATCACAGGCTAATAGTAATAAGCATCTGATTGTGCAGGATTCAACTTGCACCAAGCAGTGTGGTGCATGAGGACTGGAAAAGTCAACTGGGAAGTGCTCAGCCTAATTCAGATAAAAGTGAGGGGAAAAAGGGGGAAAATCCCTGTCAAACGTTGGGTCTGGGTGCAGCGAGTGCCCGAGTAAGGTGTTACCACTTGTGTTCCTCCCAGATGGACCAGTCCTCCCCAGCCTACACCCTTGCCAGCCTCACCCACCTGCACTCGGAGCAGCTCCTGCAGGGCCTCAACCTCCTCCGGCAGCACCGGCAGCTCTGCGACATCGTGCTGCGGGTGGGCGATGCCAAGATCCACGCCCACAAGGCGGTGCTGGCCAGCATCAGCCCCTACTTCAAAGCCATGTTCACCGGGAACCTCTCGGAGAAGGAGAACTCGGAGGTGGAGTTCCAGTGCGTGGAGGAGGCGGCGCTGCAGTCCATCGTGGAGTACGCCTACACCGGCACCGTCTTCATCTCCCAGGACACGGTGGAGTCGCTCCTGCCGGCCGCCAACCTCCTGCAGATCAAGCTGGTGGTGAAGGAGTGCTGCGCCTTCCTGGAGAGCCAGCTGGATCCCGGGAACTGCATCGGCATCTCACGTTTCGCAGAGACCTACGGCTGCCACGACCTCTACCTGGCCGCCACCAAGTACATCTGCCAGAACTTCGAGGAGGTCTGCCAGACCGAGGAGTTCCTGGAGCTGACCCACTCCGAGCTGGACGAGATCGTTTCCAACGACTGCCTGAACGTGGTGTCTGAGGAGACCGTGTTCTACGCCCTGGAGGCCTGGATCAAGTTCGACGTGCGGGAGCGGCAGAAGCACCTGGCCCGCCTGCTGCACTGCGTCCGCCTGCCCCTCCTCAGTGTCAAGTTCCTCACCAGGCTCTACGAGGCAAACCACCTCATCAGGGACGACCACACCTGCAAGCACCTCCTCAACGAGGCCCTCAAGTACCACTTCATGCCCGAGCACAGGCTCTCCCACCAGACCGTGCTGATGACACGGCCACGCTGTGCTCCCAAGGTGCTCTGTGCTGTGGGAGGCAAAGCTGGGCTGTTTGCCTGCCTGGAAAGGTAAGTGGGGTGGGGTTGTTGGAGAATGTGGGGGCTGTGGTGTTTGTGGGGGGGCTGTGGTGTTTGTGGGGGGGCTGTGGTGTTTGTGAGGGGGCTGTGGTGTTTGTTTGTGGGGGGCTGTGGTGTTTGTTTGTGGGGGGCTGTGGTGTTTGTGTGTTTGTTGCCACCCTGAGTCAGGGTTAAGACAGTCCCTGAGAAGATGTGGTTTGCAGGACTCAAGTGACTTTAAAAAAAGAGAAAGCTACTTAAGGGTTCTTAAGAACAAGTGCTGAATTCACAGTGCTTTTTGATTTCATGAGTAATCAGGAGGTTGAGGTTGGACATTAGGAAGAAATAGTTTCTTGTGAGGGTGCTGAGCCCCTGTGCCAGGTTTCCCAGAGAAGCTGTGGCTGCCCCATCCCTGGCAGTGTCTCAGCCCAGGTTGGATGGGGCTTGGAGCAACCTGGGCTGGTGGGAGGTGTCCCTGACCATGGCAGGGGGTGGCAATGGAGGAGCTTTAAGGTCCCTCCCAAACCATTCAGTGGTCTTCAGTGTTTAGGGGTTTTGTTAGTGCCAACACAAAGAGGTATAAAATAATAACTTGAAGTCTGTTGATAGAGAATTTGGTGAATAGAAGTGGATAGTAAGAGTACAGATGCTACTTTTTAAATCCTTTCAGGTCTTCATTTTACATAATTTTTGCCTGATTTATTATTGTTCCTGACAATCAAATCATAAAATTTAACCTAATGTATCACAGATATGCTTTGTGATAACTCAAGTCCTTGGGATTAAAACACACTCAATCACAGAAGAGTGCAGAGGTAATTCTTAGTCACTTTCTTGATCATAATGCAGCTGAGACTTCAGTTTCTGCTGCTGAGCAGGTGACCACAGCTGTGCACCACAGCCCATTGTCCTTTTCAGTGACTGGAGCACATCCCTGAGGCTGATTATGGGACCAAAAAGAGAATAATAGGTAGAAAAAAGCTTTCATCCCCATGCTGGTATTGCTGGCTTTACTTACAGCATCAGATTAACCCAGTTGCAGAAATGGTGGTTAAATTCTGTCTGCATAGATTTGCTTGCTGCCACAAACCCAGCTGGTGCTGTGTGCTGAAGTGTCCTCATCAGCTCAGGAAGGGTTCTGGGGTAGGCAGGCTGCCTCAGCTGGTTCCACAGCTGAACTCTGGGATAATATTTTACTCTCAGATTTTCTTTTCCAGGACAGTTCCATGTTTGCATATATATATACACATAATCTTAAAAACCAGTGAGAGCTGTGTGTTCTTCCCTCTGTTTAGAGATGTTCTCAAAGTTAGAGTTAACTTCCCAGTAACAGGGACTGACAGGAAGTTAGATGTTGGGAGTGGGAATGGTTTAGTTTATAAATTTAAAAATTAGAGGGTTTTGTGCTTATTAAAAAGCCTGTTGGTTTGAGGGAATTAACTCCTGCAGCTGTTTCTTTCACATCTTCTTCAACATTGCAACAATGTTACATACATTGTAGTTTGGATTATTTTCCTTTTTGGTGAAACAAAAGTGCTTTTTAATACTATCAACCATGCATAGAAAAATTCACTCCTTTGGTTAATACTGAACTGTAAACAATTGTTCTTGGCATAACAAAAAAGAGTCACAGGTCAATTAAGCAAATAGTTCCTGTTGCAATTAAAATGGTTAAGTGGGAAACCTTAATGCCACTCTTCTTGTTCTGCTTTTCACCTGTGCTTGCAGGACTGCTGTTTTTTCCCTTAGCCCCTGCTTCCAGATACCAGAATTACTCAGGAGATCCTTAGTGCTGCTCCCTCCTCTCTGGGCAGCTGCTCTCAGCTCTCCGGTGGCTTCATTTCCTTGCCTGTGTTTTTTGGAACAGATCATATTTCCTGTGTGCTAGGTATTCTTCTAAATCATTCAAGTAATTTATTAGCTAAACTCTTGAGGTAGATTGACTGGGCTTGATACCTGATAGGCTAGACCCACCATATTTTGACACTGAGTACAATTAAAAGGAGATGCAAATCAGCAGTGCTTTGAGAACAGATGTTTCCAATCAGTTTGTTGTTCTTTGACATTTTGTTTAAATTACACAGTGCCTGTAAAATACCTATTTATAGAGCCACAAACTGTAGTTTCTAAATATATGTTTGCATGTACATACAGACACATGCTTTGTGCTCCCTAATTTTCTCCCTCTCTCCCATCTCTGTGGATATTCTGACTGTTTATTTCTTCTTCCAGAGTGTCCCTGTTACTCCTCTGGTTTGTATTTTTAGCTGACCCTGATCACAGCCTACCTCCAGAAGCTGCTGTGGCAACAGCACTGGGTTTTCTCCCCTCACATTTTGCACTCTTTAAGGCAACAATCAGCTTTTGGTTTTAGCTGGCATTTGGGCTGTTGGAAGGAGCAGCAAACACTGGATGTGACGTGGAATCCTCTGCAGACTGTGCTGCTTGTTTGTGCTTCACAGATATCAGAAAGCTGAGGTTGCTCACACAGTCTTTGTGGTTTCTTTGTTTGTTTTGTTTTGTTTTCTGTTTCAGTGTTGAAATGTATTTTCCTCAGAATGACTCCTGGATTGGGCTGGCTCCCCTCAGCATCCCCCGCTACGAGTTTGGGATCTGTGTCCTGGAGCAGAAGATTTATGTTGTGGGGGGCATTGCCACCCACGTCTGCCAGGGCATCAGCTACCGCAAGCACGAGAGCTCCGTGGAGTGCTGGGACCCTGACACCAACACCTGGACAGCTCTGGAGAGGATGTTTGAGAGCAGGAGTACTCTGGGGGTGGTGGTCCTGGCAGGAGAGCTCTACGCCCTGGGGGGCTACGATGGGCAGTCCTACCTCCGGACTGTGGAGAAATACATTCCCAAAGTCAAGGAGTGGCAGCTGGTGGCCCCCATGAACAAAACCAGGAGTTGTTTTGCTGCAGCTGTCCTGGACGGGATGATTTATGCCATTGGGGGCTATGGCCCTGCCCACATGAACAGGTATGTGCTGCTTCTGCCCTGTGCTGCTCCATCTCATCAGCTGGAGGTCTGCAGAGCTCGCTGTGGAGCTTGTGTTTGTCAGCCAATTAAAAATTATTTTGGAGCAGGTTTGTAATCCACAGTGGGCCTCATTAATCCTTGCTCTGCAGCATCAATCTGATAACTCAACTGGGATATCTTCAGTTTAACTTTCCTTTACGTGTTCCGGCTCACAGCTGGTTTGTCTTTAGATCCTTAGGAAGGGAAAACAGTAAAGACAGAGACAGATCTGCATATTGCAGAGCCAGGTGGTGCAAGATGCCTGATCTTGTAGACACCCAAGCTGGTTGACTCAGGAGGTCAGTGCTGTGAGGGCTTGTTTGTCTCCAGCCTGCATCCTGGTGCCTGGAGCCTGCCCAATGTTAGGCTGGGTGGTTCACTTCAACATGGAAAACACTGATTTGTGATGAGTGGGGCTTTCCATATGCTTAAGATACACAAATCTGTACCTTGGATGGGATCTTAAAGCAGTCACAATAAGGTTGAGGAGGATGCTTGCTGGTCTGGGCTTGCTGGTACTGATGTGCTCTTCAGTTGTGCTGTTCCACTCCACTCTCTGTGGATGGACAGGGGCATTTAGTTACTTAGTTATGCAAGAAATCATTTGTACTCTCTTTAATGTATTATAATGGCAGCAAATCAACCATCTGTCCCTCCAGGAAGCAAATTAATAAACTGCAAGTCTAAATAGCTGACTAAAGGCAGACAATGAAGAACTTGCTTGTAGGAAGGGATGCACTGGTGTTTAGGCAGTGCAGTGTAACACTATGGCACCAGCCATTAGCTGTATTTGCTTTTCATACTTGATACTTTTGTTATATAGGACCAGCTGGTGAAGGAAAGGACTGGTTGGCATTTTTTAAATTACTGAAATACAAAGCAGCAGTAGCTGAAACTATTTGTTACGATTGTGACAGGATTTTATGAAACCTGAGGTGGCATTATTTGGATTTATTTTCAGTTCTGAGTAGTAATAGTGGCTGAAATACTTCATAGACAAGCAAGCCATCTCTGAAAGTTTTCTGTTGACTGTAGGCTTTCTTCAGGTGGGGATTGGACCTTCAGCAATTAAGCTGTGTGTGTCCTGTGTGGTCACTCAGCCCCACACTCTTTGTACCACAAGGAACTATCCTGACAGATCCAACAAAGCCCAGTCAGCAGCAGAGCAGAGCAGGAGTTACTGGGGGACCTCTGGGTGCTGACTCCACTGCAGCCTCATTGCACAGACCACAAAGAGAGGGAGATCACCAAGTCCTTGCCAGGATTGGTTCCCAAAATCTGATTGCTTGGTGTGCACAGAGGCCTTTGAAAGGTTAAAGATGATCACCTCCTTGCAGGGCATGGGAGACTCATCCCTGGAGCAGTGGGAAATGTCCTTGTCAGACTGGTGGCTTTGAAGAGAAAGCTGTTAACAACACTAAAAATCTGCAGCAGTCTTACTCCTCATACCACATTTCTCCTTCTCAGAAAGGAAGTACCAGCACCTCCTGTAGGGTTACTGGAATCTGATGTTTCATTATTGGCCTTTTTAAATTTAGTTTTCATTGGATAATTTTAGTTCTATTGATTATTCAAGGGTGTGAGTAGTAAGCTGTGCCATCCAGTCACTAGGCTGCCAGGAGGTCTGGTGTTAAAAGCAAGCAGAGTGCTGTGTGATCAAGCACCTTGGCTCCAGCTCTGTTGTCCTCCTGCTGAGGTTCTTGCCCCCTTTTTTCTGCTCCCCTTGTGCTACTGAAGCTCCACGTGTGGCAGGGAATGGCCACGTGCCACAAGTGTGTTAGTGACTGACCATCTGTGCAGCTCCAGTGATTAAAAAATAACAATGATAATTAATTCCTATTTTATCCCAAAGGCTTGATCTCTCCTCAGTGTTTTTATCAGCAACCTCTCTACTACTTTTCCACATTTTTTCCCTCTGTTATTTTCAGTCAGGCCTCAAGGAAGTTTTTGACCTGATGTGTTACCCACATAGGTTCACTTTGGATCTGCATTGTGTTCAGCTTTTCCTGATTTGGTGTTTTTCTGGAAGTAGCAGCACTCATCCTTGATAGAGCTTTCAGTTCTGAGGCCAGCTCTGGAAAATCTTGTTCTGTTGCAGAGTGACACCCCAAGAGCCAGGTGGTGGCACGAGGACATCGGAGAAGCAGCTGAAGGGCAGTCTCTGTGTCAGATGAAATATATTTAAAAAGAGGCTGAATGATGATGAAATGATGAAATATGTTAAAACTGCTTTTTGACAGGACTTTTGACAGGGGTTTCTCGCAGAGTGAAATTCCAAGTCAGGAGAGCCCCAGCCTGACCAGTGGTTTGTTTGTCTCTGCAGCGTGGAGCGTTACGATCCCAGTAAAAACTCATGGGACACAGTGGCTTCCATGGCTGACAAAAGAATCAACTTTGGTGTGGGTGTCATGCTGGGCTTCATCTTTGTGGTAGGGGGGCACAATGGTGTGTCCCACCTGTCAAGCATTGAGAGATATGATCCTCACCAAAACCAGTGGACAGTGTGTCGGCCCATGAAGGAACCCAGGACAGGTAGGCACATCCACACCTTGGCAGTTGACTCCCATTTCCTTTGGAAATAAACTGACCTGAGAGAAGCTGCAGGGAAGTTGTAGTGACTTGTGTGCAGAGCACTGCACTTCATCTGTGTATGAACATCCCTTAAGCAGCTCTGTGAAAGGATGAGTATTTATTTCTCTGTTTAATTACAGTCCAGTTTATTTTTATTAGTACTGAGCTGTTAACAAAAATAATACAAAGTAGTAATTTATCTGCATATGTCTTAAGCCTCAGCAATTCTGTGGTTTAAGGTTCTGTTGTATTTTATCTTAGGTTGAGATTCAGTAGTGCATCCTGTCTCATTTGTCTTCCCAACAAGGGGTGTGGGGACACAAGAGCATTGCTCTTCCATGGGACAGGAGAAGAGTTAAAAGCAGTGTAAGACCTAAACAGAAAGGGGCTCTTCAATGGCTTCCATTTGCTTAGAGCCCTAAGAAAGAGAGAACTCACCTGGTCAGCCTTCAGGTGGTCCAGTTAGGAACTAAAGTGTACTAATTCCTGCAGTTGGTGCTTATGCCTTGGGCTGTCTTTTTCTTTCCAACAGGAGTGGGTGCAGCTGTGATTGACAACTACCTGTATGTTGTTGGAGGTCATTCAGGGTCATCCTACCTGAACACTGTCCAGAAGTATGACCCCATTGCAGACAGCTGGCTGGACTCTGCTGGCATGATGTACTGTCGATGCAATTTTGGTTTGACTGCACTTTGATGGGAAGCAGGACTTGGACAGACCTGATGCAAAGATGGAGCTTAATCTGCTTGAAAAGAAACCCTGCTGGTGGAGACCAGGAGCTGTGTTGGCTGCAGCTGGGAAGCTGGAGGAGTGTGGTGAAGTTGGGATGAAATGAGGAAGGGTTTGTTTTCTGCTGGTAACTGGCCTCTTACTTTAGGGACATGGGCAGAAGGAATGGGAAGCTTGTTCCCAGCTGGGCTTAGGCCCTGCTATGGCAGTGGATGTGAGAGGACTGCACGTGTCTTGGGATGTGGTTAGAAAACTTTGTGTACATCTAACCCTTTCACTCTCTAGAGCTTTTCTCTCTTCCTCCTGCCTACTCTGAAACATGAAGTTTACTGTGCTTGGGGTGAGAGGTGTGTGAGTGTGGTGTGTGCCTGGGGCAGTGTGCTGATAGTTGTCTGGTTGTGTCTTCATACTAAGAAAACACCAGTGCTTCATAATTTTTTTTATGAACAGTAACTAAAGGGCTGCCTTGTTTCTGTATCTCAAGGTTTGTAAATAATCAGTGCCATAGTATGTTGCCTGTACACTCTCCTTTGTTACCCCTTACTGGTGGGAGTGCTGGGATGGTAATTAGTAGTTGCTCACAGAAATACACAAGGCAAATTTATTGCCTCTTTACCAACGTTTTTTGGACCTGATGAAGCGAAATCGCATTTTTAACTTTCCCTTAGATTTTCTTTCTGTGGATAAATGAGTGCTAGATTAAGTGACTCAATCTTGCCTGCTGTGTGTTTCTACAATTGTAATGCAAGGAAAAATTCCAACAGTAACACATCAGGAGATGCCACGGCAGCATTCCTAGCATGATAAAACATAAATCCTCCAAACCAGCTCTGTCCCATCCTCCTCCCGAGCGCACGTGTGTCTGTGTCCCCCTAGAACTTCCTTTTTTTAAAAGAATGTATGATTGCTTTCTCAGAGTGTTCAGATATAAAAATGGTGCTAAATGTAGGACTTAACAATGAGGCTGTTACTGATTTTGGTGCAGTATGCATAGAGCATGATTGTTTTGATCGTTTCAGTGGTTCTTTGGTTCTAATTTGCTTGATACATTCGTGCCTCTGAAACCTGTTGAGGGTGTAACCCAACGTACTGAGTGAGCTCCGTGTTTGTTACACTTTTGGTCTTGGTTTTCAGCACATCTGTGTTTATTGTTCCTGTTCTCACAAGCAGGGAGTGGAAAGCAGGGCCCTGCCTGGGGTTCTGTAGGCAGTCTTGCCTTTAACACAAGCTGCAAGGAATGCAGAGCCCCGGGGCACAGCTGCTCATCCCCAGCCCATGCCCTGCCTCCCGGGGTTCTGCAGGTCAGTTCCTGGGACTCACCAGAATCTCAAGAGAGAGAACTTTGCAGTAGCCCTAAATTTAGTGAAAATTTGGGCTGATCATTAGGGTGCGATGCTGTGGGTTGTAACCATTATTTAAAGCAGATGAAGGAATAAATAGGATTTTTGGTTAATTTAGAATGTTTTGGGTTGTCTTCTGGTGTAAACTAGGAGTCATGGTTGTCTTGAATTTCTGTGTTGCTGTCTGTGTGTGTGTTGCCAGGCCTGGTACTGAAGAATTTTTCTGCCTCTGCAGTTATTTTCCCCTTGTTTTAACATTTTTAATTGATGTCTGTTTCCCCTTGTTTTTCAAGCCCATATAGTATTATTTTTTTTAAGGTGCAATAAGATTTGAAATAGTTGCTTTAAAAGCCATTTCTTTATGTTAAGTGGGGGGCTTTGAGTGCACTTGATTGATTCCTGCAAAGCTAATTGCAGCCAGGCAGACAGTGGTGTTCCTTGTTCTTCCATACAACAACATTCAGATGTTACAGACAGGAGCAGAGGGTGTTTCCAGCACAGAGCATTAGCCATGGCTAACAGGTGTTTGCTCACATTATGAGCTCCTGCATGCACTCTTCAGATCTGGTAGGATTTAGCAGGGCTTGAAAAGCAAATAAAATTAACAATTTCAGTGCAGTTTAATTTCACCCACAGAGGATTGTAGTTCCATAGCAATAATAGAGTGGTTTCATTCTTGCAGTGGGTCTGAAAGCAGCTGCAGGGCTGCTGCCTGCCTGGTGTGGGGAGGATGGGGAGCAGGGCTGGGGGCTGAGAGGGTTCAGCCTGGTGGGTAAATTGCCTTCTGTTCAGGGACTGCACAAGCAGAGTGTTTCCATGTGCTGCTGGACTGCTGGGGCTGTGCCAGGTGACACTGAGTACCACTATTCCCAATATGCATGGGTGATAAGGAGGCTTAAAAAACTAATATAAAGGAAAAAATTGTACTGAAGAGAGGTTTATGCCTTTTATTGCTGGGCTTCCCATGCAGTTCTTGCATATGGTACCTTTAGGGTTTGAAGGGCAGCAGGATTCCAGGAGTGGAGTTGCTCATGTGCACATCCTGATGGGAAGTGTTGGCAAACACTGTTCTCAGGTTGTTCACAGTGCAGAGAAATAGTTTTTAGAAATAGTTTTCATCGAATTCCAGGCTGGTTTGGGTTGCAAGGGACCTTAAAAGCTCATCCAGTTCCAACCCCTGCCATGGACAGGGACACCTCCCACCAGCCCAGGGTGCTCATCAAGTTGTGAGAGCATCAGGAAAAAAAAATCAGCAGATTGAGGGGGGTGTTGGTGGCTGTTCAAGGATACATAAACATGCATTTATGGAAGTCAAAACACTTAAATTTAGCTGCAAAATGTTTTACTGTTTTTTCCCTCATCAGTGTTAATTAGGTCAGAGTCCCCACTTTCTAATGTGGTATTGCTAAATGTAAGGTATCAGTAGAAACAGGTTTTTTTAGTGTGCAGGCTTGGTATGGAGAATGGGAAAGACAACTAATGGAATATGCTGCTGTTACTGGATGGGAATGTTTGGTGAGCAATGGATGGAACAGTTTCACCCTCAGGATCCTGTCACTTGCCATCTGCATTTCTGTTCTGGGTGCTTGTCCTGTTCACTGAAGTGCTTGGTCATAGGAAGATCAGACAACAATCAGTTGAAATCTGCATTTAAAGAACACTGCTCTCAGTGTGATGTCTGTCTGGCAGTTTAAGAACTGAGGACCTTCAAATAAGATGTCATACAACTCTAAATTATCATCCAGTTCTCTTTCTTAGTCACTCAAAAGTATCTGTAAAGCACTTTAAAGTGGGTATGAGTTTGTATGTGTACATAAAATTCCTGAATTTCTGGGGTTTCTGGGTTTTTTTGTTGTGGGTTTGTTGTTTCCTTTCTAGATGTTAATCTGTAGGCTTTTCCTGACAGTCTGTCCTCCTAGGAATGCTTTTCTTTCAGAAAGTCTGCTTGGAATTTCCAGAGGGGCAGATGTGTCCAGTCCACATTGCACACAGTTAACTGGTCCTGGCAGACACCCTGTTGCTTTTGTGAATTTGCCATCTGTAAGTCCCCACTCACTATATGGAACAATGCAAAATGTCCAAACTTGCCTTAAATTCTTGATATTTAACGCAAAGAACTGGATGATAATTCCTATTTTTTTGCCTTATGCGCTGTGCTGTATTTTGAACCCAAGGATAACTCTGATTTTTAGCAGGATTTAATAATTGTACAGAGAATACCAAATTGTACTCGACTTGACCAGAGTGCTTTGGTTGGGAGTATAAAATGATACATGTAGTTTTGTTGTACCTAGAGTGTTTTTATGTGTACCTCTTTTTTAGCAGCAATGTTCTGGGTTTGTTATTGTTTACAAAGTGGCATTTGAGTTCAACAGGGAAAGAACTGTCACCTGCATCCTTGGTCTTTACTGGTGTCCTCAATGTGTTTGCTCCTGTGATAATGCTCTGTAAGTATTGTTGTAACTTTCATTGAATGTGAAACAATTTAGTAAATAAACCTGGGGGGGGAAAAAACCCAAATAGCTTATTTTTATGCTTTCATTGGTTGTTGAATTTAAACAGGCTGTAGCTTGAGTCTTCTAATGTGGTAACCCCAGTGTGGGCTGAGTGCTGCAGGGCAACAGCTGGAGCCAAGGAGCAGGAGGATCCTCACCCTTCACAGAACCACACTGAACTGTTCTGGTTGGAAAAGACCTTAAAGATCACCAAGTCCAACCATGAACCTGGTTCTACCAACCACAGCCCAACTCTCCCACATCCAGTGCTGAACCTTGTCCCTCAGCACCACAGCACCACAGCTCTTAAACACCTCCAGGGCTGGGGATTCAGCCACCTCCCTGGGCCAGTGGTTAATTACCCTTGCAGTGATGAGGTTTCTTCTCGTATCTAATTAATCCTTCTGGGGGGTTGCAGTGGCTGCAGGACCAGGGTGCTGAGCAGCTCAGGAGTTGTAGTTTGCTGTTCAGCAGCTCTTCTCCATGTGTGTTAGGTGGTGGCCTCACTCCAGGGGAGGTAGCAACAGGCAGCTGTCTTTACCCTTAGTGAAATGGAAATATGAGGTTTGGCAGTGGGGTGGGGAAATAATTCTTTTGTTGGCTGCAGCTAAAGACAGGAATCTTACACAGCTGAGAGCAGGGAGCAGATCCCATTCCCAACTGGTACTCCTGGTGTCCCTAAACCAGGGGGAATTGTGTCACCTGTGAACTCCAGCTGGGAAACACTGACTTTCAGTCTCAGTTGTGCTGGAGCTGGCACAAAAGGAAAACATTCAAGTGGTCTTCTGGAGGTTAAAAAGAAAAAAAAAAAAAAGCACTGCATTAATAAAAGACTTTCTGGTAATATTCCCCAAGGGCTTAGTTTTAGTTTTCCCTAGGTTTAAAGGTTGCTGGTACACACTGATGTAGCAGGGACTTCAAAACAAACTTGACAGGGCAGGTGAAGGCTTTTCCAGTTTATTTTAAAGTTCCCCATTTTAAAAAACCCTAAGATTGTGTCAGGAAACATGAAAACACCTTGCACAGCACATGTCAAGAATGGCAAGTGTTACTGCAAGTCAGACCTTAAAAAAAAAAATCACCCATTTGGGGACAGTTCAAATCTTTAAAAAGAGAAGAAAAAAGATGGATTTTAAAACTATCTTTATCTTGCCCAGATCCTCCCTGCTTTGAAATTAAGGTATAAAATTGTTGAACCTTGTAAGCTCCAAGTCCAGTTTTCTCCTGCTGCCTCCTCAGCAGAGCTGATGGGCTCTGGGGTGAAGATGTTTTACAGCAGGGGCTGTGGGGGGTGGAGGGGAAAAGAACAAAGGCTTCAGTTTCAAAACTTAGGTTTTCAGAAGATGTAGAACAGCATCTAACTCGAGAGGAAGTGTAGCTGGCGCCCTTTGGTTCTGAAAAAACCCCTCCTTTTCACCCCTTTCCTGGGGGCACCCAGCAGGCTGTGTTCTCATGTGGTGTCCTGTGCATTATGAGCCAGAAAAGTGATGTTGGTGTCCAGGATGCTGCCTGAGAGGCCCAGGTGGGTGCCTGCTTGAGGGCTTTGCTTAACTGGAGACAAAATTCAAGCACCCCTTGCTCTGAGCTGCAAATGGGGCAATGTGCTTTAGTCCTAAAATGTCCAGGCTGTGGAGCAGGCTGCTGCAGTGGGTGCTTCATCCTGATGGGGGAGATGGTTCAACACACAGGGTGCTGAGCCCCTGTGCCAGGTTTCCCAGAGAAGCTGTGGCTGCCCCATCCCTGGCAGTGTCTCAGCCCAGGTTGGATGGGGCTTGGAGCAACCTTAAAAAAAAAATTGGGCAGAGGGGAGGTGAGGAGGGCACTGAGCAGAGCTTTGTGCTGCTGCTCTGCCTCCCCAACCAGGAACACCCGGGGCTGAGGGGCAGGAGAGCTCCCTTCTCCTTCTCCCTCGTGTAATTAATTCAAACCAGAGTTAGGATGAGGGTGTCCCTGAGGAGAGGCTGAGCCGGGCTGCAGGGAGCGGGGAGCTTGGTGCTTCCCTCCTGCAGGGTGAGCAGAGCCTGCAGTGGAGCTGGGTGGGCACTGGATGTCACTGTTGGTTCACACAGGGACGAGCACGGGAAGGGGGTCTCAGCCCCCAGAGCCACCCCAGACTCCCCCCCGACCCAGCTGAGCCCCTACCCCAGAGCTCAATAAACCCAAGGAACCAGGAGGTGGCCATGGGCACTGCTGTTAGGGTGTCCCCATCACCCCTCTCTCCAGAGATGCTGCCAGGGCTTGCTGGGGGCTGCCCCGGGGTCCCAGGCAGAGCCCTGCAGACATTTCATCCCCTCCCAGCAGCCCCCCCCCATCCCTCCTCATGAGCATGGGGGTCACCCTGGGACCCCTGCACGGGGACTGATGCTGCCACCATCCCCTGGCTGGGTGCCTGTCCCTGCTGCTGCAAGGCCACACAGGATGGGATCACAGTGCTTGGGTTGTCAGGGCCCTCTGCAGGTCCCCCAGCCCAACCCCCCTGCAGTATCAGGGACACCCTCACCCAGATCAGGTTGCTCAGAGCCTCCTCAAGCCTCACCTTGAATATCTCCAGGGATGAGACCCCAACCCCCTCCCTAGGCAGGCTGTTCCCCATCCCTGGGGCAGGGGGTAAGGGGATCCCCAGCACCCCATCCTCCAGGGCAGGACCACCCCATGGGCTGTGGGGGCAGGGGGGTAGAATCCCTGTCCCCTGGCTGCCAATGGGTCTCTGGCTGAGGGTGCCTTGGAGAAGACCCCAAAATATCCCAGCAGGGTCAGAGAGGGACCCCATGGGTGCAAACCTGCAGCCCCCCAGCCCTCCCCAGGGATGGAGCAGGAGAGAGCACCCATCTGGGTGGTTCTGTGAATTGTCCAACTGCAGCTGGGCTGTTGCAAGAGACTTTTAGCTGGAATTAAATGAATTTGTGCACCCTCAATCTCTTGCTGCAAGTCTGCTGCTGCAGGGGGGTGGTTACAAGGAGGTTCTTCTCCCCCTGCTCTCAGTCACCAGCAGAACCCACTGGAATGGACTGGGCTCATCCCACCTGGAGTTGGGGCTCCCAGCCCATGGCCCCAGTAAGCTCCTGAGCTGCACCAGCAGGCATCAGGATGTCCTTCCATGGATTCTCACAGCCTTGGAATTACAGAATCAACTGTTTGGGTTGGAAAAGACCCTTCAGCTCACCTGGTCCCAGTGTTCCCCAGCACTGCCCACATCCCCAGGGCTTGGGAGTCCCCCAGATGCCCAAGCTGCTGTTTGACACCAGGGGTGCTCATGCAGCCCCCAGTGCCAGCATCCTGCATCTCCCACCAGGCTCCAAACCAGGCAGAAGTGTCTCCTAATTACAGCATTCCAGCCCCTGCTCCCTTCCCACGAGGCTCTGGGAAGCAGAGTTAATATTTGGAGGTGTGCTGGTGCATACACCAACGGGGCCTGGAGTTCTCTCTGCCTCGCTGTTTATTTTAAATCCTGAATTGTCCTAAATGAAAAAGTACTTTACTTACGTGTGCAGATTAATTTGGAGAGCTGGAGATAATAATGTTTTATAAAGTTAGTATTAATTTCCCAAAGGGTTTGCAGTTATTCAGATTAAACTAATTCAGTTCAGGCTGGTACCTGATTAGGAAACAAACACAGGCATTTTTAATTTTTTTTCCCTTCAAAGTCCCTCTGAGCTCTGTGAAAAAAGCTGTGAAAACAAGAAATGAAAGGAAGAGGTGGTGAAATCCTGGGAGAGGAGGGGCCCTGCAGGCAGGATGCACCCAGACCCAGGACATTGGGTTGGGGTCCTCCTGGTTGGGAGGGTGGGCCCTGGGGTTGGGATGGTGGGATGAGGGGAGGGTGATGAACCCCTGGGACTCTCTGATGACCTTTGAGGTCCCTTCCCACCCAAACCATTCCATGAAAGCATTCCATGCAACGGCAGCAGCAGCTGGAGAGGCTGCTCTCTTGCTCAGGGTTTGCTCAGCAGCTCCTTGGGTGATTTTGGGGCCAGGGAGGAGGGGGGCCATGGGGTATCCTTCCTTCCCCCTGGCTGGGCTCTGCTGTCTGATGAGACTGTCACACTTTTAAAGCAATCCTGACAAAAGGATTTTAAGCTCTGAAAGTATCTCACATGTATCCCCGTGACATTTGACATGCTAATCTTATGGAAATAGATTAATTACAAATGCTATTTCTGTAGGCTTAACTTACTACCATAAGGTCACTGCTAAAGGATAAAAGCTGATGAGATTGTGCTGAATAATAATGTAAGGCAAAGGATTTCTCTGAATGATCAGGCAGGGAAAGAGGAGTTTCAGGGGAGGAGGAGAGGGCAGGGGGGCTGCAGCTCTCCCAGCCTCAGGGGGTGCTCTGCTGAAGCCCAGGACTGTCACCTCTGCTGGGCTGAGCTCCCTGTCACTTCTCCTGCCCTCTGTGCCCCTGATTCCAGGGGACAATGCAGGCAGCTGGGTGCTGACAATGGCTCTGGCAGGGGAGCAAACCATGGGATTTGCTTTCCATCGTTCCCAGCTCCAGTATCTGCTGCTCCAGGATCAGGAACATCCAGGAGCAGGGATGTGGGGACCAGGCTACCCCCTGGCTGCCAGAAACCCACCTGCCATCAGCTCTGCCTGCTCCTCCCAGCACCTGGCTCTGGGATGGGGTCAGGGTGCACGGGGAGGGGTGCCTGGTGGGACCCACATACCTCATCCCCTGGGCTTCACCCCAGCCTCTCCAACATTCTCTGTCTTTTCTAAACAAAATATGGAAACACAGACACAGCTTCCTCTGAGATGGGTCCTGTGCCAGGGGGTGGGTGCTGGCACTGGGACTGTTGGGAGCCAGGGGTCTGGAGTTAGAAGGGTCCTAGAGCTGGAGTGTGTTGGGTCCTGGAGGTGGGGAGGGTCCTGTGGAGATTGATGATCCTGGAACTGGAGGGCCCTGGGGAAGAAGCATTCTGTGAAGCTGGAGGGTCCTGGGGAGCTGGAGGGTCCTGTGAGGCTGGAGGGACCTGTGAAGCTGGAGGGTCCTGGGGAGCTGGAGGGTCCTGGGGAGCTGGAGGGTCCTGGAGCTGGAGGCCACAGGATCAGGAGGGTTCTGGAGCTGTCGGGTGTCTCCTGCCCGGGGCAGAACCAGAGCACTCCCCCAGGAGTGATGCTGCTGGGGCACCATCCCCCGGTTCCTTTGACCCACGGTACTTGTGTCCTTCTGGAACGAGGCCAAGGGAGTGCAGGGACCCACCCGTGTCCGTGACAGACCCTGCCTGAGACCCTCCGCTGGGACAGCACCCACCTCACCCTCGGGTTCTCCTTCGGGAAGGGTTTTCCTTTCTCTTCCCCTCCCCGTGCGGAGCTGCAGCCCCCCGGCAGATGGTAGCAAAGCTCCAGCCCAGCACAGCTGCAAACCCCCCCCTATCCTATCCTATCCCATCCCATCCCATCCCATCCCATCCCATCCCATCCCATCCCATCCCATCCCATCCCATCCCATCCCATCCCATCCCATCCCCCCCTCCACGACACCTCCCGGGTTCCGATGGGGCAGGGGTGATGGGAGCGGGGCTGAGCAGCGGGTCCTGCTGCCCCTCACAGCTCCCGAAGCTCCTCACACCCCCCAGAGGAGCCTCGGGGGGAGAACAGCGCTGGGGGATGGAAAGGCATCTCCAGGGACTGGGATCTGCTGGGAATGGTGAGCAGCTGTAGGGAATGGGGGGCTTGGGGGTGGTTGCAGGTGACTCCCAAAAAGCCACAAAGAACGGGGCTACCTGTGGGAGGGTAAGACTTGCTCTGAGTGGACAAAAATCACCTGGAAACTCAGCTGACTGACACGGAGCTGTGGGAGTGAGTCCAGAGGAGGCCCTGGAGCTGCTGGGAGGGCTGGAGCAGCTCTGGAGCCAGGGAGAGAGTTGGGGGTGTTCAGGCTGGAGAAGAGAAGGATCCCATGGGGAGACCTCAGAGCACCTTCCAGTGCCTGAAGGGGCTCCAGGAAAGCTGGGAAGGGACTGGGGACAAGGGCAGGGAGGGATGGGATCAGGGGGAAGGGTTTGCAGCTGGGAGAGGGGAGATGGAGAGGAGATGGGAGGGAGAAATAGTTTGTTGTGAGGGTGCTGAGCCCCTGTGCCAGGTTTCCCAGAGAAGCTGTGGCTGCCCCATCCCTGGCAGTGTCTCAGCCCAGGTTGGATGGGGCTTGGAGCACCCTGGGCTGGTGGGAGGTGTCCCTGCCCATGGCAGGGGGTGGGAAGGGAGGAGCTTTAAGGTCCCTCCCAACCCAAACCAGTCTGGGATTCTGTGATTTTTATCATCAAAACTCCCACCTGGTCGTCCAGATCTGTGCTGAAGTCCCAGCAGAACCTGCTGGCCCAGGGGAAAACCCAGATTTAATCTTGGAGATTGGGCATGGGGCAGGGATCCCATCAGTTTGGTCCCACAAGGGCTGGTGTGGGGCTGGGGGCTCAGCTCAGTGCAGAGGGGGCCTGAGCACCTCTGGGAATGAGGGCTCCACCTGGGCTTGGTTTTCCTTAGAGCAAATATTTTGAGGAAAGGGCAGCAGATCTCACTTGGGGGGAAGGATGTTCCTAGTTCCCAAGAAGGTTGTAACAAGAGCAGGAAAAATAACTGCTGCCAGTGGTAATAATTACAGATACTTGATTTTTCTCCATTTGAACATTTTAATGACTTTTAAAGCAGAATCTGCTGGTTGCCCTTTTTTTTTTTTTTTTTTTTTTTTTTTTTAAATTTCCAGAACATATGAAACCTGGGAAGGCCTCCTTCCCCAATAATCTGTGTTCTAAGGGAAAAAAATAATTGGGAAACACAAAGGGAAATGTAGAAAGGGGAGAGGGAGGCTGACATAGCTGTCTCAGATCAAGATCCCAGACTGGTTTGGGTTGGAAAGGATCAGAAATGGTTGTTCCATAGAGGCTGTGAGCTGGGAGGTTCTCCCAGCACTGCATCCCTGTCCTGGGAGCTCCCCCCGGGCAGAGCCCACCCTGCCCTGTGCTGCATGAGCAGAGACCAAGATTGACTTTCTCCAGAATTAGGATTTGATCACAAACAAATTGGCTCCTTCATTCCCTTTCCACGGGAGCCAGGTTTACAAGATCATGTATATTAATAAACTCAGATCTCTCAAAAATGTGATTACAAACCCCGTGTCTGCAATTCATCCTGCACAGGATAATTTGACATTCTCCCAGCACAAGCAGCATTAAGGATTGTGTGGTTCAGGGACCAGGTTTGGGTAAAAACCTTCCAAGTCCTTTGGCAGCTGCCCGTGACCTTTGGAGTAGCTGCCAGCACCTAATTTAGTTCTAAAAATTACCTTTTATCTGCCCCAATAAGTGTCCAGAGTCCCCTGGGTGTCAGCAGCCCAGCCACCTGCCTGGCCCCCTGATTTCTGGGAGCCCTGGGATCTTCCTCCACCTCCCACCAGTGGCAGTGACCTGGGAAAAAAACTCCTGAGAAGGGCAGAAAATGGGAATTATCCTGTCAGAGCAGTGGAGGGATGGGAGGTGGGGATGGCACTGGGGTCATGGCAGCCCTGGGCCTCCCTGTCCTGGTGTCACCAGCTGGAGAACCACCATGGAAAGATCCTCTTGTGGCTCAGGGAAACCACCCCCAGCATCCCTTTCCTGAACTAGAAACAAAAAGCTGCCTTGCCATAAAAAATGAACAGACTTCTCTTGGTTTGGGGTTGTTTTTGTTTTTTTTTTGTTTTTTTCCTCATTTCCTGCAGGTTTTCCACAGAACAGTCAGAAGGGGTGACACTGATTACTTGTTACACCATTAATATTTAACAGCTTGCCATAATAAAATATTTAAACTCAAATATATTGATTTTTAGCACTTTAATACAGTTGCAGCACAAACAGGATTAGCAAGGTCTCATATGCAGCACTTTAATTAAATCCATAAACCACACTTTCTTTAATAAACTTGTGCACAGAACTTAATTTGGAATAAATGCTGTAAAAGAGGCAGAGTGTTTGGGGGCACAGGAGGCTGAGCAGCACCTGGGAGGTTTGGGGTTGCCACCAGCCTGCCCCAGGCTTGCTGCCCATTAGGGACCTCATTTGGCCCCCCAAGCAGGTACCTGAGTGTTGCTTTCAAGAAAGGAATAATCAGAAGTTGGAGTTGTTCAGCCTGGTTCCCAGGTGAGCTCAGAGCAACCTCCCAATATCTGAAGGGGCTACAAGAAAGCTGGGGGAGGGCTTTGGGCATGGGGGGGTAGGGAGAGGACAAGAGAAATGGGTTAAAACTTGGAGAGTGGAGATTGAGGTTGGACATGGGGAAGAAATTCTTGAATATGAGGGTGCTGAGCCCCTGTGCCAGGTTTCCCAGAGAAGCTGTGGCTGCCCCATCCCTGGCGGTGTCTCAGCCCAGGTTGGATGGGGTTTGGAGCAACCTGGGCTGGTGGGAGGTGTCCCTGACCATGGCAGGGGGTGGCAATGGAGGAGCTTTAAGGTCCCTCCCAAACCAACCCATTCCATGATTCAGGTCCTGCTGAAGCTTCCAGCTTCACACAAATCCAGCTCAGGGAGGAGCATTTATTGTTGCTGCAGGTGTGGATTTTGTTGGGTTTTTTTTTTGTTTGTTTGTTTTGTTTTGTGGTGGCTTTTTTGTTTGTTTGTTTGTTTGGGGTTTTGTTTATTTGTTTGCTTTTTCCTTTACACTTCTGCAACTTAAAAATGCTGAAGCTCATTTAGCCCCCTGCATTTATTTTTGCAGAGCTCCTGAGTGCCCAGCTGCTGTGCCAATTACCTCCAGCTCAGGGAGATCTTTTCCTTCTTAATTAAACAAGAAGAAAGCAGCTTGAGGCTGGATGGGAGCAGGGGGAGGGAGCTGGGGCAGTCTGGCCCCCATCCCTGTTTCCTGCCTGCCCACTTTGGGATGGCCTGGGATGCAGGTCCTGGGGTGTCCCCACCTGCAGGATGCTCTTGGGGGGGGGTGGGGGTTTTGCTGGGGTGCCTGAGCAAAGTTATTTCCACCTTGGATGTGACCTAAAACCAACCCATGGCTCCAGGTCCCCAAACACCTCCCAGCTGCTGGGATTGGACTTTAGCATTTTTCATCCCAGCTCTGGGTATCTGGGAGGAGATCAGTAGCCAGCCCTTTGAATCCTGCTCATATCTTAATATCATTGGAAAAATGACCTTCCCAGCCTGAGGAAGTGGATTGGGATCTCCAGGGGTGCAGAGTCCCCTGCTGTGACAAATCCCACACTTGGGTTCCTCCTTGCTTGCCAGGGCTGCTCTTTGGGACAGGGACAGCTGGGGGGGAGGGAAAAAGGACAATAAAAAGGCAAAGCAAAACCTTCCTGTCACTGCCCCCAGAGCTGCTGCCACTTCTGGTAATTAAATTCCAGTTGGAGAGGAAGGGGTGTTGGGGCTGCTGGCAGGAATGGAGCTTGTTTGGGGCCTGGCTGAAAGGCAACAAGAGGGGCTCCCTGGAGCCAGAATTCTCTTCTCCAGCCTGAACACCCCCGACTCTGTCCCTCTGGGTCCTGAGCTGCTCCAGCCCTCCCAGCAGCTCCAGGGCATCCTCTGGATTCACTCCAACACCTCCGTGTCCTCCTGGTGCTGGGGACCCCAGAGCTGGCCACTGAACTCCAGCTGGGATCTCAGCAGAACACGGGGGCTGCCCACCAGTACCTGGGCAAATGAGAACTGGTTTGGGGATGGACAAAGTTGCCTGTTCACTAAAAGCAAACAAACAAAGAAAACCCCAGAAAAACCAAACAAAAAAACCCGAACGAAAACAAAACAAACTGAACAAAACAAAGCAAGCAAACAAACGAAAACCCCCAAACCAAATAAACAAATAACTAAAACCAATACAGAAAAAGAACAGCAACTGCACAAAATCCCATTTTCAGACTCAGTGTGGTCAAGAGCATCTTCTGGCTTAATGTGACCATTTACAATCTGAAGGCAGAGGTCTCAAGTGGTTTGATTTACATGAAACCAGCCTGAAATAAGTTTTATGGAGATGGAGGACTCTGAAATGTGGAACACAAATGAATTTCCAGGCAGGAAAGGTGCCCTGGGAGTCGGGCAGGATGAGGCAGTGGGGCTGGTGCCAGGGGGCTGTGATATTTCCCTCAGCATTGCCTGCTGCCTCCAGGCTGAGAGGGAGGAACCTGGGGGCATCTGGAGCACTGGAATTAATTCCAGGATCAGGAATGAAATGCAGGTTTTGAGACTCCCCTCCCCATCCCTGTCCAGGCAGAGCAGCCCCTGACCCCTTCCCCCCAGGCTGGTGAAGTGCAGGGAGCAGCACAGGAAGGCTCCAGGGAGTGTTTGGTTCCCTTTCCCATGCTAAACTTGGCCCTCTGCAGGTCTTTGCAGCACCAAGTAGTGATGCACTGCTGGGCCAGGTGTTCCATATGACTTTGGGCAAGTTGGGTTTGCCAGGGCCGTGCTCCTCAGACCGGCTGCACAAGTCTGCAAGATACATGCTATGGAAGCAACAGGATTACATTTCCTGACAGGGGTTGCCCCGATGTTCAGAAACGCATGAAATGAATGAGAATTGTTCATTGTTTTGTTATCTGTGCCAGATGGGCGGGGAGAAAAAAAAAAGCCTGAAAATTAAAATATTTTTTTCAATAAGATAGATAAATATCAGTGCTCTTGAGGAGGTGCTGGAGCAGGCATGAGAAATATTTCAATTAAAAAAAAATAAACTGAAAGCTTAATTAGGTGGGTGTGACAGGGGCAGGCTGTTTGCAGGCTGGGGACCTTGGCCTGCCTGGGGGGATCTGTTGGGGGCTGCTCTGATGGGGAGGGTCCCAATGGGGGCAGCAATGCTCAAGGATGTCCCACCATGTGGGGAGGGAATGGTTCATCCCAGAGAATCATAGATCCACAGAATTTTTTAGTTTGGAAAGGACCTTAAAGCTCCTCCATTCCCCCCCCTGCCATGGTCAGGGACACCTCCCACCAGCCCAGGTTGCTCCAAGCCCCATCCAACCTGGGCTGAGACACTGCCAGGGATGGGGCAGCCACAGCTTCTCTGGGAAACCTGGCACAGGGGCTCAGCACCCTCAAATTAAAGAATTTCTCCCTCCCCAAGATCTCCTCTCCATTTCCCCTCTTGCAGCTGAAAACCCTTCCCCCTCATCCCATCCCTCCAGACCACTTTAAAGCCTTTTCCCCTTGTTCCATCTCATACATGAAGAAACATCCCGAACTTTTCTGTCTCCTATAATCTGATTTTAACCCCAACACTCCACATGTTACTACATCTCCATCCAGAATGTACCAAAAGCCTGTACCTCTGTCCTTTAGTGATCCTACACTGAAAACCCTGGAGGAGCTGAAGCAGCATCTGCCCAAGGCTGTCTGCCCTTCAAGCTGCTGTGCTGCTCTGTATCATTCCTTTCCCCGTGAGCAGCCAGCTAAGCCTCAAATGCATTAAATTTGAAAGTGGATTTCAAATGCAGCCCAGTGTTTCATATGCAGTGTGGGATGGTGTGTAATTCTCTTGGCCTGAAGCAGAGAAATAGCTCTTGTCTACTGCACTGGAAATAAGGAAAGGATAATGCCAGGATTTACTCTTTATTCTGGATGATGGCTGCTCAGCTAGCTGAGACCTGCTGGGTTACCAGACCTCGGGGGGAGAACCAGAGGTCTGAAAAACCCCAAGTGCTGTGTGGGTGCCCAGCCCAGGCAGGGGAAGGATGCAGCCCTGCACCTATGGGCAGAGCATCAAGTGCCCCGGGGTGATGGGCATCTCCTGTACCAGCCTTGGGCATCCTCCTGAGAGGACACAGCCGTGGCTGAGGGGAGGGACAGGCTGCAGAAACCTCAGAACCCTGGTCAGTAAAGTGGGAGGAGGAACAAGTGGCCAGGGAAGGCAGGCAGGGAGAGATCCAGCTCTGACTGCCACCTATTTGGTGGCTGCCTCATTTTTCTTCATTAAACAGCACCCAGCTCTTGACAGCACAAGCTCTTTCCACATGCAAGTTCTGGGAGTTAATGAAGACTTGTTTGCTGGGATATGAATAAATCACAGCAGCACTTCCCCCAGCTCCATCAGGGCAGCACAAGCAGCAAAGCCCTTTGGGCAGAGCAAACAGGATTGGTACCACCCTGCCCTGGCTCAGCAGCCCCTCTTGGGGCATCCTCTGCTTCAGCACAGCCCAGGGGTTGGGGAAATCCTTTGGTGTGAGGGTGCTGAGCCCCTGTGCCAGGTTTCCCAGAGAAGCTGTGGCTGCCCCATCCCTGGCAGTGTCTCAGCCCAGGTTGGATGGGGCTTGGAGCAACCTGGGCTGGTGGGAGGTGTCCCTGACCATGGCAGGGTGGGGATGGAGGAGCTTTAAGGTCCCTCCCAACCCAAACCAGTCTGTGGGTTTAGGAGTTTAATTTTCTTTCCAATGTGATAACTGGGCAGTGGAAGGGCTGCTGGGCCTGAGGTGTGGGAAGCAGGGCTGGGGGGTGGAGGATTTGGGGAGGGGGAAAGGGGATTTGTGTTGGGGAGGGGGGTGATGGCTTCCCTGGAGGAGGCAGGGGCAGAAGCAGCTCTGCCCTTCCTGGGAGCAGATTTGTTTGGTATGGGGGTGCTGAGAGATCTGTCTGGGTCCCTGCTGTGCTCCAGGCAGCTGCTAATGGGCAGAAGTTTATTGGTTATGACTGTGGTAGCACAAAACATTTTTTAATGACTCCTATAAAAGATTTAAGGGGGATGGAGATGAGGAAGGGAAAGCATATTGGTCTCCAATGCAAATCTCAGGCCTTGCAGATTCCTGATATTGTTTTTCCCTTTGGAAGGGAAATCACAATTAAATGTCCTCTGCAGCTCGTTGTGGTTTGCAACGAGTTCAAATCTGCTCCTTTTTAAAATTTTATTATTATTTTATTTTATTTTTCTTCACACATAATTCCACTTTACAAATGCAGTAAAATACCATTTGCCTTTTCCTTTCTCCCACTTTCTGCTCCAAAGTGGGAGGGACCTGGGCTGGGCAGGGATGGGCCAGGGTGTGGGACCCCAAATAACCCAAAGGCTGCAGTTAATCCCTGCTTCTCCCCTGCCTGCCCCGGGATGCTCCTTTGGCTATGCAGATCCCTAAGGAGCTGTTGTTCTCATTTGTAGCCTGCCAGCAGCCAGGGAAGGGATGTAAATAGGTCAGATACCACAGGCAGAGCTGGGATTTTAGTCTGCAGTGTCAGGAAGCAAAAGCTTGTAGGGCTGGGGGAGGTTTTGCTGATGCCTCACATGGACTTTGCTCTGGGGATGCTGCTCTGCTCAGTGCCCCTTGGGGAGCCCCTGGTCCTCTCCAGCAGGACATCCTCCTTCCAGCTTTTAATAGACAAATGGTTTATTGTTGCTAGGACAATGGTTTAGGGGGTTTTTTTGAAGTAGGATTTCCAGATGACAATTAATGCAAATCTTGAGCAGGCTTCTTTCTTCCTGTGAGCTACCTGGGCATTTAGCAAAAGAAGCCTGACTTGCAAAGTTACCCTGACATTGTAATTTTTGCATAGCTAATAAACCATGGCCTCTTTAACTGAAAAGTGGAGATCTTCATGGAATGCTACCCTTTCCATTACTGCATACATCTTAGATTTAATTTGGCATGGGACACATCAACCTTGGCTCTTGGAGACAAGGTTAGAGCCTGCAGAGCATGAAAATGAGTTTTTCTAAACACTTTTTTTGGCCATTTGCTGCTCTACCGGGTGCAGGTTTTGAAAGAACACAGGAACAGGAGTTACATTTTACATGGTCTGGCATGAAATTATTAAAGGTGATGAACTTCCTGCCCCCCCAATGGAAACCATCTTTTTTTTCCCCCAAGAAGGCAAGAGCAATTTGAGCCAGAGGGTAAAGCTGTAGCTGAGATGGATATGTTTTACTGAATATGTTTTCAGATATTCACTCATCCTGGAGTGCATGCAACAGACTTCTGCTCCTCTTTGGAAAATATAATTTTCTCATTATTGCCAGATTATTGTTAAAAATAATGAGACGTGGGCAGAGATGGCAAAAGAAAAAATTAAAAAAAAAAAAAAAAAAAAAAGAAAAAAGAAAAAAGAAAGAAAGGTGGCTATGAAATAAAAGCCTGTGAAAGCAAAAGGAAGTGGTGGTGCAGGGGCAGAGGTGGAGGAGCCCTGGGTGCCCCCATGGCCTCTCTGGTGGCCAAGCTGCTGGGGCTGCTCTGTGCCATGGGAACCAAGCCCCAAGGGAGGCAGCAGGGCTGGGAACACCCAACCCCTCTCTGCCAAGGCCAAGACATCACCCTCCCCCTCTCCAAATTTAAATCCCCCCCCCCGGTGAGCAGGGAGGAGGGGCCAGGGGGGAGCAGGTCCTGGAGGAGGGCAGGTTGGATGGACCTGGGGAATTGGTTGCTTTGCTACACATCAATTTTACTCCATTTGCTTTTAATGAGGTCAGACTCTTTCATGGGCATTTTGTCATTAATTTCTACTTCCCTGAAAGAGCTGCTTCAGCTGCTCCATGAGAGGAACCACTCTGGGAGCAGGGGGAAGGCTCCAGTAAAAGGAGGGGCAGGCAGTGCTCTGCTCTGGGGATGTGGTGATGCTGAGCTCCATCCCCAGCCCTCCTCTGCCAGCAATTTCTGTCTGCCCTTCCCTGCCTGAAATTCCCTGCAGGGAAACTCAGGAGCTGGGGGCTGGGAAGAGGGAAGCTGCAGCTGATGCTGCCTGGGGCTGGCTGAGTGACTGCAATTGGCTCTGTGCACCATCCACCCTCTGCAGCCAAGCCTGGGGGTGCTGGGTACACCAGGGTGCTCTGATCCCCCTTTTCAGCTCTGCCCAGGGGTGCTGGGTACACCAGGGTGCTCTGATCCCCCTGTTCAGCTCTGCCCAGGGTGCTGGGTACACCAGGGTGCTCTGATCCCCCTGTTCAGCTCTGCCCAGGGTGCTGGGTACACCAGGGTGCTCTGATCCCCCTGTTCAGCTCTGCCCAGGGGTGCTGGGTACACCAGGGTGCTCTGATCCCCCTGTTCAGCTCTGCCCAGGGGTGCTGGGTACACCAGGGTGCTCTGATCCCCCCTGTTCAGCTCTGCCCAGGGGTGCAGGGGGACAGAAGGATGCTGCATGGTGACAGAGCCCTGGTCACCAACAGCCCTGGCTGTCTTGCCTCTGGCTGTGGCAGGAGGAGAAGCCCCCCAGCACATGTCCATGTGCCTCCTGGTGCTGGTGGTGCCACAGGGATCAGCAGCCCCTGAGGCTCTTGGATAACTGGGTCAGTTCTGGAGCCCAGAAACCAGGGGGGGAGGAACCCAACACAGAGCTCTGAGCTTTGGTTGATTTCTTCCAGAGCTCAGCAGTGCTGGTCCCTCTCACCTGGGCTCTCAGGGCAGGTTCTGCCCTCGTCCTGCTGGAAGCCTTGAGGATCAGACTCAGTAAAGATGGATCCTTCCCAAATGGCAGACCCCAGAACAGGGCTACAGCCTGGCTCTGGTCGTGGAGAAAACTCAGAGCCACGTTTGTCCCAACATTCCCAAGCCTGGGAACCCTGGAGAGCCAGAGCAGCCTTCTCTTGCTGCTGGGGAAGTGGCAGTGCCTGGGTTCTGGTCATGCTGGGTCACATCCCACCCAGGGTTCATGCTGCCTGGAGCACAGGGACAGAGGGATTTTCTGTTCCCCCATCCCTGTCCCCACCCCCTCCAGTCCCCATTGCAGAGCTCCCCCTGCTCCCTGCTAATGCCCGGGTGCTGCAGCTCTCCCAGATGTGTTTGCTGCCTTTGCATTAACCCCAGGGATGCCACATCTATCAGTGGCAGCACCCAACAGACCCAGAACAGAGGAGAAGAGCTCTGCCTTCCCCTGCCCGGGGCCAGACCCCGAGGTGCCCGTTTTGGGGACACATTTGGCATCGCCCGCCCGGTGGGAGCAGCAGAGGGGAGAGCAGGTGGTTCACACACAGCACAGGGAACACACACAGCCTCCTCTTTCCTCCCCAGAACTGTGTCCTGGGGGCTGCTGTGGCATTTCCAGGATGAGATCCCAAGCTGCTTCACAGCCCTGGTAACAAAGCGTGGAGCAGGTTAAGCGCGGATTACCGGTGATTACGGAGAGCGGGCTCACACTGTGCTACTTCACCAGGGCTAATGAGCTAAAGTGTTTATTTCATGCTCCATTTCTACAGCTAAATGGCAGTAATATATAATGTGATTATTCCAGCCTTTCTTCAGCTGCACGCTGATGTCCATAAGGAACATGAGAAGTATCATTATTGGCAGGAAAGTGCTGCACGTGTATTTCTGCGGGGCGATCATTAGGTGTTAAATCAGAACATTTATGTGCCTGGGAAACAAGTAAACTGAGCAAAATAATATCTAAGGCATTACTAATGCTCTGTGCTGTCATCTTAGTAACTCGCAGGAATTCTGGGGGCCTGCAATGAATGTATGTTCTGCCCACTCCTGGAAGTCCTGACACACTCCTGTCCCGGTTTGGTCGTCACACACTCCGCCAGCTCTTTGATTTTCCTGCAGGGTTTATGGCCACATGATTCATGGTGCAAACTCCAAATATTGATACAGTAGATGTGTACCTGCTGAATCACTTCTCTTCACGTTAACAGATTCACTGTGAAACTACCTACAAGCCCTACAGCTCCTACACAACTCAATGCTGATGTTTTTCTCCATGGTGACCAAGTTTTGGGGCTCAGAGAGGGTGTTCAGACCCCAGAACAGGCTCCCTGGAGAGGTGTCCGTGGTGTGAGTCCATTGGTGCTGAAGATACATTTGAACAATGCCTTTGCCAACATGGTTTAACTTTTGCTCAGCCCTCAGGTGATCAGGGAGTTGAACAGGATGATTCCTGTAGGTCCCTTCAGACTGAAATCCACCATTAAAAAAAAATTAAATATATATGTTTGGGATAGTTTTCTGTTATTTTCAGCCTAGTGAAAGTATGTTTCCATCCCTCCATCCCTCCATCCATCCATGCAATAATACAGATGTGTGCTTATCTTACTGACACCAAGTGGCCCTTTGTACAAGTTTTACCATGAAAAAAGGGTGTTCAGTTCTGCTCCTCTTGCTGTAAAGAGCAGCTGTGCTGCTGGGCAGAGCCCACTGCCCTCCCCACGGGGGCTCCAGGCAGCTGATGGAATCTTTGCAGTTACTCCAGTGAGAAATGGGTGTTATTCCCTCGGAGTGACTGCTGGAAGTGTTCATGTTTTATCCTCAGTCCCATGGCTGAATGATTCTATGAACCCTTTTGAATCAATCCTCTCTGCAGGTCTGTGTGTAACCACCCAGAAAAACAACCAGAAAACACTTTTTTCTGCTTTGCTGGTTTTTGCTCTCTTTTCAGAGGCAGAACACCTCAGTGCTGGACAGGGGGTGTCCAGCCCCCCAGGCTGGGTGGGCACCAAGGGACATCGTGGAGCAGCCCCTGCTGCTTGTCCCCACCCCAAAGCAATGCAGAGATGCAGAAGCTATGGGGCCAGTGCCCAGAGCCAGGATGTGGGTTCCCTTTGCTTGTCCTGGACTTGTCTTCTGGCATCTCCAGTAATCTGGGAATTTTCTGCTCTACTCTGCTCTCCTGAGAGTCCCCTGCAGTGCTGGGAGCAGTTCTGGGGTACCTGGTACAGGAAGGACATGGGGCTGGTGGAGGATGTCCAGAGGGGGCCATGGAGCTGATCCAAGGGCTGGAGCAGCTCTGGAGCCAGGGAGAGAGTTGGGAGCTGCTGGCTCTCTCCTGCTGATATTTCCCAACCACTGCTACTTGAAGTGTCCATGCCACAGAATTTTCTGTCCTATTTTCTCATGTCCCTCCCTCACCAGCAGCATGACCAGAATGTAGAGGGAGGTGATTCTACCCCTCTCACTCTCATGAGACCCTCAGGGGTCCCCAGCACATGGAGCTGGTGGAGCACATCCAGAAGAGGCCATGGAGATGATCCAAGGGCTGGAGCAGCTCTGGAGCCAGGGAGAGAGTTGGGGTGTTCAGGCTGGAGAAGAGAAGGATCCCATGGGGAGACCTCAGAGCACCTTCCAGTGCCTGAAGGGGCTCCAGGAAAGCTGGGGAGGGACTGGGGACAAGGGCAGGGAGGGATGGGATGAGGGGGAAGGGTTTCCAGCTGGGAGAGGGGAGATGGAGAGGAGATGGGAGGGAGAAATAGTTTGTTGTGAGGGTGCTGAGCCCCTGTGCCAGGTTTCCCAGAGAAGCTGTGGCTGCCCCATCCCTGGCAGTGTCTCAGCCCAGGTTGGATGGGGCTTGGAGCAACCTGGGCTGGTGGGAGGTGTCCCTGGGCATGGCAGGGGGGGCAATGGAGGAGCTTTAAGGTCCCTCCCAAACCAAACCAGTCTGGGATTCAAGGTTTCCACCTCCCTGGGCAGGCACAGGAGTTGCTGGGGTTGCAGCTGCCTGTGGTTGGTGCCTCATTGGCCCTCTGGTCCTATTCTGCTGAGATCAGGTGCTGGATTCCCAGCCTTTGCAGAGCTGTTAAAATGTCCCAACCAATGCTTTATCAGCAGTGTCACACCTGCAAGCTGCTGTGGCCATGTTCTCCTGGTGTTCCCAGCTTCCCAGAGGAGTTCAGAGAGATAATCCTGCCCTTCCTTGCATCCCCATGGGGCTGCTCGTGTCCCTCCTGCCTCCTGGTGTGGTGGTGAAGGCTTCAGGTGACACCCTGATGCTGAAAGGTGCCACGGGTGTGTGTGACTTTTCAACATCTTTAATGAGGGGAGAGAGACAGAAAAAACCCACAATGAAGTCAGCCTTCAGCTCTCAGCTGATTTTCACTGCAATAATATTTTAATGCAATAATCTAGAAGAAAAAAAAAAAAAAAAAAGCAAGCTTCATTTTCAAGAGAAATCATTCAGAATGGGTGAAGTGTTTCACATCTTTGAGCCAAGAGCCTGGGGAAGGGGATGTGGGGTGTCCAGGCAGCCTGCAAGACCAGGTTAGAAACCATCTGGCAGGGTGTTCTTTCCTCAGTGCCGTGAGCTGGATTAAATAACTTCTTGATTGTTTTTCAAGTTGTATACTTCTAGCTTCTAAATTGCTCAAGATGTCTGCAAGTGAGCAAAATTTCATAGAAAATGGTTTTCCACTTTCACCCATCACTAATCACTATACTCGGAGGAACGTGTTGTCAAATAACAGATGGCATATTATTCTAGAAATAACTGATCAACATATGCTCTACTTTATACATAAAGACTACGTTTGAAATATTCAAGAATTATTTCATGTATGTGTAAAGAAATACTGTTTTCAAAAGGCTCAGCTCCCAGAAGGCACAATTAGCACATTCAAATATATAGGTGCAAATCAAAGTTTTGCATCTTTACCCCGTTTCCACTCCTTTGAGGTGTGTCTGCCTTGTCAGAGAATTTCCCTTTGTGCTGAACAATCAGTTTGGGTTAGAAAAATACCCTGTTCTTAATATTATTTGTATTCCATCTGCTCCTACAAATTCAGGTACTGCAGCAGTAGCAGAGGACTTAAAATCCAGCTAGAGAGGATGGTCAGATGGAATTTTTAGACCTGAACTGTCTAGAAAGCCATTTGTGTCCCCCAGGCTGGACACACAGGGGTTATGTAGGATGACACCACAGGAAAAAGACATCAGCTTCTCCCTTTTCTGCCTAAATTTGAATTGCAGCAGTGAATTGCTCCGGGCCCTTGTTTTTCACCCTCTGAAACAGAGAATTGAATGAATTTTAAAGAAAATGTGCCAGAGATCTGCTTTCAGGGAAATCTCTACACCAGGATGTGTGAGTGCATGTCCCTCTCAGAGCCTGTTTGAGGTCCCTTTTGGGGTGACCTCTGTGTCCCCCCCTTCCCCTGAGCATCCCCTCAGGCCCTGCGTGTCCCAGTGCTCAGGGCTGAGCTTTGCCTCTTTCTGCTTCTTCTTCAGAGAGAAATATGAGATAAATATGAGGCTTCAGAGATAAGTATGAGGCTGCTGATGAGTGTGCTTGGACTCCTTGCTGTACCACAGGTCTGTCCCCATGCCAGAGCTGTGTCCCTGCAGGGGATGCTGCCAGCAGCTTGCTTTGCAGGCTCACAAGCCCCTGTGCTGCTAAACCTCAGCATTCTGAGCTTTTTCACTTGAAATACACAAGAGACATTTGTTAGCCACAGAAATGGAAAGCAGAATAAATAACCCAAAGCTCTTGCTGTCACCCAGCACACCCAGGGGCAGCAGCAGAGGAGCTCTAGGGCTCTGCACACCTTGGGTTTGTTAAAATGCCTCCTTCACCCCCAGATCTCTGAGCTAGCCAACTCTGTCAGAGAGCTCCAGGGCAGATCCTCCACTGGGTTTCTTTGGTTTGGTGGGATTTGTCCCCAGCACACAAACCCCTTGTCCCTTTCTGCCACCTCCTGGAGCTCTGCAGCTGGGGGCCTGCTCACCTCCTGATGCCAGGCTCTAACAACCAGGTCCAGTTTTCCTTCCATCCCACATAATCCTGTTCTCCTACTGGAAACATGAATGTGCCTGGAAAAAGCCATTTTATTTTTTTACAGTTTTACTGGGTTTTTTTTACAGTTTTACAGCCAAGTGTTTCTAATCCATTGTGGGACGTATGTGCCCCATGCACTGCACCAAGTGACAAAACCCTCTGCCTTTTGATTTCCAATCTGAGGATTCTCTGTGTCTCCAGACATCAGAAAGGGAACTGCCTGCTGCCCAGCCAGCTCAGGCAGGGAGCTCTGATTTTGGGAGCAGTCTGAGCAGAGGCACTGGTGACAGCCCCATCACAGGACTGGTGCCCTCCCTCTCCTGCCCCATCCCTCCTCCAGGCTGTGACATTCTGTAAATAATCCAGACTTGGAAGCCAGCATGGGAACCCTGTCCTCTTGTAGCCCTTTTGCTGATCCCCTGGCTCTCAGGTTGTTTCAGTTATTTCAGTTTTCCTCCTGTGTTGGCCATGGGATTGTCAGATGTGGAAAGTCCTGGTTTCTGGGCAGAAGGCTAAAAGTCCACTCAGGCTTCATCAGGATCGTGTCTGCACGCTGGAACAGTTAATGGAACCTTATATTCCTTGCATGGGATATTTTTCACTCAAAAACCTGGCAATAATGTTGGAAAAATAATGTTGGAAAAAATCAAAACTCACCATAGCCTAGAAAGCAAAAGTACAAAACACACCAAGTCATCAACCTATAGGACAAGACATTTTTTATAGGAAAATACCAACAGGCATGATGGGAGCAGTGGAGGTGGAGCATGGGAACAGCTTTACATGAGGAAATATTCTTTGTGGGATATTTCTAGTGAATACCCAGCAAAGGACACATTCTTAGACAGAGACCAGTAAAAAAATCTAGAAAAAGGCTATGAGAAAAAAAAACACTGAGGAGACTTTTCTTCTAGCAGCTGCTTGGAATTTACAGGCAGTTGTGTGGTGCTTAACATCCACCAGTGGATCTGTTTTTCCTGAGGTGGTCTGGGCCTTTTGAAACTCCTTAGAATTTGGTTTCTGCAATAGTCTGTGGGGGAGTGAATTCCACAGCTTAATTATGCACTATGTGATTAACTCCCCCTTTAGCTTTATTTTCAGCTTAATGTCTAATGATTTCACAAGATAAATTGTAAGCCATGTAATAAAATATTGTTTTTACTCTTTGTGTCTCCTGGGCCCCAGAGTTTGTCTCCCTGCTCTGCCACATCCCATCCCTGAACATTTCTTCTGCGGGCTGCACAGAGTTGGTCTGTTTGAGCAGCTGGCAATGAACCTACCCATTTTATTCTTTTTCAACAATTTATTTCATTTTCCCTGGTTCCTTTTTCCCACCTTCTTGTTTGCCAGCAGTTTGCCCCCCGTCCCCCAGTATTCTTTGGCTTGTATCACCTTTTGCAGTAGTGAAATTTTGTAATTTAGCTGAGTTATTTCTAATTATATAAAAGTATAATTTCTAAATAATTTCTATAATTTCAAAATTTCTATTTTTATTATAATTTCTATAATTTCAAAAGTATATAATTTTGAGCAGATTTTATTAAATCTGACTTTCTTGTCATTGCCATGTTGAGGACTTTGACCTTGGAGTTATTTTGTAATGAGATGAGAACAAGTGACACTGTTGTGGGCCCACTTCCAAGTAGCAAAATTTCAAAGTGATTGATAAGTGTATAAACACAGGGGCCTAACCTGACACAGCCAGCAGTGATAACTCAAAGAAGGGAAAGAGAGAAGAGTGTGGAAGAATTCTCTGGCTTTTATCCTTTCTCTAAAGGGAGAAAACACCACCTCAGGACTGCAGTCCCCAGCAAACACATTTCTCTGAATTCCCTGGGTGAGGAATGAAGATTTAGCACTCAGCAAACGCAAACTCATTTCCACAAAATGTCAAACAAGGAGATGATCTCTCTCCCCAAAGGACTACTTCTGAAATATGAAACAAGAGGCAGAGGATAAATCCAGGAGCAGGCAGAGGAGGCTGCAGAGGGGCTGAGCAGAGCAGCCCCCAGCCCTCAGCTCCCCAGCTCCACCTCCTCAGGCTGCAGTTCCATCCTCAGCCCAATTCTTGTCCCCTGAAGGTGCAGGTGCACAGCTTGGGCAGGCACTGAGCTTCCCTTGCTGCCACCCCTCCTCCCCAGCACCAGCTTCTGGCAGCCTCCTCCAAAAGAGGAGTTTGGGGTTTGCTGTGGCACTGCAGGGGCCAGGCTGTGGGCAGAGGGGAAGGAGGGGAAGGAGGGGAAGGAAGGAGCATCCCTGCAGCCCCTCCATCCTGCTCTGGCTCCTGGAAGAGCACTGAATCCCATCCTCATGGCTGAGGAGCTGGAGGTGAGTGGGAGGGGGTGCTGGGTTTGGGGGGCTGTGCAGCAGCAGGGATATGGACACATCCCTCACCCTGGGGGCAGAGCAGGGGGGGATTTGACTTGGGAAGGCTTGAGAAGCCCATAGGTGATGTGTGCAGTGTTTTCTGTGGCTTTTCTGAGAGAAAGAAGAATATTGGGTGTGTACTTTCCTCCCTGGTCAAACACCCACAAAAGTTCAGATCCCCCCGGGGGTAACTGGAGCCTTGGCAAAGGAAGGAGGAAATTGCATGTTTTTCTCCAGCAGCATTTTTGGAAATGTCTGACGTCCTCTGTGCTCCCTTGCAGTCTGGATAACCCCCCAGTACTGGAATTTCAGTGGCCTGGGACCTTCCATCAGGTGGGTGCTGTTGCCCTGAGTGGCTTTGTCAGCTTTTGTCTGTACACAGCTCATCCTGCACAACCAGGTATAATGGCATCTTTACTCAAGATATTAGAAAGAAATAGTATTTGTTGCAAGAAAATGAAAAAAAAAACCCAACCACAAACAAACCAACAAAACACCACCAAAGGATCCCTGGTGTTTGGCACAAACCCACTGGTGCCAAACCCCCCACTGTATTAATGTGAATTTCTTCTACTAATGTGAATTTCTTCCTGTGTGAGGGAACCCCAGCCCTGGTGGCAGCTGGAGAGATGTCACCTGGGAGTCCAGTCACCTGCAGACAAAGTGCTGTGATCTCTCCCTGTCTGGAGAACAGAGAATTCAGCTGCTAACAGTCTGAATTTCACAGGAACTTGCAAGTCCCTCCCAGCCCAACCCGTATGGGACTGTGTGGCTCTGGGACCCCAGCACTGCAAAGCAAGGGGATGGCAGCTGGGTGGACAAAAAGGGAAGGACAAGAAGGAGTCTGGGGTCCCAGGGGCTGGGGTAGCACCCTTGGGTGAGGCTGCTGAGGCTGCTGAGCTGCTCCCTTGGCGTGGGGCTCCCTTGGAGGCTCCCATCCTCCCTCCAGCTGGCCAGGAGAGCAGCACTGGTGTCACCAGCTGGCACCAAACCACTCCTCCTCCTGCCTTGCCTTTCCCTGGGGTGTTCTGGGGTTTTTCTGTCTCCCTGGGCAGGTGGGAGGGGAGGGCAGAGCTCCCCATGCAGAGTGTGCTCAGCACCATCCATCCCTGCTGAGCCCAGCAGGATGCTCCTGCCGGGGCTGCTCTTTGTGCTGGGTACCCAGCCCAGGGGCTGTAGCCCAGAGTTTTTACTGCTCCACCTCCTCACTTGGTTCCTTAGGCATTTTTTCCTTTCCAGTAATTTAGTGTTCTTCTGTTCTTAATTCACAAAAACAAATCTTTTTTTAACCAGTGGCTCTATTATACCTCTATGTGTACATGCTGATTTAGAATTAATAAAACCTTGATTATGTACCATAAGAGGTAGGGTTTTGTTTGCACTGAGATTTGAGTGGAAATTTGTTTCTATACTTCTTTTATCCAAATTATTATTACTTTTTTTTGTCCTACTGATGTAACAGATGTTACATGCTGTATGAGCAGTAATATTTAACTGTGACTGAGCATATTAAAAAGGGATTTTCAGCTGTACAAGAGCACCAATGAGGGACACAGTTCATCCACATCTTTGGAGGCAGCCACGGGGTTCTTCATATTGTTTTTAGGAATTGTGCATGTAGGTGTGCAGGATTGCTAGGGAGCAGGATTGGCTCATGAATCCATTTCCCCATCAGCTGCAGACTGTGAGCAGCCACCTCTCCCCAAAGCTTCTGAGCAGATTTATTTCTCCAGAACCAGCAGAGCAAAACAAACAGGCCGGGAGGTGAGCTAAAGGTTTGTCAAACCCTAATTAATTTGGCAATGAAATCTCAGAGTCACAGCTTGGTTTGGGTGTGAAGGGGCCTTAGGGAGCAGCTGTGGGGTGCTGGGGGGTTCTGGTGACCTCACAGTGCTGGAGGGTTCTGCAGGGCAGGGTGGGCAGAGGAAGGATCCTGCCCCACACCACCACCCTCCCCTGGCCCACAGCACCAGGAACCACCCCTTAGCCCCAGCCATGAGGAGCTGCAAGATGCTCTGCCCCAAGGGGCTCTGCTGAGGAGTGTGGGGTTGTGCTGTCAGCCCTTCCCAGGGCAGGGGGAGGAGGAGGAGGAGGGTCCTGCCTCCGTCAGCCCCAGGCCAGCAAGGGGACAGGAGCAGGAACCACCCCTTCAAACCACCCCTTCAGCTGAGCTTGAAGCAAGAAGAAGAAGAAACCTTGAAGTTCCCTGATCAAAGATCCCAGAGCAGCAACCAATAAAGGGGTAAACAAGAGGGAAACTGCAGAGAAGACCCTGGAAAGAGCTGCACCAGAGAGGCAGAAGGCACAGAGGAGCAGGCAGCAGGTGTGGGTTCAGCAGCACCAGCACAGCACCCAGCACCCAGCACCCAACAGGACCAGAGCCAGCAGGTGATGACTGAGGACTGGGGGTACGGGACTGCCAGGAGGAGACTTCACACAGTGGGATGAGTGACACCTTTCAGCATCCTGACTGCATTGTGAGTTTTCCTCAGAGTCAAGAACATTGGGACGAGGATTTTGGGCTAGAGACAACCTGCGGACTTGGCTGGGAGCAGGAATCTCCATGGGAAGCATCCCAGGAATCTTTTGGGCAGGACTCCTGGCATTACCCCCCCTGTGTGCCCCGGAGGAACAGGTGCCAATCCCAGGGAGCAGATTCCTGCCCAGAGTACGAGCCCCATCAGAACAGTTGGCAGGTCCTGTATCGGACCTCACAGCTCAACATGGACTCCCAGAAAAAAATAGAACCAGGGCGGAAGATACCCTACAGCCCCGAGGAGGGGGTGCCCTGGACCAGCCTCAGAACAGCCAGACAATTAACCAACAGGAGCCAGCAGACGAACCAGGTTGGTCCCAAGAAGGTTGTGGAACATATCATGAGGGGCCCTGAGGATAAATCTGAGAGCATCAGGGACACACAGAATAAACTGGTGATCACAGTGGGGGAGGAAATCTCAGAGAGCACCCTGAGTATGCTTCAAGAGCAGAAACAGAAACCCCAGGACCAGGATTTTGGGCTGGAGCCAACCTGCAAGCCCGGCTGGGAGCAGGAATCTCCCTGGGAAGCATCCCAGGAATCTGCTGGGCAGGAGTCTGGGCATTACCCCCCTTGGGTGCCCCGGAGGGACAGCTGCAAGTCCCAGGGAGCAGACTCTGATCGGGGGTGCTCGTGTTGGCAGAACTTCTTGCACGTCCTGTATTGGAACTCAAAGGTCAAAGAAGCCCAAGCGAGAACAGAGCAAGGGCAGAAGATGCCCTACAGCCCTGAGGAGGGGGTGCCCTGGACCAGCCTCAGGACAGCCAGAGAATTAACCAACAGGAGCCAGCAGACGGGTCAGCCTGGTGACGAGAAGGCTCCCGAGGATGTCCTGAAGAGCCCCGGGGGTAAATCTGAGAGCAGCATGGATGCAGAGAAGAGCTCAGTGAAGAGGGCAGAAAAGGAACCTTCTGCCCCTGGTCCTGGGCCAGCAGGACGGGCAGGGCTGGCATCACGGCGTGGCAGCCAGGCCCGGGGACAGGAGAGCCCGGGCAGCAGCCAGCAGGAATCAGAGAAGGAGTCGTGGCATGACACCAGGTCAGAGTGGGAACAGGGCTCACAGAGGAGCAGCCAGCAGGAGCTGAGGGTGAAGCCGGGAGGTGGCAGCCAGCTGGTGTCCAGGCAGGGCTCACAGGGTGGCAGCCGCCTCTCACTGAGACAGAGCTCACGGCGGAGCAGCCAGCAGCTACCGGGACAGCAGTCACGGCCTGGGAAGGAGGAACTGGGGCAAGCTGGCAAGAAGAGTCAAGTTTATAGGTGTCCCTATGATGGCAGCCTGCAGCTGGTGCTCCAGGTGGAGTGTGGCAAGTTCCAGGAGATTGAGCTGGTGCTGGAGGAACAAACTGCTGAGCCCTGGGGGGAAAGGGATGAGGGGAGAGCAGAAGAATGCAAGGTGCAGCTGGACCAGAGCCCCCCGGCTGGGATGGGGGGAGTGGAGAGGATGTATGGCTGCCTGTCTCTGGAGGGAGGCACCTCCGTGGGCAGAACTGAGAAAATCCTCATCAACTACAACGAAGAAACGGGCAACACCGTCGTCAGGAAAATCCAGGAGAAGGGAGAGTGCCCGGGCTGGCAGCAGGAGCAGCGGGCAGGGGGCAATGCTGTCCCCCAGGTGTGTGATGCAGCAGATGCAGAGAGGCTGCAGATGATGGGACAGGAGCCCTGGCAGGCTGCTGGGGCACAGAAAAGTGGAGAAGTTGCCTCGGATCCCCCGACTGCCACCCCCAGCCCCGGAGGTTTGCGGAACATGGCTGTGTCCATAGAAGTGGTCCACAAGGCTCAGCAGACACAAAGCGTCGTTTCCCTCGATGAAGGGCTCAGCATGAGGAGAAAAACAGGCAAATTCCTGAGGAGTAGAAGCCAACAGACAAGTGCCTCCAGCCTGAGGAAGAGCAGCTTCCCGGGATGCTGCGGCAACGGGAGGGTGGCCAGAGGCTACAGCTGGGGGGAGCAGGAGCCCTGGGCTCAGCCCTCAGACACGGATGTGCCAGAACTTCAAATCCACGTGTCCCAGGGCAGTGGCCGCTGCCTTCTCATGGCTGGCAGGGAGCAGCTGGAGAAATCCCAACACTAGCCCCAGAGGCACGGAGGGGCCGGGCTCAGGATTGCAGAGCCTCCAGGAGGAGCTGGGTGACAAAAAACCCTGTAGCCTGAAGAGTAACACGAATAATTCTCCCTGGAAAATGGAAATCTTTCTCTTCTGCCAGCTTGGGCTGTGATGCTGTTAGGAAGATCATCCCTACATCATCCTGTGTAACAGATTCTTCTTGACACGCGTTAGGAAGGGGGGAGATGTTCACCTTCTGGCTGCAAAACTCTCCTCAGAGGGTTTGTTTTGGTTTCTACCAAGCTCATCAGCAAGGCTGCAGCAAGGTCAGGAGCTGCAACACCCCCGGGGGAGGAGTGGCAGCAGGGAAGAGGCACTTGCAGGTGATGGGGAAGAGGAGCAGAGAGGCATGGGCCAGGGTGCCCTGAAACTGTCATCTGGGGCAGGGAAAGAAGAGGAAGAAAAGTGATGACTAAAAGTAACAGCACAGGTCCACAGAGCATAGAGAAAAAAATAAAAAAAAAATGCAAACCAGCCCCAGTTACTCAGCCTCATCACCTGTGTCTGCAAGTCCAAGTCCTGTATCACCCCCTGTTGTCCTGGGAAGGATGTTTGCTCTCCAGTGGTAGCTGGATTTGCACTTTAGCAGCCTCCACCATGGGCTACAGCTGGAGAAGAGGCCCCACTAATATCCAGCTGCTGGGTCCTCATCTCCTGAAGTGGCCCCACTTGTCCTTCTTATTCATTTTTGTACCCCTTAATGGGGAAAAAATGCTTTCCTTTCTCTTGTGCTTTGCTCAGGTGATGAAAACTTCAGGAGAGCAGCTCTGTCTCTCTCTGCTCAGGTGCAGCACTGAAAACAAACATCTTCTAAACCCAGCGGAGACCTTTGGCTGAATCAAAAGATGCCCTGAATTACTATTCTGTTGAGAGATACTTTTCTCTCCAGACCAGACTCCAGCACCCTCTCCTTCACTGGCAGCTGGGACAGGGGGAAAGGGATGGGGGGAAGCTCAGCACAGAAAGAAATCAGTAATGCAACCCCAGAGCAAAGCCTGGCTCACCACCTCCATCAGATCCAGAAGAGAATCACCAAATCACAGAGTGGTTTGTGTTGGAAGGGACCCTGAGCACCCATCTGGCCCAGCACCCTGCAGTGAGCAGGGACATCAGCTCAGTCAGGTTGAACATTGGAACAGAAAAGCAAATACAGAGCTTGGCTCACACCAGGCATCAACAAAGTGAGCAGGCTTTATAAAATAGTCCATCCCATCCTAATCCTGTCCTATACAAAAGGTCCCTTTCTCCCTCCCTGCCCTTGCTCTGCAGTCCTGGAGGATTTAGTTCTTTCCTAAAGCTCCAGCTCCCCAGTTCTTAAGGAGCTGTGAGCTTCTTACCCTGCAACACCTCTTCTCAAAGGCTGCTCTAAATCCAAAGCAAACCCTCTGCTTGTAACATCAAGCTTTAAAACACAAATCCTAAAGTCTTAGATTCCAGAAAGAAAACAGAAAATCCCACGAGTTACTGTTGGGTTTGGGTTTTTTTTTCAGATCCTGTGACTTCAAGCCAATTTAATGAACACTGGCAGCCTTTTGACTTAATTTCATGCACTTAGATGTGGCTTTTTTTCTGACTTGGGCTACCTAGTGCTTGTGGGTTCCTTTCTTGAACCTGTAATTTTATGTTTTTATGGATTTTAAAGGAAATTTTCTGCAGCACTGCACTATGGCTCTTTGAAGTGGGGGATTCAGGGGGAACTGAGCATAAAGGTATAGTTCTTGTTGGAAACCCACACCTTACTTTAAAATGCAAGTCCATGGGATGTTTTGAAGCTCTGTAAAAGACAAAATGTTAGGAACTTGTAGCAGGAGATGAAATAACTAGATATATACAAACCTAAGCTAGAAACTATAACTGTGAAATACAAAACCATTTCTGAACGAGGGTCCCTGGGTTGCTGCCAATCTTCTAGGTATGTCACAAGCTGCCACTGCTGGACCTGTACCCTGCAGCTTTAAGCTGAGAGCTCTGTTTATAAGGCAGTTTCCACCAGCCTGTGGGCAATTATTGCTGCTTTGTGGGACCCAGCTGCATCTGGAAGCCAGTGCCTCGATCCATCTCCCATAAAATTATCTTGTCAGCAAACAATGGCAGTGCCTGAGCAGGTGCTACACAGTCCTTTCCCCAAATATTGGTGCAGAATAATATTGTTGTGGAGTTTACAATCAAACTGGCAACGCAGAAGGTTGATGTGTTCTGGGGAGATGGGAAGCATCACGAGCAGTTGGGCAGGAGGAGCTGAGCTGCCAGGTCCCTCAGCTCAGCAGACATTTGCTGCCTGAGCTTTTGTTGGTTTTCAGCCTTTCCTGTGCTCCTGATTCTTCATCTGGGGTGGAACCCACCAACCCACCTGCTGAAGAAATCCACATCCACTGGTCAAAGCTCTTCCAGCCCATCTGCAGAGATGCCCAATGGTGAAGTGCCCAGACACCAGCAGTTCTTTGGGCTGACAGCTGCTCCTCCAGGTGACACTGAGCCAGTGCTGGTGGCCAAAAGGCATCAGGAAGGACATTTGGCACTGTCCCATCACACCTGTTTCACACTATTAAAGCTGATGTGACCATAATGGAAGCACAAATGAGCTGGAGCCCGAGCTCTTCATCAGCTGAGCCCCTCAAAGTTCATTATTCCCAGAATTAGGATCTCCAGAGAATTCCTTGCAGATGGATTTCTTCAGGAAGGAAACATCATCTTCTAGTTTGCATTGTGGCTACTGGAAGACACGTTGTAAAAAGACCCTGTAATTGTTATATTCTTCCTGCTCCATGCCTTCTCTCATGTGTAAAATGATCTTACAAAGACTTTGGTTTAGTTAAGACTTCAGAATTGTCAGGGAACATCCTGCACTGCTCCAGGCAGAGCTTGGAAAATTCATGCTATCCATAATTCCAGGTCAAAGCAGCCCAAGGATTTTAACAATGAAGTGTTGTAAAGTGTATAAAATTTTCTTAGGACTTAAAATATGATTTGCCTTGTGAAGCAGGGATTTTTGGGAATGGCTTGCTCTGCTGGAGTGACTGATCCAGGAGCAGCTTCTGTATCAGCTGCCACAGGTTGGTGGGGTGACAGTGTAGCTGTTGTCAGGTTTGCTGGTGTCACTGGGCTGGCCCAGAACCACCCCAGCTCCCCCATAGTGAGGGGACCCTGTGCTCAGGGTGGGCTCTGCCAGCCAGGGTGCAGGATCCTCTTTTTCTGGAGGTGGGTGGGAAGTTTCCCAGTGATTGACATTCAAAGCAAGGAATTCAGGTTCATCCCAATAAAGAGGGACTGATTAAAGTATCCATGGGATTATTCCTTTGCAGCTGGCAGCTGAGACACATTAATTGGCAGTGCATCAGATTTTGATTTGAAGGACCCTCTCACAGCTGGAATTTATTGCAGGTTCTCCAGCTGAAGTTGAGAGGGGAGTGAAAGGAGCAGAGTTAATTACTGAGGTTTCTACAGAAAGGCAGGAGGAGGATGCAGCCTGTCACCTGCCTGTCCTAGGGACAAAGCTTCCAGCACTGAGAACTCTTCCTGTTTCATGAATTCCATCAGAAAACTCCCTGCCTTCTCTGAGCATCTCTCCCAAGCCCCTGTACCCTTGAGCTCTGCCTCTCATCCAGGTGAGAGGAGATGTTCCCAGGAGCTTGTCCCAAACCCTGGAGCCTCAGACTGGGGGTGCTGGGCAGGGGGAAAGCTGTGTGCTTGGTGCTGGCAGGAGCTGAGCCCCAACACTGGCACAGGTGACAAGAATGATGGATGGAGGCTTCAGAAGTTTGCTTTAGCTGTTGTGTTGGTGAGCTCTCAGGTGAGTGAGGAGGGAAGGGTTTCACTTATTTCAGAAGTTGGGAGTGGTTGGATATTACCCCTTGGAAATAGCTGTTTAAAAATTAGGGTTGTTTTTCTGAAAATGTGATGGATGCACATTCCTGGAGGGCTGCTCCTTGTTACCAGTGTCTGCTGGAACAGCCAGGGCTCTTCAGTGAGCCCAGCAAAAACAAACTACTAGTCAGGAATTAGAGGAGCAACTCAGTATTCCTTCTTCTGCTTACTTGAGCTCAGGAAAATGTTAGTTGATGAGAGCTCAGGAGCAGGGGGTGACAGGAGGCACGAGAAGGTTTGTGCAGTCTGCTCTCCCAGGGGACATCTCAGAACCCTGCTCCTTTGCAAAGGGACTTGGGATGTGCCTTGGCTGTGACCTCTGAGTCAATCAAAGGGGAGCAGATTTCTGTGTTTAAAGCTCCAGGCAAGGTGGTGGAGGGTGCAGCACAGAGGAAGGGTCTGGAGAACCTGGGATGAAAAAGAGGAGGAGTGAAATCTCCTTCCCTGCAGTGTGGCTCAGGGACGAGGGGACATTTGGGGGCCCTGGGAGAGGGACAGCCCAAAGCAGAGCTCTTTAAGTCTGTGGGTCCTGTCTCTGTGCAAACCATTCTGTGGCTGCAGCTCCTGGGGTGCCAGGAAGGCAACACAACTTACTGCTGCAATGATCTGCTGCATTTATTTAAATTTAGAACTAGGAATTTAACTCTGCTTTGGTGAGGCATCTGTTTGCATTTCTCTCTGTTACCTTCACAGCATATTCAAAGGGATGGGGATGGCCTCCCTGTGTCTCCTTAGAAAACACAGCTTATTCAGCTGCAATTCAATCCTGCCTGGATTTGTAGCAAAATAACAAGCAATTTATTTTGCAGAGCAAGGTTTTATAGGTTTTTTGTTGTAATTGGCACATGAAGATGTAACAGAAAGGCACCCAGCTTATGCCACTTTATCTGGCTCCTGCAATTTTCTTCTGTGAGCTGATTGCTAGCACATTGCAGTGGTACCTTCATTAGCTGCCTTTGAACCTCCCTGGCTGGAACCACAAGGCAATCATCCTGGGAGCAAGGGATGGAAGGAGCTCTGTTTGGTTTTCTTTTACATAATATTTCAGGCAGTATCCCAGAAGTGAGGGTGGGAGTGGCTTCTTTCCCCTCCTATTTCTGAACGCAGATGGGAGGTGAGATCTTGACCTGTAAATCCCAAATCACCATCTCCCTTTGCCAGGAGAAAATCATGGAGGGAAGGGCCCTGACTCAGCTGCACTGGCTGTGCAGTGCTCTGCAGCAGGAGGAGGAGGGAAATTTGCCTCTTGGAATGTCTGGGAAGGAGCAGACCAGCCCTATGAGTCTCTGTCAGGGCCTGATGGATGGCCATGGGATTCCCCCCACAATTCCCAGCTCTGCTCCAAGTTTGCATTCTGTCTAAATGAGATTTGCACCTCCAGACTCATTTTTCTTTCTAGTTCACTGTCCTCTCCCAACTCAAAGCCTCTTGTAGAGCTGCTGCCCTAATGGGACACTGAGGTTCCATGGGACAGAACTGGTGAGCTCCTCCAGGAGGGGATGGAGCACCCTGGCAAGGAGCTTGGGCACTGAGTCCCCACGGGGGAAATGGCACCTGAACCCCAGAGACCTGCAGTGGCAATGCTGCCTGAGAAGGTGCTCAAGAAGCTGACTCTAGACAAAACCTGGTGGTGGGAAGAGATGAGAGGGGGACAGAAGGGTGCTGGGTGAGCTGAAACCTCCCTCGTAGAGAAAAAATAACTAACGGAGGTCAGGAACTCAGTGAGGTTGGCCCAGCACCTCTGCAGTGTGCTCAAGTGTTGCCTTCATCAAGGTTGTTGAATAATTAAGGCAGATTTATTTCACTTTTGTGGTTCATTATATTTCCATGATTTCTCATCTGCCTGCCTCAGCTTCTGACTGAGGAACAGACAATTAATTGTGGAGCCTGGGAGGCTCAGGCAGTCCCTGAGTCAGGGATGGCTGATGCTGGGCTCTCCCCAGCTCTGCTCTTGCTCCCCCACCTGTGGGAGACATCAGGATTAACAAAAACACAGCTCCATCTGACACCTCCCACCAGCCCAGGGTGCTCCAAGCCCCATCCAACCCCAGACACTGCCAGGGATGGGGCAGCCACAGCTTCTGGGGACAGAGGAGAGGGACAGCTGTGACAGCAGCTGAGCCAGGGACTTGCTACAGAGCCTGGGTGAAAAAATGCTTCTACACTCTTGGACTCTAAACCCTGAAACTGCCTGGAGCAGTTTCTGCACCAGAGCAGTCTGTCCAGTCTTCTGACTTACGGTGTGTCAGGAAAACCCCTCTATGTTCAAATCTGCTTTTCCAGTTCTCACCAGTCTGGGCAGTGGCTCTGCTGGGCACAGCAACCCCCCTCAGCATCCCCACTCTGCTCCCAGCCCTGGGGAGGGGGCTGCAGGGCAGTATCCTGGTGCTGACCCTCACCAACCTTCTACCTTTAGCTAACCAAATCTTTGTGTGCAGCCTCCAGTGCCCCCTTCTCATGCTCCCCAGGAGGAGAGGTGTCTGGCACAAAGCTGAATACAGGTAATGCCAGCCAAGCATGGGGAGGAACATCTTTACTTTGAGGGTGGCAGAGCACCCAGAGGCTGCCCAGAGAGGGGCTGGAGTCTGTGTCCCTGGGGATGTTCAGAAGCCCCTTGGGTGCCATCCTGTGCCACCTGCTCTGGGTGACCCTGCCCTGGCAGGGGGGTTGCAGTAGGTGATCTCCAGAGGTCCCTTCCAACCCCTGGCACCCTGTGGTTCTGGGATGGTTGGCATCCTGTGGGACCCTTCCTCTGGCTCCTCTGCTGCCTCTGTGGGGAACAAGGCTTAAAACTGTCCCTGTGCCTGGAACTCAGCAGACATAAATCCCACTCTATGCAGTCATGAGTGCAGGCAGGTGTCATTTTGCAGTCAAAAAGCTTCTATGCATGTTTGTTAAATAGTTCTAAGGGGTATTTATCAGTAGCTGTAAAAGGAGTAACCAAAGCCCCGAGAAGCTCCTACCTGCTGGCCCCAGAGGGAAGTGTCTCTCCAGGGATGCAGTCCTTCCAAGCAAGGGTTGCATCTGCTGCCACCTGTAGAGGCATGGACCAGCTGTGGGCCTAATCCAGGATTCCTGGAATGAAAGGGAGGTTTTGCAAAGCCTCCTGAACCTGAGAGCTTGAGCTCTCCCCTCTGCCTGAGCTGAGGAGCAGTGTGTCCCAGCGGGGAGCCCCAGGGAACCCTGAGCTCCATGGAGGTGAGCTGGCTGGAAAAGCTTCACCCAGGACATGAACCCTATGGACATTTCTGGAGCTGGAGGAATGCTGGAGTCATCTGGCTGGTTTGCTCAGGCCCCCTCAGCCTATTTGGGTTGGATATTAGGAAAAAACCTCTTTACTGAAAGTGGTGGACCATTGGAACAGGCTGGAGTCACCATCCCTGGAGGTGTTCAAAAAACGTGTAGAGGTGGCAATGTGAGAGATGGTTTGGTGAGGACGGTGGTGTTGGGCTGGCAGTGGGACTCAGTGACATTTGGGGTCTTTTCCAGCCTTTGGTAAGTGATGATTCCATTCCCTGGTTCTCTGCTGGGGGGGCCATGGGCTGCATCCCAGCAGAAGTTGGCTCCCAGCTCTGAGGACTGCATCCCAGCCTGAAAGGCTGCAGAAGACTTTCCAAAGGAAACAAAACAAAACAAAACTTCACTGAGAAATCACATTGTGGATTCATAAAGAGTTGGGAAGTTAGAGCTGCTTCTTCACAGCTCTTCTCTCCTGGCTGTCAAGCAGGAGGCAGATAACCCCAGCCCTCGCTGCCACCATCCCCATTACAGAGACCTTCACAGGGGGGTGAAGCATTCTTCAGTGGTTCTGCTGGAATATCAGGCACAAGCAGAGTGCTCAGTACCCTCTGTGAAAGCTTTTGAATGTATTTTGGTCTTGAGTAATGACTGGTTGTTGTTTCTGCTGCGAGAGGCTCTGAGCTACTTGAAGGCTGTTGTGTAACATGTTTTATTAGCAGCACATCAGAATGTTTGGCAAGCAATAAATTACATGTCACTGTGTTGCCACGATATTGTTACTGGGATGAGAGCTTGAGGATAGCTTCAGCTGTCTCCAGAGTGGGTTTATTTTTTTTTTTGGTAGCCTCTGCCCTCGGTGTCAGGGTCACCCCTGTGCCCTCTGCACCCTGCCCAGGTCCCCACTCTGCTGCTGCTGGGAAGCACTGGTGCAGGAGGTTAGGGACACCAGTATGGGATCTGGTTAGCTTGGGAGGACATGGCTCATGAAATAAAATTCAAGTGCAGTGAGGGGCATGAGTTATTAAAGTGTTTGTTGGTAAGTGATGGCTTTAGGAAAGGTCTTGCTGGCTGTAACAGGACAAAGTGTTGGCAAGGTGACTGCCACAAGCTGGTGACCCATTGCTCCTGTCCTCTGTCAGACACACAGTGACACAGGCTCCTCTGCCTCACTGAGCAAGTGGCTGCTGGGGTGGGGAGAAGATGGAGACCTCTGTTTTTAGGTGAGCAGGCAGGTCTGTTCCTTTACTCTTCCTCATACATGGTTCTTGAGGAGGCTTTTGGTTGTCTGGACAGTAACTCACTGTAATTATGAGTGAGTTATAGACTTATCAGACACTAAATATTCATTTACTCCTTTCTCAGGCAGCTGCAAACACAGCTTGCAGGCTGAGAAGCCAAGGTGTCCCTCAAACCTGATGGGGGGGGGGTGTGCTCCCCAGCCCAGTGCCCCAGTGATGAATTACTCTTCCCCCAAACTTTATTTTCAGGCAGCAACAGTGCTGACACCTTACTAGGGAGAGATGCTTTCAGCTATTCCAGATGTTCCAGATCCCAGGTTGCTTGGGAGTAGGGGTCAGTGGAGATGCCCCTGGCTCCTCCCTGCCCTGAGTGCTCCTCAGAGCCAGTCCCAGCTGCAGCCTCCTCCCCAGGAGCTGGCTGGATGCTGAAGGGAAAAAGCAGCTGAGTGTCTCTGGCATTTTAGAACGATGTCCCTTTTTTTTCATCCTGCCTAATTTAATGTGTGGCTCAGATGTTCCTGTCTGAGAGCTGTGATGGATCTTGCCTGTGCCATGTAAATGCTCTCTGGTCTGTGCAGCTCTGCGAGCAGCTTGTAGCTATTCATGCCTGGAAATAAAATATGAGTGTCTTTAAATCCTCCCCTTTACATCTTTCGCAGCACTTATTAGTGAAACCAATGTATTTTTTGGCAGTCTCTGCTATTACTTTGTGACTATTTGTGTTTAACTAATAGCCTTTCTTTTCCCCCCAAAGTCTTCTGCTCTGCTGAGGCCGGGGCAATGCTCAGCCCTGCAGTTTGCTGTCGTGGCACAGCCTCATTAGGCTGATGCATTTGAACACACATACTAATAAGGCTGTGATAAGAAGAAAGATACTTTATTTTCTTCCTCCCCGGGGCTGCCACTCGGAATAAAACCCATTGCCAAGGGCGGGTGGAGGATTTCAGAGGCAGCCCCAGGAGGGGAGGGGGAGGCAAAAGGTGCTGGAGGCTCCGTGGGGCTCTGGGGAAGCTGCTTGCCTGCAGGAGCCACACTCCCACCCCCTCTGCCCACTTACCCCTGGCTCTGCAAAAAAATAGATTTCTCAGGTAGGACTTGTAAATTCGTAATTAACTCCAGGTCCATAATTTCCAAGAGTGGGCTGGTGAACTGCTGCTCAGAGAGCACTAAAAATAGAGCTACAGAGCAGCCCCACACCAGCTGATGAGCTCCCTCACATTAAATGTTTAATTAACAAAATTTTACTGCATTACTCGTGGCTGTTTCTTCAGTCTACTACTGTGTTACACCACTGATACTAAGAAGCCTGCACTTGTTTCTTCACGTTTGTCAAGAGCCTTAACTTGGATTTTTTTTTGTAGAACCGATGACATTGATGGATTTTTTTCTTTGTTTTTCTTTCTTTTGTAGTGGGCTCTGGAGAAGGTTTTCCTTTCTTTCTCATTATAATGGAACCATTGATTTCTTTTGAGGCACTGACTGTATAAATCTAAGAGCTCTCACAACACCTCATTCCAGCTTTAACAGTCATCCCGGTTTTTGTGTTTAGAAAACAGGGATGCTGTGGAGTTGCATGGGGGCTGTGTGTGAGGGAGCCCCAGCCCCTGGCTGCCCGTCAGGATGCTGCTGCTCATCCTGGGGATGCTGCTCCCTCCCTCCTGTTTCTCTGCCCTGGAGCAGTGCTGGCTCTGACACTGTCATTCCTGAGCTGCTGCCCATTTCCTTGGGGCTGCTCTTTTGGGGGTGAACCAGGTCAAATGAGGAGAGCCCTGAGGAGAGAGCAAGCTGCAGGTCGGTTGTGTTTGGGTGAAATGCAGCTGTGTGTCTGTACCTGAGCCATTGGGAGTCTCCTCTTTTCTTTTGCTTGTCCTGAAAATATCCAGGACTCCTGCCTACAGCTGGAGGCCAGTGGGTCACTGATGATAAATGTGTCCCTTCTGGAATTATGGTCCTCATAAATAAGGAGCCTGGGCTGTACCTGGCTGCTCTCCTGGGGGCACCAGGTTCCTTGGGGACCTGCCTACAATGGAACAGTGGCACAGCTTGGTGGCATCCCTCCCTCCCTCCCTCCCTCCCTCCCTCCCTCCCTCCCTCCCTCCCTCCCTCCCTCCATCCCTCCCTCCCTCCATCCCTCCCTCCATCCCTCCCTCCCTCCATCCCTCCCTCCATCCCTCCCTCCATCCCTCCCTCCATCCCTCCCTCCATTCCTCCCTCCATCTCTCCCTCCCTCCCTCCCTCCCTCCCTCCCTCCCTCCCTCCATCCCTCCCTCCATTCCTCCCTCCATCTCTCCCTCCCTCCATCCCTCCCTCCATCCCTCCCTCCATCCCTCCCTCCATCCCTCCCTCCATCCCTCCCTCCATCCCTCCCTCTATCCATCCCTCTATCCATCCCTCCATCCATCCACCCTGGCTCCCCCAGAGCTGTGAGTTGGTAGCCATACAGTAGCCTGTAGCCCAGTAGCCAGCCCCAGGAGCTGCTCTCCTGGCAGTGTGCTGGATCAGGTCCTGCAGGTTGGGATGCTTTTCCCTTTGCCTGTTTCCCATGTTCCTGGCTGCTCACCATGGCAGCTCCACGGGTGAGACAGACACACAGCATTTTAACAGAGGGAAGTCCTGCCCTTGTTTCTAATGGGTTTTCATCTGCAGGAAAGAGGTGCCTGAAACCCCCCCTGGGACAGGGTAAGAACTGTGTTTACCATGGAAGTCAGGGATAAGTTTCTGCCTCCTAGAGCATTCCACATGTGCCAGAAATTTTCTCCCTACATCAGTGATTTCAGTTTGATGTGCTGATGGTTTGGGTTTGGGGAGCTATCCAAGCACCAGTGCTCAGAGTGGTAGGAATGGAGCTGCTGCCCATTCCTCATTCTGCATTATTCTGTTCAGACTGGTTCTTATTAATTAGAGAATTTTATTTTATTTTATTATTTTATTTTATGAGATCAATTGGTCCAGCTGGAAGAAGCAGTGAAATGGCATGAATGAAAAAAAATTACTTCCTTCTGCAGCCTTCCTGTCTTGTGCAATAAAACCAATTATGAACTCTGCTTCCATAGGATTTTGACCTCAAATGGAGTCAGCTTCAGTGGGGACTTCTCTTGATGCCCAGCAATCAGTATTTGTTTGTGGGTTTTTTTTTTAAGTTGCATCATTTCCTGGCTCTGTTATGTGCCCTTCCAAGCCTGCTTTGGGCACATGATTTTTTTGTTGGTGGGCACTATGGTGTCGATCTTCACTCCTGAGCTGGAGCTGAGCTTCTCTTGGTTGTGATGCTGAGGTGCTTGTTCCTCCCAAGGTCTGTGTGAGGGGCACGAGGCTCAGCAGGGCTTGGGGTGCTCATCACCAGCAGGGCAGGAGTCACCTCCCCACTCTGAGTCCCAGGGGCTCAGACAGAGACTGTGGTTGGCCCTGGGCACCCGATGAGGAGAGGATGAGGTGCTCCTGGCTGGCTGTGACCCCCCTGTTCTGCTCCCCTTGTGAATGCAGGGACACCCAGAGCCATGCCCATCGTGGTGCTGTGCCCTGTGGCACGTGGGTGGGGGCCAGGGTGACACCCTTGTTCTTGTCCCTGCTCCTGGCCCCAGGACCAGCAGTGCCTCTGCACCCAGAGGGTGGGTGCTGCACTGACACCCAGGTGTTCAGGGTGTTCAGACTCATCCCGAGCTTGTGTGTGCTCAGACTGGTTGTGTGTGCTCACTGACTCCTTGTGTGTGCTCACTGACTCCTTGTGTGTGCTCACTGACTGCTCGTGTGTGCTCACTGCTCGTGTGTGCTCACTCCTTGTGTGTGCTCACTGACTCCTTGTGCGTGCTCACTGACTGCTCGTGTGTGCTCACTGCTCGTGTGTGCTCACTGACTGCTTGTGTGTGCTCACTGACTGCCTGTGTGTGCTCACTCCTCGTGTGTGCTCACTCCTCGTGTGTGCTCACTGCTCGTGCTCCAGCCCAGCAGCAGCAGCTTTGCTGTTTGTGTCAGACACAGGGGTTTGGGGCTGGGGTTGGAGGGGACCCTCCCGAGCACCCGGTTCCACCCTCCCTGCCAGCGGATGCAGAGGGTCCCGTGCTGGGTGGCTCTGGGGCTGTGCAGGTGTTTATGGAACAGATTTCTTTCCTCTTATTTCACCTGGCTGCATTTTGCAGCGTGCACAGCTCCCAGCTCCCAGCCTGCATTCCCGTGTGTGGCAGAGACTGCAAGCTGGATTACAGATGTGGTTCCTAGAAGCTGAACCCCACCCCGTTAATCCCTGGCTGCTCCGAGGGGGCTGAGCCCTGCTCTGCTTCCCACTACTGAGGATGCTGCTTTATTTTTCCTCGGTTTTGCTCCAACTGCTTTGAATCCCTGTGCTATAAGGAGAAAATCTGCTTTCTCTCTTCCAGCTGGTGCAGCACATCCTGCAGGAAGCATTCCCAGGGGCTGGGGAGGAGGAAGCATCTCTGCAGTAACTGCCCATCACCTCCCCCTGGGGCTGGGGGCTCAGGAAGGGGAGTGGGTGTCTGAGGACTGACACAGGAGCCATCAGCTGCTGTACCCACCTGAGGCTGGGGTTTTATTCATTCTCTGGCAATAATTGCCTGATTTAATGAGATGTCTGATGATCAGAGGGTGAGCTCCACAAGGAGGCTCCTGCCCTGACTCCTGGCCATCCCCCAGGGCCCTGGGGGAGCTTCATCCAGGGATGTCTGGTGTCGGGGAACTGATCCCCATCAGCCTCCCAGGGATGGGGGGATAATTAACATCTTCAGCCTTTTTTTAAGCTCTTCAAATGAAAGCCAGTAAAAGCAAGGAGGAGTCAGCTACTCATTCCACTGCTTTTTGCCTTGAGTACCTTGCCATGCCAGGCAAGATGTAGCGTCCTTGGGAGAAATCACCCTGTCTGTCCCTGTCACTCCTTCAGAGCCACCTCCTGTGCTCAGGAGCAGGGATGGGAGGTCCTGCTGATGGTCACCTCCCCAGGAGGCTGCCAGGTGTGCAGGACAGGAGGTAACACACAGCCCTCCAGGGTGCTGGGAGTACCTGGGCCACCTGAGAAGCAAATCAAGTGTTCAGAGCCTTTCCCAGGGGTGAGGAAACAGGAGCAGGTTGGCAATTCCTCTGGCATACATCCCTGTTCTGCACTCCCTGAGAGCTGACAGGTGAAACACCCCAACACTTCCAGGCACATCCATCCTTTCCTGGGCTCCTCACATCTCCATTAATGCTCCACGCTGCAGCTGCTTTTCCCAGCGAGTGCCTCCAGGAGCTTCCCGGCTGCTGGGAGCTATTTTTGATGATAATACTTTCTTCCTGAGAGATGGTGTGGGTTTTTATTCATAGGTTTGCTCCAGCAAAACGCTTGCAGACTCCTATTTTTAGTCCTCTCAGCCTGGCTCCTTGTACTTATTTTGTTCAAGACACACATGTAATCTGCAGATAGCAGGGAGGAATTCAGCTGCTTTCCTTAGGAGTGGAAGGAAGGAGCCTCGGAGAGGCAGAAGCTGCACTCAGAAATAATGAACTCGGTGCAAGCAAGGACAGTTTGTTCTCTCCCCTGTTATTTATTTCTTTGCCTGCTCGTGGAACAGCAGATGGCTATCGGAGAGCACAGGCTCTGTCTCACAGGGGGGGTGCAGGAGCCACCAAACCTTGTTAAACCAGAGCTGCTGAGCTGTGGGCTCACCTGGGAGCAGAAGGAAAATGCAGTCCCAGGGCTGGAGTTTGGGCTCAGAGCCAGAGCAGCAGCCCCAGTGTCCTGCTCCAGTAAAATGAATTCTGTTTAAAAGCTTCAAATGGAGAACCCCAGTGACAGGAGGCTTGGTGAGATGAGCAGAGCAGGAGCTGGAAGGAGGTTTGGTTCCCTGGAGAAATAGGGTGCCTTGGGCACCAGGGAGGAAAGGAAAACATTTACCCCGAGGGATAATGCTGGCAGAAGGGAAAGAGGTTTTAAAATTCCTGTGGATAAGTTTAGGCTGGAAAGCAGAAGAAAGTTTCTGACGTTCAGAAAAATAAATTCTAGAATAGCTCCCAACAGGAGAAGGGAGGGGGAAAAAGGTTGTGTTTTATTTTAGAGATGAAGTTTAGCAGTTTGTGAAAGCAATTGTATTAGAATCCCGTGGGAATAAACCAAGTGTTCTACATCTTTGCCCAGGAGATTGAGTGGACATTTACCATGAACCATCATGAGGGCCCAGGGAAATTATAACTCATCAGAATTACCCTACATGCTCCAAGTTAACAAAATTTTCCCCAAGGCAATATTTTAGTGAGTAATTATTCTCAAAAGTAGCTTGTGGTACAGCTAAAATATACTCAGTGCTCTTCAATATTCCTCTTTCCTCTTACTGTGCTTTTTTCCCCATACATGAACTTTATTCTTTGAATAATAAGTATACTTTGCTATATATAAACTGTGAAAGTTCTCTATTATGAGAAGACTGAATACTGAACTTGAGTTTATATGTATCATTCAGTGATCTGATAATAAGTACCAGAAATTATTCAACTTTCATCTTAAATGCCCATGCAAATGTTTTGAAAGAAGGTGCTGACTTGTCCAGGTGTCCTACTTTATTTACTGGAAAAATTCAATAATTAACTCATAGCACTTATGCAAAAATATCCCAACATTCAATCAAGATTTTCCATCGACAGGTTGATTTAGTCATACAGATAGATGAAGATGGACTGATATTTTGATTAATGGCTTATTTCCCATTGTTCTGTTTTTCTTGCTTTGAAATTGTCTCTACCTACACCCCGAAAAGCCATTTTTATTGTGATGGCATTTCATTTTGGCATAATTTTGCAGGTTATTTACTGTGAATGAGAGAAGAATGAGTTTTAAAGAGATGTGGTGGACAAATGATGGATACCTCTCCTGCTTGCTCTTTTTCTTTTATTTATAGGCTGTAAATTCCTTCATTGCAGAGTGAGGGGCAAACCCTGGGAGGGTCCCTCAGTGCCCCAGAGGCAGGAGGAGCAGCCTGGCCAGCCCCAGGGTCACCACTTCTGCACCCAGGTTTTTTGGGGTGAAATATTTGTGAGCCTTTCTCCAGAGTAGGGTGGGGATCCCCTGCAGCTAAGTGTGAATGTTACACCAGGATCTGCTCCCCAGGTGGAGCAGGGGAGGGCTGCAGAAGCCCAGTGCCCTGGGTTGGTTTTCCTGACCCGCCACCCAGCAGCTCAGGCTGTGACACCTCTGGGTGCAGAAGGCAGCAGCCTGGGATGCAGAGGGCTGTATAAGCCAGCAGTCACCTTCCTTTGCAGCATCAGTGGGCTACAAAGGAAAGAAAAAGGGAACAATTCAATAACATTTCTTTTCCACAGGCAGCTGAGCCGGGTGCACCTTCTGTTCCTCAGCACTGCTGATCCCAGCGGATGCAGGGAAGCTTCTGGGCAAAAAGGTGAGTCCAGATAGGAAAGCACTGAAAAGAAGCCTTAAACTGAGAAATTTCTCCCTTTTCCTCCCTCTAAAATTCATAAGAAATGTGCTCAAGGGTTGCTGGGTGGTGAGGAGGCCACGTGCAGCCCCCAGGTCTCTCTCATTTCTCCTCTGTACCTCGCAGAATTAAAGATTTGCTATGGAAAAAAAAAAATAAAAATTGAAAGACTGTTTTCAGAAATTTGTTTTCTTTTCCGCACCCTATAGCACTGCAGACTGCTTACTTCTTTTTTTGCTGTGACAGCAAGAATTACCTCAGCAAAAATTACCTTTTCCTCCCCTGGGATGGATACTGCAGCCCCAGAGCTGTGGTGCAGCAGAGGGACCCCCACGTTCCCCACTCCTGCTGGGAAGCCCAGTCCTGAGAGTGCCCAGCTTGCTCTCTGAGTCCAGGAGGATCCCTGCTCACTCCCCAGGCTGGGACAGAGTCTGGAGGCAGCAGCTGGGACCTGGAGAGCATCTTGGGGAGTTCCTGCATTTCTGTGATGTTCCAAGGATGGAGCACCGAGTTTGCCAGTGTGGAAGCTTGAGAGAAACCTCCTTCCACAGGAGGAAATCCAGGCTGGCAGCTGACCCTAAGCTGCAGGCTCTCAGCAGATAATTAATTTCTTTTCTCTCCAGATCACTGGTGGGGTTTTGGGGTTTCTGCAGACACCCTGTCCCAGAGCTGAGGAGCTGGAGCTGCCTGCTCCTGCCTGCATCATGACTTCCCAGGAACTGTTCCAAAGGGGGAGAAGTCACCAAGCTTCAGCTGCCTCAGCAAAGTGCAAACCAGACTGAACAAGGCCCCAGGAAACACAGCATGGATTTCAGGTTCCTCTGCTTGGGAGCTGCTGAGTTTCACTTCACACAAGTGACAGAAAGAGCCTGAGGTGGATTGATGGCCCAGGACAGCAATTCCAGTCATGATCCCCTCTGCTTCCAGAAGAGGACACCAGCCATCAGCAGAGTGCAATGTCCCACCAGTGGAACTGTCAAATCCCAGACTGGTTTGGGTTGGAAGCTCCTTCCTTCCCACCCCCTGCCATGGTCAGGGACACCTCCCACCAGCCCAGGTTGCTCCAAGCCCCATCCAACCTGGGCTGAGACACTGCCAGGGATGGGGCAGCCACAGCTTCTCTGGGAAACCTGGCACAGGGGCTCAGCACCCTCACACCAAACTATTTCTCCCTCCCATCTCCTCTCCATCTCCCCTCTCCCAGCTGGAAACCCTTCCCCCTCATCCCATCCCTCCCTGCCCTTGTCCCCAGTCCCTCCCCAGCTTTCCTGGAGCCCCTTCAGGCACTGGAAGGTGCTCTGAGGTCTCCCCATGGGATCCTTCTCTTCTCCAGCCTGAACACCCCCAACTCTCTCCCTGGCTCCAGAGCTGCTCCAGCCCTTGGATCATCTCCATGGCCTCTTCTGGATGTGCTCCACCAGCTCCATGTGCTGGGGACCCCTGAGGGTCTCATGAGAGTGAGAGGGGTAGAATCACCTCCCTCTACCTTCTGGTCATGCTGCTGGTGAGGGAGGGACATGAGAAAATAGGTAGGACAGAAAATTCTGTGGCATGGACACTTGAAGTAGCAGTGGTTGGGAAATATCAGCAGGAGAGAGCCAGGAGCTCTGCACTTGCCCTCTGAGGGGTGAGAGCAGAGGTTCCCCTGCTCCTGGGGGTCATTCTGCCTGGGCAGGAGGTGGCTGCCCAGCTCTCAGCCAGCACCAGCCTCTGTCTCCATCCAGGCTGCAAGCCCCAAAGCCACCCCGTGTGCTGTGTGGGATCTGCTTTTCCAGGATCTGCAGGAGAAATGAGAAGCAGTAAGAAACTTAAACCAACTGATTGCACTTGTAATCATCTGAGGCAAGAGGAATCTCCTGCTTAGGGAGCAGGTACAGGCAGTTAAGGAAGAGACATATTTTCATTTTAATATCCACTCTTCTCAAGGTGAGTCAATAGTGGCTTTTTCGTAATGACCTAAATAAAACCCCAGTGCCAGGTGCCTGTGTGCACTCTGTGCTTTTGCAGAATCCACTCGGGTTTGTGATGGGGAAATCAGCCAAGCCCCAAACCAAAGCCCTTGCTGTGCCTTCTTGTGCCATTTCTGCACGAGCAGGAGATGTGTTTACACTGTGAAATGAAGCAAACTGGACGAGCAGCAATGATTTGATAAGAATTTCCTTGGTATTCTCCAGCTTCTCTCTGCCATTAGCTAATTGGGGCCCGGGTGGTTGCTGTGGAGATCTGGCTAAGGGAGCAGCAGCAGCAGCAGGGAGAGGGCAGAAAGTGCAGGGTTTCTCTCTGCCTTTTGCTGCCAGGCAATGCCTACGCACACCCTGGGGGGGGCACAATGTCCTGCTGGTAGAGGTTGGGTCATTGGTTCTGTCTGATATCCCAGAGGGCTGGTCACAAGTGTCCTGCTCAGTCGCCAGGTATGGGCTGGGGAGCTGGAGCACCCTCAGCATCTGCAAGGTTCCTGGTGTGGGCAATGAGCTCCATGGCAGAGATCTGCCCCAGCATGGCCTTGCCTTGCATTGCCAGTCCTTCAAGAATCCCTTCAGCTGGGGCTCCCACTCTTAATCAGGTCAGATCTGCTCCAGTTCATGACTCTCATCCCAGTGGCCTCATTTCAAGCTCTGCTCTTCATGGTTCCCATACAGGGAGCCACAGGTAAACCACAGAATCATTTTGGTTGGAAAAAACCTTTAAGATCATCAAGTCCAACCCTTCCCCCAGCAATGCCCAGGCCACCCCTGCCCCATGTCCCTCATCCCCACATCTCCAGGCTCTGAAACCCCTCCAGGGATGATGGGGACTCCAGCCCTGCCCTGGGCAGCCTGGGCCAGGCCCTGACAACCCTTTCTGGGAAAAAATAATTTCCAATCTCCGATCTAAACCTCTCCTGGCACGACTTGAGCCCATTCCTCTTGTCCTGTTGCTTGTCACAAGGGAGAAGAGACCAAACCCCACTTGGCTACGTGCTGGCAGTCAAGTGATGCCAGAGAACTGGTACCTTCTGGATGAGGACATGAGGGCAGAGAGCATGCTCAGGGGGCAGAAACAGCTAGAATTTTGTCTGCAGCAGAGAAGAGAAAGAAGAGAGGAAGAGAGAGATGGTAAATCTCTTCAGGTGAAGGGAATCCACCTCACTCCTGCACCTCCTCTGCAGTGACCACCAGGATGTGGGCAGAGCTCAGGACCCAAGTGCTCCTCTTCCTGAGGAACCCCCCCTGAGCAGCCTGGGCAGAGCTTCCCTTCCTTTTCCTTTTCCCTTCCCTTTTCCTTTTCCTTTTCCCTTCCCTTTTCCTTTTCCTTTTCCTTTTCCTTTTCCTTTTCCTTTTCCTTTTCCTTTCCTTTCCCTTCCCTTGGAATCTCCCCACTCTGCCTGCATCACCTCCAGCTGTCACAGCAGCTCTGTGCAGGATCAAAGGCTCATCCTGGTAATTACGTTCCCCTGGACAGTTTGTTTTCTAATGAAAAACATCTAATGAGTTGCATCTCAGCTGAGCTCCTTGCAGAGCAGCCCAGGAGAGGTTTTGGTATTCATCTTGGATAAGGTGCTGGGATAACCCAGGGACTTTCCAACTCAGCTGATTCCTGCTCCCCAATGTAACCCAGCTCAGGGGTAACTTACAGAGGATCTTTGGAGATATCCCTCATCCCTGCTAATTGCTGAGCCTCTCAGCCAGCTCTGAGCTCCAGGTCACCACCGAGCAGGGCAACCAAGTGGCCTCAGCTGGGGATGAGTGATGTGCCCAGGGAACACCATCCAGCTGAGCTGGGGCTGCCTGGCTCCAGCTCTGCTCTCCGTGGCCACAACAAACCTTCACTCCTTGGGCAGCTGTCACAGCAGAGCTGGGGCACGAGAGAGCCTGGCTGGGGGGTTTTTAGTCCATTCAGACAGGTCCTGGGATGGTCCCACCTTTATGGGGTTATTGATGGTGAGGGCACTGGAGCATCTCTCTGATGAGGAAAGGCTGAGAGACTTGGGACTGTTCAGTGGTGAGAGAAGAGAAAGAGAAAATAGAAAGAGAAAAAAAAGAAGAGAAAAAAGAAGAGGAAAAAAGAGAAGAGAAAAAAGAAGAGGAAAAAAGAAAAGAGAAAAAATAGAGTAGAGAAGAGAAGAGAGAAGAGAGAAGAGAAAAGAGAGAGAAGAGAAGAGAAGAGAAGAGAAGAGAAGAGAAGAGAAGAGAAGAGAAGAGAAGAGAAGAGAAGAGAAGAGAAGAGAAGAGAAGAGGTGAGAGAGGATCTTACCAGTGCTTATGAACATCTACAGGGTGGGTGACAAGATGATGGGGCCAGACTCTTCCCAGTGGTACCCAGTGACAGGACGAGGGGCAATGGGCACAACCTGGAGCATGGGAATTTCCATCTGAACATGAGGGAAAGTTTCCTGACTTTGAGATTGTCAGAGCTCTGGCACAGGCTGCCCAGGGGGGCTGTGGAGCTTGCACTAGCAAGCTGCTCTGCAGTGTGTCCTCCAAAATCCCCCCAGCCTACAGCTCCTGGACCCTTCCCAGGCTGGGGCAGGGACACGGCACTGGTGGGATGGGCAAGGGTGAGGCTGAGCCATGATGATGGTTTTCCACCCCATTGTCCCAGCTGCTTGGACCCCCTGGGATGGGTCCTGCCCTCCATCTTCCCTCTCTCAGGAGGCTTTGGGGCCAGAGCCTGGAGCAAAGCTCATCCCTACCTGTCCTGCCCAGCTCTCCTGACAAGCTGCTTTCTTCCAGCTGGGCATTTTTGTATCACTTGAGAGCACCAGGAGATTACTGAATGTCCTTTCCTCTTCAGGGTTTTTTAATTAACATTTCTATTATCGAGCTTAATTAGCACAACTCTGGCTTCCATCTGCTTTCCCCTGCTCCAGCCTGCTGCAGACATTTTGGTACAGCATTAGGCATCAGATCATGAAGAATAACAAACGACATCCTTGTCTTCAGCCTGAGCCAGATCAGGCCTGGGGGCGAGAGGCAGCCACTCCCCTCAGCTCCAGGTTTATTTCTGGGTTAAGCTGTGGCTCTTTCTGCCAGGCTGTGCGGGGGAATGGGATGTGCTGGGAGTCCTGAGCTGAGCAGGCACCAGGCGGAGGGATGCTCAGCTCTCCCCTGAGCACTTGTCCGGATTATTCCGACTTCAGATGTGCACAGTCCCGTCAGTTTTTGCTGGCAACGTCCACAGCTCGTGTTTACATCCCCAAGTGTGATGCTCCCCTGCTGCAGTGGCACGGAAGAGGACAGACAGCTCGTGTGTGGTGACCTTTTCACAGGCTCTGAGCAGAGATGGAAGTTGCCAGCCTGACTTCTGTGACCTCAGGGGTTTCTGAGAAGGGAGTGGAGGAATCAGCTCCCACTAGTGCAGCAGCCCCTGCAGCCCCCAGGGCACCCATCAGGCCACCCATCCCCTGGGTCTGGCATCCTCTGCAGAGACCTCACCCACCAGCTCCCCACAGCTGCTGCTTCTTGGGAGGTTACCTTGAGTTCTGTCCTGGGGGATGAAACCCGCAAGTTTCAGTCATTTTCATAGAATCCCAGACTGGTTTGGGTTGGAAGGGACCTTAAAGCTCCTCCATTGCCACCCCCTGCCATGGTCAGGGACACCTCCCACCAGCCCAGGGTGCTCCAAGCCCCATCCAACCTGGGCTGAGACACTGCCAGGGATGGGGCAGCCACAGCTTCTCTGGGAAACCTGGCACAGGGGCTCAGCACCCTCACACCAAACTATTTCTCCCTCCCATCTCCTCTCCATCTCCCCTCTCCCAGCTGCAAACCCTTCCCCCTCATCCCATCCCTCCCTGCCCTTGTCCCCAGTCCCTCCCCAGCTTTCCTGGAGCCCCTTCAGGCACTGGAAGGTGCTCTGAGGTCTCCCCATGGGATCCTTCTCTTCTCCAGCCTGAACACCCCCAACTCTCTCAGCCTGACTCCAGAGCTGCTCCAGCCCCCCCAGCAGCTCCAGGGCCCCTTTGTATTCTGACACCAGAATAAACTGAGAGAAATCTTTATTTTCTCTTCAGCAGAAATTAATACATTTAGCAGAGACATCAAATATTCAGTACCAACAAGACAAGGGAAGAACCTTTACACAAGATAAAGCTGTTGTCTTCGATGGCAAAGATAAATACAGTGCAAAAGATATTTCTTATTAAGCAGCTGGCCCACATGATTTGTTTCCTGCATTAGTGATGATGCATGGCTCCTGTTCACATTAATAGGCAACCATAAAATATTTTTGTCAGCTCAGTTTTACTTGGAGTTAAATAAAATATTAGAGTTTATGACAGATTTAACAACAGGCATCAACTTTACAGCATCCTGTTGCTCTTCTACACCAGACTGCACATATGTTTTGTTTTTTTTTAAGAACGCCTGCAACACATTGCATAAGCACTCCCAGTGTTGGGATAGCATGACTTTTTAGCTTGATTACACCACACGATGAGCTTCTCAGCTTTATGAGAGCACCATAAAAGTCAGCAGCAAGATGAAACACCGAAACAGAAAGCAAATACCATTTTTTGCTGAACTTTATTAAAGAACAAATGTGTGGGATGCTGGAGCTGGCCCAGCAGCAGAGCTGGGTGGCCAAGCTTGGAGCTGGGGAGCGTCCTCTGGCAGCATCTGGAGCTCCCATGGAGCTGATCAGAGCAGGAAGGTCAGGGATGAGCAAAGGGAAACACCTTCCCCATCCCTGAGAGAAGGTGGCAGATCAAGGTTTTAGAGGGACAGAGGTGTCTGGCTTGCTGAGCAGCCCACTGGTGCTGGGATGGGAGCCCTGGCAGGCCAGGGGATGCTCCATCCATCCATCCATCCATCCATCCATCCATCTATCCATCCATCCATCCATCCATCCCCTGCAGTGTCCCCATCCATGGTTACACTCCTCACCAAGATGCTGCAGCTCAGTTTATCAAAGGGCTCTGGAACAAAGACAAACGACAGCCCCTGGATGCTGCTGTAAAGGGAAGAGGAATAAATTACCCAGGGTTCCCTTCTGGCTTGGACTCTGAGAGGTAAACTCAGACTCTTTGATTTTATGTTCTACCTGCAAAGGGCTCCTCCACTTGTTGTTTTCTGCAGAGAAAATCCATGGCAAGCAGCAGCTGTGGGGCGGGAGGCTGGGGAAAGGTTCTGCTGGGAGGGATTGCTGATGGGAACATTTCCAAAATGCACCAGCTCTGGCTGCTGAGAGCGAGGAAATCTCAGGCAAACAGCACTGCAAGGCTCTGCTTTCTGGGGTGTTGTTTGTTTGTTGTGTTGTTTTTTAAAAAAAATAATTGAGAGCTGTGTCCCACAGGGTGATTTGATGGCAGCTCTGGTCTGTACATCACCCCACGTGGAGGGGCTGCCTCACTCTGCCTGGCCTCTTCTCAGAAACCTTTAAATAAGTCAAAATCGTGTGAATGAATCACTCCACAATGTTCAGCCTCAGCAGAAATCATGGCTATTATGCTTCCTATTTAAAAGGCTTCCTACCCTTGCATTTCAAGTGGAACATTAAACTTGGTGGAGTTCAGGAACAAACTGTTTAATTTCTGGACATGAGATATATTTTGATCTTTTTTCAAGAAAAAACAACCCAAACAACAAACAGCAGAGAGAAAGCTGTGCCTCGTTTGTGATGGGAATTAGTGAGATCAAAGCAAAACTGGCATATTTAAACAGCATTAATTCAAAGGAGTATTGCCAACAGCCTCTGCTCCCCCCAGTTAGAATATTCTTTTCAAAATACCTCAGGAGCATTGGGAATTTTATTTTTTGACATTCCCTCTATTGACATTTCTCCTTGCTGTTATATTACTCTGACACCATGGTCTGGAGATCCAGGATAATAAAACAATAATAACAAAGAGCAGTGGCTAAAGAAAAGAGGGTGAGTGGCTGGATGAGAAGGTCGGAAAAAAAAAAAATAAAAAGAAGTAAAAGTAAATAAATTCTTTGGAGTAACAGGAAACTCAGGGAGGGGATGGAGGTGGGTGGATGTCTGCACATTCATCACCCTCCTATGGTAAATCAGTCAGCTCAGTAGAAGAGACTTTATCTTCCCTGGAATAACTAAGACAAAAAAGTTGCAGTAATAATGGCAAGTCAATAATACTTCAGAGCAAAGCAGTCAAATGATTTATTTACTGGGCAGTGGGTTGATCAATAGGAGATAATGGTATTTTGAGTGTTTGGGTAAACAGGGAGAACATTGTAAAGAACCTGTGGGGTTTTATTGAGAAAAGCCCTGAACCAAAGGCTTGTAAGTCACTTCAGTTTAAATTACAACATTTGAAAGAATTAAAAAGGTCTCCTGGAGGCACATGGTTTACAGAGAGACCAAGCTCTCAGCCAAGCTTTGAATTTCCAAGGAGAAGCTCAGAAACTCAGAGTTTGTCAGTAACCTAACCAGTACCTGGTTGGAAGAACTGGGGCAGCTGAACGAGGATAAAAACCCCAATTGGTTTGCGCCCACAAAGCCAAAACTCTGCAAAACTGGGTCCCAGGATAACAAATAAAAATCCAGCTCAGAAAGAGATAAGGGTGGGCAGAAAGTACCTGATGAACAAAGGAAAGAAGTGACCGTGAAATCCAGCACCTCTGAGGTCAGGGAAGGCAGAAAGAACTGACAAGTGCCGGGAGCACCTCAGCCATGTCCCAGGAGGGATCTTAAACACTAAATGTTCACATTTAAAGTCCATAAAAGTGAAAAGAAATGAAGGAAGGAGTGCAGAGGGTGGACAGAAATTAAAGGAAATTTGCACCCTGGCCAAAGCACAGATATTATCTCTGGTTTCAATAAGGATGGGTTGTGCTAGACATAGAGAGTAAGGGAATGACAGAGTTGCTGCTGCACCAGATGGGATATTACTGCTTAAATTGGAGAGGATGGATAATAATGGAATGTTATAATATGACCAACAAAATGAATAAGTGCCTCGAGGAGAGATGGAAAACAACAGTGTCAGTGGAAGTCAGGCTGGAGGGAGTTAGCAGTGCATTTCCTGACAGACAAGAGTGAGGACCAATTTTATTTAATATTTTCATTAGCAATTCTAGTACAACAATCAGAAATATAAGGCATATGTCAGACCTGATGAGCTGGGAAGAATCCTTCTGATACAGGAAGAGTTGGATGGTCCTTAGCTCTGGGGTGGCAGAAATGGGATAAAATACTGATATCTTAAGAAGTAATAGTAAGGACTCAAAAACATGGCTTTACACTAAACACACCTTTAGCCAGACAGTTAACTGCTCCTTTTTCTTGAGCTTTTCCTCTTGCTTCTTGCTGGGAAAACGTCAGCTCTCCCCCAGGCTCCATGTTAGCCTCGTGCAGTGTATTTATCTTTATCCTCCTTATTTCCTCAGGCAGGTGACTCCAGCTCTCCAAACCAGGTAATATTTCATTCTTCGTGTTTCTTTAGGCTTCTGTATTATTTATTCTCACTGGAAATCTCAGCTTTCTCTCTCACCCTCCCATGCCATTTGTCAGCACCCCCTCCTCTCCTGATGCAGGGCTGGAGGAACTGCAGCCTCTGATCCCCACATCTCTGCTTGTCAGACACAAATCTTTACCTCCAGAGGAGATGTTAAAGGACAGGAGCTGGAGCTGAAGCTGTTGGTGCCCCTGTGAACACCCTCAGGGAGCACCTGGAGCAGATTTTCCCCCCTTATCTGCTTGAGAGATGGCTGCAAAGCATCACAGTGGCTCTGCCTGGGGACAGGATGAGAGAGTTGCGGTTGTTCAGCCTGGAGATCTCATCTTTCCAGCTGGAAACCCTTCCCCTCATCCCATCTCTCCAGACCCTTGTCCCCCCATCCCTCCTGGGGCCCCTCCAGGCACTGGGAGGCTCTGTTCTCCTCACCTTGGCAGCATCAAACCAGCTGGAAAACAGGGAGATTATTAACAACCAGAAATGAGAGCTCTGATAAATGAAATATGATCTATGAGGAAGGTGGTGTGAGGAGCAATGGCTGTCTCTGAAACAATAAAAAATGCAAAGCAGAGTCCCCAAAGAGAAAAAAGTAGGTCTGGGTTTTGTTGATATGACAGTATCAATCAATCTAATTAGATCTTTTTTGCATAATCACATGAAATTTGCATTAAAAGTATAGCCAGCCCAGGAGACAGCTGAGAAAAACAAGGGTTGAGTGAAGAAAAAAAAAAAAAGATATATTTTTATTATAGCTTGCTTTTTTTTAGGTTTTTTTTTTTTTTTTTTTTTTTTTTTTTTTTTTTAAGACTGCATCAATTATGGTGGAAAAACTTCTACAAGTTTCAAATCCTGAGTGCCTGGGGTCTGGATCTGAAAAACCAGAGAACAAAAAGTCCCTTGAAGAGCTTCTCTGTGCCCCTGTGGAAGGACCTAGCTGAACGCTTCCTGGCAATATGCTGGAATATTGAAAAATGCAAATTTAATTAAGATTTGCAGAGCAATGTTTCAAATTCATTAATGAAAATCAAGGAGCAGAGATCTTGGAGGGCAGAAGAGAACTTGATGTGTGTTTTGCTTCACCTTTTGTTCTTTCTGCATGTTGAGCTGTTCCTTTACACGTGTTGAGCTGCCTTGGCCAGGGACCTGCTTGGCCCAGACCAGGAGCTGCTCAGAGGGACCTGGTGGGCACATTCATGGCAAAATGGCAAAAATTTTTGCCATTCATGGGAAATGTTTTCCATGAGCAGGGAGAGAAGTTGAGCTGCTCTGCTCCCCCTTGCTCTGGCTCTCACTCCTCGAGGTCTCTGCAGCCCTGGGCCATTCCACAGAGGTGAATGAGCATCCCCTCCCTGCAGGGGCTGTATTATAAAAATGAGCACCAGAAGCAGCTTCAGCCCCACCTGGGGGTCTTCTTGGGGTGGGGTTTATCCAGGTGCTGGGGGGTTGCTGGGGCAGTCAGGGTGAGCTGCATCTCAGCAGCCTCTCCCCTGGAAACACCATCCCAGCTGCATCCCTCTGCACACCATGGATCTCCCCAGCTCCTCACATCCAAGCCAGGGATGGAAGTGCCCTCCACACCAGCTCCTTTCCTCCATCAGCCTGGCACAGGAGGCACTTTGCTCCCTGCTGCATCTCCAGGAACCCCTCCCTGCCTTGGGAATGTTCAGTGCTTCTCCTCCTCACATCCACGTTAAGAGGACAGCAAGAGGCTGAGCTCTTAGCAGTGGCTCAGAGTTGGCTGAAGGTACTGATATTTTTGCAGACCAGCTTCCTAGAAGATAGAAAAGTTTCTGAAATGGTGGCTTTTATTAAGAGAAAAATTTAATTTGTCTTCCTTACTACTGTGTGTAGTTGGCAAGTGACCTAGATTTTGATTAACGAAGTGAATAATATATTTTTCCTTCTAGCTGGAAGCTACTGAGTTATTTTTGTTTTCCTCTTTAATCCTGAAAATGGGTTAGCCTTTAGGTGGGAATGGAGATTGAAAAACACCAAGCTGATGATACAATGGGGTTATAGTTTTAGGAATTTCAGCATTTGCATGCAGGCAGGCATTTTGTCTGCACAAGGCAGATAATTCATGGCAAAGGGTTCAGAGAAAGTGCCTGGGCTGTGTGTGCTCCAAAATATATCTGAGTATTTTATAGAGTCACAGAACCACAGACTGGTTTGGGTGGGAAGGGACCTTAAATCCCAACAAGTGCCACCCCTGCCATGCCCAGGGACACCTCCCACCAGCCCAGGTTGCTCCAAGCCCCATCCAACCTGGGCTGAGACACTGCCAGGGATGGGGCAGCCACAGCTTCTCTGGGAAACCTGGCACAGGGGCTCAGCACCCTGGTGTCAGATCAGGTGCAGGATCTGTGCCTTGGCACTTCTGCAGTTTTCTATTTGCTGTGTTTTTTAATATCGTTATTTACTGATAATATAGAAATTTATTTATTATTCCTGAATTTTCTCTTTGGGAAATACTTGTCTGGGAGCCACAGTACTCCTGCTGGAAGCAGGGAGGTGTGATGGGGCAGGGGGCTCCAGCCCAGCACCTCTCTGGGTCTGCAAAGCTTCTCAGCCCCTTGTACCAAGGGTGCAGTGACCCGGACCCTGCACCCACCCCCACCCCGTGGCAGCTCAGCCCTGTGCCTGTCCCCCTCATGTTCCAGCTGCTGTGTTTGAGGAACTGTTAGCTGTGATGGAAAGGAGCAAATAAATTGCCAGTTTTATGTATTTGGGGTTTTATTACTGCTAAAGATGAGATGGGATAACCTCCTGCATGACATTACCCAGGTGCTGTGTGGTCACTGCTGGCCCTGGGTCTGTACAGATAAAAGCTGCCATAAAAACCCAAATGCACTTTACAGCCTCAATAGTCCCTTCATCTACCAGGAATATTTCAAATTTCACTGTATTAAGAGTGCTTTCTTTTAAGTATTTCTTTTCTTAATGGCAAATATCCTGTAACTGGGTCCTGGATGGAGCTGCCCTGTGAGAAGGTGCCAGAGGGGGAATTTCCCCAGAGACATTCAGGGTTCTGTCTCTGGAGAGAGGAGATGTTCCAGGGAACCCAGGCTTTGGTTCAGGCAGGAAGGAGAGGAGTGGCAGATGGTCCAGGAACCTGCTGCCTGGGTTTGCAGCTTTAAAAAGAGTTAAAATTTACAGTGCAGCCAAAGAGCAGCAACCCAAAATATTCATAATTGTAATCTCTGATTTGGGCTTAACATGTATTGTCTCTGGGCTCTGTTCAATAAGTTTTGTTTTCTAGTATTTGGTACCAAGAACTGAAATAATTTGCCATGCTATTTTTTAAAATTTCCTTTTCAGCAACCCCTCTGCAGGGTCTGGAAAGCAGCAAGGGCCCCCCTGAGCCCCCCTCCAGCAGGTTTCCTCGTGCCAACTTCTGCTTGATGTGTTTCCCACTCGGGTGCTCTTGGCTTTTGAGTGAAAGATGTGTCCAGACAAGGTGCTGCTGAGAGGTGCAATGGTACCTGGTGTGATGCTCCATCAGCAAGCTCCAAACCAGCCCAGGGCAGCACCGGGACCACCAGTTTGCTGCTTGGCCATACTGGGACACCCCAAAGCACCCAGATGCCTTTTGAGGTCTTTCAGGTGCATTAATTTTTCAGGTGTTCTCAAAACTTTACCCAAAGTCCTTTTCCATTAAAAATGGGAAGAAGAGGGTGCAGAGGTGAACTGTTTCAAACCAGCACCTGAGGGGTGTGAAGGATTCCCTGCCAGCTTCAGAGGCAGCACCACTTCTGAAGAGGGGCACTGGAGTCCTTAACCTATTTGAGTTTGGATATTTGCTTTCTTATTTTTTAATTAAAAAGCTAATATGAGAGGATTACTTGACTTAAAAAAAATAAAATAAAATCAAACCCAACCCAAACTATAGAGCTAGAATATTAAGTCATATTATTAAAGAAAAATAAATCAAACATCCCTTGGATCTGCAGAGTCTGGTGGGGGGAGAGAGAGAGGGCAATGGTGTATATATATAAATATATCTTTGAAAAACATTAAAACCATCCCAGTTCTCATTACTCCAGCTTAATCATTCTGAAGTGTGTGTATTCCTGATTTAGCTGTTTGCATCCCTCCCTGTTCTCTGACAGATCTGACCATGTTGTGCTCTTCCCCCTGCCCTGGCTCTGTCCCTGTCCCTGTCCCTGTCCCTGTCCCAGGGGTGGCTGCAGCAGGGGCTGTGCTCAGAGTTCCCAGGGGAAGCTGTGCTGCAGGTTTGTTGTGCTGGCAGTGGGGATCTGCTCTGCTCTGCTCTGCTCTGCTCCTGGTGCCTCCTCTGTGGGAATGAATTTGCATTTCTCTCCCTTCCATAAAAAACTCTTTCTAAACAGGAACAAACCAGAGCAAACCAAACAAACTGGAGTTGGGTAAGAGACCAGAAAGCCGGGGGTGAAAGCAGGGAGGAGGCACAGCTGAGCCCAGGGTGTCACCAGAGCATCCTCTGCTGGGTGTGCTGCAGCCCCAGCCCATCTCAGGCTCTGAGGTTTCAGGCTGTAAGAGGAGAGGCTGCTGTGACACTGAGCAAGCCCTCTCCATCCTCCTGCTGTCACCACCCGCAAATAACCAGGAGCTGGGGCAGGGTGCTGCCTCCTGGGCCTTTTTTCTTTTCCCTCTGCCAATTAAATTCAATTTTTCTGACACCTCAGCTCTCTGCAGAGGTTTTCAGTCCCACGTTCTCTTTGTGTCACCACAGCTCAGCTCCTGCTTTCTGATCTTTCCAGTGACATTCACTGGGATTTGTCTGGGAGCAGGGGATGCCCCAGGACACCAGCAGCACCTGGGAGGGACAGGATTGGTTTGGGGGCTTCAAAACCTTGAGGAGCCTCAGCTCTTGCTGCAGTTTGTGGGAGGAGGAGGAGGAGGCATCTTCTGTTTTCTTTCATTAGTTTGGGGCAGTGGATAATCTGATTTCTCCCTCCCTGTCTCCCAGTTATTCTCCCTCTCCTGGAGATGCCTCTTAATTTCTGTTTGGTTTTGTTTGCAGGCAGGAGAGCTGCCACAGCTGCTGAAATTACAGACTGGGGAAGTGCAACAGCAAAATTGAGGTTGAATGTTTGAGGAGGAAGCAGATGCCTCTCCTTCATTAAGGCAAGAAATGATTCAAAGGTGGGTAATGCATTTAAACAGCAGTTGAGAGGAAGCAACTGTGAAACAGCAGGGAGGCTTTGGATGAAATTATAGGTGGCAAAGTGTTGGTTCCTGCCTGGGAATGCAGCTCTGGGGAGTGGGCAGGACTGGGTGCTGCAGAGAGGAGGGAAGGCACCACCCAGCTCAGTTAACCCCCTCCCAACAGTTTCTGCATATTGATTTTTCAATTCTATATTGTTCCCCTGGAGTTAACAACAGCCTAGATTTTTTTTTCCCCTGCATAATAAATGTTGGTCTTTCCACTCATTAAACCCAGGATCACACCACATAATTTAAATTTTTATCCATAAGTGATTTCCTCTCTCTGCTGAAGCCTGTGCTGAATGTCCAACTGCAGGACTGAAATCCAATTGCCTCTCCTGAGATGGGGGGTGGGCAGAGCCAGAGGAAGCTTTTTGCTCACTTATTGCAGAACTGACCCAGGAAAGGGTTCATAGGAAAGGCCCTGGGTCTCAGCTGATGTAGGCCGTGTTCAGCAATAAAAATTGTAGGGCAGGGACTGGAAAGCAGGGTGGGTGGGTTTGGTGGGGCCCAGCCTCAGAGCTCTCTGGTTATCAGCTGCATCCTTGGGTAGGCTCAGAGTTACTCTCCTGGCTGAATTATCTCAAGTGTCCACCAGAGAATGATCTTTTCACCCATTTGCCCTGGGAGGTTGGATTTGGGCTGGAGGGCTGCCCAGCTGAGGGATGGGGGATGGGGGTTGAGGGATGCTCCATCTGGGATGCTGGGGAAGGTCTGCCCTTTGCTCTGAGCTTGCTGGGGACATGGGTGAGGGACAGCTGCACATCTCCCATTGCAACCTCTGAACTTCCAGCCACAGACAGGTGCCAGGGAAACACCTGGGAACAGCCCATGTTCCCTGGACTTTTCTTTTTCCCCAGTGTCAGGGCAGTGGCATGGGCAGTGTCAGACCTTCCTCATGTCCCCTGCCTGGGCTCTTCCTACATCCTGAAGTCCCCTCAGCAAGATCCCAAAGGCCCAGGTTGAACGTGCCAGAGGGCTTTCATGGAATCTCAGGCTGGTTTGGGTTGGGAGGGACCTTAAAGCTCCTGCATTGCCACCCCTGCCATGCCCAGGGACACCTCCCACCAGCCCAGGTTGCTCCAAGCCCCATCCAACCTGGGCTGGATGAGGTGTAGGAGCATTTCAGTCTGGAAGAGGATGGTTCCTGTACCCTCCCTCCCCTGACAGAAACACAAGGAGAGGCTCAGTCAGGTGCTGGCACTGCCATCTGCCCCTCTCTGACACCTCTGTGCCATAAAACAGCCCTGCAGGAGGCAGACAGAGGCATCCTCTTCCTCCTCCTTGTTCCCTGGGAAACTTGAAGCACGATGGAACGTGGATTGGGACTGGATGAGCTTTAAGGTTCCCTCCAATCCAAATCATTCATTCATTCTATGAAATACTTGTGAAAACTGAAAAAAAGCCATGAAAGTATGAAACCTGGTCTTTAAGGTCCCTTCCAACCCTTGCCAGCCACAACTCTGTGAAATCAGATGAAGGAAATGTTCTGGCTGCCAGCTGTGGGATTGGTTCTGGAGGAGTTTGGGTCTGGTTCTGGACCCTGCCTGTGCTGGGCTTTGGGACAGCTTTGGGGTGGGTGATACCCTTGGGACAAGCACTGGGGTGGGTGATTCCTTTGGGACAGGCACTGGGGCAACTTGTGTGGCAATGAGTTTATCAAGTCCTGCTCATCAGGCCAGCATAAATCTTTTTTTTGTTGTTAATTTTTTTTCCCTCACTTGGACTTCAAGTCCTTCATTTTTCTTTGCAAATTGTAAATCATGGAGACTCCCCTCTCCTCCCAGGCAGGCAGGACTGTGGCTCCCAGCCCTTTGCTGGGCTCCTCAGGTGGGTCAGCACTGCTCTGCCTGGCCCTGCAGCCAGGGAAACCATCTCAGGTTGTGTCCTCTCCATCCTCGGTGTGTCCTGAGGCCTCAGGCTGGCTCTTTGCTGGGGGAAAAGCTGCCTGAAATGTAGAGGACCTTGCTGAGCCAGCCTGCTGCCCTGGTAACTCACCCCAGCAGGCAAGTAAAGATGTAAAAATCCCTGTGCTGGTGGCAGGAAATGCAAGCTGCTTGATATATGTGAAAGGGGGGGGTATTTTATTTTAATTTAGGGAACTGAAATTTAGGTCTGAATAGAAAAAGGGCTGAATGGATTCATCACAGCCCTTTATGTTCTAAATACTTCCCTGCCTCTGCTTGCACGAGCCTTGTAAAGGCTTTAAATGACATTTTTTAAAGAGAATGCTGTTTGTTTTGCTATTTTAAATACAGCCTTAGATGTGCTTGCTATTTTTGTGTAGCTACCTGGGAAATGGGAAATTCTGTGATGGATTATGGAGGTTGCTGTGGTTTGGTACCAGAAGTTGCTGTTGTCTCATTGCAGGGGTTTGGGTGGCAGTGCCCAGGGAAGGCTCTGCTGCTGCTGCTGCTGCTGCTGCTGCTGCTGCTGCTGAATAAACCAGAGCAGAGCTGGCAGCTGCAGCTCCCAATTCTGCCCATCCTCCTGACTCCATAATTGTATTGACTGCACTTGGCAAATTTAAATTCCTTATTTTGCCTGTCCTCAGGGCAACAAACCTCAAACTAATGCTTTCTGCTGGCCCTGCAGGTCTGATCCTGGCATTTTATTTCCCCCAGGCTGGCCCCAGCAGAGCAGAGCAGAGCAGAGCAGAGCAGCCAGGCTGCTGTCTGCATCTGAGTCCTGAATGGGGACAAATGGTCCAGAGGAGGGGGAGCAGCTCCAGGAAACACCTGCAGGGCCTGGGAGGGAGCTGAGGTCCAGGTGCTGGGTTGAACATCTGACATCCAGGGTGGGTGGGCTGGGAAGGGAAGGGCAAGGGAAGAGGCAGATTAAATGGGATGGGAAATGTGATTAATATGTGTTTTTTTGGAAATACCAACTTTCTGGCCTCAAAAGCACAAGGGGTTAACTCGAGCTGTGTCTCAGCACATTTTTTCAAATGCATGAAATGTAAAGTGATGGAGTGTGGGGATGAAGGGAGGCTGGGGGGAGGAGGGCAGTGTCCCCCCTGGTGTGGGGATGAGCTGGGGGAGATGTGGGATGGAGGTGGGGGTGATGGGGTTGGGCTGGCACCATTCCCCCAGGGCCCCTGAACCCTGATGGACCCACCCTGCTCCCTGCACCCCAATCCCCAGAGGGTTTCCTGATCAGACATCCAGGCGGTGTCTGGAAAACTTCAGGAAAACTGGCAAAAATTGGAAGAAAATGAGTGACCCTTTAAATTTGCCCATCTCCCCCCCCCCCCCCCCCAGCCCCAGCTCTTCTTGAGCTGCTGCTCCTCTCCAGCTGGGCTGGGCACTGGGAGGTGCTGGGATGCCAAAGGGGAGGGGATGTGGGAATGAGGGCACAAAGCAGGAGGAGAGGCTGCTTACTTTTTAAATCCAGAGTCAAGTGGGCTCTCTGCCTGGCCTCACGTTTCACCAGGTGTTCTCTGCCATTTATTATTGTCTTTTAAAAATATATGTTCTGAAATTCAGCTGTGTATACAATGGGGATGATATACAGTTGTACCTCAGACTGACTGTGAGCCATCTGTCAAAACCAAAAGCTAAATCCTGGGTAATAAAAGCCACAAAAAGATTGATATTCCACATTAAGGGGGGAGATGAAAAAAGCAATTTTGTTTATGGGCAAACCTGTGTCTGGCACATTTTTCATGTCATATAAAGATGGAAATCTCACCTTATGGCTATAGATTACTGCTGTATTTCAGTCTCTGTAATTGTGGACAGATATGCATGTGTTTCTATGTGAAGAGAGATAATTCCCTGTGTTTTGTTGAAAACAACGTTTCTGGCAGAGCACAGAGTTCTGCTGCTTCCCAAAGGTGCAGGAGTTCTGGCTGTACATGAAAATTCCCTGGTGCTTCCTGGGCAGATCCCAGGGGGTTGGAGATGGGAAGAGGTGAGATTGGGAAGGGAGCAGCTTGGCTGGGACAGGGACACAGGGACACAGGGACACAGGGACACAGGGACAGCAGGTTGCAGACCCTCACCTTACACCAGAAGAAACATCCCTGAGCACCCCAGAACTCTGCAAGCCCCTGAATTGTTGTCTGGAGCCTTCTGTAAAGGATTCTGAGCTGAACCCAGAGGGCTGCCCTGGAGCTGTGTCTGGTGACACCTTGGGTCCTGCACAGCCACCCTGGGGTCCCTGCACCCCCTGGGATGTGCAGAGGAGCAAGGCAGGGGCTTGGGGACAGCCCTGGCCCTCCAGCTCTGCCATGGGTAGGGAGGCTCTGGGCAGGTCCCAGGCTGGGATCTGGGCAGCATCCAGCAGAAAACATTTCCAGGAGGTGCTGGGGCTCCTCAGGTGGGGCTCAGCCTCTGCTCCCAAGTGAAAGAGCATGAGGAAAAATGGACTCAGTGGGGAGAGATACTGGAGGCAATGGTTTAATGTTACAGTTTTATTTCAGTAATAACTGCTCATTGTTAGTGAAATGGGTGGAAATAACTTGATTTTTTTTTTCTTTCTTGCAGCTTGAGAACTGGTGACCATGGGCAATGGGTTGTGTGGAGCTGTGCAGGCAGCACGGAGCCCAAATTGCCTGCCATTAAATACCCATCAAACCCAACCATGGAGGATAAATTAACTCCACCTGCTGCTAATAACTCCTGCATGCAGTGGATCAGGTACTTACAGTGCTGAGGACAACCTGCCTGGGGATGTTTGAAGTCATGGGTGAGTTTGTACCCATCCCTGGACCTGGCTCCTGCCAAATTCTGGGTGCAGGAGCTGTCAGATGGCAGCAGGAGCTGGGGTGTCAGGTCCTCAGGCTGACTGTGTGCATCCTTCCTCAGAAGAGTCAGGGAGCCAGGACCTTATTTTTGGCCCTGGGAAACCTTGTGGCTGTGTGTGCATGGCTAGGAGGAGCAGTCTGGATCTTTGCCTCCTTTCTCCACCCCTAAGATTTTCCTGCTCAGCCTCCCAGAAGCACACTGCCCATGAGGAACTTAGGATGAGGTGTGGAAATGGAGAGGAACATTTCAGAGAGGGGGAGGTGCTGCTTTTCTGGGGGCTCTGAAGTGATTCTCACCCTTCCCTGGCTGGTGCCACGCGCAGCTGAGCTGGGGCCAGACATTTCCTTACTCCTGTGACAGCTCTGTCACATGTGGGAAGCTCTGCCAAGCATTTCTGTCTTCCTCACCCTGTAAAAAAATGGCCCTGGATGGATGGGATGGTTCCCAGGACAGAAGATGTGGCTGTGTGGCAGGGAGGATGCTTGGTCAGGAGGGAAATGGCTCTTGGGTGGCTGGAGGATGGTCCTGCTGGGCATGGTGGGGACCAAGCTCCAGCTGAGGAGCATCCCTGGCCACCAGTCCCACCAGCAGCTCGTTGCTGACGTTTTGGGGTCATTCCTGGTGTCTGCATTGGTTGTCCTGATGGTCTGGGATGTGAGGTGAGTGCTGCCCTAATCAGAGCAGAGCCTGGTGCATCAATATTGCACTCACAGAAAACTGTCAGACCAAGCTTAGCAAATGCTGCTGGAAATCTGTGGACTTGGAATAACTTCCAGATGTAAACACAGGCCCTATCTGTTAGCAGGAATAAAAATAAGCCATTAATGCTTTTGGTCCAGGTGTCCAATTGAGTCTCACACACCCCATCTGTCATCCGGGCACTCTGAGCCTGGGAATGCTCCAGCACTGCCATTCCATACACTTGGAATGTCATCTGTGGGAAAGGTTTGCAAAATGGAGCTGCAGGGATACCAAAAGGGGGTAAAACAATGTCCTCTGGGCCCTGCTCCTGGTCAGGCAGGGGGGAGGAAGGGGCAGGGACACGGGATGCTCAGCCAGGGACTGTGGCATTCCTGGTCCCACTCCCTTGGGATGCTCCAGGCAGGAGGCAGAGGCAGGAGCTGTGCTGCTCCTTGGCTCCTCTCTGAGCAGTGACTGCAGGTCCTGACCCTGCTCACCAGCAGCAGAGCCCCCAGGCTCTCCAGAATCTGATGCATTAAACAAAACGTTCTGCCAATGCAGACCCAGTTTGTGCAGCTCCAGAAGATGAGTGTTTGTGTTGGGGGCTGGAGGGTTTCTTAGCTTTGTTTTTTTAATATACTTTTCAAAAACATTTTGCCATGCACGGCCAGTGTCTGTCTATCCCCTTCCACAGAACCACAGAATCCCAGCCTGGTTTGGGTTGGGAGAGACCTTAAATCTCATCCATCCCCACCCCCTGCCATGGTCAGGGACACCTCCCACCAGCCCAGGTTGCTCCAAGCCCCATCCAACCTGGGCTGAGACACTGCCAGGGATGGGGCTGCTCCTGCCCCTTTGCTCTGTAGTTTCCCACCAGTCAATAGAAGGAAGCAGCAGCTCAGGGCATCCTACCCCAGAGTGTCCCCAGAATGCTGAGCCAGGCTGGAGACCACCCCTGTCTGCACCACCCCTGTCTGCACCACCCCTGGGCCATGTCCCTGATGCCCCAGGTGCTTCTCTGCTGAGCACCAGCCCTGGGAGCTGAGGACCTGACCCAGTCCTGGGGCAGCAGTTGCCTTTCTAAGGGGGCCTTGGAGCTGAAAGCAAACAGCTGGTTTGAGTGTTTGGTTTGTTCCATTGGTTTGTTTTTTTTCTCCTCGGTGGAATCTAGTTTGTTTAAGGATGGTTCAAAGATATATTTGATACCTTCAGTTTTTCTCTTGCCAGGAACAATCTGTGACTCTTCAGATTTGGAAAAGTGCTCATTATAATACTGTCCTGCAGTGCTTCTCTGATCAGTAGTCACTGCTAGTCCAGGATGGGAACTCTAGTGGGATTAAATCACATATTTTCACTATAGATAAACATGTATTTAGCAAGTGAATTTTAAATCTTTATCTGCAGTGCTGTCTCTGTCAGACTCTTTACACATCCAGTTTTCTAATAAATTAGAGTGGGGAGAGCTGGGGAGGGAACTCCAGTGGCAGCTGTATCTCTGCTCAGATTTGCATGCCCCTTGGGTGTTCTGCTTCACTAGGAATTCTTTTTCTAAGCCTTTTCTGCATTGAAAATTTAAGAAATGAGACAAGAGCCCATCTCCTCTGTGCAGTGTGAGCTTTCACACCCTGACTGCTCCCCAGCTAAAACATTACTCTGGCTCCCTGATCACACACTCATGCTCAGCCCCAAATACTCAAACATACCACGTGTCTGAATCACAAATCCTTTCCTGTAACTCAAAATATGGAAGCTCTGGCAAGGTAAGAGCAGTCCTGGCATGCAAACCAGGGCCAGCATCTCCTCCAGCTTTCCTGTGCTGCTGGGATCTCAGGGCTCCTTTCCTGCAGCTGGGGTTTGGGACAATCCCAAAGAGTTTCTCTGGACAGCTGCCAAAAGCTCCTGCTCTGAAAAGGAGTCTTGAAAAAACCTGAGGGTTTCGTGTCCCTTCTTATAATTTGCTCCTTTTTCTCCTGCACTTGAGGTTGCCCAAGTGGGATGTGGAAAATGGTTCTGAAGTTCCTGCCTTGAGTAGCTGGGAGGTGTTGGTGCTCAGCAGCCACTCAGACATCCCAGCACAAGAACAACCCCCAGGATGGGACCAGGAGTTAAATCTGGGATTCTGTTGCACATAGAGATGTTTGAAATTTGCACTGGGTTTGGTTTTTCTTTGTCTTTCTGTTTGTTTGTTTGTGTGATTTAAATATTCTTGCCTCTGCTTTTGGGATAGGAGCTCAGAGAGGCTGAAATCCAACCTGTCCTGTCAACTGGGAGCTTGGAGGCATTTTAAACATTTAAACACCAGCAGGTAGATTCACATGCAGCTGTTTGCAAAGTGGTCCCTAAGATGTATTAAAACCCCCTTATAATTAGGGAAGAGATATTAAAAAAAACCAGTAGCATTTCATAATTAGCTACACTAAGTATCTTCTGTAGGAATTAATTTGTAAACACGAGTATATAATATTGTTAAGACTAAATTCATGACTGCCAAGAACACCTCCCTGTTAATAATAATAATAATTCACTTCTGGATTTGGGATGTATGGGTGTCCAGCATCAGAGAAAAAGGGATTTGTTTTTCCATGGGAGTTTTGACTTTGTGGCACCAGCACAGGCAGAGTTGAGCCAAGTGGTTTGGTGACAATGAAAAGGAAGCCCCCCAAGGAAAGCAGCAAGAAATGGGCCCATTCAGGTAATATTCAGCAGAAAAGTCTTCTCTGAATCCGAGTGATTTGGAACCTCTGAGAGGTTAGAAAACCACCCAGGCTGTATCCCATCATCTGCTGCTCTGGTTTCCTGCCAGCTCCCTGGGCAACAGCAGCAGCCAGGGTGTCTGTCCCAGGAGCTCCCGTGGAAGGCAAGGCAGAGTCTCCCAGGGCAGCATTCCAGAGCTCTCCCTTCCCTCTGGGGCTGGTGAAGGGTTTGGATTCTGCCCTCTCCTCTCAACAAGATCCAGAGGACTCCTTTGGAACACAATCCTGTGGTTTTATTTCCATTCATATGGTTCAGACCCTCTTAGTTTGGGGCACACCTCTACAGGAAAGCCAGGAATGCAATGTCACAGTAATTGCAGTTTAAGAGTCTAATAATTATTGATTTAGATCTAACTGTTACAAAAAAAAAAATAGTTTTTATAAAGTTAGTAAAAACAGGAATCTGTGGATTAAAAGTTCTTCTCAAGCTGTTTTCCCCCCCATATTTCAGAACTGTTTCTAATGTTAAATCACTGTGTTCCTAGCATACAATATATTGGTGTTATTTACAGGAGAGGGGGGAAAAAAAGAGCAATATAGGCTTGCAGGTTTTTTATTAGTGAAAAAATTGTCTGAGAGATTCATGGGGCTATTAGAGAGGGTGGAGGAAGGGCTGGGGTGGGAGCTGGGGACTTGTGCAGCTGGAGAAACCAGGAGGAGATTCCTGGGGGGAAAAGGAAGGTTCGGGTTTTTCATTTGGGCAGAGGCAGCCCAATGCCTGTGATGTGGTGGGGCTGTGGTGTGTGGGTTGCTGGGCTTGGCCATGGAGAGGCTGAGTGTTGTTGCAGATTTTTTGTCAGGGCAGTGACAGCTGTAATAACACCCATCATTTTTCTGAGATATTTGTGTAATCCCTGAGCACCTGCTGAGAATGGCTGCTGCTTTATAGGGAAGAGATGAAAAGTGGATAAATGGAATTAAGTATCCTACGTGGCTATGTGACCACATATGGATATAAATGACTTCAGAAAGAGAATGATTTGAGACATAAAAGAGCAATTCAGAGCTTCCTCCCAAGCAGCACTTGTACTGCGGGTTCATCCCGCTGCTTTGCAAGATCAAAGGATCATCCATGTAACACATTGGAAATTGAAAAAAAAAAACAAAAAACCCAACACAAAAACCCCCTCCTCCTCTGATTTCAGCAATATCAAAGGTACTGTGCTTCTTGGGTTTGGTCACAATAACTTTGGGACTTTTTTGAAGTAGGTTCAGTGTCAGCTGCCAACCTGGCAGGAGAGGGAATGGCTGGGGCTCCAGGGGGCTGTGGGCTGATCTGGTGGCCAACAGTTTTTCAGAAGAATAGAAAAAAACCAGCAACAAAACCCAACAGAATGATGTTAAATCTGGATCTGCATTTCTGACCTAGAAAAAGCAAGACCAAAGGAAAACAACAGGAGGGGAATGGAACCATGGTGTCAGAAGCATCTTTACCTGAGCTTTTCTGGTTCCCCAGAACTGCAGAGTCACCCCTGGCAGGCACAGAGCACCAGCCCTGCAGCTCCTGGCACACCATCAAACCAGAGCTGGGCACTAGGAAAGGGCTGCTGGGTGCTCCCAGAACACTCCCATGGATGCAAAGACCCCCTGCCCAGGGCAGACCCAAAGCAGAGCACTGGGCTGCACTCAGCTCCTGCTCTGGGGGCTCCAAGGCCCTGTGACCCCCCCCTGCAAAACTCCTCTCTAAGGAGGGTCACCTGAGACTCTGTCCTCTGTCAGGAAGTGTCCTGCATGCTCTGGGCTGCAGTTGGGTGCAGCACCCAGACCCCTTCACTCCCCCAGTGCCCTTGGGGAGCTGCTAGCCCCAGGCTGTGCCTGCTGCCCTTCCCAGGGATGCCCTTCCCAGGGATGCCCTTCCCAGTTCCTCTGCAGCTGGCTCCCTGGGAGCTTTCACCTGCAGCTTGGATCCCTTCTCCAGCCTTGCTTCTAGCCCTGAGTTCCTTTGAAACTCTTTTAAAAGTTGCAGTTCCTCTCTTTTGTTTGTGTTTTGGTTTTTTCCTGCTCTTTTTCTCCTTTAATGAATTCCTCAAAGCAGATGGTCTTCAAACTCAGTCTCTTTCAAGAGACATATTCTTTCATCTAAAAGAGACATATTTCTCTCCTCTGCAGAGTGAACCAGAAGACTTTATTTCTTTGGGGAGAAACATTTTTTAACCACAAAATGCACACTTTGCAGGGGCTTTAATCCTCAGGCCTGCAGTAGTGGGGGGGCTCTGCTTGCCATTGTTTGCCAACCCATCCCACTGTTCTGGCTTGGATCCGGGAAACTTGAACTTTGGGGAACCATTTGTGTCTTCAAACTCTTTCTGGAAGGAGGTAAGACTCTTCTGGCCATGACTGCAATTCCAGAGAGGGAATTCTCTCTGGGGTAGCAGAGGAAAGCAGGTTCTGCATCTCTGCTCCCTCTGCTGTGTGATCCCCAGCCCAAGGTATAAAATCGTGAGTCCCAGGCTGGTTTGGGTTGGAAGAGACTTTAAAGTTTATCCAGTGCCACCTCCCACCAGCCCAGGTTGCTCACACCAAAGAATTTCTCCCTCAGACCTCATCTCCCTCTCTCCTCTTACAGCTGCAAACCCTTCCCCTCTGCACCATCACTCCAAGCCCCTCCATCCTTTGCTGCAGATCCCTTCAGGGAGTGGTCTGGAGCATCTTGTGAGAGGATCCAGTCGTGAAAGAAAAGTCCATGCGTGACCTCTCTCCATGTCTTGCTGACTGAAGGGAGTTGGTTAACCTTCTTTCTCAAGGTTTGGTCCCCTCTCCCCACTCCTCTTATCCTGCTCACCCCACGGAGCAGAGGACAGGACAGCCTGGAGCAAGGCAGAGCTCTCTCTGCTGCAGTGCCATGACCCAGGATGTCCCCTTTTCTCCTGCTTTGACCTTGCCCTTTTGGAAGTGGGACTGGTGCACTCTTTGACAGGAAGATGTCCTCTCCTTCAGTGTCCTTGGCCTCACTCCAGACACAGATCCAAGCCTTCAGGCGCTCCTGAAACCCAGCTCCAGAGTCCTCTTTTCACCTTCTCATCTTCCTGCCTCAAAGATCCCTCTCAGATTATTTTCTTCTTTCTCCCAGGATGAAGACTCTCCAGGATGTTCCAGGCTTCCATCAGCCCCTGCTGGGAGTCAGGGGGAGCTGGAATTACCCCAGCACTCTGTGCCAAGTCCTCCTCTGGATGAGACTCAGCATCTCCAGCCTCACTTGCCTCACTTCAAACCCAGCCCCCCATAACTGGGTGAGGTTTCCTGGGGTGTCCCTGCTGGGGTCCTGCTCAGCCTCTGCCAGCTCCTCCTGCCAGGGACAGGTTTCCTTCTCTCACATGGGGGTGAGTTAGTGCTGAAAGCATCTTCAGACAGTTTTTTTTTTGTGTAGTGATGGGGTTAGCAGGGAATGCACAAGGGAGGGTGCTCAGAGATAGAAACTGTTCTCCTTCCATGTATTTCTATCAGTTTGCTTTGTGTGCATCTCCTATGTGACCAGAAAAACTGGAAAAGCCCCCCAGATACCTTGGCAGGAGGACAGCCTGATGCATGGGGTGTTCTGCTGTGCATGGTCCCCAGGTGGGTGGCTGGGTGCCCGAGTGATGTTGATTACTTCTTATAGCCCAGTGTCATTCTGATGAGCCCCAAACAGCACTGGGAGATGCCAGCCTGGACTACAAGAAATAATCCTTTCCTAGAAACCATCTCAGGAGGATCTGATACAGCTCCCACCTCTCTGCACACAGGGAATTTGTTTTTGAGTAGTGGAAACCTCCCAGAACTTCCCTGTGGATGGGGAAACAAAGAGTGCGCCTCAGGCCCTCACCATTTGCTGGGGAGTTCAGGAAAGCTTCTGCTGGGCTGGGGACAGACCATGGGCTTGCTGTCCCCAGCAGTGTCTCATTCAGGCCCAGCAAACATCTGCAGCCAGATCCCCTCCCAGCTGTGCCTGGGGCCAGGGCTTAGTTCAGATCCTTGGTGCCTCCAGGCACTTCATGTGCTGGGAAGGGGTTGGTAACATGGGAAGCTCCTGGAGATGGGAGCTGGCTGGGAAGGGAGCTCTGGGGCAGCAGCTTTGCCTTCAGGAGGAGTCTGACAGAACCAAGCCCCTCTGGGTCTCACCTGCTCCATCTCCTGCTTGGGTCCATTTCAAACACATTAAATGCCTCAGCACTCAAGCTTGAACTATTTTAGGCAGATAAAGTGCCCGTGGGAGGGCTGAGGTGACTCTTGCAATTTGTTTTTATTTAATATCGATTTCTTTGCAGCCCAGAGGGTCACAGAGGTCACAGTGACTCCAGGATGGACAAACTGATACCCCACTATGTGTGGCTGGGAAAACCTGCAGATCTTTTTGCCTCCTCCCTTGCAATACAAGAGCAGTGCAGAAGGTAAGTCAGGACTTGCCCAAGGAAATTTACTGAAGGTTTAATTGCCTGCAAGGGTCAGGTTCAGGGTGGTTTCAGGACCAGCATCTCAGCCCTGACACCCAATGCTCTGGTGCCAGGACTAAAAGTTCTCAGTGATCCTTGTACCATGATGCTTTTGTTCTCCTTGGTGCCAAAGTGGGCTGCTCTGCACCACCAAGAGATGCTGCTCTTCATTTCTTGATCCTTTACAATTTTCCATGGAGGGGGGAGTGCCTTGGTGTGAAACACACTGACTGGGGATGTCCTCAGGGGGCTGAGGTCCTGCTGCACTGCACCAAGAGCAAAGGAGACATTAATGCTGAGTTGTGCAGCCTGGGGCACACAGATTCTTGTTGGGAATATTTCTGGAACAGTGAGCAGCCTGACTGTTCATGGATGGGAATTGTGCAGTGACTTCCAGCCAAGGCCATGCCTGCCCAGGAGCCTGGGGCTGCAGGTGCCCCATGGAGCAGAGCTGGGCTGTGTGGGGTGAGCTCAATGGGATGGACCCCTGCCCACAGGACAGGGACATGGAATCACAGAATCATGGAATGGTTTGGGTTGGGAGGGACCTTAAAGCTCCTCCACTGCCACCCCCTGCCATGGTCAGGGACTCCTCCCACCAGCCCAGGTTGCTCCAAGCCCCATCCAACCTGGGCTGAGACACTGCCAGGGATGGGGCAGCCACAGCTTCTCTGGGAAACCTGGCACAGGGGCTCAGCACCCTCACACCAAACTATTTCTCCCTTCCATCTCCTCTCTATCTCCCCTCTTGCAGCTGGAAACCCTTCCCCCTTATCCCATCCCTCCAGGACCTTGTCCCAAGTCCCAGACTCCTGTGATGTCTCCTCTACATTGACACAAATCTGACAAATTTCCAGCTGTGGAAATTCCTGGGTCTGTGATATTTTGGGTGAACCTCATTGGACAGGGATTCCTCTGCTGTTTCCCTGAGCTGGTTTGCTAAAGCAGAACTGTCCTCAGGTCTGTTACTGACTCCCACTAAATGAATGCCAAGCTGCAGCTGCATCAGAGTATTTGCATCCCTCTTTCCAGGTAATAACGTGTGGGATCAATCAGGGGCTGACAATTTTTGTGAAGGTAAAAGTTTCTTATCTGTTTCTTAAATTCCCCCCTAACCAACTCTAACTGCCCCAGCAATAGGTTCTGCACACAACCATAAATTTGACTCAGAAAACAAATGGTAGAACTGTGTGAAAAGAAAAAAATAATGTTGAAAATCAGCTTCTAAATGCATCTGCATGACTGCTTGTGACAGAGGAGTTCCTCAGTTTGTCCCATCACTCCAGCAGTACCACACAGCCCATCTGCAGCCAGAGAGCAAAGCAGGAGCTGCAAACACTCATCTGCAGCACAAGAATTGGTGAAGCTGCTGTTAAAGCCACCTCTGTGCTGGGAGCCCAGCTCTGCTCTCACGGGGGCCTGGGATCAGACACAGGGATGCACACACAGCCTGGGATCAGACACTGACACCCCCTGCCCTGACTGGGCTGCTTCTTGTTTAAATATTGCCAGAAGGTTCCTTTGGGTTGATTTGTAACTTTCGGAATGTTAAGATGAAGGTTTTTTGGGTTTTTTTGTTGCTAAGGAAGGTAACTTTCAGGAGGAAACTGGTGTGGCTGTGCAGAGGTGCCCAGGGAGGCTGGGAGTGAGTGCTGGGGGTGTGAGGCATTGGGGATCAAGTGGGATTGTCAGCTCTGCTGCTGCTTCCATGAACACAGCCCTGGATGTTTTCTGTGCTTCTGTAACCCTGAAGCTGGTTTTTAATTTCCAAACTATTAGGCAAAAGATGGTGTAGAAGATTATAAATGCAGAACCCTTAATTACATGAAGGAGAGTCCTGTTTGCTCACTGATGCAGATCAAGTTCATACTGGGGACTTGTGTCTTAGTCACGTCAGCTTAGTTTTAGTTTAGATCATATTTTCCCACCAAAACTGATTTTCTAGATTCTATTCTGTTTAACCTGATATGAAGGTGTAAGACAGCAGCTGCTTTGTGTACCCATGGAACAGGCATACAGAGAGGGTCAGGTCTTTCTTTCCCAGTATCATGAACTGGGAGTACTGGTGATCTCTGGTTTGTATCACCCTCCCTCTTGCAGATTCAGCTGCAGTTGGGCTGTGCTGAAGCAGAGCTTGCTGAGCCACCCTGCCAGGTCCCAGCATGGGCAAGACCTCCAGGATTCTGTGGAATTCTGTGGGATTCTGTGGAATTCTGTGTCTCCCTGGGGCAGGTGTGGATGTGGCTTCTGCAGCCCCAGGGGAGGAGGGGAACTGGGGGGATGCTACGCCCCTCAAAATGGCACCCACGGGGCCTTGGACCGGTGGGCTGGATTGAAAACCTGGAGGGACAGAAAGCAGAATTTCTGTGTCAGCTCAGTCCCTCCTCGGGGCAATGCCCTGACAGTCAGAGTCAGCAGCAGGGACAGATTGCTGCACAGATTCCAAAAATCCCCAGGGTGCTCTTCCCAGGCAATGTCTGGAAGGGCACTGGGTGTCACAGCTGGAGCAGACGTGCCACCCCTGCACAGGGCAGATTGCTGGAGCTCTGCAGTGCCACCGGGGCAGGGTTCCTACCAGCTCTGACCAAAAACCCAGCTGAGCTCTGCAGCAGCCCCCAGCGGATGCCCAGGGATGAGGATGGAGACGAAGCGGGTAGGTGGCCCCAGCATCCTCCTTGTGTCTGTAACTCCGGGGCTTCTGCAGTTAGGTGGTACCTCTGTCTTGGTGGGCTACTGTGCAGGGAATTTAGCTAATTGCGTTTTGAACTTAATTGTCTTTTTAATGGAAGTAAGAGCTTGTTGTCCAGCTTCTCTGTCTGCCTTCTGCTTTGACAGACACCTCCCAGACGGGCACAAACAGGGACAGAAAGGGTTAACCTGCCCAGGGAGATGTTTCTCGGTACCCAGGGGATTCTCCAGCACGGATGCAAAGCAGCTGGGGTGAGACTGGCCTTGTCCAGGTCACATGTGCTTTTGGACAAGGCAGACTTGAGGAGATGACCCTGGGCTGAGGGATGCTCACTTTGGGTGAGTAGGACTGGCTCTCAGAGGAGGTGAGAAAAAAAGTCATTGAGTTTCTCTGAGCACAGGGAGGGACAGAGCAAGTGCTGCCCTTCACCGTGAAGGTCTCAAGCCTTTTTCTTGGGGCACCCAGGCTGCTGACAGGTGAGAGGTCCCCACCCAAACCAGGGTGCACAACACGTCCCGATGGAGCTGTTTGCTCCCTCCGTGAAAGCTGTTGAGCAGGAGCCAACAATGCTGTCCCCGGGGATGGAGGTGGCCCCAAAGCAGGAGAGCTGGAACATCTCGGTGGGTGCTGACCCCCAGAGGATGGTGCTCGGTGCTTTCCTCTGACGCCCATGACAAATTCCCGAGTCACCTTTTCAGAGAAGTTCTTTGAGGTGACACCTCCTGGAGCTGGGTGCCCGAGTGCTTTGCAGGAGGTGCCTGCGGGGCTGGGGATGCTCGGAGGCCTCTCACTTGGGGGAGTTTGGGTTCTTAATTGTTTCCTAAATATTCCAATTCATTTGTAAATCCCGTTGCCACGGCAACGCAAATTTCTATGCGTTCCGACTATCAGACACCTCTCGAATCAATTTGTTTTCCCTTGTTGCCATAGTGACAGACATTTTGTCAGAATTATTTAGGTGGAGAGAGATCCGGAGACCTTGGCAGGGAAGGAGCTGCCAAGGAGCCCGGGCTCAGCCTCCTCCCATCTCCTCCTGCTCTCAGATCTCCCAGGTTTCAGTGGGCATGGGCTGGGATACAAAGAGCCCTCCCAGCCCTCTCTTCTCCATCTCCAAACTGGAGCAGGCGGCCTGCCCACTGCCAAGGGTTTCCTGGCATTGGGTTTGGGCCTCTTCCAGGCTTCTGCAGTGCCTTTCATCCTCTAAAGGTTTCCCCTTTTACACCTGGAGCTTTGGCCACCCCTCAGCCTTCCTGTTTTTCAGAGTGATTTCTAGTAAGAGAGGCTGGAAAAAGGAAAGCACAAAGGTGTTTACCTGGTACCATTGGTACCATCACTAGTGGTGCAGAGGAGGAGTGTTTATCATAGAATCATGGAATGGTTTGGGTTGGGAAGAACCTTAAAGCTCCTCCATTGCCACCCTGCCATGGTCAGGGACACCTCCCACCAGCCCAGGTTGCTCCAAGCCCCATCCAACCTGGGCTGAGACACTGCCAGGGATGGGGCAGCCACAGCTTCTCTGGGAAACCTGTTCTAGGGTTTCACCACCCTCAGATTAAAGAATTTCTTCCTAATGTCCAACCTAGATGTTCCTTCTTCAAGTTTTAAACCCTTGCCCCTTGTCCTCTCCCTACACCCCCATGCCAAAAGCCCTACCCCAGCTTTCCTGTAGGGCCCCTTCAGATACTGGAGGTCACCTTGAAAACAAACATAACCATGTCATGAACATGTCAGCATTTTGTTCTCTAAGTGGTAGATGAGGTCTTTGAAAGCTCTGGTTTGCGATAGCAAACATGCAACCTTTTTTTTTTTTTTTTTTTTGTTCAGAATCAGTGCTTCTTCACAGCTACAGGTGAGTGATGGACTCCCTGATCAATTTCTCGAGCCCTTTAGGGCCCTCTGCCTTCCCTGCTCCTCTCACTCCTCATTGGGCTGGCAGGATCCCCTGCCCCGCTGAGCTGGGCTCTCAAACCTTGCTGCTGCAGATAATAACTTTTTGTTCTTAGGGCTGCATGAAATGCCTGGGGTGGAAGAGAAGTCCCAAGGACAAACCAAACAACCCGAGCACTGTTGGGCTGAGCACCCACACAGCCCAGGTTCCTGCAGCCTCCTGTCTGAAGATCAGTAATGTCATTTTTACATCACCTGCTGGCTCCATCTGGATTTGGCAACCGAGGAAATCACAGCTTCCCTCAAATCTCTGGTTGTTAAACGTGTGAGTGCTCACATTATGGATGAGCTTTGGGAAACAAATCAATCTTCTGAGTCTGAGTGAGGGATCTGCACTCTGGGTTGGAGGCTCCAGCAGGGCCCCTGGGGATGGGTTCCTCTGGGCTGTGATTCCACTCCTGTGGGATGTTTCTGCTCCAGCCTGCCCTGGGGAAGCCTGCTGGTTCCTTCCAGAGGAATATCCAATACTTCCCGTGTTGGAAGTGTCTGGGTGGAGGAGCCTGAACACTGAAGCAGCAAGCTGACATCTGGCAAAGTCGCTGTGAAAGAAACCTCCTGGCAGACAAATGCTGCTCCACACCAACTGCTCCATAAACCCACCCAGCCCTGGGGTGTGCACAGACACCCCCGGGGCCTCTGCCTGCAATCCTGAGCTGCTGTGGGGTGCTGCTGGAGCCAGGAGCATCAGGGAGGCAGAGGGAACATCCCCTGAAGACAACATCCCCATTTCTTCCTTCCAGATTGCAGCTCACCAGATGATAGAACACGGTGCCCTTCCTCCTGAATCAATCACAGGCAGCCTTGGGGGGGTTTTCAGGAGCTGTCTGGGTTGTTCTGCCTTCCCCTCTTGTCTCAGATTCACCTGCATGTTTACCTCCACTTGGTGGTAGCATTTTCTCTGTCTTCCCTCTTCTCTTCCAGGGCTTTGAGGATGTGGATGTGGGCAAGGAGATGGGCGCTGCTGGAGGGGTGATGGAAGCCGCACTGAGTGTGCTGAGCTGCAGTGAAGTTTGACCCTCAGGTTCTTCCTGCACTGGTTGGCTGGTATTCAAAACACTTTTTTTCTAACGTGGAAAGCAGAAAAAAAAACCCCAAAACCAAAAAACTTCAATCAACATGTCCAGCTCAGCCTTGTCCTCAGGTAGGTTTAGTGCCCAGCATAGACCCAGCCCTGAAGGGAGGACAGAGTGGAAAGCCAGCACTCCATCTGCCCCAAACCAGCCTAAAATTTGATCCTGGGGAAGCTGGTGATGGGTCCTGGTGCTCCTCTCCAGTTCCAGCAGGGAGCATCCCAGGTCCAGCCTCAGCAATTTCTTCCCAATTCCTTCTCCCTGGCAAAAGGTGTTTAGGTGAAGGACCTGGAGCTGAGAGGGATGTCAGGACGTCTTTGGTGAGCAAAAGGGTGGGTAGGAGGTGGGTAGGAGAAGCATCCATGCCCTGGTGCCAGGCAGCTCTTGCAGGAGCAGCAGGGGAGCAGCAGCAGTGCCCTCCCAGCCCAGCCTGGGCATGGCACCAGGACCTGCTGCTGGAGTCCTGTCACCAAACAGACCAATGCTGCTGCTGAGGGGCTGATTTCCATCCCGGGGAGCAGGGAAGGAAGGGGATTTTCCCATGGGGAGCAGGGTTGGGTGATGCTGCAGGAGGCAGTGCCAGCACAGGACACGTTCCCTGCAGATGGTGAGGCTTGCTTGGATGTGGACACCCAGAGATGGTGTCACTGTTGGCTTTATTTTTCATTCTAGCTGTTAAAAATCTCCATAAAAGCTCCTTCTCGACAGTGGGCTGTACTTATGTGGCTTTTACCACTTGTGGCTGCCATGAGCCTCTGAGCTGTGATTCAGGGTAGGGAGGGCTCCTGCAGCTGCTGCTGCTCCTGGGCTGCACGGCTGCTTCTCCCTCTCCACAGAGAAAAATTGCAGCACTCCTGCTGTAAATGAAACTCTTGTAATGATTTTTTTTTTTAATTGGAGCATGCCCTCTATGAACATCTGACCTGAGCAGCTTTGCCTGCCCTGCTCCTCCCAGGCACTGCAGACTTGGGGTTCTCCAAAGGCAGGAGGTGGGGCTGCAAGCTAAAAGCTCTCATTCCTTCCTCAAGGAATGTTTGGCACAGGGGCTGCCTGGAGCATGGGATGGGAAGGGAAAGGAAACTTTCATCTCCTACTGCCTCAGGTACATGGACATACTGGTGTGCTGTGCCAGCACTTGGGGTGGGGGTGCCACCTCCTGTGACTGCTCCACCTGTGTTTTACCCAGAGATGGGATGGGGAAGGGAATGAGCAGGAGCTCAGCACTTCCCCTGCTCCAGCCCTGGCCCAGCAGCTCCCTCTGAGCTGGTTTTGCTCAGCAATGTGTGGGATCTCCCCCCAGCCCTGCTCCAGCAGCCTTGCCCATGTCCTGGGCTGCTGCAGCCTCTGGGGATGTCCTGGGGCTCCTGCTCGTCCTCCCTCCTGAGCAGGGCTCTTGTCTAAGAACATCATCATTCTGCTTGAGTTCCAAAGATGCCAAAGCTGAGGATGCTGAGGGCTCTCTGATGTCCAGAAGGTTGTAGGGGACAGAGGTATGAGGTGGGGCCAGAACTGTCCCTGGTTCCAGAGCTGTCCGTGGCCTGGCAGCTGCTGAGCACCACTCCGAGGGCAGTGATGGGAACTGCCCCATGGATGCTCTCCAGCACTCAGCCATAGCAGATTTTCCAGTTTCCTTCCTTCCCCTTTTATTTTGTGTTGTTTTTTTCCCCCTCTGGGTGCTGCGTGTGAGTCCCAGGCTCTGGCAGAGCCTCCCAAAGGAACAAAAGGCCACATCTCCTCGTGGAGATGGGAGGGAAGAGGGAAGTTCCAGCTGGAGCAAAGCTGCCATGGCTGTGCCAGCAGGGACAGGGCACGGGTGACATCCAGGACTTGGGAGCTCCCATCAGGAGGGGTCAGAGGGCAGCCAGGGTGAGACGGGTGCTGCAGACTTTATGATGGCTTTATAATTGCAAAGGCTACCCAAGCTAATGCTGAAATCATTATCTGGGATGAGAAATAAACCTCTTAACAGATTACTGTTGCAGAATGTATGATACTTGGCTTTCTTGGAAGCAGCCAGGCTTCAGTCTCTGTCAAGAGCAGTGTAATTACTGTAATGAGCTTTTGGCAGGCTGCTTGGGAAGTGCAGGTCTCTTGATTCTGCTGTTGGGAAAGCAAAACAAATATGTGAGCCCAGAGAAGAGAGGTCTCCCCAAGCCCCTGGTCCCCTCCTTACCTCATGCCCACATCCATGGAATGAAAGGAAGGCTTTGCTGGTGTCCTGCTGCTGACACCTCCTCTGTCCCTGTCCCTGTCCCTGTCCCTGTCCCTGTCCCTGTCCCTGTCCCTGTCCCTGTCCTTACCCCAGCCCAGGCTGGCACCAGAGAATTCCCCAACTGCCTGGGGAGAATTCAGCCTTGGCAAGGGATCTGCTCCCACTGCTCCGGACGTGGCAGCTCTGGGATTTGGGGGTGGCTCCCAGCCATGTCCTGAACCTCTGGAATTTGGTGCTGGAAGCCAAGGCAGCTGGCAGGGATGTGCTGGAATAGCAGGGCCAGGGCTGGAGGTGGGGATGGAGGAATAGGGACTGGGAGGGAGAAGCAGCCCTGGACCTGTACCCCCTGAGATGCTGTCATTGCCTTCCCCAGGGAGCATCCAGCACTTGTGGAAATGGAATCACTCAGCATAATATTCACCTAAAACACCCCTAAAACCTCTCATTGCCCCTTTTCCAGAGCAGCAAGCCTGGCTCACCACTGACATTTGGCCTTTTTTAGCAGCTAAGTCCAGGTTGTTGTTTAGGAGGGACCTGTGCCTTGTTGGAGAAGTAAGATGCTGTCCTAGTGTCTGCATGCCCATAACCATGGAATCATGGAATGTCAACTTGGAAGGGACCCCTCAGCCCAGAGCATTGGAGCAGGAAAAGGCAGTGCTGAGGGAAAGCTTTTGTTCACAGTTTGCATGGGTTTAATACTCTGAGAACTTGGATTTTTGTTGCTTTCTAGTTTAATCTGGTGGTTTGATTCGTCAGATGAAGGGTAGCTCCAGCAACCACCTCTTAGAAATGTTTTAAAGGAGGAAAAAAAGCCCCATCCCTGTGTTTTGTTCAGGCTGGGAAGCAGAGCCTGACAGCAGCCTGGACAAAATGCTTTTTGCTCCCTGCTGTCAGCTCTGTTCAGATCTGATAAGGGATGGGTTTGCATGTGAGTGTGCTCTAAGAGCTGCACGTGAAGGTCTGATTTCTGTGACAAATCATTTTCCTGTGCAGTGTGTTGGGCACCAAACCTGAGCTGCTGCTGCTGCTGCTCCCTGAGCTGTGCTCACACAGCCCCATCCCATGCCCTGCCCCAAAACTGGTTCCTCTTGCAGCTCATGGCTCTCCCTACTGACCCTCAGCTGGTTTGCAGCTCCTCTTTTGCCCCTGTCTGTACCTGCTCTGAGGCCACCTCTGATGGGGAGGGGTTGGCAGCGGGGGCTTTCAGGACTTCTCCTGTCTGGGGGTGGCACAAGGACCAGGGAGCAGAGCAGGAGGGACATCACCTGTCTGATGTTTGATGTCACCTTTCCATCTTCAGCTGAGGTGACTGAGGTGGGGTGGGAAGGCAGAGGATGGGGTGGGAAGGGAGGTGATAGGGTGGGAAGAAGGCAAGTGATGGGGTGGGAAGGCAGAGGATAGGATGGGAAGGCAGGAGATGGGGTGGGGAGGCAGGTGATGGGGTGGGAAGGCAGAGGATAGGATGGGAAGGCAGGTGATGGGGTGGGGAGGCAGGTGATGGGGTGGGAAGGCAGAGGAGAGGAAGGGAAGGCAGGCAATGGGGTGGCTGCTGGCAGGAGGACAGGACAGGGTCAGGCTCTGCCCCTTCCCTGAACAAAGCTGGGATGGGAAGAGGTGACAGCAAACCTGCCCTGAATGTCTTGAGCAATTGTGACCCCTGTGGATGTTGTTTGCTGGAGGGATGAATTCAAGCCCTGACCAAGGCCTTCAGTGTCCCCAGGTGCTCGAGGTGCCCCTTCTTCAGCCCCTGAAACCCACTTTGCCCACATTGCTTCTCTCTGGTCCCCCCCCCCCTCTCTCACTGCTGTTTCACCCCCCTCACCCTGCCCAAGCAGACCCAGGAGCAATTCCTGGCTCACATCTGTCCCATCCCCACTGCTGCCCCTGGGCTGCTGCCTGCTTTGGGGCAGAGGAGATCATTTCCTGACCCTGAGGGATGCTCAGGGCAGTTTACAGAGACCCACAGTGCCAAATGCTGACTGGCTTTGTGTCTTGGTTCTTGGGGAGGGCCAGAAGAGCCACCCTGGCTCCCCCTTCCTGTCTTTGCCCTGCTTGCCCTCAGCATCCACAGCAAGAGCTGGGAGGGTGGATGGGGTAGGGTCAGACCTCCAGCTCTTAACTCCTGCACTGTTGGGAACTTTGGACCTGCAGGAGTGCCCAAAGCTCTGTTTTCTGGTGTCTGTAATGGAAAAATAATGACTTCTGTTTTTTTACCTCTGGCAATGCAAACTCCTGTCTGATTCTCCAGGCACCAGAAGCCCTGAAATCCTTTCCATGATACCCTTACCTTGATCACTGATGTGCTCAGATCATCCTCAGTAACCTACAGGGGGAAATGGCTCTCTGGCACATGGAAAGGTTAAGAAATAATGTGTGGTCACCTCTGCAAAGCAGTTAGAGCTGTGTATATGAAATAATAAGTACCAGATGAGAGCTATGCACTATTAGACACCTCTTATCTCCAATTGACCTTTCCTGCTCAGTTTAACACCCAGTCAAAAGAAATGAGGACTCACATTTTATGCTAACTTGGCAATGTTTCTGTGACATCTCTCGGAGTGTCCCAGGAGTGCCCATCACCTCCTGCCATGGACCATTAGGAGCTGCTCTGGGGAGCAGGGATGGAACAAAGGGAAACCACCTTGGAGAGGCTGTGGCTGCTTGGTAGTGCTGGGTTGCAGAGGCACAAAGAGAGGAAAAAAAAGACCAAATATACAGCAAGTGACCTCAGCAAAGTTCTGGGAATCTTGAAGGTAGGTGTCTGGGTTTTTTCCTTGGCTTTATTGGCTGAGTGGCCACTGTCCCCTGAGCAGCCCCATGTCTGGTACATTGAGTTCTGTGACTCTCCTGACTCTGTAGCATCACAGAACCCCAGACTGGTTTGGGTTGGGAGGGACCTTAAAGCTCCTCCATTCCCCCCCCTGCCATGGTCAGGGACACCTCTCACCAGCCCAGGTTGCTCCAGGTTGATAATGGTTTTTGGTTTGTTTTGTTGATTTTTGTTTGTTTTGGATTTAATTTTTTTTTTTTTTTTTTTTTTTTTGGACATCAGTAGAGTTTATTCTGCAGCAGGAATGGCTCTGGAAGGAAGTAGCTGCTCTCCAGCTCCCATTTATTGCAGCTGTCCTGGTAGGCATCCCCCAGGTTCCCATAAATAAAAGGGAGTTCCCTGGCAGAGCTGGGCTCTGACCTGGCTGCAGAACACTCAAGGTGGAAGTGCTGACAGCAGTAATTTACCATTGCCACACTAATGAAATATTCAATCAGCTTAATTGCTGTAACTTGGGTATCAGTGTGCTGATAGCTGGGGCTGGGAGCTGCTGCCATGCCTTCCCCCTCCTTCCCCAACGTGCTCTGGATGGAGAACCTGATTTATTTCTCTCCCCCATCTCCTCTCTGCCAGCAGAGCTGCTGCAGCTGGGCTGCAGAATCCCTGGATCATTGATCAGCTCCGGGGGAAAGATTCCCAGGAGCTGGGGTGTGATCAGGCTGCAATCAGGGGTGCTTCATCTGCCCTTTGGGAAGTGCCCAGGGGGGTTCTCAGGAGAGCTTGGGGGGTCCCCTGGCCATCTGCAGCTGCAGATCAGGGCCAGGAGCAGGGATGATGCAGGGGGACACCTCCTGCCTGTAGGAAACCTTCTCTAGGATCCCTCCTGTCCAGGTGTCTCTGGGTTTCAGACCTTTCTTACAGCAGAAAGTCCTCTGGAAGGTGCCAGGTGAGCAACTTGGGCAGGGTTGGGCTCCCTGGGCTGACTCTGGGTACCTGGGGCATGAGCCAACCAAACACAGCTGGAGAGAAAGAGAGGCAGCTTGGCTGATTCCTTTTGTGAAGCAAACTTCAAATAGACAGAAAAATTGTTGGTTCTGTGGGGTTTTTTTGTTGCTTCCCCCCCCCCCCTTTGAAGCAGTGCTGGTGATGGGGTGGGCAGAGGGGTAGCACCAGGGCTGGGTGTGCTGATGTGTGCTGCTGCTGAGCATTGTTATTTAATGTGTTTGAATATTTTAAGATTATTAATAATTATTTAAAATAGCAATTATTATTTCATAATCCTGCACTATGTGTAATCTGCTGTTTAATAATAATTTTAATTACTATTTTATTATTTAATAATAGTGTTATTTAATTATTTATCATTAAGGGTGAGTGCCAGGAGGATGGAGCCAGGATCTGCTCAGTGATACCCCAGGACAGGACAAGGGGCAACGGGTGCAGTTTGGAGCAGGGCAGATTCTGTGTAAACATAAAAAAAAAAATCTGCCCTGTGAGGGTGAGGGAGCCCTGGCCCAGGCTGCCCAGAGAGGTTGTGGAGTCTCCTTCTCTGGAGCCTTTCCAACCCCCCCTGGATGTGTTCTGTGTGTCCTGTCCTGGGGGATCCTGCTGGGGCAGGGCTGGCACTGGAGCAGCTCCACAGCTCCCTTTCCAACCTCTGATGTTCTGGGATTTCTTGATTTCTGTGTTCTTAAATTTCATCTTGTAAAATAAGATTATTTATCACTGCACAGTTGGGCTGCTTGGCTTGGTCTTTAGTTTTGCTTTTTTTTTTTTTTTTAATTAATTATTATTATTAATTGTTTGGATCCCCTGGTGCTGGCTGTTGGCAGAGCTTGTCCTGCCCATGCAGAATTGATTGCCCTGGTTGCTTTTACTGCAGGTGTCAGGGCCAAGCACAGGCAATACCAGCTGCAGCTGCTGCTTTCCTGCCCACTGCTAATCTGCACTTTTACTGGGTGCTACATTACAGACCACAAAGTCGTTGACTTCCTCTGGCTGATCTCAAATGCACTTAAATCACGGATGGATGAACATATTTTTTTCAAAGATAAGCCCAGAGCAAATGAATTGGATTTATTTTTAATGCTGACTTGTTTCTAATGCCCAGTGACACATGAACAAACGATTGCCATCAGTTGTCCTCTTTCTCTGTAGGATATTGCTTTGGGCAGGATAATATCAGTGCATTTAGTATTATAAATCATCCCTCTGGCTTGATATTTCTTCTTTAAGGAAAAAGCTTCAGTTCAGCCTCCAGAAGATAGATCAAACCTTCCCTACTGTTGTGGTACCACCAAAGACAACAGCAGTGATCTGAGTGATCCCAGGGCACCAGGACAATGACAAGAGACACTGGTGGGTTTGAGTGTCCCCAGAGCCCACCCTGCCCCTCTCTCTCTTGGGATGGGCTGTTTACTGCTGGGTGTCAAAGGAGCCCCAAGTTCCTGGTCATCTCCTGTGCCTCTTCACATCTCCTGCCCCTTTGGCAGGTGAGGGACAGTGACAGTGACAGTGACAGTGACAGTGACAGTGCCATGCTGGCTGCACAGGGCACCCCAGCTCCTTACCCTCTGCAGCATTTGCTACCTTCCTTTTCCACTGCTTTCCTACCTCTGTGAAATCCTGCTTTGGTGATTTCTGCTAAGCACAGAGCCACACAAAGGCCCTTGTGCTGCTGAGAGTGGGGAGAAAACCAAACTAAAATACACCAAGAGCACAAAAAGGTTCCCAGGAGTGCACCTCCAGGGGCAGCAGGAGCATCCTTCTGCCTAAGGACTTGGCTCTCGCTCATCTGGCCACGTTTTCCAAGGAAAATAAGGAATCCTGTCTGGAGGATGGGTGCAGGGACGTCCCCCCTGCTGCCAGGTGGGTGACATGGCCCTTGGGAAGGGGTGCAAAGTGCCACAGAATGGGGATGACGGGGGTGTAAAAGCCCTGAAGTGCTCCCTCAGCCCTGGGGCTGTGGCAGGGGATGGGGGATGGAGGGTGGGGATGTGGGATGTGGGATGTGGGATGTGGGAGGCACTGCCCTGGCTCCTGCTGGGAGAAGGGATGTGCTGGTGCTGCCTGCTCCTTCTGCAGCCACAGCTGGGACATTGCACCCATCCCTTAGAGGACTCTGAGGAACCTGTCTTCTTCTTTTTCTTTCTTTCTTTTCTTTTCTTTTCTTTTCTTTTCTTTTCTTTTCTTTTCTTTCTTTTCTTTTCTTTTCTTTTCTTTTCTTTTCTTTTCTTTTCTTTTCA